>NC_088397.1:49255640-49875640 GCF_034236695.1 Oncorhynchus nerka
ACATACCTAACACATTGTCATCCAGAACCAACTCATTCCTCAGGTTCTAATAAAAAATAAAAAATAATATATACTGTATATATATATATATATATATACACACACACACTGGCTTGGCCTGTCCTAACCTACTCACCTAATATGAGTCAAAAACAGAACAAATAACAAAACAAAAACAAGCAAACAAGACAAATGTTCAACAGGTACTGGTAGGGGCAGGTAGACAGGACAGGACAGGACCGGACAGGCATCACATTGTATTGTCACATACACATGTTTTGCAGATGTAATTGCGGGTGTAGCGAAATACTTGTGTTTCTAGATACAACAGTGCAGTAATATCAAACAATTTCACAACAATACACACATCTAAGTAAATGAATGGAATTAAGAATATATAAATATATGGACGAGCAATGTCAAAGCAGCATAGACTAAGATACAGTAGAATAGGATAGAATACAATACATACAAATGAGATGAGTAATGCAAAATATGTAAACATTATTAAAGTGACTAGACAGGACAGAACTGAACAGGTAGACTGGACACCATTTTAATAACAAATTCGACATTTGTCTTTGGGAAGAGTAACCGTGTTGCAGTATATTTGGTAAAAGATTGTTGTAGGGGTTGAATCTTGTTTGGTCATGTCAACCTGATTAGATACAGATTTTAAAAATACAGTTGAAGTCAGAAGTTTACATTCTGTTTTTCACAATTCCTGCTATTTACGCCTAGTAAAAATTCCCTGTTTTAGGTCAGTTAGGATCACCACTTTTTTTTAAGAATGTGAAATGTCAGAATAATAGTAGAGAGAATGATTTAACACAGCTTTTATTTATTTCATCACATTCCCAGTGGGTCAGAAGTACACTCAATTAGTATTTGGTAGCATTGCCCTAAAATTGTTTTACTTGGGTTAAATGTTTTGGGTAGCCTTCCACAAGCTTCCCACAATAAGTTGGGTGAATTTTGGCCCATTCCTCCTGACAGAGCTGGTGTAACTGAATCGGGTTTGTAGGCCTCCTTGCTCGCACATGCTTTTTCAGTTCTGCCCACAAATGTTCTATATGATTGAGGTCAGGGCTTTATGATGGCCTCTCCAATACCTTGACTTTGTTGTCCTTAATTCATTTTGCCACAACTTTGGAAGTATGTCATTGTCCATTTGGAATACCCATTTGCGACCAAGCTTTAACTTCCTGACTGATGTCTTGAGATGTTGCTTCAATATATCCACATAATTTTCCTGTCTCATGATGCCATCAATTTTGTGAAGTGCAGCAGTCCCTCCCGCAGCAAAGCACCACCACAACATGATGCTACCTCCCCCGTGCTTCACGGTTGGGATGGTGTTCTTCGGCTTGCAAGCCTCCCCCTTTTTTCTTCCAACCATAACGATGGTCATTATCAGACCAGAGGACATTGCTCTAAAAAGTACGATCTTGTCCCCATGTGCAGTTGCAAACCGTAGTCTGGCTTTTTTATGGCAGTTTTGGAGCAGTGGCTTCTTCCTTGCTGAGCGGCCTTTCAGGTTATGTTGATATAGGACTCGTTTTTACTGTGGATATAGATACGTTTGTACCTGTGATGGTGTTCTTCAGCTTGCAAGCCACCCCTTTTGCCTCCAACCATAACGATGGTCATTATGGCCAAACAGTTCTATTTTTGTTTTATCAGACCAGAGGACATTTCTCCAAAAAGTATGATTAGGTTATGTCAATATAGGACTCGTTTTATCGTGGATATAGATACTTTTGTACCTGTTTTTTCCAGCATCTTCACAAAGTCCTTTGCTGTTGTTCCGGTATTGATTTGCACTTTTCGCACCAAAGTACATTCATCGCTAGGAGACAGAACACGTCTCCTTCCTGAGCGGTATGACGGCAGCGTGGTCCCATGGTGTTTATACTTGCGTATTATTGTTTGTACAGATGAACTGGGTACCTTCAGGCATTTGGAAATTGCTCCCAAGGATGAATGAGACTTGTGGAGGTCTACAATTTTTTTTCTGAGGTCTTGGCTGATTTCATTTGATTTTCCCATGATGCCAAGCAAAGGTAGGCCTTGAAATACATCCACAGGCACACCTCCAATTGACTCAAATTATGTCAATTAGCCTATCAGACGCTTCTAAAGCCATGACATAATATTCTGGAATTTTCCAAGCTGTTTAAAGGCAGTCAACTTAGTGTATGTAAACTTCTGGCCCACTGGAATTGTGATACAGTGAATTATGAGTGAAATATTCTGTCTGTAAACAATTGTTGGAGAAATCACTTGTGTCTTGTACAAAGTAGATGGCCTAACCGACTTGCCAAAAGTATGGTTTGTTAACAAGAAATCTGTGGAGTGGTTGAAAAACAAGTTTTAATGACGCCAACCTAAGTGTATGTAAACTTCCAACTTCAACTGTAAGTACAAATGAATAATAATAATATATTAGTTGAAAATAAATAGTAGTAGTTGTGTGTTAGAGAAAACAACACTAGGGTGGGATCAGCTCTTTGGTAGCTGCAAGGAGTTGAGGAGTGGGGTTTTCAGTTTTTGATGAATTATTTTAATTTAGTCTTTTTTCCCCATTTTGATGTGGTCTGTGAGAAGGTTAAGCCATTGACAAAGATACAGTTGGTTGAGTAATATTGTTTTTTTTTGTGGTAGTTAATTAAGGCATTTTCAAAATGGACTGATAATGTTTGGGTGGTAGATCTGATGAGACATTTCCAAGAAGGCAGAGGGATGGGAAGAGTGGAACGCTATGACCGAAAAGGGTGGATAGTTTGTGTTATTTCTATTTCCAGGTTCTGTGAAAGTAGTTGTCGGGAGTGTTGTGTGAACAGATGTCGGTGTTAATCAATCCCATTTTGTGTTGAGTGATAACGGTATGTGCTCTGTGCATGATCGCACACTCTATAAGTTGTGTTTTGGGCTTGTTAGTCATGGTGAAGATGTTATTGGAGATTTGTTTCCAGAAATAGATATTCGTAGTGATTGCAAGGTCTTTTTCCCATTTTGTAGTCGGTAGGGAGAGATTGGTATCTGTTTTTGATATACTGTACCTCTTACCCAATCAGAGTAAAGCGATGCCATATTGAATTGCACACCTCTTTAAATCATGCAGGGCCAATACCAGCTAGGTATTGATCTGGCCAACAGGCCTGTTGGTTGATGGAGTGTTTGGGTGCTTGTTATTGTGTGTAGAATGGAAATAACAGTGGCTGTTTGAGCATCCAGGAAGATATTCCTGGAGATGGGAGCTGGGATGGCTTAGTTGTGAGGTGCATGTGAACAACTCCAAAGCTAATGTACACACGCTAACATCAATCAATCAAATGGAATTTATGAAGCCCTTTTTCAACAGCAGTAGTCACAAAGTGCTTATGCAGATACACAGCCTAAAACCCCAAAGAGCAAGCAAGGCAAATGTAGAAGCACAGTGGCAAAGAAAAACTCTCTAGAAAGGCAGGATCCTAGGAAAAAATCTAGAGGGGAACCAGGCTCCGAGAGGTGGCCAGACCTCTTCATGGTTCTCTCTACCTAACCCCAGCTGCAAATGAATCCCTCATGTCATTTACCACATAAGGATGTTCAAAGGAGATGTCAGCATGTGTCTGAGTTAGAGAAATTATTGACATGTGTTTGCGACATGAAGGGAAGACGGAGACCCATGTTTGATTTGTGAGATTTCAAAGTAGCTCTGAGATGGTGAGACTTGACAGTGAGGCGTAAATAGATAGATGATATTAAAGACACACATACTGTATGTATGGCTGTTTACATTGGAATGGTATCCCCCATAGGTTGCTACTGCTGCACAATGGTGTGTGTGTGCTGCAGTGAAATATAATTCTCTTTCTGTGGCTGTTTGTATTAGTAACTCTATGAGGCACTTTATTTAGGAGGGAGCTGTGTGTGTGTGTGTGTGTGTGAGTGAGCTTCTTTGCAGTCATTTCTGTGATTCAGCCATGGAGGGAAAACGTATTTAGCAGTGTGGCACAGAGACTCAGCTGGATCAGACAGCCAGGAGAATTAGTCCCTGGAGCAGAGCAAAGCAGAGAAGTCACACACACTGCCCTTTTGTCCCACAGGAGGGGATTTAATGCCTGTCGATTCCATGTGATTGTAAGTAATGAGACAGCGGAGGTTGAGATGGCGTAGAGGAGGACGGACGGTCACATGGGTCTCTTCATGCTGCTTTAAGCACGCTGCTGCATGGACAGTATGTCACTACCTTAAACCTTCAGCCTCTGTCTGTCCCTTTGATCCTGAGAGAAGTGGTCATGTTTCTGTCTCTGTCCCCTGGTGATAATGACGGCCGCCCACCGGCCCAATCTACCTTACGCACGGTGCATTATGGGGATGTGATTTGTGCCATGAGGGCAGCAGGGCAGCAGGGGTCAGATGGAGATTGGATTAGATACAATCTCCACTGAGGTAGTGTGACACTGAATACAGCTGGCATCAGACTGGCTCACGGTAGCCCCAGCAGGGTTGGCTCCATTGGGGATACTGCCATCTCGGATGAGCCATGTTTTTCTAGATAGAGTGTCAGAGGAGAATGCGTCCCTGTGTCCGATACCTGTCTAAAAGTGTATACCTTGACAGAGTGGAATTAAGGAGGTATACTATTAGGTATAATGTGCTTTGGCATCCACCACCTCACTTTCCTGCATTCATTTAAATAAGCCATCCCTCTGGTGTCCTGAATAACAAATGTATTACTGTATGACTATTGATATCAATTCTACATAAAGCGAAGCCAATTTAGAAATAATCTGAGTGCTCGCCTTAGCTGACACATCAGCTAAGATTGTTACTAGCAATCTAATTGGTGCAATCCCCCTACCTTATTTTGCGATCCATTTATTAAGCTAACCGGTTCTGCTCACACATCTTGCTGCTACTGCTAGTATGCATTTGCTAATTTTTCTCCCATCACCACCCCAGCCTCCACCTGTTAGGTTCTGTTTTCCTGCTTGGAGATTGGTGTAGTTTACCGCACTCACTGCTTTTAGGAAATGTTATATATGCTTTGCTTGGGCAGTGAGCTACCCTGAAGGAGCAGAGCCTATGTCCCTAAGACATTCTTAAATAAATGGTTAAACATATTTCTAGTTGGTGTTTCCTTTCGGAAATGTAGTTTTATGTGACTTGTCTGTATCACACAAAGCAATTTGGGATGCAATTTCTGTTGCAGGTGCAATTGATATAGCAACTGCGATATAGAAAGCAATTAAAACGCAATTGCATGCAACATCCAACCCTGTCATATATCACATGATGGTTTCTTAATGATTTGTTTATCCAAACATTTGGTAATTGCAACAGCAGCAATATAGACAAAATGCTGGCTGTACAATTTAGCTAGCATCCAAGATGCCGCTGGCGGCAGAGAAGAGCTATTCAGAGTGGACTTCTAGTCCGACTCAGGAGGCGTGCACACACTCCACCGCTTCCAAGTATTTTACATGCTTATGTTCACCCTTCCAGAGAGATGTCAGGGACTGTAACACACTCTGTTTCCCTGAATCTTGGCTCTCTCTGGATATACTGTCCACGTCCATACAGCCAGCTGGGTTCTAAGTACATCGCACAGACAGGAATAAAGAACTCTCCGGGAAGAAGAAAGGCAGTGGTGTATGTTTCATGATTAACTACTCATGGTATGGTTGTGATAACGTACAGGAACTCAAGTCCTTTTTTTTTTCACTCGACCTAGAATGTCTCACAATCGACCGTATTACCTCCCAAGATAATTATCTTCGGTTATAGTCACAGCCATGTATTTTCCACCTCAAGCCAAAACCTCGACGGCCCTCAAAAAACGACATTGGACTTTGTGCAAACTGAAACCATGTATCCTGAGGGCGCATTTATTGTAGCTGGGGATTTTAACAAATCAAATTCCAGGAAAACGCTAGCGAAGTTCTATCAACACATTGCCTGTAGTACTTGCGCTACAAGAACACTCAACCATTGTTACTCTCCCTTCCGGGATGGCTACAAAGCCCTCTGGCCTCTTCGGCAAATCAGATCACAACTCAATTCTGCACCTCCCTTCCAATAGCAAGAATCAAACAGGAAGTGCCTGTGCTAAGATCTATTCAATGCTGGTCTGTCCAATCAGAATCCATGCAAGATTGAATTTATCACACAGACTGGGAAATGTTCCGGGTTGCCTCTACGAATAACATTGAGATATACATGGACACGGTGACTGAGTTCATCAGGAAGTGTATAGGGGATGTTGTTCCCACTGTGACTATTAAAACCTACCCAAACTAAAAAACGTGGATAGATGGCAGCATTATGGTTGAATACAAACAGTGTATGGTTGAATACAAACAGTGTAATTATTCCCTCAGTAATGCTATCAAACAGGCAAAACATCAGTACAGTACAAAACATTAGTAAGGGAAAACCAGCCACGTCGCGGACACTGACGTCCTGCTCCCGGACAAGCTAAATACCTTCTTCGCTCGCTTTGAGGATGGCACAGTGCCACCGATGTGATCCACTCCCAAGGTCTGTGGGCTCTCATTTTCCGTGTGCAATGGGAGTAAGACATTTAAGCGTGTTAACTAACACAAGGCTGTCGGTTCAGACGGTATCCCTAGCCTCGTCCTCAGATCATTCGCAGAACAGCTGGCTGGAGTGTTTACGGACATATTCAATCTCTCCCTATCCCAGTTTGCTGTCCCCACTTGCTTCAAGATGTCCACCATTGTTACAGGTTCCCAAGAAAGCAAAGCTAACTGAACTAAATAACTATCACCCCATAGCACTCACTTCTGTCATCATGAAGTGATTTAAGAGGCTGGTTAAGGATCATATCACCTCCATCTTACCTGACACCCCAGACCCACTTCAATTTGCATACCATCCCAATACATCTAACGATGATGCATTGAACTTCATACTTCCCTATCCGATCTGGACAAGAGGAAAACCTATGTAAGAATGCTGTTCATTGACTATAGCTCAGCCTTCAACACCATAGTACCCTCCAAGCTCCTCATTAAGCTTGGGGCCTTGTGTCTGAATACCGCCCTGTGCAACTGGGTCATCGACTTCCTGACGGGCCGCCCTCAGGTGGTGAAGGTAGGAAACAACACCTCAACTTTGCTGATCCTAAACACAAGGGCCCCACAATGGTGGGTGCTCAGCCCCCTCCTGTACTCATTGTTCACCCATGACTGCGTGGCCATGCACGCATCCAACTCAATCATCAAGTTTGCAGACAACACAACAGTAGTAGGTCGTGGACTTCAGGAGACAACAGAGATTACGACCCTATTCACATCGACGGGACGGCAGTGGAGAAGGTGAAAAGCTTCAAGTTCCCCAGCGTACACATCACTGACAGTCTGAAAAGGCGCAACATTGAACTCTTCAACCTGAAGAGGCTGAAGAAATGTGTCTTGGTCCCTAAGACCCTCACACATTTTTACAGATGTACAATTGAGAGCATCCTATCGGGCTATATCGCTGCTATATCACTGCCTGGTATGGCAACTGCACTGCAGGACTCTCCAGAGGGTGGTGCGGTCTGCCCAACACATCACCGGGGGCACAATACCTGCCCTCCATGACATATACAGCACCTGATGTCACAGGAAGGCCAAATAGATCATCAAGGACATCAACCACCCGAGCCACGGCCTGTTCAACCCGCTATCATCCAGAAGGCGAGGTCAGTACAGGTGCATCAAAGCTGGGACCGAGAGACTGAAACACAGCCATCAGACTATTTAAATAGGCATCACTAGCCAGCTTCCGGTTACTCAACCCTCGACCTTAAAGGCTGCTGCTGCCCTATGTAAATAAACATGGAATCACTGGTCACTTTTTAAATGGAACACTAGTCACTTTAATAATGTTTACTGTTTTACTCATGTCGTATGTACAGTTGAAATCGGAAGTTTACATACACCTTAGCCAAATACATTTAAACTCAGTTTTTAACAATGACTGACATTTAATCCTGACATTTAAGTGATAATGCCATAGAAGCTGGTATTTGGAGGATATATTGGCACGTGTTGTTTGGCCCGAGACGACTAAGTTGAGGCAAACCATGCCAATATATCCTCCAAACACCAGCTTTGAGGTCATTGTCACTTTAATACAGGTTACCAACATATTCAAATAACGATTGACATTTGTTTTCATGAAACAGTTATTTTGATTAATTTATTCAAGCTATTTCATCCTTCCACAATATATAGATACAAATCTAGGGTTGCTAAGGCTGGTTGTTCATTCTATTGGTTCGGTTGCCAGAGACCTAACCCAGTAGTTCAGTCTTTTTGTTCTGTATCAATGGACACAACCCAGTCATTCTTTCTAAATGTTCCATTGCCATCCCTTGCTTGCTAGCTAGTCAACTACCGCTAACATACTGTCACGTCAAAAAGCCGTCAGAATAACAGCAAAGTAACTTCATTTGGGTTTGTTTAAGCTGCTTTCAAGTGACATTTATTTGCATACATCCATGACAATGAACTAAGGGTGCCCTGATTTTGCCTGCCATAGAAAATGTCCTCTCTCATCAGGACACTGTTGTTCAGAGGAGCTAGCCAACACAACTAAAACAATCCCTTGAAACTGAAGCTGGAAAGACAACAAACTAGCTGCACTTCATTTCATTTGACCTGTTTTTTATTAATAGTTCTTTGTATATATCCATAAAAATGATGCGGATTTATGACTTTGACTGGCTGAGAAAAGTTGCCTGATTGTCTGTCTCATCCCGACAAGTTCATTAACGCTGGGCAGCTGGAGAAAATTTTAATGTTGCAAATGTTGGACAGACAGACAGCAATGTTTATACAAATCTCCGCTGTTGAAAACTAAATGTTAGTCTAAAGGAAATGTGAGATAATGTCTAGATGCTTTTTATAGTGGAAATCAAGTTTATAAATTGCCTGGCTGGGCTGATGAGACAATGTATTGCGCAATCAGATGGAACAGAGTAAATGGGCATTTTAATGTCATAGATTTAGCCAGTGTTAAGTTTTGGAATGCACTTTTTAAAAATATTTTTTTCTTTCTGAGATTGGGGAGAAAAAGGGTTAGTTTCCAATTGGTAGTTACAGTCTTGTCCCATCACTGTAACTCCCGTACGGACTCGGGAGAGGCAAAGGTCGAGAGCCTTGCGTCCTCTTAAACACAACCCAACCAATCCTCACGGCTTCTTGACACAATGCCCGCTTCACCCAGACCTTAGTTACTTTTCACAATGAGGGAATGTTTGGCCTTAACCTGGATGTGGCCTTAACCCAATGTGTCAGAGGAAACACCGTACACCTGGCGACCTTGTCAGCGTGCATGCGCCCGGCCCGCCACAGGAGTTGCCAGAGCGTGATGGGACATGGACATCCCTGCCAGCCAAACCCTCCCCTAACGACTCTGGGCCAATTGTGCGCCTCCCCATAGGTCTCCCGGTCGCGGCCGGCTGTGACAGAGCCTGGACTCGAACAAGGATCTCTAGTGGCAGCTATTGCGCCACTCGGGAGGCGGAATGTGCTTTTATCCAATCCGCATTAGACCCACCTGTTGTATAAAGTCTAAAAGCCTACCACATATTAAGCATGGCAGAAAACCATTAAACAATGCTGTTGGTTCATTAATTGTGCAGGGCAGCTTACAGAATTAGCCTACAATTATAGTGAATTTGTATTTGATTTTGAAAGCCTAGTAATAGGGCATTTTTTGTATTTTCATAATTAATAAGCTGACACATGACCTTTTTAGCTACAGAATATCTCACCACTGTGTGTTTCCATCTCCTGTTCTCTCTCCTTCATTCCTTTCTCCATTATGCAGAGAGAGGTGCTCTCAACAGTTTAATGAAATGTGTTTTGTTGTGAAAAGATGTTGATATCGATGTTCCCGAACAGATTTCACTTGGTTTGGCTGCAGGAACAGGGTTGGATAACCCCACGGTATACAGTTTGGGTGGAATATCACCTGTTGCGCAGGGAGAGGCTGCATGCTCCTCAAACAGTGGTTGATGGATGGAGTGAAAAATAAGTGTATTATTAACCCAGACATTTCCATATGCAATCCCGTGTGAAGCAGAGTTTTGATGGTTGCCACTAACAAGAGAGGGATCCCAGCTGCTACGATATTTATTTCTCAGCTGCTAATGTTAATCACAGCTCAGCATGATTGAAATCAAACGGGAAAGCGGCCTCCATTCGCTATTCGAGTGCATACGGATTACATTTCTTTTTTTTTACCCTAACCCTGTTCCTGCCCATTTTGATTTTGGGCCATTCTAAATCAAAACTGATTTGAAATATTAGTAAAGACAAGATTAAATTGAGAATAGTCTGATGGGTGAAAATATGATCACTTGATGAGAGAACAGCGTGTGCAGCCTGAGACAAGGGACGGAGCGCAAGCTTTTTTTTGCGTTTTTTTTTCTTCAAGTCATCAATAGCCTCATGCATCATACAGCCCATATACGTTTGGATTTCTTAGACATTCTAAGGTTTTGTATCATTCGCAACTAAAGTTGCCAAATACATCTACCCTATAGGACCTGTTTCAAATGATCCCTTTTACACTCAAAATATCCTTTCTATTTTATTAAATAATTGCGCAGGAGACCAGCACATCTGGTCTGCTAAATGAACTAGCATACAGCCCATGGCATTTCACATAGTCAGATAACATTTAGTACGCCTGTTCTGTTCATCTGAAATACATTTTCATCATATCATAGTGTTTCTTTAGACCTGCTTTCAATAAAGATTCATTGTGATGGTGTATGTTGAATTGATTGATTGGACTTTTTGAAATGTAGATGTTCCAAAGGCGTGCATCAGCTGCTGGTATGCGCGGAGGCCTGGAGATGCTAAACGTGTTTATGTTCATTAACACCTTTAGCAGCCATTTTGAATGACAAGCTGATAAAATGTCATGACGCCACAGCCCTAGTAATGACCACTACCATTACTCTTTAGCGAGGATATCTCACTGTTTAATTCTACATGCTCACAATCATAACTCGATTGAAAGTACCAGCGGCTCCCAGAGCGAACAATATTCAGTCCACAATCTTGCATGCAGCTAAATGAATTGCAAGACTTTTTCTGGTGATTGCATCGTCTCAACTGCTGAAGCACTGCTTGCCTAAGTAGAAGATGATTACCTGAATGAGAGATGTCTTAAATGAAGTGAATGTCCTTGATGACAAGGTGGTTTTTAGCAGACAGTCACTGCAGGAAGCAGAACGATGGTGGCGTTCTGCAGCACTGTTTATCTGTTGCAGCCTCTGTTTGTTGTATATGGCTCTGGAGGCCAGAGAATAACTGCTACCACCAAAGAGCTGAATCACATTAACCTATGGCATTTTGTAATGTAATTTTGCGATGTCATACCTTGCCATCGCGGCTGCCTGAGAAATACCCAGTTGGTACAGGCACCTACTTGCATACTGTTTGGAAAACTCTATTTTTGTTTCATGCAGGTCACTTTGCTTTGTTTTAATGAATGAATGAAACTATAATGTATTTTTTGTGTGTTTTTTTTAGGTTAAAGAGAGGTTGCTATGCCAACAGAGCCTGGCCCTGAGTCAGAGGTGAAGAACGCAGCAGAAGTGTCCTCCCAGCAGAAGGGGGCAGCAGCAGGCATGCAAGACTCTGCTTCAGACGGCAAGATGGCTAAACAGGTACGTAGGAGAGCACAGGAAGTTCAATCTACACTATAATTAGGGCCTTGTGTTTTTTCTGGTGAGATCACGTGTAATCTTCGTCCTACATCAACCATTGACAGACATTTACACACATTCAGTGATGTCATAATTATAATGTAAACTATCAAAGTAAAGAAAGTCGCACATTCCATTATATAAACTCCCAGCAATTTAATGGGTATTTACCAACGTTTCGGCATCACTGTGCCTTCCTCAGGGTGATGCTGAAACGTTGATAAATACCCATTACATTTCTGGGAGTTTATATATGGAGTGTGCGACTTTCTTTCTTTTGATAGTTTATAGTTTATTGTTAGTCAGCACCTCCACACAAACTAATGTTTCTGGGTGTGTGCCAGCTCATGTTTTTTAAAGTCGTAATTATAATTGACATCATTAATTGACTTAGAATTTCACCTGTGACTATGTAACGCCCCTATGTAGGACCAGGACTCCAAACTGATCGACGACCACAGGGAAACAGACGACGTGTCAGAGAAGACCACCCCATGCAAGACCCCCAAGTCCCCCCAGAAGACTTCCAAACGGCCAAAGACTGTTCCCTTCAAGGTCACCCTACTGGACACCTCTGACTATGAGGCGGGGATTGAGGTAAGGAACCTCCCTCCAGAGCAGTGCTATGTTTTACTATTGCAGGCTACATTTCCAAGTCCTGGAAGGAACCAGTCAAAATATGTTTGTGTGGTTTTACCAGCAGATGCGACTAGTTTCTTCACTTTCGGACGTTATGTCTTTGTTGTGATTATGTTATGGCGCTGCAGAGTGCAGATAAGGCCGGCGTAAAGCAGATGACAGACAGGGTGTCATATTGGGAGCTCTCCGTGGGGCAAGGTTATACCATTCTCTGCCACAGACACACATTCCAATCATTAGGATTAGTGACACAGAGAATATAGTGAAGGAAAAGCAGGCTCTCTCGCTTACAGTGGCTGTTATTACAGCTTCATCATCAAACAAGACATGTCTTCATTCTGGTAGAGAATGGTCACTGTAGTCAGTATCCTCTCCCTGGCTAATCTGTACCAGCCTACCTTTTAGCAATGCGGATGTATTTACATACAGTACACTAGTGTTACTTTTAGTTGTATTTGGTTGCACAAAAACAGTCCACCGAGAAGCCAGATGTTAAATACAATTCCATTTCAACTTTCTGTGCCGGTGGGCAGGACGGTTGGCCATTATGACGAGGGGGGATTAGAGACAAAATCGTATTATTTAAAAATACTTTTCAAACGTGGGTCTGTTGTAGACCCACTTCCCCTCTGCTTATCCCATCTCCAAATAAAAGTCCCCCCCCCCCCCCAAGTTATAATACGACCGTTTAGATATGTTGTCTCAACCTCCCCCTGTATAGCCTGACATGAGGTAAGCAGAGATGAAGTGGGTCTACAACAGACCCATGTTTGGAAAGTCTATGTCGTAATACGATTGTTTAGATGTTTTGTCTCAAATGACCCCACTTCAGAAAGACCAACCGTCCTGCCCAAGTAAGTTGAAATGCAATTGTATTTAACTTCTGGCTTCCCGCGGACAGTGTTTTGTGCAACCAAATACAATTGAAAGCAATGCTAGTGCATGTAGGAAAAAAAGCAGCTAGTGTCAGCCAGGAAGGCAGGCTTTGCCACACCCCACTGCCCTCGCTCCCCTCTTCCAGGGCCCCTCCTAGACATAAATATACAACATGGCAGAGCAGAAATACTGTACACTTTGAGGGTCAGAGGATATCTCCCTTTCTGCCACATAAAATCCCTCAACAAAACCCAGTGACAGAACAATGGGAAATCTATACTCATTACATTGCGACCCAGGTGAAGTCAAGCAGAAAATAGAATATTGTGTTATCGTGAGCTGCCCTTATGATACTTAATTTCATGCAAAGGTGTGTGCGTGTGTCTGTGTCTCTGATGTAAGAATCTCAAGAACATTAGCCTCGCTTTCACCAACCTTTCTCAAAATAAAAAATTGCAAAAATAGGTAAACAAATACTTTCAAGCCACTCTCAAACCTTTTGCTGCTCTCAACACTAGACATAAAACTTCAAATTATGATTACCAAAGCCTTTATGCAATGTATTGTCCTTTGCTTCCCTTTGTATTTCCATTCATTACTACAGAATGATGTACATATCGACCCCCCCCCCCCCGCCCCATTTTACTCATCATATTGACATAACAAGCTGCTGCAGTACAGTGTTTATCCAAAACCCTTACCTCGCTCCCGGCTTGCCTCCGACCCCCTTCCGGTGTTTAAGTGGTGGGTTGGAATGTCAAGCCAGTCCTATCAAACCTCCTCCATGCTCCAGGAGTTGATAATAATAGTGTTAAGGAAAGACAGGCACCACTTTGTGACAACTCTCACTGGAGGAGGTGCCCCATCCAAGGGTTAATTAGTCCGTCTCGTCATGACTGCTTGGCTCTGGCACCCCAGGGGCTGCAGGGGGAGAGGGGGCCGCACACTCCCATACTTCCCTCACCCCTTCCTTCAGCTCACTAGTGCATACTCTATCAGGCCATGCATGGATGAGCTGCACTGTGTTATTGTGCAGAATGGTGCTATTTCTGGCGCCATATGTTTTGTAGAATACTCTGTGACTCTGACAATGAGTTTGTTTGTACTCTTTGCCAATAGTTTAAATGTGTTACTTTCTCCTGTGCTTCTTTTGAGGGAAAACACTTGTGAGGAAGTTGGCAAGGTGGAGTTGAAGTAATTACACCGTGAAAGGGAGTGTCCATGGACAAACACCTCAGTGTCTTAGTCACCGGCATATTAAGATCCTTAACATGCCCGGAATGTATCTTTTTAATAGCTCATCTTTATGCCATACTGTCCACTCCGACAGACCCTACATCCATATCTACATCTTCTCTCTACAACCTTGCCATGGGGACTGTGTTGAATGAGACGGGGAGAGTTCATAAGTGCTTCCAGAGTATTATCCCACAATCTTTTCAATCCTAATGAGCCAAAAGACACACTCCCAGGACTGGCAGCAGCTACTGGGGATCCTAATAAATACTGAATACTAAAACTCCTCCTAGCTCTGGCCTTGAGATAATAAGGAACCAAAAACTAGAGGGATGGTGCACACATCTGCATCTGTTTCCCTGGCAACGGCTTGCTCTGTCTCCCTGTCACCGCGGAAACCAGGCTCCAGGGAAAGCTCTGAGCCGCACAGACGCCCGGAGAGCAGCATGCACAGTTCACACACACAGCTCACTAGCTACGTACTCCAGGGAAAAGTGTGCGCGTGAGTGCGTGTGTGCAGCAGCATCCTCCACCCATAGTCTGGACTCTGGGATTGAAATACCGGGGCACCATGTTACTCTGATGGAGTCAGAGTAATGTTTTTTTTTTATGCGTGAATGTCTTCTTGAATTTACACAATAGTTTTTTCCCCTCTATTTGTTAAAGTTACATCAAGGTACTGTATATCATCGCTAGAATGATTTGCTAAAGTGCCATCCCATCAGTTGTCTCTCTCCTTTTGACATCTGAGTAGCTTTGATAACTACATTTGCACACTTCTTCGGTCTGTCCTTCACAGGAATGTGACAAGAAGATGAACCATTTGGATAGGGTTGAGTGGCATTGGATATTGCACTGTTTGCTCAGACCGCTTATCATGCAGAAAGCAATCTTCCTACAATTCAGTGTTCATTTTCCCTGTCAAGTATTTGATCAATTCTGACTGTAACACAGCACTCAAGGGCAGAACTGTTCTAGCCTGTAGACAGCAACAGATAGCAGCTGGTGTCAAGATGGCTTCCCTATCTGGTTGGGGAGAGAGACGCATTCTGTTGTGTTGATTGATACATTTGCAGTTACATGACACTCTCAATACACTTCCAAGAATACAAATGTATGCACGTCAACAAAACCATGCGGTGTCGTTATGCTTTAATCAGTGAGGCCAGGTCACATGGTCAGAAATCTCCTGACCCTTGATTTGACCCTTGAATGACACGTGAATGACACGTGTGTCTGTGTTTCTGCAGAAGCACTGCAAAGGACAGGCCCTGCTGGACAAGGTGTGTGAGCACCTCAACCTCCTGGAGAAGGACTACTTTGGTCTGACATTCAGTGAGGCGGACAGCCAAAAGGTTAGTGCCTTGTCATGTACCCCCCCCTTCCCCCTTCTTCTCATGAAATACTGTCTTCGGCACAATCACCATTCCTCTCACCATAACAACAGAAGACACAGCAGGCTCTGGCAATAGTGAGCCACTCCGTTCGGAATTGGAAATGAAAATGTGCATGCTAGGTCAAATTCAGATCAACAAGCAATTTATACAATTTAAGATAAAATGGCGCCCTAAACTCCTTAACACATTTGAACACTTAATCATCATCAGCCTACATTAGATAGCCCGATTAGTGCTCCACTGACGTCTGTGCTTTTGACTCTCCAAATGGAACTAGGAAGGGTAATTGGAGTAGAACGGGTGTAATTATGGTTATTACGCAACTGGCTAAGATTTAGCTCTGAGACCAAATTGAATGGCCATGACAGTCAGCCTGTATTAACTGGTATTAGGGTTGTTTTGAGGATGTGTGTGTTTTGGGTCTACCCTTCCTGTGTACACCTCACCTTCAGGGCAGGTATTGCAAATTGCAGTGATTGTGTAAAGATAGGATTTGGCATGTTGAGAGAGAACGGCCACTAAGGTGAGAGAAACACACCTGTCTCCTGTCACTAATAACAGCTTGTATAGGTCTCAGTAGTTACAGAATGACATGTTGTGACGTGATTTGTCACAAGTGGTTGAGATTTTTGAGCCCGTTCTGTCTGGGGAAGAGAAAGTAGTGTGTGTGTGAGGCAAACACGATAAATGCTGGAGGATTTATCTCACAGCATACAGTTGAAGTCTGAAGTTTATATACACCTTAGCCAAATACATTTATACTCAGTTTTTCACAATTCCTGACATTTAATCCCAGTAAAAATGATCTTCTTAGGTCAGATAGGATCACCACTTTATTTTAAGAATGTGAAATGTCAGAATAATAGTAGAGTGATTTATTTCAGCTTTACTTCTTTCATCACATTCCTAGTGGGTCAGAAGTTTACATACACTCAATTAGTATTTGGTAGTATTGCCTTTAAATGGTTTAACTTGGGTCAAATGTTTCGGGTAGCCTTCCACAAGCTTCCCACAATAAATTGGGTGAATTTTGGCCCATTCCTCCTGACAGAGCTGGTGTAACTGAGTCAGGTTTATAAGCCTCCTTGCTCGCATACGCGTATTCAGATCTGCCCACAAATGTTCTATAGAATTGAGGTCAGGGCGTTGTGATGGCCACTCCAATACCTTGACTTTGTTGCCCTTAAGCCATTTTGCCACAATTTTGGAAGTATGCTTGGGGTCATTGTCCATTTGGAATACCCATTTGCGACCAAGCTTTAACTTCCTGACTGATGTCTTCAGATGTTGCTTCAATATATCCACATAATTTTCCTTCCAATTATCCACATAACCTAATATCCACATCAGTTTCCTTGGCAAGTCGGTTAGATGTCCTAAACGACTTGCCAAAACTACAGTTTGTTAACAAGAAATTTGTGGAGTGGTTTAAAAATGAGTTTTAATGACTCCAACCTAAGTGTTTGTAAACTTCCGACTTCAACTGTAGGTACCTCTGAGAGAAGGTAGGCCCCCTCTTCAATACCAGGGCAGCATTTACTGTCTGGGGTCCTCGGTGACTCTAAGCCAAACAATACTTGATTGAAATGTCTTCCTCAAACTCCTCTCTGCCTCTCTTTGAGGATATTATGTCCACACCATTTGAGGAGAACATCTATTGTGTTATGATTGCTTTGTGAACTTTGACTCCAGTGCATCCTGGCAGCAGAACAGTGAGAACAGTTGTTATTCCTGCTGGACTGCTCTACAGAGAGGAGACAAATGAGACAGTGCCTTTTTAGTTATTGAGTGGTATTTGGCCCAAGCCGACATCAGAGAGATTCAGGAGGATAATAAATGACTGCTGTTGATTATGGTGCTTAGCACGCTGATTAAGCACCAGAGGACCTCACTCAGGTTGTGTGTGAGTGAGAGCTTGTTAGTGTTTGTGTGAGTGGATTTCAGTTCATTAAATGCAAACCTCACCGGCCAAGTTGTGTGCGTGAGCGCTGCAAAATAATTTCACCCGCACCAAGTGCTAAAATATAATTTGGCCCTATTTGAGACATGCCAAACGCTGCAAGTCCCCTCCTTATTGGATATCGGTAAGCTACAAACCCACGTTGATGCCTATAAGACAAACAAGGAGAGATTAATTCAAGAACTAACTAAAAAACGAACTAGGCTTCTCTTTTTATGTGTGGATTAATCGTTGGAGTAGAGAAACATGATTTTATATGGCTCTGGGTCAAAATTCTACAAAGAACCATCTAAAAAGAGGAACATGTGCATAACAGGTAAAATAACAATCCAATGTTTATCTCTAAGGACAAACCAGGCCCACAGTGTCCAGTCTGGAGCGTGAAGCCCAGAGCTCTGCTGGTTGGCTACTGCGTAGCAAGTTAGAGGTGCCAAAAGCGCTGGTCTGCCCTAGAAAGCCTATGTAAATTACAATCACTAGAATGGCAAAACAACGTTTTTTTAAACAGCCGTTTTGGCCTGTAAAATGTGTTTATTATGATCAAGTTTGATCCTCACAGTGAATTATTTGAAAGTTCGCTACAAATCGAGATATTTAATTAAATAGTGATCCATTCTGACTACTACATTTGTGACTCACAACCTGGATTTGGTCTTCTGTAGCAAAATTAGAAAATGTGTTTTTTACATTGGATCAAAGCAGAGGCTCAGTGCTACAAAATAGTATATCACACACTGCATATTTGGGGAACAATGGGAAAGTATTTCTGCTGAGAAAATGGCCTTTGAATGGTTTGGTATCTAGTGAAGAACTCTTCTTTGTCTACACCCATTCAGCATCGTTCACACCCTCTTAAACTTTAGCCACACCCATCTCCTTTCGCTCTCGGTGAGTTCACAGCACACACTTGATGCTCTGGACGATGATTTGTTTACCTCTGGATAACATGAAAACATGCTAACCAGCTCTGCTGGCAACAATTATATTACGCTTTTTTGCAGATGTTTACTGACACCGGCCATATTCAACGGGTGTTGTACACTTTAGATGAGTCATGTAGCTAGCTAGGTAAATAATAAACCTGGCTAGGTAAACAACGTGTAAGATCACACACGTCACGTAACGTTAGCTAACGAGCCAGCCAGCAAACGTTAGCTAGTTAAACAACAATGAACATAGTGCCAAATCATGCCGTTACTATCCTGCATGAATCTGGTGGGAGCTAACTAACCAGGTTCAATGTTAGCTAGCTAACATTAGGCTCTAACTAGCGAAGCAAACGGTTCTGGGATACGAATAATAACGTCATACACATAACAGCTAGGGAGCCAGCCAGCTAACGTAAGCTAGCTAGCTAACAGTACACTTTAGCTTGAAATGAAACCACTTTCTGTCAAAATTAGAAACGTGTAATATCTGAATGTAGCTAGCCAGACTATCTTACCCGTATACATAATCATGCATGATGGACGCATCTCCCTGTCACGGATGCCATGCCATGGTTGCCCTTAGTTTGAAGATGTTATCCTTAGTTTGAAGATGTTTTCTCCATCTCTTTAGCTATCACACTCTAATTCCACTGATTTTCAAAACTCAACCTCCAGAAAGTAGAGAGCAACACTTTTTCAGCCCCACTACACGATACATTTTAAAAAAGCTGCGTTCAACAAGATTACATACACAGACCGACCAGCTAAAATAGACAGACGCCCTTTATTTGGCAGACCAATCTGAACTCCTCTCTTGGCTTGTCCAGCCAACTCATTATCTCAGCCAATCATGGCCAGTAGGAAGGTTGCTGAATTTTTCTGTGGCTTAACCAACAAGGCTCGTAATTTAATAATTGTATTTGTATCACGGGCCAGCAGGCCACAAGGAGACTTGCGCCCTCATGCATGCTCTTTGCATGCTCTTTGCATGTGCACCCAGCAGCGTTGGGTTAACTCTCTCTGGCAGGATAAAAATGACTACATCAACCATGATCCTTTCTGATATTTGGTGCCATTCAGCAATATGGGGTGCTTCAAATTCAAATACTTCCGGCTTCATGTGCCATCGTCACTATCACTATCTACCGGTTTCAATGTCTATGGGACAAACTAGCTAGCAGCAGCTAGCAACAGCTAGCTAGCTAAATGTCCTTGAATGTTTCATGTATGTTTCGACCTGTCCCTAAATGATAAAAGTTGGTTCACAGTTGGTTTGATATGTTAACCTGCGTGTCATGATCGTGTCTGGTGGGGATAGACAAAATCAACATGTGTGGATTGCCGGTGTAGTCAGCATGTTAGTGTGCAGGTGTGGGTGAATATTTCAGGTTGTGTGTACTGAAATTGCCACTGTATCGCATTAGTGGAAACCAAGACTGTTCTCATGGCAGATCTGATCGTTTTGACTACTAGCAGGTTAGGAGAATTAATGTGGCAGTTTAGGAGAATAATGTTCAGGTTCTGAAAAGCGTTAGCTAAAATGTTAAAATTGTCCCTGATGCAACTAACATATCTAATTACAACCAGGCCTGCCCTGAGAACAGACTTGGTTTCCACTAATGCGATGCTGTGAAATTGGCAGGAACACTCCAAAGATAGTATTGGAGACTGCGGTGCTGTTTCAACCTATTCCACTCCTGATTTTACAGTGATAGAGTGATACTGTAGTAGCTGCCAAAAATACTTTCACCATTACTCAGCAGCTGGGATGTGCCACTCAGGCTCAGAAAGCTGGGAAGCTCACTGTCAGTGGTCAGGCACACGCCTGCCTGCACTATTATCCATGCAATAGGCATATTCACACTTCCTGTTCAACTAACAGCACATGCGCATGGTGTGATTGTCAAAGAGCAGGCCATAACCTGAGAGATTTCACACCCGACAAGAGGGTGTGCATTGAATGAGAAAGCTTTATCAACACAAGGCAGGAGGGAGAGTAGCTGTACAAAACTGCGCCTCTTGTGGCGAACGATGTCAATGTACATATCTGGTGTGATACGAGCTAGGATAACTGGCCAGTGGTAATTCACTGTCAAAATGGGCTAACAGATGCTGGGACTGACACTCTCATTTCCTCATGCTGAAAGTCTCAGTGGGGGAGGGTTCCTCCTGCTTCCTCCCTCTCCTCCTCGTTCCATTGAACCACATGTACAGTGAAGGCTTTCACTAGAAACACCATTTGTAATTAGAGCTGCGGAGTGAATCGGAGCATGGCAACAGGGTGTGCATTAGCCACGTCTCTCACAGACGCCTATGAATGCTCTCTCTTCTGTCTGTCTTTCAGAATTGGTTGGACCCCTCCAAGGAGATCAAGAAGCAGATGCGCAGTGAGTATCCTTGTCCCACACGCAGTATACGTAGCACATAGCACAGACACATCACATCCACACACAGTGACCGAAAACACAGTTATTATTCAAATACTGTTTGTTTCTAAATGGAATCTGCTAAGTACTTATGCAGTACAATGAGAAGCTGTAGGTCCATTTAAGACAATATAATGAGTTTATGTTTAATACAAGCTTGTTTCTATGCTATTGTTGTAGCCGTATTTAAATGTTCTCAGACACTTTTATTGGTGATTTGGCTATGTCTTACATGTGTCACACACAGGTAGAATCAGGAATTCCCCAAGGCAGCTGTCTAGTCCCCTTACTTTTTCAACATGTCATTGGCTTTGAGTGAAGCCAGTGTGTCTATGTATGTGGATGACTCAACACTATACATGTCAGCTACTACAACGACTGAAATGACTGCCACACAGAATGTGTGGCAAGGAATAAATTGGTACTAAATACTTAAAAAACTAAAAGCATTGTATTTGGGACAAATCATTCACTAAACCCTAAACCTCAACTAAATCTTGTGATAAATCATGTGGAAATTGAGCAAGTTGAGATGACTAAACTGCATGAAGTAACCCTGGATTGTAAACTGTCATGGTCAAAACATATTGATATCATGGTCAAAACATATTATGGACATCTGTCCATAATAAAGTGCTACTCTGCCTTCTTAACAACACTATCAACAAGGTGAGTTCTACAGGCCCTAGTTTTGTCACACCTGGACTACTGTTCAGTCGTGCAGGTGCCACGAAGAGGGACTTAGGAAAATTACAATTGGCTCAGAACAGGACGTACACAGAGAGCTAACATTAATAAGATGGATGTCAATCTCTCCTGGCTCAAAGTGGAGGAGAGATTGACTTCATCACTACTTGTTTTTGTAAGGTATTAACATGTTGAATGCCTGTCTGAACTATTGGCACACAGCTCGGACACCCATGCATACCCCACAAGACATGCCACAAGAAAGGAGTCTCTTCACAGTCCCCAAGTCTAGTACATACTATGGGAGGCACACAGTACTACATAGAGCCTTGACTACATGGAACTCTATTCCACATCATGGATTTTGTGTTGTAGATATGTGGTAGTAAAGTAGGGGCCTGAGGGCACACACTTAATGTGTTGTGCAATCTGTTGTGAATGTATTGTAATGTTTTTAAAATGGTATAACTGTCTTAATTTAGCTGGATCCCAGGAATAGTAGATGCTGCTAATGGGGATCCATTATAAATACAAATACATCGCATCAGTGATAGATGTCCAGTCAACACAGTAAACTCATCCCCTCTCCTCTGTCTGTCCTCAGCTGCTCCCTGGCACTTTGCCTTCTCTGTCAAGTTCTACCCTCCAGACCCCTCCCAGCTCACAGAGGACATCACCAGGTACTGTGGTCCAGCAGGGCAGCATGAAGAGGCACCCATATCATTTTCACACTGTATAAAAACTCAGTTTATTAGGTACACCACTCCATTCACGAAAATGGTTTGCTCCAATAAACAGTGATTCACGTGGCCATGGCTTGCTACAGTTGAAGTCGGAAGTTTACATACACCTTAGACATATATATTTAAACTCAGTTTTAACCATTTCTAACATTTTATCCAAGTAAAAATTCCCTGTCTTAGGTCAGTTAGGATCACCACTTTATTTTAAGAATGTGAAATGTCAAATCAAATAATTATTTATTTTAGCTTCTCTTTCTTTCATCACATTCCCACTGGGTCAGAAGATACATGCACTCAATTAGTATTTGGTAGCATTGCCTTTACATTGTTTAACTTGGGTCAAATGTTTCAGGTAGCCTTCCACAAGCTTCCCACAATAAGTTGGGTGAATTTTGGCCCATTCCTCCTGACAGAGCTGGTGTAACTGAGTCAGGTTTGTAGGCCTCCTTGCTCGCACATGCTTTTTCAGTTCTGCCCACAAATGTTCTATATGATTGAGGTCAGGGCTTTATGATGGCATCTCCAATACCTTGACTTTGTTGTCCTTAATTCATTTTGCCACAACTTTGGAAGAATGTCATTGTCCATTTGGAATACCCATTTGCGACCAAGCTTTAACTTCCTGACTGATGTCTTGAGATGTTACATCAATATATCCACATAATTTTCCTGCCTCATGATGCCATCAATTTTGTGAAGTGCAGCAGTCCCTCCCGCAGCAAAGCACCACCACAACATGGTGCTACCTCCCCCGTGCTTCACGGTTGGGATGGTGTTCTTCGGCTTGCAAGCCTCCCCCTTTTTCTTCCAACCATAACGATGGTCATTATCAGACCAGAGGACATTTCTCCAAAAAGTACAATCTTGTCCCCATGTGCAGTTGCAAACCGTAGTCTGGCTTTTTTATGCCGGTTTTGGAGCAGTGGCTTCTTCCTTGCTGAGCGGCCTTTCAGGTTATGGCAATATAGGACTCGTTTTACTGTGGATATAGATACTTTTGTACCCGTTTCCTCCAGCATCTTCACAAGGTCCTTTGCTGTTGTTCTGGGATTGATTTTCACTTTTCACACCAAAGTACATACACCTCTAGGAGACAGAAGGCGTCTCCTTCCTGAGCAGTATGATGGCTGCGTGGTCCCATGTTGTTTATACGTTGTACCTTCAGGCGTTTGGAAATTGCTCCCAAGGATGAACCAGACTTGTGGAGGTCTACAATTTTTTTTCTGAGGTCTTGGCTGATTTCTTTAGATTTTCCCATAATGTCAAGCAAAGAGGCATTGAGTTTGAAGGTAGGCCTTGAAATACATCCACAGGTACATCTCCAATTGACTCAAACTATGTCAATTAGCCTATCAGAAGCTTCTAAAGCCATTACCTATTTTTCTGGAATTTTCCAAGCTGTTTAAGGGCACAGTCAACTTAGTGTATGTAACTTAATGTTCGATTGAATGTTCGAATGGGCAAAACGAGTGACCTAAAGGACTTTGAGTGTGGTATGGCCTCCTGGGCTTTCCCTGCACACCAGTGTCTAGGTTTTAGAGAGAATGGGGCGACAAACAAAAAACATCCAGTGCGCGAAAACAGTTAGTTGAGTAGAGAGGTCAAATGAGAATGGCAAGAATCGTGCAAGCTAACATGCGGGCCACAAACAAGTAAGTAACGGCGCTGTACAACAGTGATGTGCAGAATGGCATCTCGGAACGCACAACTTGTCCGTCCTTTCACGGATGGGCTATTGCAACAGCCGACCACACCGCGTTCCAATCCTATCAGCTTGTCGTGTAGCCTGAGTAACATTTATTTTTATTTTATCTTTATTTAACTAGGTAGGCCAGTTGAGGCCAAGATAAAGCAAAGCAGTGCAACAGAAACAACACAGAGTTACACATTAACAAACGTACAGTCAATAATGCAATAGAAAAATCTATGTACAGTGTGTGCAAATAGAGAAGAGTAAGGAGGTAAGGCAATAAATAGGCCATGGCGGCGAAATAATGACAATTTAGCATCAACACTGGAGTGATAGATGTGCAGATGATGATGTGCAAGTAGAGATACTGGGGTGCAAAAGAGCAAGAGGATAACATGAGGACACAATGGGTAAAATTAAGGACAAGTTTACTCAGCACCATCACAGCATACATCATCAGCACATGCATACTCTTCTTCTCCCTATCTGAAATCTGAAATCCTGTTCTCATTGTACTTCCGTTCTGTGTCAGGTAGGATAGAATACCTGTGTCTCTAGTGGTAAATATGGGTAGTGCAGCAGAACATAACATATTTCCCTCTTGTGAAAGCTTTCTAAGAACAACCCAAATAAAACATTTCACAATTCTTTCATTGAACAGTTATTCTTATTCAAAGCACAGAATGGCACTGTTAAAATGCAGGAACGTTCGCTACGGCTCAACTGACCACACACAGAAGTAAGCGTTTCCTTTTCTACCATAGTGTATTTCCGCTCGACTGAGGAGAAGGAACGGGATGCAGAACTGTCCGTTCTGTTCCGTCTGGATGTATTTGCACACCACCCAAGTCATAATCTGATGCATCTGTGGACACCAGAAGAGCAGGGTTGAGTATAGCCAGAATCACAGAATCCAGATAACACTATATTTGGATAGTCCATCTGTAATTGCTCTACAGACTATCCGTAACATTTCAATTAACTTCTTCCAACCTTATCCTAACCCTAAACTTAACCCTTATTCTTAGCGTCAATCAAACTATTTGTCACATGCACTGAATACAACAGGTGTAGGCTTTACTGTGAAATGCTTACATACAAGCCCTTTCCCAACAATGCAGAGTTAAACAAGAACATTTTTAAATAATACAAATAAATTACTAACACAATAAATAAATAACAATAATAAAGGCTATGTTCAAGGAGTACCGGTACCGAGTCAATGTGCAGGGGTACGAGGTAGTTGAGGCAATATGTACATGTAGGCAGGTGCAAAAGTATCTAGGCAATCAGGATAGATAAACAGAGTAGCATCAGCATCAATATGCATGTGTGTGTGTATGAGTGTGTGTTGGAGTGACATTGTAAAAAGGTGTCAGTGTGTGGGTAGAGTCCAGTGAATATGGATAGAGTCAGTGCAAAAAAAGGTCAAATGGTATGGGTAGCCATTTGATTAACTGTTCAGCAGTCTTATGGCTTAGGGGTAGAAGCTGTTCAGGAGCCTAAACATTGCCCTAAATCTAGCTGTAACCTCAGCAAGCAGTTGCTTATCAACAGATGGTTTGTTGATGGTGTGACCATCTGTAGAGTATGTACAAAAATAAAGTGTGACCAAACAGAATTCAACAATTATTGCAGTAGGTAGGAATCAACTAAATGTATTGAAAAGTAATTAATTAGCCTAAGTTCATCATTAGACGAACAGAATGATGAACAGAATGCATCAGTGATTCGTATTTCGTGTGACTTTCTGAAGAGGCATCGAGAATTCCCCGTCTGTATCTGTGGTGCGGGTGCCTACCACTTTGTGTAGCCGTTAGCGATGATGGTGGGGGTGGAAACCTGGAAAAACAAAATGCAGAAAATGAAATTTGGGAAAACGGATTCAGGCTACTAATAATACAGATTTAATAGGGCCCTATATAAAGTATACACACACACACACACACATAGTATTCAGACCCCTTCACCTTTTCACATTTTGTTACGTTACAGCCTTATTCTAAAATGGATTTAATTGTTCTTCAATTCAGACCCTTTACTCAGTACTTTCTTGAAGCACCTTTGCCAGCGATTACAGCCTCGTGTCTTCTTGGGTATGACGCTACAAGCTTGCACACCTGTATTTGGGGAGTTTATCCCATTCTTCTCTGCAGATCCTCTCAAGCTCTGTCAGGTTTTATGGGGAGCGTCGCTGCACAGCTATTTTCAGGTCAAGACCGGACTCCGGCTGGTCCACTCAAGGACATTCAGAGACTTGTCCCGAAGCCACTCCTGCATTGTCTTGACTGTGTGCTTTGGGTCTTTGTCCTGTTGGAAGGTGAACCTTCGCCCCAGTCTGCGGTCCTGAGTGCTCTGGAGCAGGTTTTCATCAAGGATCTCTGCACTTTGCTCCGGTCATCTTTACCTCGATCCTGACTAGTCTCCCAGTCTCTGCCACTGAAAAACATCCCCGCAGCATGATACTACCACCACCATGCTTCACCGTAGGGATGGTATTGGCCAGGTGCCTTGTTTCCTCCAGATGTGATGCTTGGCATTCAGGCCAAAGAGTTCAATCTTGGTTTCATCAGACCAAAGAATCTTGTTTCTCATGATCTGAGAGTCCTTTAGGGGCCTTTTGGCAAATTCCAAGTGTGCTGTCATGTGCCTTTTACTGAGGAGTGGCTTCCGTCTGACCACTTTACCATAAAGGCCTGATTGGTGGAATGCTGCAGAGATGGTTGTCCTTCTAGAAGATGCTCCTATCTCCACAGAGGAACTCTGGAGCTCTGTCAGAGTGACTATCGGGTTCTTGGTCACCTCCCTGACCAAGGCCCTACTCCCCCGATTGCTCAGTTTGGCCGGGCGGCCAGCTCTAGGAAGAATCTTGGTGGTTCCAAATTTCTTCCATTTAAGAATGAGGGAGGCCACTGTGTTCTTCAGGAACTTCAATGCTGCAGAAATGTTTTGGTACCCTTCCTCAGATCTGTGCCTCAACAAAATCCTGTTTCGGAGCTCAACGGACAATTCCTTCAGCCTCATGGCTTGGTTTTTCCTCTGACATGCACTGTCAACTGTGAGATTCATATAGACAGGTGTGCCTTTCCAAATCATGTCCAATCAATTGAATTTACCACAGGTGGTCTCCAATCAAGTTGTGATCAATGGAAACAGGATGCACCTGAGCTCGAGTCTCATAGCACAGGGTTTGAATACTTATGTAAGTAAGGTATTTCTGTTTTTTTTTCTAAAAACTGTTTTTGCTTTGTCATAATGGGGTATTGTGTTTAGATTGAGGAAAACATTTATTTAATCCATTTTAGAATTAGGCTGTAACGTAACAAAATGTGGAAAAAGTGAAGGGTTCTGAATACTTTCCGAATGCACTGTATAAGCTCGCAGCATGCAGTCTCTCATACTTACAGTGTCGGTTTGCACATTAAAATATCGCTGTCAAATAACAACATTTTGTGTTGAAAGACTTTGTACAGTTGTAATCATTTCAGTGCATATTTCACAGCTGTCAAATAGTTCAAAATCCCACTCTACTTAGAAGGATTAGCTACATTTGGAATTCCACTGACTGTTATGGATTAACTCCTCAGCATTCTTGTTGGAGCTATGGCCTTTTTTAACGTCTCCCTCTCCTTCACAGGTACTACCTGTGTCTGCAGCTGAGAGATGACATGTTGTCAGGTCGTCTGCCCTGTTCCTTCGTGACCCACGCCCTGCTGGGTTCCTACGCCGTACAGGCCGAGTTGGGAGACTATGACACCGACGACCATGGCCCCGACTACGTCAGCGACTTCCGCTTCGCACCCAATCAGACACGAGAGCTGGAGGAGAGGGTCATGGAGCTCCATCGTAACTACAGGTAGGACGTACGGTTTTGTCCAAGAGTATAATCTGACCACCAGAAAATGATAGGGCCATGACTAGGGTCTTGTAGGTTTTCCTGGTCAGGTCACATGGTCAGAGAAATCTCTAGGCCCAGTTAGGTTTATTTCAGTTCAGTTTTTATAGTAAATCCATTTTAGTTACATTCATATGGAACCATTGGAGCCTGCTGATGAACCTTTGCTCAGACAGTGTCCAACAACATACCATACATATGTTGACAGATGCCACCACATTGCCCTGGTCTGTCATGGCCTTGCCAACACTGTCAATACTTCCCAAGTCTCAGGGTCTCCCCCATCCCTTTCCTGGCATGGCCCCTGCACTTGCCCAAGGAGTTATGGTAGAAAGGTGGAGGGAGAGACATGGGATTGAAAATATCACTCTTACCATTTTGAGTATTCAATTGGTTCTCCGGTTCTCCCATTTTTGGTTTCAGGGGTATGACTCCAGCTGACGCAGAAATCAACTTCCTGGAAAATGCTAAGAAGCTATCCATGTATGGGGTGGACCTTCATCATGCCAAGGTATGCTGTTACATATGACATGTTGTTAGTCTAAATTTCTATGTGACTGTGCAGGATTATTTATTTTACCAACATATTACTTTATTACTTGAATGTTTCCTCTCCTTACCTCTCTTTTTCCTCTCCTTTCATCTTCCTCTCCTCTGCCATGCTTGTCTTTGGCTGCTCCAGGATTCAGAAGGGATTGACATCATGCTGGGCGTGTGTGCCAACGGGCTCCTGATCTACCGCGACCGCCTGAGGATCAACCGCTTCGCCTGGCCAAAGATCCTTAAGATCTCCTACAAGAGGAGCAACTTCTACATCAAGATCCGGCCTGGAGAGGTAAGCTGAACCAAGTTAGTGGCTTCTCTGTACATTCTTAGAAAAAAAGCTTTGGCTGTCCCCATAGAGAATCTTTTTAGGTTCCAGTTAGAAAGGGTTCTACATGGAACATAACACGGTTCTACTTGAAACTAAAAGGGTTCTACCTGGAACCAAGAAGGGTTCTTCTAAGGGTTCTCCTCTGGGTGTAGATCAAGTCTTAGCCCCTTTCAAAATGAACATGAAACATGAACATTTATGCAGTATGCACCCCATAATTTCTGTTATAACTGGGAATACGTCCAGCTAAAGATTGTGAGGAAACGGATGTGTGGTCAGTTCGACTAACCAGAGGACTGGAAAATATTTAGTTCCCCCCAATTTAGCTGCTCCACAGGCTTAGATTCTATAGCCTGCCTTTCTCGCCCAGTCTCTATTCAGTTCTTTGCTGCACTGCAGCCTCAACCTCTGCAGCCTACTGAGCTCAGACCCAGCTCCGAAGCTCTGCCCAGTGTGACAGGCTGTCTGGCCAGGGCTGCTAAAGTGACAAGAGGCCCACAGTGAGCCTGTGGAAGAGCAGGATAAAGAGAGCCTTTAACACTGCCAGTGCAGCTGCAGCAGCAGCACCCAGAATAGAGGGATGAAAAGTGTAAATATAGTCATGAAAATTGAAACGCTACCCTCATGTTTGTCTCCACTGTTTGAAAATTGTCGTTTCTTAGCCGTTTGCTCGGCTCAGCGCAGGAATCTGTCTGGTGGTTACAGGGCTGGAATTTCAGGGAGAACAGATTACTAGTGTCCATACTTGGGAGTTTTAACCCTGCTTGTCAGCCGTTTGGCTTTGGAACAGGTGTCTGTGGCTTTACAGAAGTGAACAGTTTCACACTGTCTGTTTGCTTAGAGCTTGTTTCATCTCCTGAGTGACAAGCAGGCCGATCCAGCAAATCTATCTGAAAAGCATAGAACTTCAAATTGTGACAGTTTGGAATATGAAATAAAGTGACTATGCATTACAAAGTTGTTTTTTAAGAATGTATCATGTCATACAAAACTGCAGTCTCTTCCTCATACGGAATGGAACATGATGCATTCATGCAGTAAATGTAACCCCAAGAAACACCTGCTCCTCTCTCTTTTCCCTCCTTCCCTTCCTTTCGGTCTTCCCCTCTCCCTCAATCTCTCTCTTTCACGAACCAGTACGAGCAGTTTGAGAGCACTATTGGCTTCAAGCTTCCCAACCACCGGGCGGCTAAGAGACTATGGAAGGTCTGCATCGAGCACCACACCTTCTTCAGGTAAGAGCAACTTCAGGTATCTAATCCCCTCACTTGTAGCCCTCTTGTACCTATGTTACGTTACCCCATGCAAGCCATTTCTCCTTAGATCCTCTTGATTTTTAGGCAGCCAAATATAACCAAACACCACTCGCTTCAATCGTGTTCCCATCTCTCTATAGCTTTTTCCCCAGCCGCTTCCAGCACCTGCTATCCCACTGCTGGGGAAGCTCAGGAGTGATTAGAGCACAGCTTTGATCAGGGCTCGTTCTCCCTGTAGGCATCATCCACAGCAGCATTTTTGTTCCACAGCAGCCAGCACTACACTGAGGCTCGAGGTGTTTCCTTCTCTGTTTTGTGTCTTGGTCTTCATGTTACGACTTGTGTCTCTGGTGTTTCTCTGCCTGTGCTGCCTCGGGTTTTGAGAAATTCACTGCAAGGGTAGTAAGACACCAGGTAGCCTAGTGGTTAGAGCATTTTGCCCGTAACCGAAAGGTTGCTGGATCGAATCCCCGAGCTGACAAGGTAATAATCTGTTGTTCTGCCCCTGAACAAGGCAGTTGAATGACTGTTCCCCAGTAGCCTGTCATTGTAAATAAGAATTTGTTCTTAACTGACTTGCCTAGTTAAATAGCAAACAAAGGTAAGAGCAAGGGTTACTGAACTTTCTCATTAGGGGCCCCCCTTCCAGCGTTGGGGAACATCCTGGGCGTGCTCATGCACGATGCCTTTTTCTACGGGCACAAGCACTGTTCATGATGCAAACTGTTCACAGCCCTTTTGTTGATGGGGAGAATTTTGCAGGTTTAAATTCTTATTTCCTGCAATACAACACATTTTGTCATGGGTTGCATGGAAAATGTTGCCGTTTTTAAAGCAAATTGTCTTGCAATCCTATACATTTTGCCTTGTCCGATATGTATTCGTGTAATATTTGAGGGACTGAAAGTCTGAAAATCTATGTGCAAAAAAAACCTAGCTGACATGGGTTAGTTGATCTGGACATTTCTGACAAGTTATAAATAGCTCTGACTAACGTGACAAGAGGACCTGATGATGCACTTCCCAATTTTGAAATTGGACCTTGTGCATTCTACTATTACATCGTTCAAGAGTACGTTTAAAACTGGACCGAGTTTAGGAACCACTGAATTGAGCGATGTGTTCAAACAGATCCTGTTGCTCTAACACAAGTCCAAAGTTCTCAGCATTTTACAAAGCCGTCTACTACATCCAGTAATTACTCTCATACTTATATCTGCCATTTCTCTTAATTGTATTGCTGTAAAGCAAGGATGGTGAATTTCTCTTTCACCAGTATTTTATAGTTAACCCTTGTTTTTTTTGTGTTTTTTTATCGTTACAACCAAAATTACAACCGCAATCAGACAATGAAGATGTTCCTGAATCCGGATTCTCCAGGTTAAAGTCTCCAGAATTAGGGCTGACGAATTCCTCTCTGTCTGTGGACTATAACACCTCCAGGTTAGTGTCTCCGGAGCCTCCTCCTAAGGGCTTCCTGGTGATGGGCTCGAAGTTCCGCTACAGTGGGCGAACACAGGCCCAGACCCGGCAGGCCAGTGCCCTTATAGACCGGCCCGCGCCACACTTTGAACGATCCACCAGCAAGAGGTACCTGCTGTCCCGCAGTCTGGATGGAGGTAGGTACCATGGTTGTGTTCCTCAAAGGCTACTCACACAAGTGACAATTATTCAAAGTGAATTATATTATGAAATATCAGTGGCTATGGGATATTTTTTAGAAGCGGCTATGTATGTATATCTAGTGCTGGATTGTTCCCCTGTAAAAAAATAAAACAGTCCCACTGTGCCTTTGTCTAACCAGCAGAGTTCTCCCGGCCAGTGTCGGCCATGTGTGAGAACCAGGATGGTCTGTCCCGGCGCTGTGTCAGTGAACACCCCAACCTCCACAGCCCCTCTGGGGATGAACAGGAGACTGAACTGGAACCACCCAGTCTGGAGCAGGACCAAGAGGACCATGAGGAGGATCGGGATGAGGAACGGGATCCTGAGGAAGACCAGGACCAAGAGGAGGCGGGTGTCACCACCCCCAGCAAGAAGAAGGAGATCAAGGTACTGTTAGCGGATGGGAGGAGGGTTGATAGGGTAGATTTATGATACCGCGGTTGTCATATCTGGTTCAGAGGGTAAATGGCCCAACCTCGCATGGTTGACAGATCTATATGTTTTAGCCAACTCCTCTAACATTCCTTAGGCTACATGACATAGGAGTTGGATAAAGCACAAACAGATCTGTTGACCCAGGCTCAGCCTACTTGTCCCCACTTGCAATGCAGGAAAGTTCTCCTGTAACAGGGTGATCAAATTAGGATCCTGCATCTGTATGGACGCTTAGAGAGTCACACTGCTTCTGTGGAGATCATGTTTTTGTCAGGGTGGATCTGTATGTCTCAGGGCAGAGGGTCGTGACCGCAAGGGTGCAGGAGTGTACCGCTGGAACTTTTTTGGGGTCGCTGTGACGTTCCCTGCTGGGGTTTAAAAAGTGAAAGATTTGTCAGAACTAACTCTGCTGCCACTCAGTGGCTTATAGGCTAACCGTTATGGCTCACTATCCCCACTAACTGTCGTGTCGATCCTTCACTTCTCTCTCATAATGTCAAGCCGACTTAACCTCTCCTGCTGCTGTTCTTCCTTGCTCTCTCTCTCCCTGTCATTCACTAACATGCTCTCTCTCTCCCTGTCATTCACTAACATGCTCTCTCTCTCCCTGTCATTCACTAACATGCTCTCTCTCTCCCTGTCATTCACTAACATGCTCTCTCTCTCCCTGTCATTCACTAACATGCGCTCTCTCTCCCTGTCATTCACTAACATGCTCTCTCTCTCCCTGTCATTCACTAACATGCTCTCTCTCTCCCTGTCATTCACTAACATGCTCTCTCTCTCCCTGTCATTCACTAACATGCTCTCTCTCTCCCTGTCATTCACTAACATGCTCTCTCTCTCCCTATCATTCACTAACATGCTCTCTCTCTCCCTGTCATTCACTAACATGCTCTCTCTCTCCCTGTCATTCACTAACATGCTCTCTCTCTCCCTGTCATTCACTAACATGCTCTCTCTCTTTAACCCTCGCTGACAAAAGGAGGATGCTGGGTCCCCACTTGACAATATACAGGAGGTATTTGGTGTCTTGTGCCCCCGTCTGTCTCTCTGTTAGTCTGTCTGTCGGTCAGTGTGATTGTTCTTTGCCTACCTGTCTTGTTGTTTAGTAATCCCACATATTCCTGTTAAACTAGCAGTGGTTGACCGACAGTGAGGAATCTTCTGCACCATGTTATATTTGTTTGCACCCAAAGTATTACATTGAAGCTGCAAAGCCTTCATTTTATGCTGGTAATGCAATATTTTATTTCCTTCTAGAATGAACTACGGTTTTGGTACAGCTGTATTTTTAGTTGTTAAATAGTGCTTCGGGGGTAGAATTTTTGTTTTAAAAAATTGCATGAGGTGCTGCTCAAATCAAATAGACATGACAAAGTTCCCCAATGATCATTCAACTATCAGAGCAAGAGCCTAACTACAAGGATCTTACAGGCAATTCAATGTGAAAATCTGAAGTCAGCCTGCATGGTTGTGTATGTTCGTGTTCCTGGTTTGTGCTTCTGTGTGTTTGTGGCTGCTGCTGTCTTGTGTCCTGTCCGGGTTGCTCAGTCTCCCTGTCTGTCTGCCTGCCTGACCTCCTTGACTCACCATCTCTGCTCTTCCTCTCTGTCTCTGCATCCTCCCCCACTCCCCCTCCCCCACTCCACATGCCCCCGTCCCTGTCCCTGCTCCTGCCCCAACTCTGCCCTCTCAGTTGGACCAGGAGACAACCCCTCGACACAAGGAGGTACAGCTCATTGTGCTGATTATCTATCCAGAGTTGGAGTCTGTTCCAGGTCTATTCCTGTCTATTCAATTGGACATTGCATTTCTTCAGCAGTTCTGACAAAAGCTCTGAAGAAGGCCGCGAGGCCGATACATAAGCTTATTAAATATCAGTGATACTATCAAGAGCAGTGTGTGGTTTCCTTTTTCCTTCATTTCTTCAGCAGTTAAAATCAGCTCTGTAATTGACTGGAATTCAGATGGAATTGAATTCAACCCTGGTTCTGTCCCAGTGCTTTGTGACCCCCTCAACTGAACATGTGGTATCTACCAATATCTCACGATACTATTTGCAGAGTATTGAACACCGTGGAACCCTGCAATGTATGACTAGGACTAGGGGAGAAATTGCACTGAAGCTCCATTTCCTCTCTAGGTGCCTGTAGCATTAATGTGATGGCCCTATTGTTGCATGGAGATGCAACCAGCCTTCATATGAATTAACAGCATTCACTTAAGTCAGCCTTCAATTGATAGGCAGATACAGTCAATGAAAATGAATATTGGGCAAAAGTAGACTAGCTAGCTAGTCACTAAGACGATTTATTAGGGGACTCAGTTGTTTTACTTTTGTGTTTCATCTTAATAAACAATCCAAAAAGTCAGATAATAATTTCATTTCCGTGGGTCTTAATAGCATCCCAAATGCCATGTTCATTAATAGACAGACTACTGAACAGAATAGCAATGTGAAAACAGCCCACAAACAATGCACTTGATGCATGTGCTGAATCACTAAGTATTAAGACACATTGGTGTCTTTTCTTGTGTGCTGCCTGCGATATTAATGTCACTTTGATGTGTTATTTCAGATCACGTTCCGCTTGTCCATGCATATCAAGTCATAATGCAATTGAATTGAGTGTCAGTGTGATTACTACATGTGGTAATTGATATAGATGTCAAACTAATGTATATTTCTCTCTCCTTCTCTCCCAATCCTCTCTAATTATCATTATCTATCCCCTTTTATTCAATACAGTTTTTGGACAAGTCGGAGGATGTCTTATTGAAGCACCAGGCCAGTATCAATGAGCTGAAGAAAGCTCTGAGGGGACCCAACAGCAAGCTGACGAACCGTGAGAAACGTCTGTCAGGAACGCCCCCAGGCGGCACGCCCGAGAGGAAGGCTGTGAGTGTGGGATAAGGGTGGTGAGGACCAGCGGTCCACTGGCGCACGGGTGGAGGTTGAGAGATTTCACAATCTTTAACCTATGTACAGATTCTCTACTGTATGCCATGAATATATCACTGATAATGCCTTAAAGCTGCAATATGTAACTTTTTGGGCGACCCCGACCAAATTCACATAGAAACGTTAGTTCTAGATCTTTCATTCTTGGTACAAGCAAGTACTTTCGGCTACAATATTATATTTTTGGTTATGGAAAATATATTTCACAGCGGTTTAGATTGTACAATGGTTCTCTACACTATACTTGCTTGTTTTGTCACTTAAACTGAAACTATTATAATTTTAGCAACCAGGAAATGGTTTCTGCGTAGTGCACCTTTTTAATACTCCTGTTGAAACTGCCCTAGCGTTTGACAAATAGGCTGTGTGTGACCGACAGCGTTGATATTCCAGTCTTGAGGTTAGTTTTGTAGCACCTCTTACAGTTCACTCTCCTAGAACCCAGTATGCTTGGAGGTCAACACAGGAGAACATGTTTTTCTCCATTATTCATAGGGAAACAGACAGTACTGGTGCTTTTGGAATAATCTACAGTCTGATGTGAAACCAATAACTGTCTTTTTGACAATTACTTTTAAGGATAATAAAAATTCTTCAAGGTATTGTAGGTGGTTATTTATTGTAGATACAGTTGAAGTCTGAAGTTTACGTACACCTTAGCCATATACATTTAAACTCACAATTCCTGACATTTAATTCTAGAAAAAATCAGTTGGGATCACCACTTTATTTTAAGAATGTGAAATGTCAGACTAATAGTAGAGAATGATTTATTTCAGCTTTTATTTCTTTCATCACATTCCCAGTGGGTCAGAAGTTTACATGCACTCAATTAGTATTTAGTAGCATTGCCGTTAAATTGTTGAACTTGGGTCAAATGTTTCGGGTAGTCTTCCACAAGCGTCCCACAATAAGTTGGGTGAATGTTGGCCCATTCCTCCTGACAGAGCTGGTGTAACTGAGTCAGGTTTGTAGGCCTCCCTGCTCGCACAAGCTTTTTCAGTTCTGCCCATTAATTTTCTATAGGATTGAGGTCAGGGCTTTGTGATGGCCATTTCAATACCTTGACTTTGTTGTCCTTAAGCCATTTGGCCACATCTTTAGAAGTATGCTTGGTGTCATTGTTCATTTGGAAGACCCATTTGCGACCAAGCTTTAATTTCCTGACTGATGTCTTGAGATTTTGCTTCAAATATATCCACATAGTTTTCCTGCCTCATGATGCCATCTATTTTGTGAAGTGCACAAGTCCCTCCTGCAGCAAAGCACCCACACAACATGATGCTGCCACCCCCGTGCTTCACGGTTGGGATGGTGTTCTTCGGCTTGCAAGCCTCCCCCTTTTTCCTCCAAACATAACGATGGTCATTATGGCCAAACAGTTCTATTTTTGTTTCATCAGACCAGAGGACATTTCCCCAAAAAGTACGATCTTTGTCAACATGTGCAGTTGCAAACATAGTCAGGCTTTTTTATGGCAGTTTTGGAGCAGTGGCTTCTTCCTTGCTGAGCGGCCTTTCAGGTTATGTCGATATAGGACTCGTTTTACTGTGGCTATAGATACTTTTGTACCTGTTTCCTCCAGCATCTTCACAAGGTCCTTTGCTGTTGTTCTGGGATTGATTTTCACTTTTCGCACCAAAGTACGTTCATCTCTAGGAGACAACGTGTCTCCTTCCTGAACGATTTAACGGCTGCGTGGTCCCATTGTGTTTATACTATTGTTTGTACTATTGTTTGTACAGATTAACGTGGTAATTCGGGCATTTGGAAATTGCTCCCAAGGATGAACCAGACTTTTGGTGGACAATTTTTTGTCTGAGGTCTTGGCTGATTTCTTTAGATTTTCCCATGATGTCAAGCAAAGAGGTACTGAGTTTGAAGGAAGGCCTTGAAATACATCCACAGGTACACCTCCAATTGACTCAAATGATGTCAATTAGCCTATCAGAAGCTTCTAAAGCCATGACATCATTTTCTGGAATTTTCCAAGCTGTTTAAAGGTACAGTCAACTTAGTGTATATAAACTTCTGACCCACTGGACTTGTGATACAGTGAATTATAAGTAAAATAATCTGTCTGTAAACAATTGTTGGAAAAATGACTTATGTCATGCACAAAATAGATGTCCTAACCGACTTCTCAAAACAATTTTTGTTAACAAGAAATTTCAGGAGTGGTTGAAAAACGAGTTTTAATGACTCCAACCTAAGTGTATGTTAACTTCTGACTTCAACTGTAGGTACTGCTGCAGACTCAGACCCAATCTATTGGATAGTGTGATGGTACTGCTAAAATATACGGAACAAAAATATAAACGCAACATGCAACTATTTCAACAATTTTACTGAGTTACAGTTCATATAAGGAAATGAGTCAATTGAAATACATTTATTTGGCCCAAATCTATGCATTTCACATGACTGGGCAGAGGCTCAGCCATGGGTGGGCCTGGGAGAGCATACAGTAGGCCCACCCAGTTGGGAGCCAGGCTCACCGATTTGGGAGCCAGGCCCAGTCAATCAGAATTTGTTTTTCCCCACAAAAGAAGCCGGAAGTGGAGGTCCTGGGCTGGCGTGGTTACACTTGGTCCACGGTTGTCAGGCCGGTTACTGCCAAATTCTCTAAAACAATGTTATAGTAGAGAAACGAACATTCAATTCTCTGTCAACAGCTCTGGTGGACATTCCTGCAGTCAGCATGCCAATTGCACACTCCCTCAAAACCTGCGGAATCTGTGGCATGGTGTTGTGTTTAGAGTGGTCTTTTATTGTCCCCAGCACACTTTTCTTGATATGCCACACCTGTCAGGTGGAATGATTATCTTGGCAAAGGAGAAATGCTCACTAACAGGGATGTACACAAATTTGTGCACAACAGTTTAGAGAAATGAGCTTTTTGTGCATATGGAACATTTCTGGGATCTTTTATTTAAGCTCATGAAACATGGGACCATCACTTTACATGTTGTGTTTACATTTCTGTTCAGTCTAGATCATAAGAACATATTGAATTTGAAAAAACTGAAATCATGTCCTGCGTTTATCATTAAAGGTGGGTGTTTGTGGTGATACGCACATCCTTAAAAACATAGGTGCTGGGCTTACAAAGAACACCTAGTGTTGTCGAAGCTCCCAATTCACCGCTTTATTGATAACGGATCTTCACTTGTAGCAAAATCCCAGTTTATTTAGAGATGGTAGAAAAGTGACTCTGCATTAACTTGAAGAGAAGATGTGCAAAATCTGGACATATTCAGATTATGAGGCCCTAGAGGAACAACCATCTCGATCGTCAACCCACCTTGATTGCCTGACAGTTACAAATCTATCCTTTGTGTCAGAACGCAAAAGCCCCTGCCGCTTTGATCACTTTCACATTGTGATTATACTGTTAAGAGACAATAATATGATAGTCCTAGTAGTGTAGCTCTGTCAATGCAGTCTGTTTCCAGGTATTTATGTAGTCTACCGACGCGTTCACATCTGCTCTTTGAGAACAATCAGATTATAGCCATAGAGATTCTCATCAGACCTCCTCGAGGGCATGAAAACGCCATCTGTCATGCACCTACATAGATCTGAGGGAGTGACGCTATTGTCCCGATTGAACAACGACAACGTGTGGCCTGAGAAATCTCTCTGTCCTGGAGGAGTCCAACTCGGAGCGATTCAGAGGAAATCATGTAGCCTTTGATGTAGTTGCAAATGTTATTTTTGCATTGCAAATACCTCCTCAGTTGGTTATGTGGATGTGGGAGCCGCAATGTGCAGGTGGACGCCAACTAGGCCCATGTCTCGTTATTTGATTCAAGATTAATCTGGATTGGCTCTTAGATTTCAGTTAGGACTTTGATTCAGGAGAGTCGTACAGTATATTTTTGAAAACCCCTGGTCTCCCTAGCCCGTTGAATCAATATTTCTTCCCCCTTTCTATCCTTCACTTTCCTTTTCCCCTTTTGCATGAAATTACCAAACGTTGGATAGTATGCTGTGACAAAGAACCATACAGTTGGGGCTCATCTAATAGCTGTTCTCCTCCCTCTCTCTTCCCCCTCCACACCTCTTCTGGCGGGTAACGCTCGTCCCCCCCATAAGGTGGGGGGCAAGGACCCAGTAAACAGCTTCTCTGTAGAGGGCTTCTTCTTCCAGAAGACTTTGGTGACTTCCCCAGAGGTTGCTCTTCACTTCCTCTTCCTTTCTCTTCTAACTGTTACCTCATAACATACTGACTGTACTGTAGTTGGCCATTTATCTGTAATGAATCTGTGGCCTGGTACCATTTCATATACATATTGCTCACTCAGCTATAGCTGATATCCCTTACATCCTGTTTTAATCTGACCAGCTGCTGTCATTGTGTCTGAGAAAATCTTTTAAGAAAAGCAATAACCAACATATACATTTTTGATGTAAAATGTAACATTTCAATGTATGATTGCAGCAATTGAAGCATACATTATTAGCAGATTACAGTCTATGAGCATGCACCTACCATCTACATGGAGGATGGTAGAGGATCTATTTGTACAATAAAAACACATTTCTGTACTGTAGCTGTTAACCTATGTTACAGTTCAGTTGGCACCTCTAACTGTGTTTAATCTATATCAACATGTAGGGCTCTGAGGAGTGGGTATTGATTGAGAAACAAGACACTTATCAACATAACCATGACTGGAAGGCCGAGGAACAGAACAAAGCTTCCACCTCGCCTCCCCCATTAGTCCCTGATTCCTCTTGGGAAAGAAAGAAAGAACTGGAAAAAGAGAGAGAAGGAGCCAAGATGATTAATGTCAAGGCTACAGGAGAGGATGGGCCAGAAATGACAGATATTGATAACTTTCCTTTGCCCAAAGCCACAAGGGAAGCCCATGATGAATGTTCTGAACCGCGGCTGACTAGCAACAGCCGGTTCATGGTGGAATTAGCTGAAACCACTGACTCTTCTGATGATGATACACAGTGGAAAGTACCTCCAGCAGATGACTCTGGTGCAAAGAATGACATAGTCTCAGACCCAGTATCAACCCCAGCCCCAGTCCCATTCCGAGACTCTAAGAAGGATCATCAACTCAACAGACACAGAACAAAGAAGAGGCCTAATAGTTTAAACCTGGGAATGTCAACAGAATTTGTCTATGAGAAAGAGGGCGACGGCTCAAATGGCGAAGAAGACCATGAGGGATCAGACTGGGAGGATAGTCCTACAGAGAAGACAAAGGCGGGACTAATAGACCACCCTGAAGACAGTACAACGAGAGAGGAGCCAGACGACCAGTGTTGGGGGACGAGTGGACGGAGAAAGTGGACGGAGAAAGTGGTGTCTGCCGCTGTGTATGAAGATAACCAGAAGGGCCACATTACATCAATAGGAGAAGACAAGGAGATTCCGGGAAGTGCTGTGGTTGATCCGGCAGGGTGTGAGGAAAACGACCAGGCTAAAAGCTTCATCAACGATGAAGTCCAGCCAGCAGATGAAGTGCTGGGCTCTGTCAACGGTCCTGATAAGAAAGAATGGGATAGTTTAGCAGAAATGGTTAAAGAGTTTGATCGTAGAGAGAGGAGCATGACTGACAAGAAAGAACACATAGCAGAGGTCAAACTGAGGGTGGTCAAGACCCATGAGAGAAAAGCCAGTAACTCTGGGGGGGAGGACATGGAAGGTCTCATGTCAGAGGTCAGGGGTCAGAGAAGGCCTTTTCAAAGACTATCAGGTAGCAGTCAGTCAGAAATAACAAGGATCGTTCCTCTCAAACCCGAAAGGTCAAAGAGCTTGGCCTGTAAAGATGAGCACGACAAAGGGAGCCAGGAGACGGAGTCTGAGCTGATTGGAGTTTTTAGAAGAGAGTACAGATGGTCAGGGGGTTCCTCAGAGGGACCCTCAGACATCAACCGGAACGACGCACCTTCCTTTCATCCAACATTCACCCTGCCTACATCATTCGTAACAACCAACACTAGTCCAGCAAGACAGACTCACTCCCCGACCACGTCACACAGAGAAGCTACACAGGTACAGGGCAGCTTCTGGGGTCTGGAAGGCTTGACGAGAGTCGAGGCTAAAACTGAAGAGCTGGTCCAGGAACAGAGCAGCACTTCCTGTGACGATCCCTTTCAGGTGGCTCGAGAAGCCATAGAGAGTCATCACCTTCTCAGCTTTAAGGCCTCAGTTCCAGCTTCAGCGATTCCCAGAACAGCTCCTCCTGCCCCTCCAGTGAAAACACGGAAAGCCAGAGAGTCTGGACTCATACTCCGGAACATCAACCGCAATGCTAGCAGGGAGCCTGGCCTGGATGCTGCCAAGAAGAGACACTCGGTAACTTGGCTTTTCAGTCATTTGGAAGCAAAAAGCATCGCATGAGCTTCAGACTGACCCGTACACTCCCATTTTCTTATTTTCCTGTTTTCAGTGACTTGAATATACATATATATATGTGCCTGTATATGAAGAAGGGGTTGGAGTGTAACTTATGAGACACTTGTTTTTGGCTGCGTCTCATTGGCTGATGCCGCCATCAATGCATTTTGTCTGCCATGAGTTTGGATCCTCCCCGTTTAGCCCCCCTACTCCTCCCTGCCTCCCTTCACCCTTATGCTTCACAGCAAACCTGAAACACAACTGCTTTGCAAGTCTGTAAAACTCACAACAGGGCTATGGTAGAGATTGTCAAAAAGACGAACACAACTTTTCATGCTTTTGCTCTTGGCTTCTATTCCCCCTCTATTCACATTTGAACCGTGACGCTCCTTCCAACTAACCCTCCAAGCAAGTCTCTTTCGCAGAGGGTTGCAAGGGAAAAAATGCCTCTTGCATATTGCCATGGCGCTGAGTTTTCTTTTGCACTTCTCCTCCATGCTGTTTCCAAGCTGACATGTGGAGGAAGGCATGGACTTCAGACATGGTTTCATACATGTTTTACAGCTCAGTTGACTGTGACAGGAACTGTATGAGAAAATGAGAGAAACATGTCATTATCACCCGTAAAGGCACTCTGTTACATATACTGTACAGTATTGCTCATCAGTCAAATGTCGGCCATTAATCTCCTGACCTCAAAGATACTTTTTTAAAAGAAAAAAGTAGTTTGCGTAATGTAAATGTAAATAGTTTGTGATTTGACATGTTTTTTTTTCCCCCCTTCAAAATATCAACTTCATTAGCATGAAAATGAATAACGGTACCGTATTGGTTAGTGATTATTTAGAAACCAGATCAAAATGCTTTACAAGGATCATACATTGGATGCTATATGCATTATTGTAAAGCAAAGGACCCACCCAGACTGTGGAAAAAAAGAGGCAGGCAACAAGCCCTCAAGCAGCAATCCCCAGGCTGCTGTACTGTAGCTACACAGACAGACTAGCTTTCAGAAAGAGAGTCGCCACTTTCATTTCACAGTTAGTGTCATTAGGTGCTTGCATATATCTGCCAGTGGAATTATAATAATTAGAAATTAGGACTGGGATCAAACAGCTTAAATCATTCCCTGCGTTTAGTCTGAGGGTAGGCCCAGGACACATTGGCACGATCAGACATGGAACGAGGTGTGAGATCACTTTGTAAGCTGCCTCACTCAAAAACTGACATACAGCAGTGTGAGAGCAACCGCCATTCTGTATACTGGGTGTGAAAAAAGTTGAATGGGCTCACAAGCATGTTATAAAATCATAACGAGCCTCCTTATTTTGACTTCCCAAACTGCCTTTGATGTCATTGAAAACCAAACACTATTCTTTGGCCATTTGAGCCCCTTGAAATTCAGTCTGCGTGGTTTGCGGCATTCTATGATTCTGTCCTTGGCCAATGATTGACTGTTGCCATGCTGCTACGGCTGTTCGACACGATCAAATCGTACAACCTGTCCATAGAACATTCTGTACGACACTCTAGTTTAAACTAATTCCAAGTATGACAACTGGCTTTACATGTTGGATTCATTTCTCTTGTCCAAGCTGGTAGTAAAGCTTACTTGTTTTTTTTTGTACTCACAAATAGGTGGAAGGGGGAACTGCCCTTCTATGCTAGAAACGTGCGGTTTTGTTGTTCTAACGGCCTTTTAGCAGAGACCCAGTCTCTCTACTAATGTCTAGTAGTCTGTCTCTCCAGCTTGGAATAACCTCTGGCTGCTCTCCTTCTTCCCTTGCTTTCCCTCCGCAGGAGCCTCTCTCCACTCTTGCCATTCATGAAGATACAGTAGATGATGCCAAGGTCACTTTTTACATTTTGAATTCAACCACATGCCTCACCATTTTCCCATTTCTCCCCTGTGGTAAATTAATCCCTCACTCCCCATTGTCTCCCTCACCGTCACACATGGGTAACTCTGTCATATGAGCAGCATACAATAGAGGCTGAACCCTGACTATGCCACAGGCGTTTATCCTCCGCTATGTTAAAAGTAATTTCCTCTGTGTAAGACTTCCCCATTTATCTCCTTTCTTCTTTATATACGATGTGGCAAATTGCATGCCTGGAGAAGATTTTTATGATCGATTTTTATGATAATATATACATGTATAATAGGTATCAGGGCCTTGGAAAGATCCTACATGAATACTTATGCACACCTCCAGGACAGGACATATTCCCTTCTAGAGGATCATTCATCCACTGTCATCATCATCATCATCATCATCCCTCTCTCATGGTCACTCCCTGCCCTGAGCTGCGGCCAGACTGGCCGTGTGTTGTGATTTTTGTTGTGGCGGCCATCTTTCTGTAACCCCCTCTCTCACCCAGAGGGAACACTGGGAGAGGAGGCCTCGGCCGGGATCCACCTCGGAGGAAGACCACGAGCGCGACACGGTGGTCTTCATGAAAGAGACCCAGTTGGGCATCGAGAGGAAGTGCTCCAGCATGACGGTCAGCTCCACGTCCAGCCTGGAGGCCGAGGTGGACTTCACCGTCATCATGGACCTCCACACGGGCGTGGAGGATTTCTCCAAGGGCCTGTCTGAGCTGGGGGAGAGGGAGTGGTTGCCCGAGCGGCTGCCCGAGGTGGGCCGGGACGACTTTGAGGAGACCTCCAGGTTCTATTCGGCCCGTCTCATGGGCTCCCATGACATGTCCGCTGTAGAGGAGATGCCCCCTGTGCACCGTGAGGAACGTGTGCGCCATGAGGTAGACACAATGTACCCCATCCCTGATCCTTGCCACTCCCTGTCTCCTCCCTCCTGCTTCTGAGTGCGAATCCTGCCCTTAAAGGGAAACTTCATTCTTTTTTTCAATGAAGCCCTTTATCTACTTCCCCAGAGTCAGATGGATTCGCGGATGCCATTGTTATGTCTCTGCATGCAGTTTGAAGGACGTTGCTAAATAGCGTTAGTGCAATTGCTAACTAGGGTTAGTGAAATGACTGGAAGACCGTGGCAACTGCTAGCACGCTAGTACATTCCATCGACTTCCAGTCATTGCGCTTACGCTAGTTAGCGTTAGCTCGCGAAACTACCCCTAGCTTCCTTTATACTAGATGCAGAGACGTGAAAATGGTATCCATGAGTTCATCGGACTCTGGGGAAGTAGATAACGTCCTTCCTTTAATGAAATCACCAGTCACCTTTTCAGTTGCCATTTGTTGTTGATGTTTTAATTTGATGTTTACATGTTATACAATTATTTTTTATATTTTTGCTTAGTCTTTTGGTTTTTGTTTATTTATTTTCCTATGGTTTGTCCATTTGCTGTTTTCGTTGTTTCAGATTATTGTGAAATGTGTATGTTCTCTGGTATTTTCCCTTCCATTGTCAGTCCTGCTTGCATTACTAAATGTTTGGTCTGAAATGAAGTGATGTACAATCACCAATTGATACTGCAGTGTATGACTATGCTTGTATTGCTTCATTGTCTGTTTGAACAGTATTGTAGTTTTTGAATAAGAAATGTATTGTAGTTGAACTAAGGATAAGTACGGTCAGTAACACGTCAAGGCCACAGCACGTACATGACAGAATATACAGTATTCAGACATCACGTAAGTAAGATTCAAATTTGATGGATTTTCATATGTCTTTCAAGTGATTCACCCACAATTATTTCCAACATATAAACATAGAAAACGACATACAGCATTTTGATTTGTTTAACACTTTTTTGGTTACTACGTGATTCCATATGTGTTATTTTGTCATTTTGATGTCTTCACTATTTTCTTTTACAATGTAGAAAATATTAAAAATAAAGAAAAACCCTTGAATGAGTAGGTGCGTCCACACTTTTGACTGGTACTGTTACTCCGGGGCTCAATTTTAGGACATTTGTTAAAGATTAGTTTACCGTCAGGTAATATTGACGACGTTGGAGAAGAATAGACTGTCTATGGTCTATGAAATCTTAGTGTACCTGTCTGTGTCCTCCTGCTGCAGCCCCCAGTAGCCAGGAAAGACCCCAGTGCTGTTAGCGCTGCCCAGATGCTGAGGAAGGCCGACACTAAGATGGAGACACATACCAATGGGTCAGAGGTCACCAGCACCAACATCATGGACATGTCCGAGCAGGTACACTAGATCAGTCTATGCATACGGACTCCTTCATGTCCCTCTGTGTTTTGATGTTTGATGATTTAGCCTGGTACAGTAGTCAAATCTCTTTGTGCTCTAGCCAAGTCCTTTGCCAATAAACATGACAGATGAGTTGTCTAAAGCACATACCAGATAAGTGCTATCAGTTTTATGTTGTAATATTGATCATATATGCCTCACATGCGATCCGGGACTATACAATTAACCTATTTAACAAGTTTTCTGACTCCATAAAAACATGTTTGCAATATGCAAGAGACTACAGTTGCGATACAGCAATAGGCAATCAAGAAAGGTCTGAGAATGGAATTCTTAATTTAATTAACATTGTAAAATGACTGAAATCACATACAAGGCATAAACTTAAGTTACAAAGCTTTGACACGCATTACACAACATTATTATCGGATTGATCAGAGCGGGAGAGAGTGGGAGAAGTCATAGCCTGAAAGGGCATGCCCCAAGAGTCCATGAGGTGGAGAGAGAAAGAAAGAACGAGAGAGCGCATGAATCTCACCAGCGCAGGTCAGGAACGAAAGAGAAAGAGACAATGAATCCGAGGCCCCTTTTTTTTACAAGGTCTCCGTTTGGATTCAACATTTTGAGTTGTTGAACAATAGCATTACAAAGTGATATCAGACTTAAAGGATGTTATCACAACAGAACCTCTGCTACCCAGAGGTGTGACAAGGGGGTTGGTGAGATAATGCAGCATTCCTACGGCAACACAAAGGAAATCCTTGCATCCAGTTGATAAGAGTCACTTTGGTACCAGTGCAGATTAGTGTTACCAGTGCTAGTGCATACTAATGATCAAATGACAAATGTAGCAGAGTGGCCCTACAGTTTGACCAGAAGGCATCTGAAATGATCTTCAGCAGGAAATGGAAACACTGGGTGAATAAGACCATTTATAGGTTCATTTTTACCCCACCAATATAGTTTGATATTTTTTGTAAACAGCGGGAAATGTAATTAGTCATTTAAAGAGGAAGCATATAATCCTAATATAGATGAGACATTTTCTCTCTGTAGCTCTGCTGTACTGCAGCTCTTGATTCGATTGAGTGACATATTCTCACGACCACAGGGAGTTAAAGGTCCAATGGAGCCATTTAAAAAAAATCTCAATATCAAATCATTTCTGGGTAACAACTAAGCACCTCACTGTGAATGTTTTAAGTAAACAAAAATAGCTTCTTTAGCAAAGGGCAATTTCTCAAGCAAGGATTTTGCTCGGACTGTCTGGGAGTGGTCTGAGTAGGAAGGGGAAAACTGAAACTGAGCTGTTATTTACAGAGGGGTTTGGAACTCTCTTTGTTATTGGTCAATTAACACATTTACCGCATGGTGATGTCATCATGGAAGGCCAAAATCAAATCATGTTTTTTAATCCATTGGGACTTTAATAACGTTGTTATACAGGGATTAAAGTATTGACAGGACATTAAAGAGAATTATGAAAGCATGCGGGAGTTCCATTCATCTCTAAAGGCAGAGCATGGAGCTGTGTCAGTCCCACAGGTGCCTGATTAAAATGTAATTGGTGCCTCTGGTGTGTCATTCATATAATGATGAGGATGAGCTGTGTTGGAGCGGGTTTCTTTGAAGTGAAAACTCAAGTCAGTGTGTGTTGAGCAGAGAAATTGATTGACCTTGAATAGACTGAGTGTACAAAACATTAGGAAGACCTGCTCTTTCCATGACATAGACTGAACAGGTGAAAGCTATGATCCCTTATTGATGTCACTTGTTAAATCCACTTCAGTCGTGTAGATGAAGGGGAGGAGACGGGTTAAAGAGCATGTTTAAGGCTTGAGACAATTGAGACATGGATTGTATGTCTGTGTCATTCAGAGGGTGAATGGGCAAGACAAAATATTTAAGCGCCTTTGAACGGGGTATTGTAGTAGGTTCCAGGTGCACCGGGTTGTGTCCAGAACTGCAACGCTTCAGCGCGCAACACAATATCAGGAAGGTGTTCTTCATGGTTTGTACACTACGTGTAGGTACATTAGTCTTCTAGATGACAAATAGCCATGTCTCGTGTGTTGAGCCTCTTTGGCAGATATGCTCTTGGTTTGGAGTAAGCAAAAATACAGTAGCGTTTGTGTGTGTGTGTCTGCAGCAAATGGAGGCTGACATCAACTGTAACGAGACAAAGGTCTCCAGCAGCACTGACGTGGCTAAGCCACCAGAGGGCGACCTGGTATGTATCATACACTCTATTGACAATAGCGGAAAGGCTTGAAGGCTATGCTATGCAAGCTCTGTCTGCAGTCTGATTCACTACCCTTCTCCCTGAACTGCACACTAATTTAATCCCCCTGGTGGATTTGAAAGGAACTGGACTGGTGTAAATATGGTGCTCATGGGGGATAAGGGAACATATATAGATATAGAGAATCACTCAAATCTGCCATGACAGGTTTTGCATGTGCAAATAATGGGCTGCACATTTAGAGAATATATTTTGCCAGATTGTTTAGTTTTCTGCCTTAATATGATATTGCCTCACAATTTTTGCATGTGCATCCTTTTAAAATAGGCTTGCTATAAAGACTTCTCCCCCTTCTAAATTGTGCAGAGTCACATGTTTACAATATGTCATACTGCTACCACATAATTGGCTTTGGTTATCTATGGCACTTAATATTTAAATAAGCTCCAGTTTGTATCACAGTGCCAACAAACATGCTGTAATGATAATGACAGGAGGATCTGTTGGGTTGAACTTCCTGCTTGGCTGCCTATTGGCTTATAAGTTGCTTTATAAATTCATCCTAATACCTTGCTTCTGATTCACTACGGTCATGGTAGCTGCATGCAATATGGTGATCAGGTTTTGTGGAATGCTTGTTCCCATATGGACACATTGCTCTTCTCCCTGATTAGTTGAATCATCATGAACATGATGACTTCATCCCTTCATCCAAGTGACATTTTCTTTCCCCCCTCCCTCTCCTCATCCTTCCTGTTATCCCAGAACCAGAACCAGGAAGTTGGCAGTAGGAAGGAAGTTCCTCTCCCCAGTATAGAAAATGGCTCCCATGTAAGTACATAATTCACCTTACCATCCTCCACCCCCCTCATCTCACTCAATAGACTATGTTACTGTACTCTGACTCCAGACATTTAGTCCTATACTGTAGCGATTGATTAATTGTAGCTGACGCAGTGATAAAGGTTCCCATGAAACAATGCTCTTGTTTGTTGTTGAATTGAAGCGGTGTCTGTGATTCACTGTATGTTGTCATGTAGAGAGAAGTGGTTAAAGATGCAGTTGTATTTTGGCTGGACTATACCTTGAACCAGCAGCATAGTGTGTGTGGGTGTTTCTGTGTGTGTGTGTGTGGGGGGGGGGGTTCTGTGTGTGTGTGTGTGTGTGTGTGTAGGGTTTAAATTGGGACTTTGGAGGTGGCAGAGACAAGGTTAGGGTATTGTTAGGGTTGAACCAGGGTGTGGAAATGAAGATAAGGTTAGGGCTAGGGTTAGGAAAGTGTCTAGGGTAATGTTAACTGCTGTATAATGTATTACCATTCTAGGGGGAGGGTTAGTACTTTATTCTACTTTTTATCCTACTCCTATATGTAGCCTTAGAAACAAGGTTAATGAAATCAATAACTTGCTAACATCAGATAATTCATTTGATGATACAGCAGTAGCTATACATGGATATAACATGTATAGAAGAGACAGGGATGCAAATAGGGAGGTGTTGCTGTATGTGCGTAGAGAAGATCTTATGTCAAGTGTTATGGTTGCAGGTTCATCTGGCATATCTAAAGCCTTTTCTTTTGGGGGTGTTGCTATAGGCCACGAAGTACTAACAGTCAGTATCTACATAATATGTGTAAAATGCTTGATGGTGTATGTGATGTCAACCGAGAGGTCTACTTACTTGGGGACCTGAATATTAACAGGTTTTCATCAAGTTGTTTGCTTAAGAAGAAGCTTCTTACTGTAACCAGTTCCTGTAATCTGATTCAGGTTATTAATCAACCTGCCAGGGTGTTTACAAACACTACAGGAACAAGGTCATCCACACGTGTAGAACTTTGTTCTAAAATTGCACCCTTAGGATGCAGTGATCACAATATAGTGGCTATATCCAGGAAAGCCAAACTTCTAAAACCTGGGCCTAAAATAGTGCATAAGAGATCATACAAAAGATTTTGCTGCGACTCTTATGTGGATGATGATCTGCATCCAGACGGTGCAGTTGATGCATTTATGAAATTGCTTCTTCCAATTATTGATAAACATGCACCTGTTAAGAAACTGACTGTTAGAACTGTTACGGCTCCATATGAATTGATGAGGAATTAAAAAAAAAATGTCTGGTTGAAAGAGATGGGGAAAAAGGAGTGGCTAATAAGTCTGCCTGCACATCTTACTTGCTGACTTACTGCAAATTGAGAAATGATGTGACTAAACACAACGACAAAAAATAAGAAACTGTATTATGAAGCCAAGATAAATTATATTTAAAAAACTTTGGAGTTCTTTCTATTAAATTTATGGGCAGAAATACAATTTCAACTCCGTCTTTCATCGAATCAGATGGCTTATTCATCACAAAACGATTTGATGTTGCCAGTTATTTGAATGATTACTCAATTGACAAAGTGAGCAAACTTAGGCAGGAAATGCCAACAACGAACAGTGAGCCATCGCACTCATGCATAAAAAAAACTAAATAATGAAAGAAAAGCATTGCAAGTTTGAATTTGATATTTTTGTGAAGTTAGTGTGTGCGAGGTGGAAAAATTACTGTCATTGATCAATAATGACAAACGTCCTGGCATTAACAACTTAGATGGAGAGCTACTGAGGATGGTAGTTGACTCCAAAGCCACTCCTATATGTCATATCTGTCATGTCTTTGGCATCATTAAATTGAAGACTGTTATTTTATCAAATCAATTCTCTGTAATTATTATTACGTGATAAAACTAATCGTGTAAATGTAAACAAACAAACCGTAGATATGGTTACAAGGAAATGATAGGGGAGGTTCCCTAGTGGGCTGAGCCGATATGACGGCTTGCTAGACAAAGGGAAGTGGGTGTGGACTGAGAAGGGCGGGAAAGACGAGAGTCACTACACAGTTGATAATTATATTAACTGAAATGCTAATCCTTTGCACATGAACGCTCACTGATTCGGCAATAACTGCGATCAATATATATTTTGTCGTTGTGATCTCTGTTGGAATCGTCCGTCTTTCTGTTGGAAAGTTCATTTGATCGTCTCTTTGTTCCATGAAGTCTTTTGTGGTTAGACTGGATACTTCAGAGTAACATTCAGAAATGTTCTTGTAGAATAGATGTTGCGGCAGTTGTTGGTCTTCGCATTTCAGGTCGATTTCTAGCTTTAGACTAGTAATTAGTATCGAAAATGTGCTCTTATTCTGTTGGAATCGATAGTCTCAGAGTTTCAACAATCATTTCAACCTTAGCTTATACTGAGGTTTTTGTGGTCTCTACTCAACCTTCGCTCCCATTCGTAACAGTAGAAAAGGGTTGTCCCATGACGCCAGATCATGTCTGTGCTCACGGGGGTGGGCCAATGACTTAGTTAAACTCTCACATTAACGGTTCAACATCACCTTACATAATTTCACAAATAGTTTGATCTTTACTCATTCATTTTATACAATAATTAGATGCAAACCTCATAACGGAGGCTCCTGTATAAACAGAGGTATGGTAATGTGGCTGTATTGTTTTTCATGAGGTCACAACATGAAACAAAATGGACCGGGTTGTAGCTGGCTACTCCATCGACTGTTTACACATTCTCCAAAACATAGAACTTGAGAACTGAACAATATCCATGATGTAGAAGTTCCTTTGTTCTACTGTGAAACTCTCTCTCTATATACTGCCTGGCCATGAGGAGAGAGTCACCTCCAGGAATTTATGACCTGAGATAACAGAACCTGGGTGTAGGAGGGAGAGAGACCGAGCGAGAGAGAAGGGTATGGTACTCGCTATACCCAAAGAGGGCCACGTCATGACATATATTTAATTGGAGAATAGAGGAAAATCGTTGTCCTCGGGCCTGGAGGGAAGCTAAAGTCATTCCGCTATCCAAGAGTGGTAAAGCAGCCTATCAGCTTGCTGCCTGCTCTATGCAAACTGTTGGATTTATTTTATTGGACTAAGTACAAATAAAGCAACACCTCATGGCAAAACGTCCATGTGACCTACAGTACTTGTTGTGTGTATGTACTAACTGATAGATGCGCGCACACACACACTTCATGTTAATATTTATTAAATGTATTTCAATTGTAAAGTCTTTTGTCTGTAATGTATTTTTCGTTATGTGTCGGTTAATGGGGGGGTTCTAATAAATTAGATCAAAAATCCTTGTTGGACCCATAAGGTGCTGGAGCTAGGCTCCATTTGACCCTTGCTCCGGTTCAATTTAACCACTGGATGTGTGTGTGTTTGTGGCAGCTGTGCTGATAATGTAAGTGACCCTTCTTTCTCCTAATGACCGTGCTGCAGGTGAAGGCGGGCACCCTGGGGAGAGAGGCCGTAGTGTCCCCGCTGACTGTCACCGCCGACAATGTCACCTCAGCAACCACAACTCAAGTTACCAAGGTAACCCCTCGTGTCTCCTCTGCGACCTTTAAAAAAAAAAGTTATTGACACTTCCTCTTCACTTAATATACACTATAGAGCTATGAAAGGACACAATTATTATCTGATCTGATCTGATTGATGTTGACTATGTGTGTGTGTTGTGTTTCAGACAGTGAAAGGTGGCTACTCCGAGACCAGGATTGAGAAAAGGATCATCATCACGGGAGATGATGACGTGGACCAGCATCAGGTGAGGAACAACAGTCACAGCCGTTACTAAGTTAGAAGCACTGTAGAAATGCATGTCATTTGTATGGCATCTTTCATGGACACTCAAAGACACTAATATTGTAGATTGACTGCAAATGAATAGTGTCCATTTAATGGGAACAGTGACCTTTATCACACAGGCCCTTGCCATGGCGATACAGGAGGCCAAGCAGCAACACCCCGACATGCTGGTGACAAAAGCAGTGGTTGTCAGGGAAACAGAGTCTCCCACTGAGGAGCAACATAGAAAATCGGAGGTGTGTGGAGCTGCAATGTAAACATCACTGTCAAGACACCATAGTATTGCCTCGATAAGTAGGTAGATGGTGATAGACTGTGTGTGTGTGTGTGTGTGTGTGTGTGTGTGTGTGTGTGTGTGTGTGTGTGTGTGTGTGTGTGTGTGTGTGTGTGTGTGTGTGTGTGTGTGTGTGTGTGTGTGCGTGTATGCATTTATTTGTGAATGTATGCTATACAGGCTATAGGTGGCTTTAAATATGCCATAGCTGACACGTACAGTATGTTGGACATGGAAGTCAATCACGTTGTTTAAAATGCAGGTTGCAATCTATTGTCATGATTCTTGCACTGCAAGCAACTCTGCAGAGTGGTCACTAACTGGCAAAGCCACAAAGTCATAAAATCAGATTTAAACCTAACCATAACCTTAACCACACTGCTAACCCTAATGCCGTACCCTAACCTTAAATTTAGACCCAACATTTTTACGAAATGGGCAATTTTGACTATACAGCTGGCCCATCTAGTGGACATCGTTCAGTTCTGCCTCAAGGGAAAGATTAATGACGACAAACCTCAACTTGCGTTTAAACCACCTTGTTTATCCCAGTGTCAGTTTCACAGAGCTGTGTGTGTGTTCTCTCTCTGTTTCAGTCCTGATAACCCATGGTGGTTCCTGGGAGTGGGGACAGGAGCCCATCAACTCCCTGACTCCCACTCCACCGTTGCAAGAGGACTACAGTAACCTACCCACAGTGTATACTACAATACAATAGACAGCTCTCCTTGAAATAATTTCCGTCTCCTCTACTGTCCCTTTAGCCAGAACCGACTGTGACGCCGCCTCTGACCCATCCTCACCCACCAACCACTCTTCCTCTGGAAAATGCCCTAGAAAATGCCCGGTGTTTGTACAGTAGACCCCCATGAGGACTGACTCATGGTTTGTAAAGAATAGGGCTACAGGTGTAGGATCTTAATTGTGTGTGTCTGTGCACGCATAATGAAGTTCCTACACCTGTATTTGGTCGCGAATGGGGCTGTTTAGCTCTGGGATCTGTGAGAGATCAGTATAATGGTTCTGGTATTTTACATCCCCAGACAGACTCTGTATGTACAGTACAAACATAATGGCATGTTAATGGTTCATCACCTCTGATCAGCATAGTTCAATTAAATTATTAGCGATCACGATGTAATCCACAAAAAAAACGGATCGACATTTCCCCAGAACACATTGACTTACCTGTAAGTACCGATCATTTATTCTTAAGGAACTCAATAGCCCACCCCCACAAATTGCAGTCATATATGGTCACCATGGAGATGCCTGCTCTGTGCTGACATCATGCATGAAGCATGGGGACTGGGTGAGTGGAGTGTGAGGAAGGGGTTTGGGGGGAGGGGTGCTCTGCAGGGGCCGGTAGTGAGGGTCAGCCTTTAATGCTTGTTGTCACCAGCGTGACACATATATAGTCAACAGCTGTCTTACTAGCTTTTTAAACATTTTTAACAATAGAACAATCTAATTTAAAGTCCAGTGTTTGCTTATCTCCTGAAAAAAAAAGTGTGTCGATTTAGCGTCTCATACTCACATGCATGATTCTAAGTAGTCGAGGGAATGAACGATACGATACAGAGCTGTCGTGGAACTGACATCCACAGGAAGTGCTCAAGGAGGATTCTGTGGAATATACTTCTGCGGCGTGTAGACACTGCATGTCAAACAAAGCTGACGGGCCTATACTGATAGGAGAGTCAACGGAAGAAATACGTGGACAGACACTTCTACAACATCAAGAGACTATGAGTTGGGACTCCGCTTGACATTCAGGGTGCGTTACTACTCCAGGCTCTGACGCTCGTTCTCTGGATTATAACGAACAGAATCCTTCCACACCCCCTTCTGTGCTCCTCTGCTCATCCTGTTCTCCTTCACTCATCATACTGTTATACTTTTAGTCGCAAATGCTGGTCGCGTAGGGCAAAAGTCAAATCATACCCATTTCCCCATGTAGTGTACTACTTTGGTCAAAACTAGTACACTCTACAGGGAAAAGGGTGTCATTTGAGACAAAGCTATAGTCTGGTCAAATGAGCAGTTTTAATATAATGTTTTACAGTATCTAATTTTATGAAGTGTGAGGATATGTTTGATTTGGATTTTTTTTTCAACTTTTCTTTTTAAGTTATGGTGTGTGAGTTCAACATTTGTATTTATAAGAGTGGTGGTGAATGTGAGCCGGCGGGTTTCTTGCCTTCCCTAAAAATGATTATTAAGTGTGGGATTCCTTTTTCTGTTACCTTCACAGACAAAGCCTGGATGCATAGTGTGACACGTTTTAAGGCCAAACTCCCATCACCTTCGACAGATAGACAGGCGGTGAACCTGTTCCAGAACACCTAGCAAAGGCCTCCGTAGCCCTGCCTGGCCAAATCTGTATACTCTCTGGATAATAACTCTAAAGCTATATTCAACAGCTGCGTATACATTCATCAGTCAGTCAGTCTGAAAAATCAACAGAAACGATATGCTGGAACAAACTGTTGAATAAATACTATGCATTGTTTCCTGTGCGGACTAACTTTGAAAATATTACAGAGGAGAACCCGATTCATTTTATGGTGTGCCGCTCTGCTCTCATCTCCTACAGTATATGATATTGTTTATTACAGCGGTCAATCTTAACTGCTTGTGAGACTTGCAATAACCGTCTCTTTTTGTAGCCACCTCGCTATTGTAATCCATTATCAATCTATTTAAAAGAGAACTGTGAGCTCTTATGCATATAAAAAGCACTACCAAAACCGTTCCAAGATGGAGTTGAATCTAAAGTTGAGTTCTGCCACCGTGTTCCCATGGCTTTGTTACCGTGCTTGGCCTAGTTACTCCACTCTCACTTCACCCTGAAGTAACGGAGAAGATCCTTCGGGACTTGTCTTATCTGCTGTAGAGTTCAGTCGCTGTGAACAGAGTCCCTAACAGTTATTTTGTATATTTTATTTCATTTTATCTGGTCAAATGACACTGGATTCATGTTAAGGCACTTGCTTGCAGTGATAGACAGCAACGATATTGTTAGGAATGTGTGTTTTCTCTATTACTGGACACACACCTCTGAAAATGATTACTTGCTGTACAGTATAGACATTGAGAAAGAAGTTGCTCTGTATATCTTGATGTGCTGTTTTGAAGGGTGGGAGGCATATTGTATGTATGAACATAAATACTTCTATGTGTGCATTTAGTTACAAATATACTGGAAGAGTGGTAATGAGGTTGTGCGCATTTTGTAATAGAGGATTCACAAATGTGCAATGTTACGACTACAGACTAAGTGTAAGTGCTAATACAGTGCACTTGTTATACTGAAACCATGGAAGTAATTATTTAGCCTACCTTTGTGATCTACTGACCTTTCAGCCATCCACTCTCCATGTGGTGTTGAGGTCATGACCTCTTCTTAGAAGAACTGGGTAATACTATAGATTAGCTATGATACACTGTTTCAGTGGTAGGAATAATACGAATTGGAACACAAATATATTGAAGAGCAGAAAGATGACAAACAATCACAGGCCCCAACATGACAGACCTAACTGGCTGATTCCATAGGCTCACATGAGGCACTGTCCATCCCACTCTTCTTCTTCCACCCTTCAATTCACCTCAACCTGTTTGTTCTACATTCCCCCTAGTGCTTGGTGGTGTGTGTTTGCTGTATTTGCGTTCAGTCTAAATGGAAAACATACATACGTAAATAAATAAATGTCTCAATGCTATTCACATTGTCTCTGCGAATTTCATGAGGAAGACAAATGCTGCAAGACCATGTAATGGAAACCGGTAAAGGGCTTGAGACGTTAGGCAGTTACATTTAGTTTGTTTGGAATCCTGCATTGCCATCTTGTGGCCCTTAAGAGAATTGCAATTGGGAATAAGATTACAGAAGGACAATACTCAGTCAAGCATAATCATCATTCTCCTCAAATTGATTCAAATATCGCTTAATGGTTATAGTTCTACTATTACTGCCAAGTGCCAGTTGTTCTATTGATGCTTTGTATTTTTAACATTTTGACTGTCATTGGACATCTCTAACTCTTTATATATACAATCTAGGCTCTAAGGGGGGAATTCTGAACCGGGTTAATTAAGCCCTTCATAAATGTTACGTAATTCCCTTTTTATGGACTTTTCCCTTTCTTTACACTTTTCTATCGAAGAGTATTCTGACCTTGAAGTTAAGCTTGAGGAGAGCATGCTATTCGCCCACTATTTGTTTGAGGAGGAGATCAACGAAATGAAGGCGTGGCAGAGGTGTGTCTACAGATTCTGATCTTGACAGACACATTTATCAACACAGAGGTCTCCGATCACTACTCTGAACTGACAAAGGGGGACCAGAACATCTCATTTCAGAGAGCTCTGTAAGTTGTTCCACATAAAGAGCGCAACAAAAACTAAAATCAGCTTTACCCAACTCTGTGGAGACCGAAGGGGCCTCCAGTGTTTTCCAAGCCTGAGTCCGGGATTGTTAATTTGTCAGTCTAAATTGAATTAATGATAGGTAAATCGTATGTTTCTGCCACAAGAAAATGTTGCTCTCTCTATACATACAGAGGCCCAACCTTTTTTTAAATACAAAACACAATGGTGAGTTCTATAAACATCACCAGTAATAAACCTAAGGACACAATGGAAAACAGCATCTAGTGGTTGAAGTGTAGATGCTGCTTCATATAGATAATATCCCCATAATCTAAGATAGACATGCATTGCTTGCTGTTTGGGGTTTTAGGCTGGGTTTCTGTCTAAGCACTTTGTGACATCTGCTGATGTAAAAATGGCTTTATAAATACATTTGATTGATTGATTGACATAAAAGTGGCCTGGACAATGTCCTTCCTATTACCAAAAGTCAACCATGCTTTGTTTCTGTAAAATAAACCGAACCTTGAACTTCATCTTCTTCACCAGCTCAGTGAAATGTTTTTTTTTTAAATGACAGTTTGTCATCAAGCCAGATACCAAGATATTTGTAGGAAGGAACTATTCATTACAAATTCATTTCAATCTGGGTCATGAGACCTATAAAAAAAACATGTGTTTTGTTTGCATTTAACTTAAGATCCACTAGTGACCTCTGCAGTGACAATTGTTTTAGATCTATTTTATCTGATGATCGCTGGAGTCAAATGTGAAACCAATCGTATGGCAGCAAACTGATGCATATCAACAGATCACCTTTTTCACAGTGAAGTTTATAAAATGCTGGCCTTATACCTTGCAGGGATGAAATTTGGAGACCCGAGCTATATGCTGTACTTCTGTAGCCATGATAGTATAGCGACAAAACCTACCGAGTTGATTTCTGATTTTCTAACTATTTTAATTATATGCCTGGACTTTTCACTGTGTCATGTTGAATATTAGCCACTATCGGTAGCTACTGTCTCTTATACCCACATACATTTATAACTGTCACTTTAGTGTTGGTTTCCCTACATTTTGCATCATTCCATTCCATCATTAGTTTACATTTCTTTCCTCGGTCACGTTCGTTTGGTTGTTCCTGAGTGGATGAAATCAGGCAAAAATATTACAATAATTAGCGTATTAGTCTATTTGAATCATTATGGAATGCAGACCATATGTGAAGTGTCTTCAGAATCTATTCATACCCTTTGACTTATTCCACATGTTGTGTTACAGCCTGAATTCATAATGGATTAAAACAAATTTTTATCTCACTCATATACACACACACACACACACACATAATGGCAAAGTGAAAATATGTTTTTAGAAATGTTAGCAAATTGATTGAAAATGGAATACGGAAATATCTTATTTACATGAGTATTTACACCCCTGAATGAATACATGTTAGAATCAACATTGGCAGAAATGACAGCTATGAGTATTTCTGGATAAGTCTTTAAGAGCTTTGCACACCGGGATTGTACAATATTTGCCCATCATTCTTTTAAACCTTCATCAAGCTCTGTCAAATTGGTTGTTGATTTTGTATTTATTAATTATTTTTTGTTGTTGGGGGGTAAATTTGCTTTAATATTGCAGATAGATAGTGGCTTTCATCAATGTAATTGTCTGCATCATTTACAATCCCCCATATAAATATATATATTTTTTAATATATACAGTACCAGTCAAAAGTTTGGACATACCAACTCATTCAAGGGTTTTTCTTTATTTTTACTGTTTTCTACATTGTAAAGTAATAGTGAAGACATGAAAACTACGAAATAACACATATGGAATCATGTAGTAACCAAAATGGTGTTAAAACAAATCTAAACATATTTTATATTTGAGATTCTTCAAAGTAGCCACCCTTTGCCTTGATGACAGCTTTGCACACTTTTGGCATTCTCTCAACCAGCTTCATGACGCAGTCACCTGGAATGCATTTCAATTAACAGGTGTGCCTTGTTAAAAGTACATTTGTGGAATTTCTTTCCTTCTTAATGCCTTTGAGCCAATTAGTTGTCTTGTGACAAGGTAAGTGTGGTACACAGAAGATAGCCTTATTCGGTAAAAAACCAAGTCCATATAATGGCAAGAACAGCTAAAATAAGCAAAGAGAAACAACAGTCCATCATTTCTTTAAGACATGAAGGTCAGTCAATACAGAGAATTTCAAGAACTTTTAAAGTTTCTTCAAGTACGGTCGCAAAAACCATCAAGCGCTATGATGAAACTGCCTCTCATGAGGACCGCCATAGGAAAGGAAGACCCAGAGTTACCTCTGCTGCAGAGGATAAGTTCATTAGAGTTGTTGAACAGAATAAAAAGCAGTTTGCAAGTTCTGGAAAGCTTTTGTGAGAGATGAGGCACAACAATAAATAACAGTATCATCAGCATAAAAGTGAAGTTGAGCATTTGGCCATTTTTTGTCTTATTGATTTCTATCAATAATGAGTAAGAGGGGATCAAGTACAGAGCTCTGGGGCACACGATTACAGACCGACAGACAGACATGAACCCATCAAATCGAGTGCACTGAGTTCTATCAGACAGATAGTTAGCAAACCATGCACCTGTAAGACCTGTGCTCGACAATCTCTGCCTCAGTATAGTATGATCAACTGTATCAAAAGCCTTAGCGAGATCAATAAAAAGTGAGACACAGTGCTGTTTTTTGTCAAGGACTTCAGTGATATCATATAAAACTTCGTGCCTGCTGTAACTATGCTTCTTCCTGAAGCCCGATTGGTACATTGATAAAATAGAGTTAGTATATAAAAAAAATATTTTAGCTGTTCACTAACAAGGATTTAAAGTATTTTTGCCAGGGGTAACAGCTTTGATATTGGCCTATAATTATTTAAATGAGTTGGATCTCCCCCTTTTAAAAGTGGTAGAAACCACTACTAAAGGACACCAATAAGAAGAAGAGACTTGCTTGGGCAAAGTTAACACGAGCAATGGACATTAGACTGGAGAAATTTGAGATTTTTGACACAGAGTAGACTCAGAGTATGTGAATGGAAGATCTCGCATGTGTGGTTCCCACCGTGAAGCATGGAGGATGAGATGTGGGGGTGCTTTGCTGGTGAAACTGTCAGCGATTTATTTAGAATTCAAGGCACATTAACCAGCATGTCTACCACAAAATTCTGCAGCGATACGCCATCCCATCTGGTTTGAGCTTAGTGGGACTATCGTTTGTTTTTCAACAGGACAATGACCCAAAACACACCTCGAGGCTGTGTAAGGGCTAATTGACCAATGAGAGTGATGGAGTGCTGTATCAGATGACCTAGCCTCCACAATCACCCGACCTCAACCCAATTGAGATGGTTTGGGATGAGTTGGACCGCAGAGTGACGAAAAAGCAGCCAACAAGTTCTCAGCATATGTGGGTTCTCCTTCAAGACTGTTGGAAAAGCATTCCAGGTGAAGCTGGTTGAGAGAATGCCAAGAGTGTGCAAAACTGTCAAGACAAAAGGTGGCTACTTTGAAGAATCTCAAATATAAAATATATTTTGTTTAACACTTTTTGGATTCCTACATGATTCCATATGTGTTATTTCATAGTTTTGATGTCTTCACTATTATTCTACAATGTAGAAAATAGTAAAAATAAAGAAAAACCCTTGAATGAGTAGGTGTGTCCAATCTTTGACTGGTACTGTATATTGCGTTATTTTATGTCTGGTTATGACACCTACATAAGATTGTCAAAACCCGCATTTATTCAAATGTGTTTTTTGCTTGTAATTAATTCTTAACAGTCATATTTGTTTCATCATATTTTAAATAACTTAATAACCAGACATAAAATAACGCAATTTATGTCACAACAGGGCTAAATATATGGTTCATGACAGTGTTATGACCATATCACAGCAGGTTTTGACAAGTTATGTCAGCTGTTATTACATATTCTGACATGGTTATGACGTGTTATGACGTTTGGTGTGCAGTAAAGTATTACCAAAAAAGGTAATATACAGCTCTAACAAATTGCCACTGTAGTTCACTGAGCTGAGAAGGAGCTGAGAAGGAGTCCAAGGGCTAAGATTCAGAATGACCCTGTCTGTAGCTTGTTCTTGATGGAACTTAGGGCAGCTACTGAGCCAGGTAGTGCACACATAGTCAAAGTGAGGCTGCACTAAAGCTGCTGCAAGTGTTTTTCAAGGTTCTTTATCTAGAAATGTGGCTTTTCTGGCCAGAGATGTCACTTTCTGGTAAACCTTGACAATTACATTATGCCCCGTGCACTCCCCTGTCAGGAACCTGTCTAGTTCACAGCCTAAGTATTTAACACAGTTCTTGGCAGTAACCGCTGTGTCACCAACTGTGACTCTAAAGCCTGGTGATCTAACTAGCCTAGAGCCAAATATCACTCTCTATTTTTCCCAAAAGAGGAGACAGCTTGTTTTCTGACAGCCAGTTAGCGATACTCATCAGTTCTGCACTAAGTTGGCTGTCAACCATACTCTTTTCTTTATGAGAGACCAAAAGAGCTGAAACATCTGCATATGAAAACAGCTGACAGGAACAAGCTGATTTGATATCATTGACATATAACATGAAAAGTAGTGGACCTAAAACACTTTCTTGTGGCACTCCACAGCTGATTAACCTTGCACCTGATGAAGTGCCATTGACATCAACCCTCTAATACCTTCCTGACAGTTACGACTTGAACCACTCTACTGCTATGCTGCTAAAATCTAGGGCCCTTGGCTTGTAGAGTAATATCTGGTGCTCTACTATATCAAAGCCTTTCTGATGGTCCAGTAACACCATCCCACAAAATGTTCCATCATCAATATCTTTCCTAATGCGGTCGGTTAAATACAGGCAACATGAATCAGCTGAATGTGACTTTCTTAAACCAGACTGCAAATTATACATCAGCACATTATTGGATATGTACAGTGCTTTCGGAAAGTATTCAGACCCCTTGACTTTTTCCACATTTTGTTAACTTCTTGGGGCTATTTTACGGATACAGTTATCCTGTGTGTGTGTGTGTATCCTGTGTGTGTGTTTCTTTTCTCTCCTTCTCCCCTCACAGGTGAAAACCATCACTCCCCAATCAATCATCAATCAGAAGACACACCTCCTCCTATTTCCTACCCTATCACAGTTCCTTCCCCATGGTTTAAAAACCCCATCATTTGTTTGCTCTGGAGCAATCTCTAGCTCAATCTCTAGCGCAATCTCTAGCGCTATCTCTAGCTCAATCTCTCTGTAAATGCCATGTCTGTAGGTCTCTGTGTTTCACTCTTGCTTTGTGTCGTAACCTCTCTTTTGTTTAAGCACCTCCATAGCACTTTGTCATCACCTGTGAGTATTGTTTTTGGTTATGGTGTTTGTTTGTTTGCTGGTGGGAAAAGGGGGAAACCAAGACAAGTCGCCCATGGGCATACACTACCCGTAGGTGAACTTTGTTAAATACACTAGTTAGAACTGGGCGGACCACCCACTGTATTTTTGGATAGTTAGTTAGCTGTTGTTAAAGTAGGCTAGTCTAGCTTAGGGGTGTTTTGGATGCTTATTGTTTCTTTCCTTGGGTCCAGCTCAGCCCCTTTCCCTGCTCCCCCCATTACCGTGTGTTTATAAATAAACCTAGAGTTTGACGGTAGATTTCTGTTGTTGTGGTTATTTCGTGCACACTTTTACTTTGTCACAATAATAATTTGCATGAGTTATGTTACGGGTCTCATTACCATCCCCCCTAGACTGTCGGGCCAAAAGGGATTCGTAACAGGCTAGAATATTCACCTTTGGATAGATAGCATGCCCAAGAATATAAGATATGCATATTATTCATATATTTGGATAGAAAACACTCTGAAGTTTCTAAAACTGTTTGAATCATGTCTGTGAGCATAACAGAACATATGTAGCAGGCAAAACCCTGAGGACTAACTGTTCAGATTATTATTTTTTGCCTCTCTCTATTCCCAGACTTGTTATTGCCAAGGGATATTTCTTAGGGACCTGTTTTCAGTCCCTAACGCTTCCACTGGATGTCACCAGTCTTTGGAATTTGGTTGAGGTTATTCCTTTGTGCAATGAAGTAGGCCAACTCGGAACTGGGTACACTTTTGTGAGTTGCGCTGACGTGAAAAGTGGCGCTGATTTTGTTTTCTTTCCTGTATTGAACACAGATTGCCCGTCTACAATTTGATCGATTATTAACGTTTAAAAATACCTAAAGTTGTATTACAAAAGTAGTTTGAAATATTTTGGCAAAGTTTAAAGGCAACTTTTGAAATATTTTGTAAGTTGTTTTTTTTCTGGATCAAACGCGCTTTATAAATGGACATTTTGGATATATATGGACGGAATTAATCGAACAAAAGGACCAATTGTGATGTTTGTGGGACATATTGGAGTGCCAACAAAAGAAGCTCGTCAAAGGTAATGCATGTTTTATATTTTATTTCAGCGTTTTGTGTAGCGCCTGCAGGGTTGAGATATGCTAACTCCTTTGTTTACTGCTGGTGCAGATGGCTATCAGATAATAGCTTCTTATGCTTTCGCCGAAAAGCATTAAAAAAATCTGACATGTTGGCTGGATTCACAACGAGTGTAGCTTTAATAGAGTATCTTACATGTGTGATTTAATGAAAGTTTGAATTTTATAGTATTTTATTTTAATCTGGCGCTCTGCATTTTCCCTGGCAATTGGCCAGTTGAGACATTTGCGTCCCGCCTATCCCTAACTAGTTTTAATTAAGCTACACCCTTATTTTAAAATGTATTAAATGATTTTCTTCCCTCATCAATCTACTGTCATGACGTTGGTCTGGGGGTAGGTTTATGACCTCCCCCCATAAATACCTTTCTCCCTTCCCTCTCTTTCTACAGAAGGACTCTTGAAGAACCTTTGTTAAACATAGAGTCTGGGAACATCAAAAGGTGGGGGGAAAGGAACCATATTTCGGTAATCCAACCAGTTGAAAATATGTGTTGGTACTCAATGAATATGATGTCAGCTCGGTTGTCATCTGAGCCATTCTTATTAATGATAGGATGATATAAACTGTATCTTGGAAAGTGTACACATTATAGTTATCAGATTCACATGGAATTGTTGTGCAATTTAAATGTTTAAATATGAAACTATTTGTGAAAAGATTAAATGTAATTTTAGCTTCCAAATGAGAGAATTGGATTTTCATAAGGTTAAAGCTCTGCTCAATCAGTGGCCCGCCCCTGTGAAGAGACATTGGTTATAAACCATGAAACACACCCTTCTCTCCCTCCACTCCATAAGCCCTTTACAAAAAATATAACTTTCTGTCCGGATACATTAGGGCGACGGTCCGATGTCAGAAGGATTCAGATAATAAGCTGTTCCGAGGACGTGAGGACGACAGTCCCACGTTAAAAGGACTAACATGTATACTACAGAACTAACCCAACCTCAGCGTGAGCTTTGGTTGCGAATGGTATGAATGAACTCTTATTCACTAGAGAAGTGATACCTCCTAGCCGTTGAGTTAGCAGAGGCCGCTGAAAACGTGGGCTAGGAAAAGACGGACGTCGGATCCAGTCTAACAAACAACGACGATACTACAAATTACCCAGTTTACCACCAGAGACATTCTCCCGAGGACAGGAAGATCTCTGTTGGGCAACACAACCAGCATCTACGACCAACCTACCGAGGCACAGCTCTGAGGAAATATTTATTGCATTTTCCTTTTCCAAATGGCCGGTAATTTAGAATGCATAAGATACTGTATTTACGATAGCATAGCTTCTCCCTTTGTTCCTCAGTCTTCCCGCTCTTTCACTCAAACCCAACCCCCTTTCCTTTGTGTAATCAGCCGTCATGTCGGCTCCGTCCACCAGGGACGTTTTGCATATGACATCATATCCATTCTGTATTTATGTAATTCTGTGTGATTATTTAGGTATTTAGTAAATAAATAATTTAAACAAAGTTTGTATTGCTGATTCAACTTGTTAGTCAGGGATTGTGAAGAATTCTACAATGTTCAGACGAGACTGAAATAAGGTGACTATTAACATTGACTCCTATTGATGTAAAAGATTACTAGGTCTTTTACCAGCTCTATAAACATTATTTCGTGGTGCCCCGACATTCTAGTTAATGATCTACCTGATTAGCTTAATCAGGTAATATTAAATACAGATAAATTATTTTATAGAATAGCATGTTATATCACTTAAATCCGGCATAGCCAAAGACACGACACTACACACAATATACCATAATGACAAAGCAAAAACTGTTTTTATTTTTTATTTTTGCAACAAAACACAAACTTCCCTGAAATATCACATTTCCATAAGTATTCATACCCTTTACTCAGTACTTTGTTGAGGCACCTTTGGCAGAGATTAAGGTCTCAAGTCGTCTTGGGTATGACGCTACAAGCTTGGCACACCTGTATTTGGGGAGTTTCTCCCATTCTTCTCTGCAGATCCTTTCGAGCTCTGTCAGGTTGGATAGGGAGCGTCGCTGTACAGCTATTTTCAGGTCTCTGCAGAAATGTTCAAACGGGTTCAAGCCTGGGCTCTGGCTGGGCCACTCCTGAAGCCACTCCTGCATTGTCTTGGCTGTGTCCTTAGGGTCGTTGTGTTGTTGGAATGTGAACCTTCGCCCCAGTCTGAGGTCCTGAACACTCTGGAGCAGGTTTTCATGCAAAGAGAGCAGCATGATGGCGAGATTGAGAATTTAGCCAGGACACCAGGGTTAACATCCCTACTCTTACAATAAGTGCCATGGGATCTTTAGCAACCACAGAGAGTCAGGACACCCGTCTAACGTCCCATCCGAAAGACCGAACCCTACACAGGGCAATGTCCCCAATCACTGCCCTGGGGAATTGGGATTTTTTTTTTTAGACCGGCCTCCTACTGGCCCTCCAACACCACTTCCGCAGCATCTGGTGTCCCATCCAGGGACCAACCAGGACCAACCTGGCTTAGCTTCAGAAGCAAGCCAGAAGTGGGATGCAGGGTGGTATTCTGTGAGAGTTTTGCAAATTTCTAAACAACACTTGACAAGCACTCTTCCAAAGTAGACTACCTCAAAAACCAATGGAGGTGCAATAACATTTTAATCGATGGAATTGAGGACGGAAAGACTGAAACTTGGCATGACACAGAAGTCAAGGCCAAGAAACGCCTGGCAGATCATCACAAACTGGACCCTAAACTCATTGAGGTGGAGAGGGTGTGTAGGAATGGCACTTTCTTCCCTGATGGACAGCCCAGATCTACAGTATAGTGGCGAAACTGCTCAGGTTTAAAGACTAGGAACCAAAATCTTCATCAATGAAGACTTCTCCGAAAAGGTACGCCTCAAATGTCATAACCCTCTGAACTCTTCAGTGGCGTTATGTGGACTGTCTCAATGTGCATTCCATAGGAAGTGCACCCCTATTGATAAAACTAACACAAATGGATGGTTGTATTGGACATGTGAGGCATGCACTTCTATGTTTCCGTTGCACTCTCTGGATGATTCCAACTGTGTATCACTCTTAGTTGGGCAGGATATCAACCCCGATAACATGGTCTTTAACCCAATAGATATTAATAAAGCGTATGATAAATATAATGATTGTGTTGATCCAGATTGAAATTTCCTGAAATGTACCAGAAATTAGTCTACAACTTGTGATTACCATAATGTTAAGCAATTTAACAATCTGTAAAGCAGTTGCTCTAATTCCAAGACAAGCTTATTTTCTGCCTTTCAATTGAATGTTCAGTCTTCCTAAAAATCATGACCACCTTGTTCATTGTCTGTCTTCTCTCAGTCGTGAATTTCCCATTGTTGCCCGTTCAGAAACATGGTTGACTGAAGAGACAACCTCGCTTTATGACATGTCCCCTTATCATGCTGTTCACCACTGTAGGACCTCGTGAGTGGGAGGAGGAGTGTCCATTTTTGTTCGTAAACGTTTTCAATTCTTTGTGAGAGAGGGACCTCACACTCACATCTGATAACATTGATGTTGAATCTCTTTCATTAGACATTCCCTCCTGTTCATTTTCTGCTGGTAAAAAAAGGGGTAATTGGATGCATCTACAGTATCAGCCACCCGATTCTGACATTGTTAGTTTAATTGATATCCTTGCACCAACCTTGGATTTGATTATTAATGAAGATAACATGTGTTTTCTACTGGGTGATTACAACAAATATTTATAGAACCACTCACTGACATCAGATTTTTTTTAAATAATTCATATTCCAGCAATCTGTACCCCATCATCTATAAACCCACAAGAGAGACCATTTCATCTGCCACCCTTATTGATCTTATTTTAACAAATTCTTTGAATAATGTGGCTAATACTTACTTTTTACTGACATTTCTAACCGCTTTCCAATATTACACTTCTCTTTGGCAGCTGGAAATGAACAGATGGGAATGATTAGTAGCATTCATTTTAGAATATTTAACAAAAGGAATTGTGAGTGCTTTAAGATGTCAATTGATGGTATTTTATGGGGAAATGTTTGTAATCAGGCCGATGTGGAGTCTGCTTATCAGACTTTTCTCACATCTTTTCATTTTTTATTTCATCACTGCTTTCCCTTAGTTAAACCACGTAAGAGAGCAGCAGAAGGATTCTGGAAGTTGTATTAAAAGTTTTTCACAGATCTCTCCCCTGAATTCTGCAAATTACAAAAAGTATAAGAACAAATTTACTCACCTACTTTGCATATCCCCCAAAATAAATTTGACTAACAAATTCCAAGAATCCTTAAATAATATGAAGTCAACTTGGAAAATCATCAATCAACTGTTGAATAATAAAAAGGCATCTACAACTATTTCATCTCAATGTATTGTTGGAAATAAGAATGACAGTGATCCTGATGTTATTTCATGTGAATTTAATAACTTTTTTGTGAATGTGGGTTCCTCTCTGTCAAATAACATTTTGAAAACGGATGGAAATCCCTTGGATTACATTAACTGACAATTCCTTTTCCCTACTTCCTCCTGATGTGTCCTTAGGAATGGAGGTAATTGGTAACGTAAAGATCTCAGCAGCAGGTCATGATGAGATTGGTGTCTCCTTGGTGAAATCAGTGTCTTCCTCGCTTACTGAGCCACTAACGTATATCTGTCACGCCCTGTGTTCTCTGTCTGTTTGTTGCCCGTTCATCTTGTTCGTTCGAGCTTACCAGCATTTTTCCTGTCAGCTCCTTTTGTTTCCCAGCCTCTGTTTCCTCGTCCTCCTGGTTTTTGACCTTTGCCTGTCCTGACCCTGTACCTGCCCGCCTGACCTCTCTGCCTGACCCTGAGTCCGCCTGCCGTCCTGTACCTTTGCCTTACCCTGGATTTCTGACCCCTGCCTGCCTTGACCTGTCTTTGCCTGCCTCTGGTGCTACAAATAAACATTGCTACTTCGACAGTCTGCGTCTGGGTCTTACCTTGATCCCTGATAATATCTTTACCAAATGTTGTTCCTAAAGATTTGAAAATTGCCAAAGATATCCCATTCTATAAAACTGGAGATCCAAGATATTTTACAAATGATTTGTCCAAACATTTAATGTCGAAACATTTAAATCAACTCTATTCTATATGAGCACAAATATATGTTTTTCATAAAAACTACTCCACAGATATGGCACTTTTGCAAGTGTAGAAACTAAAATCTTTACAGCCCGAAACAACAATGAATACGCTCTTGGCATCTTTTTGGATGTAACTTCTTTTTTTGTACTTATATTTGTGGTGTGGTATTCATATAAGCCCTTTTGGGCTTCCAACCTCACATGTACACCATTTTTGCTAGTTTGTTTTTATCTGTACTGTTTTGTATTTCAGTTATTTTCTTTGGTGCAAATAAATAAAAGCTAAAACCTAATCTAGCAACCAAAAGAGGAGAAAGTACACTGTACAGTGCCTTCAGAAAGTATTCAGACCCCTTGACGTTTTCCACATTTTGTTATGTTACTGCCTTATTATATAATTTATCAAATTGTCCAAATGTGGACACCATCAGACCAAACGACAGATTTCCACTAGTCTAATGTCCATTGCACATGTTTCTTGGCCCAAGCAAGTCGCTTCTTATTGATGTCCTTTAGTAATGGTTTCTTTGCAGAAATTCGACCATGAAGGCCTGATTTACACAGTCTCCTCTGAACAGTTAATGTTGAGATGTGTCTGTTACTTGAACTCTGTGAATGATTTATTTGGGCTGCAATCTGAGGTGCAGTTAATTGCCCATTTCTGAGGCTCTAATGAACTTATACTGTGCAGCAGAGGTAACTCTGGGTCTTCCTTTTCTGTGGCGGTCCTCATGAGAGCTAGTTTCATCACAGCGCTAGTTTTTTGCGACTGCACTTGAAGAAACTTTCAAAGTTCTCGAAATATTCTGGATTGACCGACCTTCATGTCTTAAAGTAATGATGGACTGTCGTTTCTCTTTGCTTATTTGAGCTGTTCCTGCCATAATATGGACTTGGTCTTTTACCAAATAGGGCTATCTTCTGTATACCACCTCTACCTTGTCAAGGGAATTAATTCTACAAATGGACTTTTAACAAGGCACATGCAGGTTGAGAGAATGCCAAGAGTGTGCAAAACTATCAAGACAAATGATTTTTTGAATAATCACTTTTTTTTGTGTTATTTCATTGTTTTGAGGTCTTCACTAATATTCTACAATGTAGAAAATAGTAAAAAATAAAGAAAAAGCCTTGAATGAGTAGGTGTGTCCAAACTTTTGACTGGTACTCTATAGAAGACAGACCTGTTGCTGACAGGTGTATAAATCAAGCACACAGATGTTCAATCGGTGTCAAGCCCGGGCTCTGGCTGGTCCACTCAGAGACTTGTCCCGAAGCCACTCCTGCATTGTCTTGGCTGTTTACTTTGGGTCTTTGTCCTGTTGGAAGGTGAACCTTCGCCCCAGTCTGAGGTCCTGAGCGCTCTGGAGCAGGTTTTCATCAAGGATCTCGCTGTACTTTGCTCCGTTCATCTTTACCTCGATCCTGACTAGACTCCCAGTCCCTACCGCTGAAAAACATCCCCACAGCATTCAGGCCAAAGAGTTCAATCTTGGTTTCATCAGACCAGCGAATCTTGTTTCTCATGGTCTGAGAGTCTTTACGTGCCTTTTGGCAAACTCCAAGCGGGCTGTCATGTGCATTTTTTGAGGAGTGGCTTCCATCTGGCTACTCTACCTCAAAGGCCTGATTTGGTGGAGTGCTGCAGAGATGGTTGTCCACCTGGAAGTTTCTTCCATCTCTACAGAGGAACACTGGAGCTCTGTCAGAGTGACCCTCGATTGCTCAGTTTGGCCGGGCGGCCTGCTTTTGGAAGAGGCTTCCAAACTTTTTCCATTTAAGAATGATGGAGGCCACTGTGTTCTTAGGGACCTTCAATGCTGCTGAAATATTTTGGTTCCCTTCCCCAGTTCTCTGCCTCGACACAATCCTGTCTCGGAGCTCTACTGACAATTCCTTCAACCTCCTGGCTTGTTTGTTTTTTTGACATGCACTGTCAACTGTCAGACCTTATATAGACATGTGTGTGCCTTTCCAAATCATGTCCAATCAATTGAATTTACCACAGGTGGGCTCCAATCGAGTTGTAGAAACATCTCAAGGATGAAAAATGGAAACAGGGTTGCACCTGAGCTCAATTTTGAGTCTCATAGCAAAGGGTATTTCTGCTTTAATTTTTTTTTTTTTACATTTTGACCTGTTTTCGTTTTGTCTTTATGGGGTACTGTTTGTACATTGAGGATTTTAAAAATCCATTTTAAAATAAAGCTGTAACGTCAATCCTAGCTTGCTCATTAATGTCTTAATCGAAATTACGGATTGCCTCTTATCCGCTCGTCGTCCCCTTATAAATCAAATCAAATCTAATTGTATTGGTAACATACACATGTTATACAATAGTAATTTACAACATTAACAATGTCTGTACATTATTTCTGATTAATTTGATGTTATTTTAATGGACCAAAAATGTACTTTCTTTCAAAAACAAGGACTAAGTGACCCCAAACTTTTGAACAGTAGTGTAGATACAAAAGTATGAAGTGGAAATGTCTAGGAGCAACAATGGATCAACTGCGAAGTGGTAGGCCACATAAGCTCAAAGAATGGGACCGCTGAGTACTGAAACATGTATCGCATGAAATCATCTGCCCTTGGCTGCAACACTCACTATCTAGATCCAAACTGCCTCTGGAAGCAACGTCAGCACAATAACTGTTCATTGGGAGCTTCAAGAAATGGGTTTCCTTGACCGAGCAGCCGCACACAAGCTTAAGATCACCATGTGCAATGCCAAGCATTGGCTGGAGTGGTGTAAAACTTTCAGCCGTTGGACTCTGGAGCAGTGGAAACGCGTTCTCTGGAGTGATGAATCACTCTTCACCATCTGGCAGTCTGATGAAATAATCCGGGTTTGGCGGATGCCAGGAGAACACCACCTGCCCCAATGCGTAATGCCAAGTGTAAAGTCTGGTGGGAGAGGAAAAATGGGCTGTTTTCATGGTTCGGGAAATCATAACGCTACGGCATACAATGACCTTCTTGACGATTCTGTGCTTCCAACTTTGTGGCAACAGTTTGGGGAAGACCCTTTCCTGTTTCAGTGTGACATTGTCCCTGTGCACAAAGCAAGGTCCATACAGAAATGGTTTGTTGAGATCGTTGGGGCAGAACTTGACTGGCCTGCACAGAGCCCTGACCTCAACCCTGTTGAACACCTTTGGGATGAATTGTAACGCCGAATGTAAGCCAGGCCTAATCACCCAACATCAGTGCCCATCCTCACTAATGGTATTGTGGCTGAATGGACACAAATTACCGCAGCAATGTTCCATCATCTAGTGGAAAGCCATCCCAGAAGAGTTGGAGGCTGTTATAGCAGCAAAGCGGGGGACCAACTCCATATTAATGCCCATGATTTGGGCATATACTGTCCATATAGTTTTGGTCATTGAGTGTAAATCATGACAGTAATAGGCAGATAGCTATGATAAGAATGTTATAAACAACTTGACATCCATAGCCAAAATGTTTGTAACTTATGTGGTCAAGTCGAAAAACAAGGCACATTGTCTTCATTACCCTCTACTTTAAACTGTCGTGTAGAAATAATCATTGATGATTGAAACAAAGTTGTTACCATTGAAAAAGCCTAGCACAGCTGTCCTGCCTGCTGTCATCTTGACATCCAAGTAGGGCTGTCATTAAATTTTTGTCAGCCGGTGATTGTCAAGCAAACAACTGCCAGTCTCACTGTAAGTGCCTGTTAGTTAACATAAACACATGTAGCATTTCCTGGCTAACACGCATAGCCTACAAGCCACTGATGCAGACCTCTGGAACATCTACATTTAAAAAAGTCTAACAAATCCATTTAATTAAGGCTACACCATCACAATAATCCATGATTTCTTTTAGACCGGTTTAAAGAAACATGATATGAAGAAAATGTGGTCTATTTCAGAAGAACAGAATAGTATACTCTGAGTTGTCCTAATGTTAGGCCCTAATCTGGCTCTACCATATAGCTGTGGGCTACATTAGTTCATTTAGCAGAAAATATTTGCTTTTGCCAAGAATACCTTGGCATTATTTTATAGTATGAATAATACAAATGAGGGAGTCCGCACATGCGGCTATTCCGTGTTGTGCGGTTAACAAAGAAACTGGTCCACCTATGCTGTATGCTTAATTTAGAGTTATTTATGCAACTTCACTAGTCATATAAACGTTGGGCTATATATCTTCTTTTTGTTTTACATTCCAAGGCTGCATGACGCATCACCTCTCACTCCCATGGCTCTCTCAGATATCTCAATTCTTATTAGCCAATGCCCGTCACGTGATCGGGTCCTTCTCACAGGCAATCTCAGGGGTCCTTCTCACAGGATACAAGTAAAGACAGATACATTGGGGCGTGAGTTCTTATCGAATTCCGAGGCGCATATTGAAGATGTTGGAAGAACTGTCCAGATTTACTTTTCGTCAGCCTACAAGATGAGTAGGCCTAACAAACAGCAAAGCACTAGCCTATGTCAATCTACTCTCCCCCATAGTACAAAAGTTGACCTATTCTATTTTTTTCTGTCTCGAGAAATAAATATTCCAAATAGTCTGGGACAGTTGTGGGATGGGATAGACCGCACAGTTTAAAATCAATGAGGCTGATGCAACATGTCAGAACATTTAACTTAAAATGTTGATAAACTATTAATCAAATCGTCACATGCGCCGAATACAACAGGTGTAGACCTTACAATGAAAGGCTTATTTACAAGCCCTTAAAACTTCTTAGGGATAGGGGGCAGTATTTTCACGTCCGGATGAAAAGCGTGCCCAAAGTAAACTGCCTGCTACTCAGGTACAGAAGCTAGGATATGCATGTTATTAGTAGATTTGGATAGAAAATACTCTGAAGTTTCTAAAACTGTTTGAATAATGTCTGTGAGTATAACAGAACCGATATGGAAGGCGAAACCCCGAGCACAATCCATCCAGGGAATTTTGTTTTTGAGGTCAATCTGTTTTCCATTAGATTTCTATGGTAAGACCTTTTTAATAGGAATCTGCGTGCAGTTCCTATGGCTTCCACTAGATGTCAACAGTCTTTAGAAATTGGTTGATGTTTTTCTTTTGAGAAAGAAGTAGCCCTGTTCCTTCCATGTGTCACTCCAGGTCTTTTGGTGCGCACAATCTGGAACGCGTTTCACTTTGTTTTCATCCGGTATTGAACACAGTTTATCCCGTCTTAAATTTGATCGATTATTTACGTTATAGGTTGGATTAGGAAAGTTGTTTGAAATGTTTGGACCAAGTTTACAGGTAACTTATTAGATACTTTGTAGTCATGTTGGGCGAGTTGGAACCGGTGTATTTTCTGAATCAAACACGCCAAATAAATGGACATTTTGGGGATATAAAGAAGGAATTTATTGAACAAAATGACAATTTCTGATGTTTCTGGGACATTTTGGAGTGCCAGAAGAAGATATTCAAAGGTAAGGCATGAATTATATCGTTATTTCTGACTTTTGTGTAGCGCCTGCCTGGTTGAAATACGATTTTCATGTGTTGATATGCTGGGCGCTGCCTCAGATAATCACATGGTCTGCTTTCGCCGTAAAGCCTTTTTGAAATCTGACACTGTGGCTGGATTAACAAGAAGTTAAGCTTTATTTTGATGAATTACACATGTATGTTTTGGGAATTTTTATTATGAGTATTTCTGTTTTTGAATTTGGCACCCTGGAAATTCACTGGATGTTGTCAAATCAAACCCGTTACCGGGATTCGAGCGGGAAGGGATCACTAAGAAGTTTTTAACCAACAATGCAGTTCAAGAAATAGAGTTTGTAAATATTTTCTTAAGTAAACGAAAGTTTTAAAAAATGTAATCAAATTAAAAAGTAACAGAAGAAAATGGCATAACAATAATGAGGCTACATTGAGGTAATTTGCAAAGTGACTGTGCATAAATAATAAACAGCAAGTAGCAGCAGTGTAAAAACATAGGGGGGTCAATGAAATAGTCCGGGTGGCCATTTGATTAATTGTTCAGTAGTCTTATGGCTTGGGGTAGAAGCTGTTAAAGAGCCTTTTTGTCCTAGACCTGGTGCTCCGGTATCGCTTGCCGTGCGGTAGCAGAGAGAAGAGTCTATGACTTGGGTGATTGGAGTCTTTGACATTTTTTGGGGCCTTCCTCTGACACCGCCGAGCATATACTGTCACGTCCTGATCTGTTTCACCTGTTCCTGTGATTATCTCCACCCCCTCCAGGTGTCGCTTATTTTCTCCAGTGTATTTATCCCTGTGTTTCCTGTCTCTCTGTGCTAGTTCATCTTGTATGTTTAGTCAAGTCAACCAGCGTGTTTTTCCCGTACTCCTTTTTGCTATTCTCCTTTTTCCTAGTCCTTTTGACCCTTGCCTGTTTCTGGACTCTGTACCCGACTGCCTGACCATTCTGCCTTCCTTGACTACGAGCCTGTCTGCCACTCTGTACCTCCTGGACTCTGATCTGGTTTTGACCTTATTGCCTGTCCACGACCATTCTCTTGCCTACCCCTTTGGATAATTAAACATTGTACGACTCCAACCATCTGCCTCCTGTGTTTGCATCTGGGTCTGCCTTGTGCCTTGATAATATACTCTAGGTCCTGGATGGCAGGAAGCTCGACCCCAGTGATGTACTGGGCCGTACGCACTAGCCTCTGTAGCATCTTACGGTCAGATGCCGAGCAGTTGCCATACTAGGCGGTGATGCAACCGGTCAGGATGCTCTCGATTGTGCAGCTGCATAACTTTTTGAGGATCTGGTGATCCATGCTAAATCTTTTCAGTCTCCTGAGGGGAAAAAGGTGTTGTCATGTCCTCTTTACAACTGCCTTGGTGTGTTTGGACCATGATAGTTTGTTGGTGATGTGGACACCAAGGAACTTGAAACTCTCAACCCCTTCCACTTCAGCCCTGTTGATGTTAATGGGGGCCTGTTCAGGCCTCCTTTTCCTAAAGTCCACGATCAGTTCCTTTGTCTTGCTCACATTGAGGGCGAGGTTGTTGTCCTGGAGGTTGTTGTCCTGGCACCACAATGCCAGGTCTCTGACCTCATCCGTATAGGCTGTCTCCTCATTGTCGATGATCAGTCCTACCACCGTTGTCGTCAGCAAACTTAATGATGGTGTTGGAGTCGTGCTTGGCCACGCAGTCATGGGTGAAGAGGGAATACAGCAGGGGACTAACCACGCACCCCAGTGTTGAGGATCAGCTGGACAGATGTGTTGTTGCCTACTCTTACAACCTGGGGGCGGCCCGTCAGGAAGTTCAGGATCCAGTTGCAGAGGGAAGTGTTTAGTCCCAGGGTCCCTAGCCTAGTACTGAGCTTGGTGGGTACTATGGTGTCGAATGCTGAGCTGTAGACAGTTAACACATACAGTGGGGAGAACAAGTATTTGATACACTGCCGATTTTGCAGGTTTTCCTACTTACAAAGCATGTAGAGGTCTGTAATTTTTTATCATAAGTACACTTCAACTGTGAGAGACGGAATCTAAAACAAAAATCCAGAAAATCACATTGTATGATTTTAAGTAATTCATTAGCATTTTATTGCATGACATAAGTATTTGATACATCAGAAAAGCAGAACTTAGTATTTGGTACAGAAAACTTTGTTTGCAATTACAGAGATCATATGTTTCCTGTAGTTCTTGACCACACTTGCCAGTTAGTCCATGCATGCTTTGAGTACACGTCCTGGTAATCCATCAGACCCCGCGGGTTTGTGAATGTTGACCTGTTTAAAGGTCTTGCTCACATTGGCTATGGAGAGCGTGATCACACAGTCATCCGGAACAGCTGGTGCTCTCATGCATGCTTCAGTGTTGCTTCCCTCGAAGCGAGAATAGAAGGCATTTAGCTCATGGTTCAGGCACGGGCAGCTCATGGTTCAGTTTCCCTTTGTAGTCCGTAATAGTTTCCAAGCCCTGCCATATCCATTGAGCATCAGAGCCTGTGTGGTAGGATTCAACCTTTGTACTGTATTGACGCTTTGGCTGTTTGATGGTTCGTCTGAGGGCAAAGCGGGATTTCTTATTAGCGTCCGGATTAGTGTTCCGCTCCTTGAAAGCAGAAGCTATAGCCTTTAGCTCGGTGCGGATGTTGCCTGTAATCCATGGCTTCTGGTTGGGATATGTATGTACAGTCACCGTTTGATGAAGACGGTGACTTATTGATGAAGCAGGTGACTGAGGTGGTATACTCCTCAATGCCATTGGATGAATCAAGGAACATGTACCAGTCTGTGTTAGCAAAACAGTCCTTTAGCATAGCATCCGCGTCATCTGACCACTTCCGAATTGAGCGAATCACTGGTACTTCCTGCTTTAGTTTTTGCTCATAAGCAGGAATCAGGAGAATAGAATTATGGTCAGATTTGCCAAACGGTGGGCGAGGGAGAGCTTTGTATACGTCTCTTTGTGTGGAGTAAAGGTGGTCTAGAGTGTTTTTTCCTCTGATTGCACATGCGACTTGCTGCTAGAAATGAGGTAAAATGGATTTAAGTTTGCCAGCATTAAAGTCCCCGGCCACTAGGAGCGCCACTTCTAGATTCGTATTTTCTTGTTTGCTTATGGCCTTATGCAGCTTGTTGAGTGCAGTCTTATTGCCAGCATCGGTTTGTGGTGGTAAATAGACGGCTACGAAAAATATAGATGAGAACTCTCCTGGTGTGGTCTACAGCTTATCATGCGGTATTCTACCTTAGGTAAGAATACCTCGAGAATTCTTTAATATTAGACATCGCACACCGGCAGTTATTGACAAATAGACACACACCCCCGCCCCTCGTCTTCCCAGACATAGATTCCAGCCAACTCTATATTTTCCGTGTCGTAGTTTAGCCACGTCTTGGTGAAACATAAGATATTACAGTTTAATGTCCTGTTGGTAGGATAGACTTAATCGTAGATCGTCCAGTTTTCCAATGATTGCTTGTTGGCCAATAATATGGATTGTAGTGGTGGTTTACCTACACGTCGGCGAGGTGAGTAATCGCTGTTCTGATGTCCAGAAGCTCTTTTCGGTCATAAGAGACAGTAGCACCAACATGAAGAAACATGAAGACAAGAAGAAGAATAAATAAATAAAAATAGCACAGTTGGTTAAGAGCCCATATTAGGCTATTTCTTCACATTATAAGCGCACATGGCAGTAGGCTATAAGGGCGAACGTTGCAAAATGCAATAAATTAGCGGAAAACGCCATTCTCAAAAGTGACTGCAAATGCGATTATGCATGTGATGCTTTATTATAAAGGTGCATTTTTATGGTGAACATTAACTTCCCCAAACTTGAAACTCACGCGCCACCTATGTATGTCAGTCAATTCATGTGCTTAATTTTCAGTTATTTTGACACTTTAGTTGTTATACAAACCTTATCAAAACATATAAGCCTATGGGCTAGGCTACATGAGTTATGGGACTATGATTTGAACAAGTTTTCTTTTAAAGACAGGCGCTGTTTTTTGCCTTACTCCACACAAGTTGGGCATAATTCACAATTGATAATATATAATTCACAAGTGATAGGTTAACATTGTCACCCATCAGACTATTCTTGATTTAATCTTGTCTTTACATATACTAAACAATATGGGTGAAATTAGTTTTGATTTAGAATGGACCATTATCATGCACCTGTCTCGTAACAGGGGCAGGGGAAAAAAGACATGTCATCTATGCTTTTCCTGTGGTTCATTTTTTATGTCAGCCAGGTAGGCTATACTCCTGTTGTAAAGAGAAGCAATGTGCCTAATATTAAGAAAGTTGAGAAATAAATATAGTAGGCCTAGCCTATAGAAAGCTGATGGGATCCTCCTCTTTTTAATAGAGGCCATCAAAACTCTGTTTTCTCATGCAGTTGCCTAGCCTAATGAAATGTTGTGCAACATGAGCTCATGGGCTCTCATGAAGTGTTTGATTCGATTTTTGATTACATTTGCATTTACGTCAGAGTGATTAGAGGGACAATAGAGTGCTGAGTACCAGGCAGTTAACAAGTCTGGTAGGCTACTAATGACCATCAGCAGCATCAGAGCTTGGAGAAGCGTAGTTACCATGACTAAACGGTCACGTGGAATTGAATATTACAACTTTTTAAGGATGTATTTTTGATTCACCATAAAGGCTCTCCAAACCATTTTGTTTGTAATTATTATTCATTAATGCTTTCCTAACCCTAAATAATACACAAGATCAGAGTATTTTAAAATCTACTAATTGGTACTAAAAAGGAGACAAATATGCATAGCTTTCTTTCATTTCATATTTACATGGCTTTCTTTCATTGATCCCAAATATTCTGAACTGTTCTGTCCATATATTCTAGTGAGTTTGTCAAGAAAAGTATAATTATTGTACCGTACTGTACCAGTATCACATGGTAAATTTAAAGGGATTGCTTTAGAAAAAATTTACTGAAAATTGTATTGAGTGAAAACTCCACAAGAAAATCTGTTGGCCAGCAAGAGGGAGGGTTTTCAGTGGTTGAATTACATTTATTCAGCGTGAGCAAGGGAACCACGCCTGTGAATCCTGTTATGCACCTGCATAAGGTAAGCCTGAATCCAACTACTGAGAAGGAAAGGCGTGTGTAGGAAAGGCATACATTTCTTAAGTCTGAATCGGGTCCGATACACACTTGCTCCCTGAACATGAATTGTAACTTGCAGCACCGCCCACTGGATGTAATATGAATTTCAAGATAATTAATTCTGATTACAAGTAATAAGCATTAAGAAATAAGTCCATTGAATTTCACTCACTTAATATAAATCAATCAACTTTATTCATTAACACAGTATAAACAACCAACAACAGCAAAAAACAGAACTTCACATGGAGTAAATGGATGGTAGTACCGGTAAATCCCAAAGTGTGTAGGCCTACAGGAGAACACCTGTTTGAGACAGAAGCACAGACATAAAAGTGGTTTGACTTGTATGGCTAGATACACAAACCTGCTATCTCTTTGTATGGTCTCAAGCCATTCAGTCAGTTAGCAAATGGACAGAAAAGAAGGGCAAATACAGTCATGCTGAACGACATTTAGCTACTGTATGAAACATTTGTGTTATTACATAAAAACCAGGTTAATCAGCTCTTTAGAAAGGTTTTTATTTGATATAAATGATCTGAAGTGTACAAAAAAGTATATTAGACATTTCTCAACGCATGATTCTGAGTCAGACCCATTAGTCTGCCTAAACTTCCCCTCGAAAGTACTACAAACTACCTGCACTTTTTACTTTTTCACTGGATTACAAGCTACATATGTATGGGACTGTATTGTACTGTACTGTACCAGTATCACATGGCATCAGAAGACTATGGGAAAGAAATGCTGCTGACAAGTTTTCATCTTTTAGTAGGGGAGCAGTCAGTGGACCTACTAAAATGTCCCAGGCTTTCCACCTTACCTTTAAGCCATGCTGAACAGCACGACACTGTTGAAACACACTTCTCCTTCATAAAGAGCTTTTCCAGGTCAGGTCACATGGTCAGAAAACCCCCTGGCCCTAACTATAATATACGACAAGGACGAGGAGATTTTCCCGACCACATAACCTGACCAGGAAAAAAACTCCTGGCCCTAAGAATGACTGTAGGATTATACACGGGATGGTAATAACCTGTCTATTAATGCAGAGTGTAGCTACACATCATACAGCAGCTGCATAACAACATACATCTATGTTTATAATAGTTGTTGATAGATAAGTTAAGGCTCTTTAAGGACCTGAGGATTTCGAAGATATGATGAGGCACACACAAGGCAAAGAATAGAATAGCTTTAGAGTTGACACACAGCTAATGTAACTGAGAGGATGAGTAGGGTGATGAGCGGATGAGACAGACAGCCAGAGCAATTAAATGGCCAAGGCCAGAGCAACCTATGGAAGATGGGACTCCAAACCAGCAAGGGACAATAAAGTCCCTCTCATACTTTAACATAGTTTGTCACATTTCTATCAAGTCTCATTTTTCACCAGGCATCAGTGCAATGTTTTATGGAGTAATAAAAAAATAGTTATAAAGCAATATACTCAACATATCAGTCTAGATGGTGGTAAAAATGCATACATTTCTAAGAAGACTGAACTATGGTTTTTGTTGACATGAAACCACAGTAACAGGTAGTTTTCTTTGACCAAAAAATGCAATTCACCTCAGACGACAAAAGCGCTCTTTCCAACAAACTGAAAACGTATCAAATTCTAAAACTGTCAGATCTGTATGTAGGTACGCACCATGCACTGAACTCACCTCAACCTTGCCTTTTATAAAACGCCCAGACCAATTATGAATTGGTTTCAAAAGAAATCTATAAAAGCTAGACATGTCATACAAAAGATGCATATAAGACATTTTTCTTTTTTTTTAATGAAAGCTGCTTTGGTAACAACAGAGTCAAGACATCGGTCGATTTCCTGTTCTCGCCGGTGGACGGGGTGCTGAAGCGAGGCCCTTTCTCTCCCTCTCATCTCAGTGACTTTGTTTTCCAACGTTGCTCATCCTCCTGCCGCTAAAATCTAAATGAACGGATCTAGTTACACCAGACTGGGTGGTTGGTGTTCCTGTTCCGTTGTCAAGTTGCCTCCACATCAGATGTTCGCTGATAGCGGTTTGTCATAACGATGTCCGCGCTGTGAAAGACAGTGCTATTGTACTGAGGGCTGATAAAGTAGAGACCTTGGTCGCCGAGCCAATTGCATTGGGACCTGAAAAACATGAAAAGGAATGGGCTTTGATAGTCTGTCTGTTTATACGGAAAATGACAAGCAGCCTGGTTGGCAATTAATTGTTGAAGGCTTTTGTGCTATTAAATGCTTTGATGATCAAACCTTGGGCATATTTACACGCAATTCTGAATACATAAAGTAATTTAGTCCGGGATTAAATCCTGGCACTATTCATTTTTATAGATAATCCTTACTCTATCTGTTCCTTTTGAAGACATGACTAGGGCAAGAAAAACTCCAGTCTGTAGTCAAGACAATAAAGCAGTACTGGCAATAGCTATAGCAACGCCATTGAGATCAATGAAGTATGAGGAAGCAGTCCACTAGAGACTGACCTGGTATTCTGGGGATTGTGATCTGTCTGCTACTGCTCCCCTCTCCTCCCTCCCCAAATGGTTTGATCTGGATGAAGTACTCCTCATCCATAGGCAGGGAAAGCTCCACCGATGTTGTGTTGGTTTCCATGACACTCGGACGGCTATGTCGGTTACGCTTGTAGAGCACCTAGGGATGGACCACACAGTTAGAAGGTCACCCGGGAGAAACCATGACAATGGCCACTATTTCTAATTAAATCCATGCAGTCAGTGCTTCCTTACTTTGTAGCCTGTGACCTCTGACTCGTTCTCCAGGGCTTTGACCTGCTCCCAGTTCAGGATTATCTTGGAATTCAATGTGTTCCACATGACCTTCGCCGGGGGCTGGCTGGGCGCTGAGGGACACAAATACATGAGGATGAGGATCACATGATCTCCAATAAGTCAATGGAAACAACCGCTCGAACCAAAAGCAGGGGTAGACACTTACGTGGTTTCTTGGTGGTGACATTGACAGTAACACTAGGAAGCCCTGCCCCGGCCGTGTTGTATGCTCTCACTGTGACGTAGTACGTGTTGCTTCCTCTCACCCCTCGGATAATGGCGGATGTCTGGTTGCCTACCGTTCTCTGCACACTGGCTGCCTCCTCCTTCTCTCTCTTCTCCCAGTACCTCAACTGAGACCAGATAGAAAGAGGATAACTAGGGACATTAATGCAGACACTAATTTGTGAGAACATTGTAAAAAACTGTTTTTTGGTAGACACTGTCCACGAACTGTAAACTAGAACTGCAGTGAATTGGTATAAAAACAGCATTTCATTGTATGGTGTCACCTCATATATTCTCGTCTTTCCATGGGTAAGGTGCCTTGGTTCTGGTTACTTAGCTCTTGAAGTGAGGGAGTGTTTAAATGGCGTGGTCAAAGAGAAATCACAATGTGTAAAATGTCCCAGCTGTCAAGTTGAATGATAACAGATTTTCTTTGTCGCCTGAGTGTCTAGGCTGAAATAGCTGGCACGGTTGACAGCACAAATATAATTTGTCTTCCCTCACAGGAACCGTTTGCTCAGGCCCCACTTCCCTGTTTACTTTAAATGGTCAACAATTCATAATTCCAGTACTTTATGGATCCCATGAATGAAAATATATATTTTTTCCAATATTGAATGTCAATAGTGAGCTGACTAAGGATTGGAATCAACTAACTGAGCTCAAAGCCACAGTCTTTTAGCCTACAGTACAGTGTGGATTATAGGCTAAACATTCTGTCCCCTGGTACATTGCATCACTAGACTGTTAGACTAATCAGTGTAGTTAGTAACAGCACTTAGCAAGCAACAAGAGAAACACAACTCAACAGACAGGGGACCTGGCTGGACCATTACACATAACAACCTATTACATCTGAGATTCCCAATGTGCATGAGCTAGCAACACTCATCAATAATAGAACGCAACAAGATCGTACAGCATTAGTTGCTACACACATGCACACACACATGCACATGCTCACAACTACACACGCATGCCTTTACTCATGCAAGAACACTTTGACACACAAATAGGTAGAGGGAAACTAGAAAAAAACTTGGCTAACCTCATAGCCTAGGACTCTTCTCTTGCTGGTGTTCCAAGGCAGGGCTTTCCATGAAACCTCAATCTCAGACGCAGACAGACTCTTGGCTCGGATCCTGGTGGGCGCTCTGCCAGGCTCTGGGTGAAATGTAAAAATAATTTGAATGAGTTTAAAAGTAGTGGCAGGCTTTGATGACTCTTAAAGTGGGTCCATCTCTTTCATCAGAAGTACAGAGAGAACCAAAACCAGCAGCTGTGGGAACCAACCATCTGCAGATAGGAGAGCATGGGCAACAAGATCACTGTATTGACCGGGAATAAACTATCCAGAGGCGCCTCTCCATTGGCTTTTAAATGCTATGTGTGAACTGAGGCCCGGGAAGCACTGCCGCTCCTCTGGTATGACTTAATTCTTTACCAACCTTCCTCTGCAGAGTAGATGGTGATGACGGGTCCGAAAGGGCCTTCCCCCTCGTTGTTGTACACTCCAACCTTCACTTGGAAGGGGGAGAAGGGTTGGATGCTATCGTTCTTGAAGACATATTTGGAGGCTTCCGATGAGGGCACTGCGGCCTGCATCCAGCCTGTGGCGCCGTACGGTCTGAAGGCTACCACATAGCCAAACCCTCCCCCGTTCTGCAGCTCCTCGGGAACAGGCTAGAAGAAAACATACACGCACACACATACACAAACACATTGAAACTGGTGCACAAGTAGTGAACACCCACGTCCATCAATAATAAAGCGCCCTCAGCATGATACCACCACCTAGCTATTGTTAAGACTGAAAGCACATCATATTTCATATATTTATGGGGACTGACTTTTATTGTTTTAAGTCAACACTCCCCAAAGATGCATGGTTATATAAAGGGCATTCTATTTTATAATAGTTGGGAACAGTGGAGGCTCCTCAGAGGAGGAAGGGGAGGACCATCCTCCTCAGTGAATTTCATAAAAATTTAAATAGTGAGACATTAAAAAAGTTAACCTCTTTAAATAAAACTATACTAAATATATTAATGTCACCAAATAAATGATTAATACACACTGTTTGGCAATGAAGGTCTACAGTACCCTCAGCAGCACTCTGTAGGTTAGCACCATGGTGTTTCCGGAGAACAGCTCGTTTCCGTCCTCCTCTGGGTACATTGACTTCAATACAATACCTAGGAGGCTTGTGGTTCTCACCCCCTTCCATAGACTTACACAGTAATTATGACAACTTCCAGACGACATCCACCAATCTATCAGAGCTCTTGCAGCATGAACTGACATGTTGTCCACCCAATCAAAGGATCAGAGTAATGAATCTAGTACTGAAAGCTACAGCTAGCTAGCACTGCATAAAATGCGGTGAGTAGTTGACTCAAAGAGAGAGAAAGACAGTAATTGAACAGTTTTGAACAAATTCATTTCTTCAAAAATAAAGGAGAAGCAAGCGAGAGAGAGAGATATATTTTGTTGTATTTTTTTTTCACTTTCACTTACTTAGCTAGAGAATGCAGCTAGCTAGTTTAGCCTACTCAAACACCCCGCTTAAACAGAGAGGGCTGCTATGTTAGCTGAAACTCTTCCAAGTCAAGGTAAGCTTTTGGTTGTATTAATTTATTGCCACTGGGGCCCACCGGTGTAACTGCTAAACTTCTTGCTGCTGACTGTACACTGTACTGCATGTTCTAGTTAGTTCTAGTAGCTATGCTGACTATGATGTTTATATGGTGACAATGATGTAGGCGTGTATAGCAGTTAGCTATTTTTCGCCTGGTCACAGAATGCTGATGTGTTGTACACTGAAGTCCACAAGCGAAGGGAAAAGGAGAGGAGGAGAGTGCGTAGATACGAGAAGGAATACTATGATCAAAGGGATCATTCATGCTGTTTGTATGTGGCTGCTATGAAAGTGAACTGTGTTTGAGTGTGATTAGGGGTGTATTCATTCCACCAATTTTATTGAAAACCATTTCTTAAACAGAAGCAATTGGAATGAATCAGTGATAAACAGACCTGAATTTGTTCACATGAAACTCTCGTTTGCAACTGTTGGACTAATGATTAAACCCTATATCAGATAGATGCAGGCAATAGATTTGATTGCTCAAAATTTCTCTTGACCTACATTGCAGACTTTCATTCATAGGCTAGGTTATAGCTAGTAACCTCATGATAGGGTATAGGGAAAGTGTTGGTATCATGTAGTAGTCAAAACCTATCGATGTTACATTGAGTTGGGTGAATGGAATATGAATGACAGTCATCCAATATGCTGTAATAGAAATAAGAAAATGAATCGTCCTCCCTCATCTTCAATGGCACCGACCGCCACTGCTTTGGAAAAGTAGTATGTAGTCAGATACTGTAGCTTACATTTTCACATCATTGTGTAGCTACACATTGAAATAATTTAGTCCATTGTACTTCTCATCTGAAGTAACTTCAATCAAGGCTGTATTGAAACTTTGTTAAAGCAAAGTTAGACTGTAATTGAACTCATTAACATTCAATAGTCAATCAGCAAAACTTTCACAGCAGTGGATGATTTTCAAGCAGGGCTAATCACATGTTTTCTCAATCGCGTACAAGACATGTTTGAATCTGTGTTGAAACGAATCTATAGCAGAACCGCAATGACCAAATGCTCAAATATATTTACAGAATTTCCGATCATTTTCTTGCCTTAGTACCTGACTTGCATGTCTTAGTCCACCTTTTGCAAAACATTAAACATAATTGTAATCAGTGAATACACAATCAGTAAATACTTCTGCACAACATTCTAAATCACCCCATCAGTGTCATACCATGTACATTACAATATAGGGAAAGATCTAGGCCAGGGAAGGCAATTTTGATGGGGGTGGGGGCCACCAGAAAATGGAACTCGTCATGATGGGCCACCAGAAAATGGAACTCGTCATGATGGGCCACAGTGGCACATGGGTCTGCCTCCCTCGTTACATCTGAGAAATTGTTTTCTATTTAAAAGTTGCAATCACCTGTAATTCTGCACATTTTGCCATGGAGAGTAGAGAAAATGTTGCCGTTTTAAAGCAAGTTTGCTGCAATTCTATACAGTTTGCCATGGGGTGGAGAGAAGATTTTGCCATTTTATAACTAATTTTGTGCAATTCTGCACAGTTTGCCATGGGGCACAGAGAAAAATGTGCAGTTTTACAGCTAATTTACTGCAATTCTAAACATTTTGCCATAGGGTGGAGGCAAATGTTTGCAGTTTTTAATATGATGACTGATGATCAATGGGCCCCACCCTGGTCGGTAATTCGAACATGCTTACTACAAGTTTAGATAGCTGGCCGCTAGACTAATCTACCAATCTAACATGGGCTAGTTTGTTGACTGCTGATGCACACCAAATGTTTTCATTTGTTCTCAACAATAAGTTGAGTCCCTGACTGAGATCTTTTTTTTTTTACAATATTGCGGACATGCAGAGATCCAGAGAATGAAGTTGTGTTACTTCTAAGTAACTTTGGGTTCCTCTTAAGTCATCTCCACCATTGTATTCCATTGTATTCACCTTTACTTGTTTCTATTGTGGATTGTGTTTCTGTGCACTGATGGAAAGTTTACAAAACTATGAACAAACCAGTCTATGTATTGAATACATGGAATTGTATTGTGATGATACCGATGAACGCAACCGGCACTCAATGTACTTTTTCATTATTTTTTTTTTATTTTTTTACCAGGAATAACATTTGATTTGATGTGTATGAAATTGTTTGATGAAATATGCATACATGGAGAGTAATTGCCCATAATTCTGCACTTTTGGATAGTTGTACTTCCAATTTTGATCATCATTATCTAGTGACTGCAAAGAAAATGTATTGATCTGGGGTTTTTAAAAGACCAACTAACTTTCTGTTTTGTCTGCTTGACTTCAAGACATAAGTATGGCAGCATCAATCTTTTTGCAGGCATTCATGTTCTTTTGATGAACGTATTTACAATTTTGACCGTATCATTTACTTTTGATTAATATATTTATGTTTTGAGAAGGCAACTACATTAGTGAAAAAGCATTTAGTGTTTTGCAAAACGCCACAGAGTTCTGTGGCTTTTGAACTTTGTTTTGAAAATCGGCAACATTGTTAAAACATTTAAAAAAAAAAGCTTGTACGGGATTGAGAAGAACTGTAAGACTGAAAAAGATAGGGAAGGACAATCTTTGAAAAAGTTGCTTGTGACTGTGTGAAGAATCATTCGGTTTAATTAGCTTATTAAAACCTCAAAGGCATTTTTCTCTACCCCGGGGAGACAGCAGCAGTTATTGCCTCTCTGTTCTTAAAAATGAAATGCCATACAATAAGCCTGGCTGCTGTTATTAATGAAACAACGGCCCGACTCCTTAGAGAATAATGACTTCTGGCTTCCCCTCCATGGGTGAGGGAGTATTGGAGTGAGCGGCTTGCTTACCTCCCAAGTGATCACTAATTCTGAGCGACTGCCTCCACCTCCGCTTACATTAGCTGGTGTGACCTTCGGAGCTGGGGGAACAGAGGGTAATCGTAATCCTGCTCAACTCAGTCGACCCCAGCCATCAAAGATAACACGATAACAACACATTCGGATTAGATTCTTTGACATTGAAATAGCTTTTTCCCACCATACCAGACAAACTAATGGCAAGAAGATGCACATAAGAAAAACTGAAAACATGCAGAATTGAAGGGATTCAATGAATACCGTACATACATGTTTCCTTAGTCCTTGCTTGTTTGGATGGTTTGCTGGGCTCCCCAGTCCCAATGGCATTGCTTGCCAGGACTCTGAACTCATATTCCACCCAGGGGCTCAGGTCTATTACTGTAGCTGTCAGGCGGCGGCCCCCCACCATCTCAGGAACTGGCACAAAACAAAACAGCCCCCTCCCCTCAGAATGAAGCAGGTAGCAGGAGAGTGTCCTCTAGGCTGACAGGCCCACTGAGCACACTCCACAGGTGCAGGGGGCTAATTACACAGAAGGACACATGGTGTACTCACTCACTCACACACACACGCACAAGACAAAACACACACCTTAAGGGTGGACCTCACTCAGTGTCCCTGTTTGGTCAGGTTTGTCCTGGCTGTAAAAGGCATGGCCAGGAAAAACTCTTGGCACTAGTGATGTTGCCTTGTACAGTGACACACACTTAAAGATGCAGTATCAATATATATATTAAATATGTATTTTTCCCCCAAACTAACAGGCTCCTCCCCAAAATAATTGGAACAGCACCAAACATGCATAACTACAGCCTGCTCTAGAACCGCCATCCAAACTTCCGTATGGGGCTCATTTCTATGCTATCAAACAGCACCATTCACTGTAAGTCAGACCTCTGGAAATGGATCCACATTTCAACAACACCTGCTGTCAAGTAAATCTGCAGTGAACCCTGTCACTGAACAATCGAGTGCCATTTGGAATTGAAGTAAAATCACTCATAGGCTCATACTCTCACACGGAAAAGAGAAAATGGAGATCAGACCCCTATATACCGCTTTGATGAGGCAATCGCTGGTTGAAGAGCCTACCTGTGGTGACAGCCTGCCAGCCCAGGGAGAATGGTGTCCTGGCCTGGATGGTGTATGTTGTAACTGGACTGTGATTATCAGGCCCGGGCCTCCAGGAGAGAGAGGCTGTGGTGTCACTGATTTCTTCTACATGGATGCTGGTGGGCGGGCCTGGGGGACCTGCAGATACGACGCACAGCCAGGCAGGAAGGGAGATAGAGGGAGGGAGACAGAGAGAGGAAGAGACAGTGAGAGAGAGAGAGAGAAAGAGAGAGAGAAAGAAGTATAAAAAAGGCAGAGCAGAGCAGTGGTGTCCTTATCACTATCTGCCTTCAGCACTAGGAGTACAGATGGTGAAATCAGTTTGGTGTGAATCCTCAGGGAGCTTTTCTGTCTAATTAGATTAAAAGAGAGAGAGATACATCTCTATCTGACCATCTTTTCAACTGATCTCACAGAGTACAATGCCTTCACATCTTAATTAGAGGCATGTCCAGGATGATGGAGAATAAACACAGACAACTAACTAGCATCCATCTCATTCAGTCTTAAAGACACAGATGGGACCCCTTCAAATCTGCACAGCTAACTTAAATAATGCTTTGTTGTTGCCATGGATAACTGACATTACATTGACATTTAAGTCATTTAGCAGACGCTCTTATCCAGAGCGACTGACCTAATCAAGTGAGTGGGTGGGATTGTTCCCTATCAAATTGCATTTTCTATTACCATTATTTTTCAATGACCTTTCAAGGACATGAGAATGACTTTCCAACATAGGATCAGTTCTGTGGGGTTTACAAGGTTTTCAAGATCGACAAATGCCTACTACAAAGGTAACCCATGTTGAATTTGTGAAAGTGTTAACATCGCATGATACTTTATCATGCTAAATAAGCATGTATTACATTATTATTAAATAACAACAAATGGTAGTCAAAATCAAGGTATCTTTCATGAAATATTGCTTGTAGACAGAGAGAACTACCTCTGACCACCAGGTCTGCTGCGATGGAGATGCTGTCCACCTTGGTCTGCACTGCACAGGTGTACTTCCCTGCGTGTCTCAGCTGGATGTTCCGAATCATGATGTCCCCAGCGGAATGCTGCTAACATGCAACACACACACATGAACATGCACACACACACACACACGGACGGATAGACACGCGCAGACACACACACGCGCACGCACACACACACATACACAAGCACAACGATTAATATACTGTAGTAACATTTTACCAACGTGTAATTCAAATAAATGAAATATGATGATTTGAGCAGAAATAATCATATGTGAGCAGAAATTGTATATTTAAAAAAAAAAATATTCAGGGTCTTTGTATGCCTATTATTCTATTATAATTCTAGGATTTTAACTGTGATCTGTTTCCATGTTTTAAAAGGGTCATCGGCATACCTGTACATATGAGACGGGCAGAGCACTTACGTTTAATTATAATTATTACGCAAATGTATTCATACACATGCTGATTTTAGCTGTGGAAGAGTGGCCTCATTATTTCAATGATCAAGCAAAGCTTAAAGGTAAAGTTCTCAAGTTCTTTCCATTCCATTTCCAATTGCAGTTCCCACTTTCACACCATCATTTAATCAGTCCAGTACTGAGTGGAATCAGGACCAGTCATAAATTGGATGTGGCAAAAGCTCAATTGGATGTGGCAAAAACAGCATATGTAACTCCAGGTGGTGTCATTTATCATGTAAAAGGAAAACTATTACGATTAAAATAATGAAAAACATGACAACCTGACCAGAGAGTGTAATGTACATGCCCCTACTCATCACTTCTGGAACAATGATTATCATCACTCTTTCTTCAGACAGGGGAGATGAAAAAGTAGCTTTTAAGTGTTTTGTAGTTAACGTAAAGTGTAAATGAAAGAGGAAACCTATGCAAAACAGGGCATATGATCTGAGCTTTGAGCTTGGTAGGTTTTAGGGAAGGATGGGGAATATGTAAATGTCATTTTAAAATAAACTATGTGCAGCACATTTTCACCACACATAAATACACATGCTCCAAACATTCTCTGCACTGCGGATACCCTACTTAATATGACCTCACTTATATTAAAGGAAGGGAACCACGGTGTCGATGTTGCAATGTATCACCAGCTCCACCCCTTGACCTCTCTCAATGTAATTTCTGAAGGGGTTGAAAAATCAATGTCTCTTTAATGACATATCTTCGTGAGAGAGCAGTGGCATAAATAAAATATAAGCAATCTGCAACACGGCGTAGTAAAGATGTGTGTTTCTTCCTATTCATTATGCATTGCAGTGCCCCTGACAAGCATGGTGTAAAAGCGTGGTAATACGGCACCATTTCTCAGACATGACACTTTGATTATAAATGGGAGGCTTGATGGCCCCGGGAGGGAATCGGGAGGGAATCCGGAGGGAATATTTGGAGGCTTATGCACTTACACCTCCCACTTTTTCAAAGTATCCGCCGTGGTCGCCAAAGTGGATCAGCTGCTCGTTGAAGAACCAGGTGAACTTGAGCTCTAGAGACGGGTCATGAGTCACCTGACACGGCAGCACGATGCTCTCTCCTACAGTCACGTCCAGGGTGGACGGTGGCGTGGATATAATGGTCGGCTCTGGAAAACAGCACACATGCACTACTGTTAGTGTGAAGGAAGTCGCTACAAAACACATACTAAAAGCAACCATTATATTATGCAGTGATCCCAAGCTTAAAATACTGTAAAAGGTTATTCCAATTGTTGTGCAAAATTCAAATATTTTCCACGCTTTTCAAATGCAGAATTCAATGGAATAAATGGACACGTGGAAGTAAAAACACACGAACCCAGAACAAAAACTAGTGTGATTACCAGAATGAATGAGATTCAGCCAGCCAGAGGGTACAGTGTGGGAACTGCGAAGGCTCGTCTACCTGTACCTAGAGAATGTGCTCCAACTGTCACTGTCAGCTCAGCCTTCAGTCGGTAGGTACTGTAATTCCTACATCTGCAGTCTGCAGACCCCCTGACTTCTGCAGCCACTCAAAGAAAATAAACACGTGCAGGGCTCCCCTCACTACACATTCGCTATTCAAGTCTCTGCATGTATGTGGTGTGTTGCTGTTGTTTCACTGAGGAATTAGACAGACAGTGTTCCTCGTCTCCAGTGTGAGTGTGAGCAGAGACAAGAAAGATAGCTACAGGAGCACGAGAGCGGAATGATGAGAGGAATAAGAAGCCCCTTTGTTCTGATGCTGTACGGTGCCTGTCTCCCTCTTGGGGGTGCTGTGAGTACTCGGCTGAAATATCCACTCTGAGCGCCAACTAAATTAACCATGGCAAATGATCCCTGGACAGGTAGCCATAGATTCCTGTAAAAAGTGCCTGCAGTGCAGTCTTCATCCAGAGCTAATTCGATACCTGCATTGCAGTGTTGGGGTCAATTCTGAATTGAGTTGCGACTTGGTCTTTAATTCCAATTAATTAATTCCAATTCATTCCAAAGCTGTCATCAATGCAAAGGGTGGCTACTTGAAGAACGTCAAATATAAAATACATTTAGATTTGTTTAACACTTTTTTGGTTACTAAATGATTCCATATGTGTTGATGTCTTCACTATTATTCTACAATGTAGAAAATATTAAAAATAAAGAAAAATCCAAATTTTTGACTGGTACTGCACATCACTATGAATGTTTATTCAAAATAGTTTTAAATAATTACAGTTGTCGGGAAGCATTCTAAGATTATTTTGTATGTTAATAACTCATAATTCACTTATATGTTATTAAATATAAAAAATACATTTCCCAGAATGCATTAGATCAAACACTCCAGAATGGAAGGATGAAGCAGAATGGAAAAATCTAACATCTCATGACAAAAATACAAACAAAATACTGTTTGACATCTTCGAGTTATAATCAAACCGATATTTAAAATGGAATCTGTATTCAGTAAGAGGTGGCATATGCTTTTGGCTAAATAATTTTCACAGGAATGTGATACATACTGTATCTTTCATGTCTCAGTGGAATTTATTTAAATTGGTTTGAATTGAATTCTACTTCCTTTAATTCAAATTCAATTCAATTTCTGCATTCTGTTCTTGAGGCCAAATAAAATTACAATTTCAATTAATAGTTTGAGTTGAATTAAATTCAGGAATTCCGAATTTACCCCAACCTTACTGCATGTTATGCCCCCTACGCAGAATGTAATTTATCTTGTCTCTTTTTGATTTTAGAGTAGACCGCAATCAGCTGATGGATTTTGTTCAGTAGCGATAGAATCACTAGGGAAGCCAAGCCAGGAAAAAAAGCCATATTACAACCTATGTGTTGTGATAATTGCATTGTTTGCTTTATAACCCTTTGGTTCATATGCCTTGCCACCGTTATATATAGGTCTATGACTGAGACAATAAGAAGACACAGTGGCCGAATAAATCCGTCCACACCTTTGTGTTTCATCACAAAACCGGAGAGCAACATCTGTCCGGTGGAGTCCACAAAGCATATTGCATGTAACAATCAGTTACATGCCCTACAGCATGGTCAATCAAGTTAAGGTTTCTGACATTTTTGGACTACTAAACAACTATTGATTTAGAACACCAAAGAGTTACCGCAAGTCGCAAAGGAAACAGGAGCTGCCTCTACTATTCCAGAAACATTTCAGCTTCAATATTTCAACATTATCTAATCACCTCTGCTTAGTCTAATAAAGTGACAACTCCAAGATTCTAAAAACGATTTAGTCCAATCAAGGTAAACTAAATATCATGTGGCTGTCCATGATACTGATGTCTGTGTGTGTTTTGGTTTTACTATCCTTGTGGGGACCAGATGGCCTCACAAGGATAGTAAAAAGAGGAAAATTTAGAGAAGAGCAGACATTTTGCCGGTCCCCACAAGGAAAACGTCTATTTTAAGCTTAGGGGTTAGGATTAGGTTTAGGAGTTAGGGTTTGGGGTTAAGGTTAGGGTCAGGTTAACGGTTTGGGGTTTGGAAAAATAGGATTTTGAATGGGAATCAATTGTTTGGTCCCCACAAGGATAGTAAAACAAACGTGTGTGTGTGCGTAAGTAGAAAAAGTAGAGAAATGCTTGTAGAGAAATGCCAATGCCATCCTCCTCTCTTTCATGTGGCCGAAATAACCTATGACTCTGTCATACTATACACACTTTTAGTATTTGTTGTCCTAGGCTAGCTACCTGGCTAAAATGCATGCTCGCTAGCCTAACTTATTTTCATGGGCAACTATTAGCCAGCTAACATTAGCCTACAACATCTAGCTACATATTGAACTTTCATCCTCTCAGGCCAGAGGCACAATGTATGAACTTAGGGTTGGATCAGATCGCCATTATAATCATTGGCCAGTACGGAGAATTAAGTAAAACCACAATTCCAAATCTCTATCTCCATCCATGGCTAATTTAGGAAAGTGACAATTTTATCTAGCTAGCTAGACAACGGAAGACGACAACACATTGAGATGCAACAATTAAAGTTTTTTTCTGTCAATGACGTTTGGCTTTTGATATGATTGGTGTGAAGCCAAATCCAAACTCATTGCTTATTGTTCTATGATATTTGTATCAAGGGAGAATGCTCACTGGCTTCCCTTGTATTCAATGATAGGTGCGGCAACAATGTCATACTCTTTTCGACCAGACAGCGTCAGATAGATGGGCAACACATACAGAGACAGAGGGGCAATGTTTCACTCGCTCGGACGCTTTCACCAGTGAGATACAGTCAGCCTCTTGCAAATTGAATGGAAATTATGAAACAGAGAGACGAAAGATACATTATTTTACGTTTTTCTTCTTGGTCAATTTTTTGGGGGGGAAGGAAGCCTGGCTTCCCTTGGCATCCATGAAAACACGACACTGATTTTGTTAAACATACAATTTTTAAATTTAATTTTACCAGGCAAGTCAGTTAAGAACACATTCTTATTTTCAATGACGGCCTGGGAACAGTGGGTTAACTGCCTGTTCAGGGGCAGAACGACAGATTTGTACCTTGTCAGCTCGGGGGTTACTAGTCCAACACTCTAACCACTAGGCTACGCTGCCGCCCCAATGAGAGGGTGTCATATAGGCTCAGCCCTATTCCAGGGAAGATAAAATGGGGAGCTATATAGTGACACAGTCAGACACAATGGGACACATGAGCGCAACTATTCAAGTGTCTGGGTCTGGGTTTCTATTTGCAGAGAGAACACGTTTATTAAATGTCCATCAATGCCAATAGGTTTGAAAGGGAGAAAAAGCTACACCTCCTCTTTCTCCTGACAGATCGCTTGTGAGAACATGGCCATAGGAGCTTTGGGTTTGACTGTCTAATTCTTGACAAAATGCCAATTGTAACAGTTTGCTGATCAGATTTTTTTTGTTTTACTCCTCTCAGTGTGGTATCTTTTATAACACAATTGTCACACATTTACACACCTAATGACATGTGAACAGAGTGCTGACAAAATTCAGGTGAAATATCCAATGCTAACTGACATGGCAACCTAAATGCTAATGTGACAGTCATTTAAAAAACCTGGTGGCCAGATATATAGCCATGCATAGTCAGCTCTAAGCTCTGAGGCTGACCAGAGCCAATCATTCACTGTAAAGACGATACTGGGAAAATGTCTCTTATTACTCCACTCCATCATCATTTGTGACAGATTGTATGGATAACCCTGCTTGGTTACACAACCTCAGCAGAGCTCTCCAGCGTCATTTGATTGATATCTATCTTGTATAATGCCTTGTTACCTACTGTGGCTATAAGAGCGAGGAGCGCACCCCTCTCACTAAGCAAAGTCAATCAGAGACAAGATGGTAAAGCTTGCAACCACCCTGACAGGTAGATCCAACTACACTCCAGGGACTGCTGGGAGGGTGAACAGCAGAAAAACTGGAGAGACATGAAATTGCATAGTAATATCATTAAAGTGGGAAGTCAACGACGGGAAAGAGAGAGAGATAGAAGGAGCTGGGCTGGGCTGACTGTTTAAGGTGTGAATTAATGTGAGCTCCATCCTCTCCCGTCCCTGTGTCTCACGGCTGACACTCCTCACTCGGCCACAGCCTCTGCTCAGCCTCTGCTCATCCCACAAACAGCCGGTCATACGTGAATAATGCTCTCACAGGCTATGTAGCTAGTGCTACTGAGGCAGAGATGCCCCATCGACCACTGTGGAGACTTCCCTCCAAGTTTAATGGCCTTGGGAGGGGGAAGGGGGGGGGGGGGGGGGGGGGTGTAAATGTGTACTCCTCTCTGGTGTACATATTCTTAAGGCCCTCTACTCAAGGGTGGCTATGTGCAGTTGACTAATGTATTAGGTGTATTCCAGAGTCACATGGTTTTGACAGAGTTTTCACAGATTGTTGCCACTGCTGCAAAAAAAGCTGCTCTTTTTAAAATATATATATATTTTTGCCCAGATGCGTTTTTACATTAATAACCTTTGACTCAATGACTGGAAGTCTATGGGAACAGCTAGCATTTCATTGTGCTAATGCTAATAGCAATGCACCCTGCAACTAACTTCTTATAGGGTATCTGCGAGAAATAAATAGTTCAAACCCAATCTTCATTTCCCAGCCTTTTAGATCAAGGAAACACAAAGAAAGCCCTTTACCAATGCGGAGCAAACAAATGATTCTAAAGCCATTCAACATGGATACTTAACATTTTCCTCAAGAGACAAAAAGGATTCTCTCAAGGACAAACCTCAATGGAGCATTGGTGGTTGGTGAGCAAACGTTGTGCAAATAAAGAGACATATTCTAGTGAGCTGCTCTCAACACTCTATTCATCCTGTCTATAACAGTACATCTGTAGCTACTGTATCTGCGGATAAGTTATGCGGCTGTATTTCTCTCCTCTCTTTTTTCACACTTTTAAAACGTAGTCTCAGAGCATCAAAATGGTATATCATACACTGTAGCCGGAGGAAACACAGGAAAGTTATGCTGCTTTGAAAGTTAATAAACATGTTATGCCACTGAAAGGCCAATTTACACCCTACGGAGATGGAAAATTCAGAGCGTAGCGCAGTATAGCAACGTGTGAGGACAGACGCCGGAAGACGAGAAGCAAGTACAGGGAGTGAACATTTAATAAATAACCGGCATGAAACAAACAAGAACAGCGTCTGAACAGGGGAAACATAACGACAATAATGCTGACACGGGGATCAAACCGAGGAACAGACAGATATAGGACAGGCAATCAACAAAGTAATGGAGTCCAGGTGAGTCCAAAGTTGTGCTGGTGCGTGTAACGATGGTGACAGGTGTGCGTATTGATTGGCAGCCCATGACATTTGGAACGCAAAATATAATTAATTGCGTAGCCATGGGGCAGTGTTGTGTAGGCTATGAAGCTGTATTTTACCACCAACTCGCTCGGTTCCTTGTTCTGATCTATATATACTGTATAGGCCATGAATCAGGTAGCCTATTTTGCATTGATAACCAAATGTAATGTCAGTAACTGTTCACACAGTAAACCAAACAACATTGTATCCTTATTAGAATCCCCCCAAAATAAAGTAGTGATAACAAAGTGATTCTAGGCTATTTTGAAATTGTAAAAACAGCTGCTAGCTGGGAGTGAATACATTCAAGCAGCATATCAAACTGGGATAATATTGTAGGTTAAAATGACAAGTATAAGAATATTTGCCAGGGCATATTTTTAAAATTATCAACCCGATTTTTTCACAATGAAATGTGCAAAGCTAAAAGGATAGCTAGCTTACAGGCTATGCTTAGCCAACTAACGTAAACTAACCCCATTCTGTACAAATGTGCTCAACCGCAACATTCAAACGAGGATACAAAGAACACTAATGGGACTGTAGTGACTGTGTTGACTTCAAAATCGGGGGTGTGAACTAGGTTTCTATTCAAGCGTTGATCGACATGGTAATAGCTCTATAGTATTGGAGAAAAGTTTAAACAACGGACCCTCCGTTACATCGTGACGTGTCATGTCGTAACGTACAGCACGCATAAAGCAACTATTTCCGTCTTACAGTCTCTCTCCACCAGGTGTAGCACTTCTCTCATCCTTTAAAAACAAGAAATGGACAGTGACGGGGTAAGGGGGGATACCTATTCATTTTTTGCGTCATCATTGCATGCGATCATCATTCACCGCCCTTAAAACCCCATTCAAATTCGACACAAACCTTCAAATAGGTATGTAATGACACATTATATAAACTCTTTATAGTGTTTTATTTACATTTTAGCGGCAATAAGGTGATAAGTTGGACAGATCGCGTGAAAAAAAGCAATTTTCCCACACGACATCTCTCCTTCTCACTATCACGCATTAGTTTCGCTTCCCCACCCGCCATTTTTTTAAACATCCGACGGGGCTCATTGCCTGCTTGAATCATGCTGAAACGGGCAGCGTTTAGGTCATGTCATTTATTTTGTTGGAAAGGGGAGAAATTGTGCTTTACAATGGTATTGACATTAAAGTTGATCTGGAAGTATTACGTTTTTGGGGCGCAAAAATACGGGCAATTGTACAGACCAAGGCGAAGTACGAGTTTATGTGAGTTTACTTTAGCTAGCAAGGGGAAGACTCTTGAAGACAACTTTACTATTTTTTTGCTTTCAACACAAATTAGAAGACAACAAGAACTTCTATCGCCCCCTTGGGAATGTTATTTGGGAGTCTGGATCAGCCAAAAGGTGTGCTTTGCTCCAAAAATCCAACTCCACCCAAAAGTGCACGTGTGTGTGTGTGAGCAGATCTACGCATGTGAAGCATGTAGACAGCTTGGAGACCAGTACTGTATGAGAAAAATGCTCTTGAATGATTTTGCTGAGATTCACACTCGCTTTTTAGGGGGTAGATCAGCTTCAATACTGCAGATAGATTGTGACTTCTATCAACGTAATTGTCTGCATCATTTCCAATCCACCATATATAAAAAAAAATGTTGTTACATGTATGACATTATTATTCATATCCCAGAACCGTTTACCTTACTAGTTGGAGCCTAATGTTAGCTAGCTAACATTGAACCTGGTTGGTTAGCTCCCAGAAGATTCATGCAGGGTAGTAATGACATGATTTGGCACTATGTTCATTGATGTTCAACTAGCTAACATTAGCCGGCGGACTCGTTAGCTAATGTTACGTGACGTGTGTGATCTTACACGTTTACCAAGCTAGGTTCATTGTTTACCTAGCTAGCTACATGTCTTAAGCTAAAGTGTACTGTTAGCTGGCTAAAGTTAGCTGGTTGGCTCCCTAGGTGACGTTATTATTCGTATCCCAGAGCAATTTGCTTTGCTAGTTAGAGCCTAATGTTAGCTAGCTAACATTGTATATGGTTGGTTAGCTCCCAGCAGATTCATGCAGGGCAGTAACAACATGATTTGGCACTACGTTCATTGTTGTTTAACTAGCTAACGTTAGCTGGTTGGCTCGCTTGCTAACGTTATGTGACGTGTGTGATCTTACACGTTGTTCACCTAGCTAGTTACATGTCTTAGCAAAAGTGTGCAACACCCGTTGAATATGGTCAGTGTCAGTAAACATCGGAAAAAAAAGCGTAATGAAATTGAGGCCAGCAGAGGTGGTTAGGCTGTTTTCCTGTTATTAAGAGGTAAACAAATCATTGGCCAGAGCATCAGGTGTGCGCTGTGAACTCTGAATGCTGAATGGGTGTAGACAAAGAAGAGCTCTTCACTAGATACCAAAACATTGAAAGGACATTTTCTCAAAAGTGAGTTTACAAATGTGTCAACTTTCAAAGCAGAATTACTTTCCCATTGTTCCTCAAAAATGAAGTGTATGATATACCATTTTGTAGCTCTGAGCCTCTACTTTTATCCAATGTAAAAAACACCATTAACATTTTTGCGGCATAAGATCAAATCCAGGTGGTGGGTCACATTTGTGGAATTGATTTCCTTCTTAATGTGTTTGAGCCAATCAGTTGTGTTGTGACAAGGTACAGTAGGGGTGGTATACAGAAGATAGCCCTATTTGGTAAAAGACCGCCCATATTATGGCAGGAACAGCTCAAATAAGCAAAGAGAAACGGCAGTCCATTATTACTTTAAGACATGAAGGTCAGTCAATACAGAAAATGTCAAGAACTTTTAAAGTTTCTTCAAGTGCAGTTGCAAAAACCATCAAGCGCTATAATGAAACAGGCTCTCATGAGGACCGCCACAGGAAAGGAAGACCCAGAGTTACTTCTGCTGCAGAAGATAAGTTCAGTAGAGTTACCAGCCTCCAACCAAATAAATGCTTCACAGAATTCAAATAACAGACACATCTCAACATCAACTGTTCAGAGGCGACTGCGTGAATCAGGCCTTCATGCTTTGCATTTCTGCAAAGAAACCTCTACCAAAGGACACCAATAATAAGAAGAGACTTGCTTAGGCCAAGAAACACGAGCAATGGACATTATAATGCAGCACATGGCTTTCATTTTCCACGTGTAAATAGTACTTTTCAAAAGTGTTCAAAACATGCCATTCCATGAACCAGCATTTATTTTTCAAATCAATGAGCCCAATCAGTCCTCCAAAAACCAAAATCCTAAACAACAGCTAAAAAAGTCCTTAGTTTTGGGGTTATGCTCAGGTAAAACAATTTGGCTAATCTATACTTCCATATTTCCAAGTCTTATTCTTAAAGATCAAGAGGTATAACATTTATTGCAATAACTGGAATTCTGATAGACTTTGGTTTTTAATGTACATTTACATTACATTTAAGTCATTTAGCAGACGCTCTTATCCAGAGCGACTTACAAATTGGTGCATTCACCTTATGACATCCAAAGATATAATTAAATCATATTATTATATGTAGTAGAAAGCGATGGGTTAGAAGAAGCCTACATAACCAACCCATAAAGTAAAATTGACCATCCATACATGGCCAGCTATGTAACCTTTAACAATGATTTATCCTGCAATAGATGTCGTTCAATTGGTAACATATATTTTTGTCTTCTTCTAATGCCTTAAGGGGAAAGTAATTTAAAAGTAACAAAATCTAATCAGATTACATTACTGAGTTTGGATAATCCAAAAGTTACATTACTGATTACAATTTTGGTTACAAAGTAACTGTACCAGATTACATTTATAAAATAACCTACCCAACCCTGCATATGGGCAGTACCGAAGCAAGCGATCTAATGATTCTGTAACTTTGTAGCTAAATCTGCAGAGCTGGGATGGTTGTATCCCCCATACATATAACATTCTATTTATTGCAAGAATTTTGTATATAATTTAAATTGAAAAACAACGGTTTGTGTATCAGTTCATAAACCATGTGCCGTTGAAAATCTCCCAACTATTTTGCAACCTGTATGGTGCAGCTGTCAATTATTTTATCCTTAAATTAAACTGGTATACTTTTTTATTTATCACAATTATCTTCAGACAATTTTGATCTTTAATTCAGGACCGACAGACAAGTTCCTTACATTCTCCCCTTTCCACTTTTGCCTCCTCCATTTTTGCATTAATGCTGCAATCAGTTGGTTGTAATTTTGCATAGAGCAGACATTTCAATATATTTTTGTTAACTGGATGTGTGACAACTCCACTAGTGCTATTTATTATATAATTTACAAAGATTATACTGTTTTATAAAAAAATGAAAATATTGGTATTTTATCAATTAGTATATTTGAGTTTAAACAATATTATTTTCTAATATTTGTTCAGTCTTTTCTGTTGGATTAAACTATAATTGCAATCAGCTTTCTATTGCTTGTTTTAAAAATTGTGATATTTTGGAGATTATTTCCTTTTCAAATAACCCGAAAATGAGAGGTTGTATTCTGAATGAAGGGAAAAAGGCCATTCTTGAACACGGGGTGAGCCATTCTTACTAATCTGCTAGAGAACCAGTTTGTATTTAACTGAATCCTTTAGTGAGAGGTCCAATGCTTTAATATTTTATCATTTCTGCCCGAGAATTCATATTCATTATATAAATAGGCCCGTTTAATTTTGTCTGGCTGCCGTTCCAAATAAAGTGGAATATTGAGAACTATTCTTTCTTTACGCCTATTCAACATTGTTCACACCCTCTTAAGCCTTATCCCCACCCCACCCAAACACATAAATGCATGTGAGTCGACATGGCATTGTACTCCAGAAAGTAGTCTGTCTACTTAAACTTTTTCCGAGCGAGCTTTGTCAGTAGCACCAGCTAAATTCAGGGCAGCAATGTTTCTGAGAGGTCTAGCAATGCTTTTGCAGTTGTCTATAGCTATACAGTGCCATCGGAAAGTATTCAGACCCCTTGACTTTTTCCACATTCTATTACGTTACAGCCTTATTATAAAATTGATTAAATAAAATACAAATCCTCATCAATCTAAACACAAAAACCAATAATGAACAAGCGAAAACCGTTTTTATGAAATTTTTGCAAATGTATTAAAAATAAAAAACAGATACCTTTAGACCCTTTGCTATATGACTTGAACTTAAGCTCAGGTGCATCCTGTTTCCATTGATCATCCTTAGGATGTTTCTACAACTTGATTGGAGCCCACCTGTGGTAAATTCAATTGATTGGACATGATTTGGAGAGGCACACACCTGTCTATATTAGGTCCCACAGTTGACAGTGCATGTCATAGCACAAACCAAGCCATGAGGTCGAAGGAATTGTCCGTAGAGCTCCGAGACAGGCTTGTGTCGAGGCACAGATCTGGGGAAGGGTACCAAAAAATGTCTGCAGCATTGAAGGTCCCCAAGAACACAGTGGCCTCCATCATTCTTAAATGGAAGAAGTTTGGCACCACCAAGACTCTTCCTAGAGCTGGCCGCCCGGCCAAACTGAGCAATCGGGGGTCTGAATACTTTCCGAAGGCACTGTATCTTTCCAGAAATTGGCAGTAGCAAAGATTCTCTCTATAGACAGAAGACTGTGACATGACAGACCAATCAGGACTCATCGTTTGACATGTCCAACCACTCTATTATCTCTGCCAGTCATGACTAACTAGGATGGACCCAGTCTTCAACCTATAATGGCTCAGTGCTTTCTTTTTGGCTAAACTGGGCGATAATTTAACATACAGGTAGCTGGCCCCGCCACAGACGGCTATATCATTCTGCTAATACAGGACTAGAAAAGCCCAGTGCACTATTTCTGTGAAAAAATAATGTACATTTTTTGGCGGAAGGGATATTCTGCAGCACCCTCAGCACCCCTAATTCCCATGGCTATGATTCAACCTGTTCAGGAGTAAAAATGTGCTTAAGAAGTCACATAATAGGTGAATAATGTGCAATAATAGTGTTTAACATGATTTTTGAATGACTACCTCATCTCTGAAGCCCACACATAAAATTATCTGTAAGGTCCCTCAGTTGAGCAGTGCATTTCAAACACAGATTCAACCACAAAGACCAGGGAGGTTTTCCAATGCCTCGCAAATAAGGGCACCTGTTGGCAAAACAAATATATAGAATATCCCTTTGAGCATGGTGAAGTTATTAATTACACTTTGGATGATGTATCAGTACACCCAGTCACTACAAAGATACAGGCGTCCTTCCTAACTCAGTTGCCGGAGAGAAAGGAAACTGCTCAGGGATTTCACCGTGAGGCCAATGGTGACTTCAAAACAGTTAGATAATGACTGTGAAAGGAGAAACTGAGGATGGACCAAAAACAACCCAATTGACATTACAGAACAAAAATATTCCAAAACATGCATCCTGTTTGCAACAAGGCACTATAGTAATACTGCAAAAAGTTTTTGTCCTGAATACAAAGCGAAAATCCAATTTAAACACATTACTGAGTACCACTCTCCATATTTTCAAGCATAGTGGTGGCTGCATCATTTTATGGGTATGCTTTTAATCGTTAAGAACTGGGGAGTATTTCAGGATTAAAAAAAAACAAATAGAATGGAACTACGCACATGCAAAATCTCAGAGAAAAACCTGGTTCAGTCTGCTTTCCACCAGACAATGGGAGATTAATTCACCTTTCAGCTGGACAATAACATAAAACACAAGGCCAAATATGCACTGGAGTTGTTTACCAAGAGGACAGTGAATATTCCTGAGTGGCCGAGTTACAGTTTTGACTTAAATCTACTAGAAAATCTATGGCAAGACTTGAAAATGGTTGTCTAGCAATGATCAATAACCAATTTGACAGAGCTTGAAGAATTTTGAAAAGAATAACGGGGAAATGTTGCACAATCCAGGTGTGCAAAGCTCTTAGAGACTTACACAGAAAGACTCACAGCTGTAATCGCTGCCAAAGGTACTTCTACAAAGTATTGACTCAGGGGTGTGAATACTTATGGAAATGAGATATTTCTGTATTTCATTTTCAATAAATTAGCAAACATTTCTAAAAACATTTTTTCACTTTGTCATTATTGGATATTGTGTGTCGATGGGTGAGATTTTTTAAAAATATTTCATCCGTTTTGAATTCAGGCTGAATTCTGGATGAATTCAGGCTGCAACAACATGTGGAATAAGTCCAGGAATACTTTCTGAAGGCACTGTAAGCTTTTTGTAACATTTGCCATTCATTTTCCTTTGGCTTCAATAAATCAGCAATCATCTCTGTATGAGTCTTATGTGTAACAGTGTGATTTAACGGTAAAAATGTCTACACTTTTAATGTGGCGTGAACAAAACCAGTCATGATGTTTTCATCTGATTGTCAAACAAATCACTTCAAAAAAGGCTGCGTATATTTGTCCACTGCAAAATAATTCCAGCATCCAAACAATGAACTGTGCACACGCCATTTGATGAATGGAAAGAGACATCTGTTACAAAACACCAAAAAATCATGTTTGGCGATTGTCCTTAGGCCAGCACTCTTGTAGCCGGAATTATTTGAGTGTCCCGGGAGGTCATCACCAGTTACCACAGCCACAATTATTAATCATAATTATTTTATTTTTTCAGTTAAGAACAAATTCTTATTTTCAATGACAGCCTAGGAACAGTGGGTTAACTGCCTGTTCAGGGGCAGAATAACAGCTCGGGGATTTGAACTTGCAACCTCTCGGTTACTAGTCCAACACTCCAGCCACTAGGCTACCCTGCCGCCTCGGCAGGCTAAAACCAGGCTGTATCTACAATGTATCTTCTTAAAATCTGATTTCATACCTACACCTTAACCCTAACATTAACCACACTGCTAACCTTATGCCTAACCCTAACCTTAAATTAAGAATAGAAAAGCACATTTTTGTTTTCATACATTTTTATGATATAGCCAATGACTTTGTCTTTGTGGCTATGGTAACTAATGACATGGGATAACATAAACACAAAAAATACATGTTAGAAGTGGTGTTCGTTTAATTTGGAATAAGCTTTTCTTTTCATATTTACAACTGTATAGTAGCAGTACACAATTGCATTTTAAACAAATAGGAGAATGGTTAAATTAGCATTATTTAGAAACCCCCCCCAAAGATTGACTTTTGTTGCGTTTAGTGGGGCTCATCTTTCATTCAGGGGGGTGTAGCCCCGCTGGCCGCCCTGTAATTCGCATCTGCCTGAAAGAGCATAGAATAAATTGTTCAGACAATGTATCTTTCGTCCTGCACCTATGAAAAATCACACCACTGGAAGTGACAAAGGCAATGACCACTGCCACCTCTCTGAATTTAGTTTGATACTTTTGTGATAACCTGCTGATCCAAGGAATCCTTTTTAAAGCATGTATGTCACAACCAAGGACCCTCAAATGTAATTGGAAAGGTGACACGATGACAACTCGCAATAGAAAATCACATTATTGAAAAAGAAAATGAATTGCCATCTCAGACATCAATAAAGGAGTGAACTCAACATTGAGTTAAAGAGTTTTGAGGCCATTGACCAGCTGTAATTACTAATTGCAATATTCAGTTTCCACCGCAATCAACATTCCGAGAGTCCATTTCCTAATCAAGACTGATTACACTGGTTAATATCCCCTCAGTGTTGAACTAATGGGGACATTAACAGGGTTCATCTGTTGTGACTGCTCCTCTGCTGTTGTCTAGGTGGTTTATTCACATCCACAGTAAATAAATGCATTGTGACAGGTATTTTTCAGTATTCATACAGCCACAGTCAATTTGAATAAACTGCTGTCATCTCCCATAAGGGCTGCTCTCATTGCGGAAATATCCTCCAACTAAACAGGTTTCCAATTCTCAAAGAAATAGTGCATGTAAATTTCCCTGTCCCATTTTCCCTACAGTATTGATTGTGACAGAGAGGCACAAGATCATATATGAGAACATTTGTACATCAGCCCAAGAATGCAGCCATCACATAATGATGGAAAGTAAACTGTTAAGGGAGAATGTCAAATAAAGCTCATATATTGCCTTTCACGTGAATAATGAGAGAATAACAGCCGGGCATATTTACACAGTATATAGACACACAAGCATATTTCTTTAGAGCCAGATTGGGAAATCATAGATGGGCCATCAACCTGAACCCAGAGTGACGTTTACAAGCTTTCAGAACAGTGAGCTGTTGGGGGGGGATTAAAATGGCTATATTTTGTGTAAGAAATAACATTCAATTCATTATGTTAAATAGAGTGTAATGCTGTAAATTTAACAGCAATTAACTGTACATAGCCATATATCTAGGTGAAAATACTGATATATGTTTCAATTTCTTCACTCAATTATAGCGGGGTCATTGCAGTTGTCTGTGGTAGCAGATGACTCTGGAGATAAAATGAGAGGGGCAGGCAGTGGATGAGGGTTTGTTGTAAGGCATCAGCAGAAAGCTGTCTGTGGCAAGGTGCACTCTAAGCTCTCGCTCCACATCCTTGACTGCTGACTTTCTAGCATTTATAATATATGAAATGTATGTTTTATTATTAATCGTGATAAGGAAACATGGCCTGACAGTGATTTACAGAAGACACAGCTGGTGTGGAAGAAATTACTTTAGGCTGGATCTGAGCATTCATTACCTTATGTACCCCGATGTTAGTGAACAGGCTGTAACATGCATAATCTGCAGGTACTATCAGGACACCTCATGCAGTTACAATCAATCATTAAATAATTGCAGATTTGAGATTCGTTAGGGGCCACAATAAGCTATCCACCAGTGTTTCTATGGCAACCGCTTTGCAACGCTAAAACGCAAGGGAATTCCAAAAGGTATTTCAACAGAGGACCTTACTGTTTACTCTGCATTTCAAAGGGCTTTGGAGATCTCTAAGTTGTAGAGGGAAGAAAATTAAATGGATTGAACCCTTGAACAAACATGACAGAGTACTCCACGGCAGCGGCTTTGTCTTCAATGCTCTGTGAAACCCAGCATTAAACTTTAAAGGGAGAAAAAACATATAGCATTTCTCATCGCACTGCTTTAAAAACTTCTCTGTATTGCTTTATCAATTGAGACATGATCAAATCGCATCCCTTAGTGTCTTCAATAGCGCAATTCACCATCAGAAATATACCGGGCTGAGGTCAAGGGGTGGGAAAGTGTTATAAGGTAAGTTTTCACTGAATACTGAGTCAAGGGTTGTCGCGTTCGATTTTCACTCAGACCGTCTGATTTCTGCCATTGCGTCACGGTCAAATGTTTAAATAACCCCCAATGTTCAATCTCGAATAAGAAGAAACATTATGCATTTGAAAAGAGAAGGGGTGCTGGCAAATTGCCCAGTTTTGCCAGTTTAAATGGTGCCAACTCTACTTTCCAATTCCAACTTAAAATATAGCCGCAAGCAGCCATCCAACAGCGCCACCATGTGGCCAAACAGAACCATACCCTACAGGTTAGCTAGACTCACATCCCTGGGCATGTGGGCCACATTTCATCACTCTGACTCAAACAGATCAAGAGAAATAAATATGTGCCCATATTGTGGTTGCATTTGTTGAGTCTTGACAGTGTTTTGAACATGTGTATCAAGTGTGTTCCAATACTAATATCTATGCCAGATATTTCTGTATTTATGTGCCAGACCACACCCATGTGAGAGTTTATTGGTCAGTATTGGGCATGTTGTTTGAGCTACTAGCCTGGAAAATAAGAGACTTTGGTCCATAGATGCCACATATACCGTTTTGTGTGGACTAGTCATTCGGTGCCAGAGGAGTAGCGTTTTAAGTATTTTTAGAACAATTCTAAATGGCGGAATATCCATCATGGTAGACCTTATGGGTCCTCCTGGCAAAATGTTTCCTTGAAAGGAGATTGACCTCTGTACCAAATTTCAGGATTCTAGGTCTGAAGGGGTGAGAGGCATGACTTTTCATCTTTTCAAGTTTTCATCTTCAATTGCTTGTTATAGTGCCCCCATGTGGCCAATTGACATGCCATTACTTGAGAGGCTGTGGCCCTTGGCCCTTTATCTTTTTTGGTTAAGTCTCAACCTTGTAAGTTTTAGAATTTCACAGGAATTTGCATGTGAAGATTCCCTTTTGGAATAATAATAAGAACACCAACAAATACAAAAGGGTTTCACCCAGCTTTGCTGCTTGAACCCCTAATAAATACAATGACACAGAAAAACTGATCTACAGTATAATAATGAGACAATCATTAACACTCATCTCATTCCAACAATCAATTGTAATATTCATGTACAATAAGATCAATATCAGACACTTTGGAATGTGAATCAAAGATCTAACTGACAACTTTTTATCCCTGGGGACAGACATGTGGGATGAGGGATCAATAGCTCAGGCAAAACACACCACCTACAAAGAAAGTAATTATAGGGGGAAAAAATCATATCACAACACAACTGGACCAGACCTGACCTCTGAAAACATAGGTCATGTTAGGGTTAAAGTTAATGCAAAAAAAGGGGAGAGGGAATCACCAACACTCCAAGCGATGAAAAACCTGGTGAGAATATCACCCCCCCTCACAGCAGCAGGACAGAAAAAAACAGCAGCATGCACAAAACAAAGCCACCCAATACACAGCACCTTACACCCGCCTCCCATTCATATTTAATGAAGTATAATAAGTCACAGCAACAGAGCAGAAACACGACCCTCAGTCCCACGGGTTGACTCAGATTATCTCAAAAACACTACTCCCCTTCTCATCTCTTCTACGTTTATACTGTACCAATAATCGGGTTGGTCTGGAGGTCTAGAGACAGTGCTGAACATTCACTACAGCACATAGTGAGGGCAACAGTGCAGTGAGGGCAACAGTGCAACCTCCAACTCTGTTTCTTAATGAGCGCTAAGTGCAAGAACCCATTGATACTGTCACTTATGTGTAGGGGAGAAAGGCTTAGGGACTGTAGTAATCTCAAAACCCAGAACCAAATCTCCTGTGAAGAGTCTGTCACAAGATAAATGCACAAGTTGTATCCTATGAGAAATCACAACCCAATTTAAAGACTTAATAATCCCATACAGTATAAGACAATGACAAATAGGCTTACCTTTGACCATGAGAGTACCGGAGCTGCTTGCCACTCCAAACTGGTTTCGTGCCACACATGTGTAAAGACCTGCATCTGGTTTGGTTGCATTCTGTATCCGGAGGTTTCCGTTGTCCAGAATGGAAACTCTGCAGGCAGAAAAAGTAGAAAGATTGTGTTACAGACACTAACATTGCATGACCACATTACTTTCCCACTTTTTTTTTTTTTTTTTGCAGTCTGTGAATTTCAATTGTCAATTTAAAGGTTAACTTTTTGCATTGTTCATCATCATTAAGCATGGGCGTTCCCCAGAGAGAAAGGCAATCAGTCTAGCAGTTGCAATGTCTTCAGAAAATGGAAAACATAAATGTCTATATCATGCATTGATTGGAATTAACATAATTTAATTACATAACTTAATTGAGATTAAATGTAATATTTGATTATATACTGTATTTGATCATATAAACTTCCTCTCTACTTTTGTCCTTGTATGTATACGTGCCACTCAAATAAATTGAATATGACACTTAAAATGTAACTATTGTGACTGGGAATGTTTAGAAACATTTCTAATAATGCTGTGTTCTTTTATATGTGATAAAATGTGACAAGGTGGTCAAATGGCTAATTCATGACTTCATATGACCACAAGAAATCTGGGACCAAGACAACAGTCACTTCATCTCTGCATGGCCTTTACACAATGGCCACTGGTACTACAAAAGGTCAATGATCCTTAACCAAACTCGACATGTTCCTAAATAACAAACAACAAATTGAAATAGTTGACCTTAAAAGCAGGGCAGTGTGGGAAAATGGGAAGACCAATTCATTAAACCGTGGTGGATTCTAATTATCTGAAACTCCGTGCAAACTGTAAATATGAAAAAAAAAGCCCCCGGCCCTTTTGTAAAGCAGACAAGAAAAATAGAGCTCTGTCTTTGCACTGCACTTTCCCCAGTGATCTGCTGTGTAATGTAAGGGACAGTGTAAAGAAAACTGTCATCTACAGCTCTGTGTGTTAGCAGGTCATTTATTGCAACTCTGGAAATTTCTCGGTTAGTGAAGCCACTTATCTAAGATGTTCTGATTGGATGAGGTGAAATAAGCTTTTAATTTGTGTTGATAAAAACAGAGATGGTAAACACTACACTCAAATGAAGGTTGCACCAGTTGAACGTAAAAAGATTAGGGCAAGAAACATGAAAAAACCCTGTTTTGAAATTACATATACTTATCTTAATGACTGAATGTGTTTGTGATGTACTCTGGCGACCTTACCTGACAAAACACTTTAAATGACCAATTTCCTGTCAATTTACTACAATCAAGCGAGAGAATCACTACCTGGTCTTTATCGGACTATTGGAAAGGAGGAGAAAGAAACAGACGAGAGTTAAACAAGTACTGCAGCGGTCACAGAACTAACTACCATACTGCAAATGGTATTAGATGCACCTCATTGTTCAGCTGAAAGAACTGAACAATGAAGTTGCAAAAAAATTGAACTTATTTGCTGGTGTTGGGAGATGTCCTGATCATTGGATAGTTGTGTCAAGAAAAATAAATATTATAGAAATGCACATTGACATTGGTATAGTTCTGGGAAACAAGGAGCATTTTTGTAAATCCAGCCAGGGCTCTATTTTCAGCTGGTGTTAAGGTGGTGCCCAGACAATCCTGTTTTTTAAACATAATTTTTGTCCAGCTTCTGTGAAAAGTTAGGACTCATTAGGCCTATGTGCGATGCCCATTGAATGAGGCGACAGGTAGCATAGTGGTTAGAGCGTTGAGCCAGTATCCGAAAGTTTGGTGGATTGAATCTCTGAGCTGACAAGGTAAAAATCTGTTGTTCTTCCCCTGAACAAGGCAGTTAACCCACTGTTCCTAGGCTGTCATTGTAAATAAGAATTTGTTCTTAACTTCTTTGGGACTGGGAGTAAACTGCCTGCTACTCAGGCCTAAAAGCAAGAATATGCATATAATTAGTAGATTTGGGTAGAAAACACTCAGAAGTTTCTAAAACTATTTGAATGATGTCTGTGAGTATAACAGAACTCATATGGCAAAAACCGGAGAAAAAAATCTAACCAGGAAGGGGGAAATTTGAGGTTTGTAGTTTTTCAAGTCATTGCCTATCGAATATACAGTGCCTATGGGGTCAAATTGCACTTACTAAGGCTTCCACTAGATGTCAACAGTCTTTAGAACCTTGTTTGAGGCTTCTACTATGAAGGGGGAGAGAAAGAGAGCTGTTTCAACCAGATGTCTGGCATGAGCTGATCACGCGTGCGCACGTAAGAGCGACCTGCGTTCCATTGCATTTCTAAAGACAAAGGAATTCTCCGGTTGGAACATTATTGAAGATTTATGTTAAAAACATCCTAAAGATTGATTCTATAACATCGTTTGACATGTTTCTACGAACTGTAACAGAACTTTTTGACTAATCGGCTGGACCTAGTGCTCGCGCCTCATGAGTTTGGATTACTGGGCTAAACACGCAAACAAAAATGAGGTATTTGGACATAAATGATGGACTTTATTGAACAAAACAAACATTTATGGTGGAACTGGGATTCCAGGGAGTGCATTCTGATGAAGATCATCAAAGGTAAGTGAATATTTATAATGCTATTTCTGACTTCTGTTGACTCCACAACATGGCGGGTATCTGTATGGCTTGTTTTTGTGTCGGAGCGCTGTACTCAGATTATTGCATGGTGTGCTTTTTCCGTAAAGTTTTTTTGAAATCTGACACAGCGGTTGCATTAAGGAGATGTGGATCTAAAATTCCATGCATTACACTTCTATCTTTTAGCAATGTTTATTATGAGTATTTCTGTAAATTGATGTGGCTCTCTGCAAAATCACCAGATGTTTTGGAACTACTGAACATAACGCGCCGATGTAAACTGAGATTTCTGGATATAAATATGAACTTTATCGAACAAATCATACATGTAGTGTGTAACATGAAGTCCAATGAGTGTCATCTGATGAAGATCCTCAAAGGTTAGTGATTCATTTTATCTCTATTTCTGCTTTTTGTGACTCCTCTCTTTGGCTGGAAAATTGACTGTGCTGACCTAACATCGTTTGGTGTGCTTTCGTCGTAAAGCCTTTTTGAAATCCGAATTTGGCGCCCTGCAATTTCACTGGCTGTTGGAGAGGTGGGATGCCTATCGTATCCCAGAGAGGTTAACTGACTTACCTAGTTAAATACAAAAAATTAAAGGTGTCAGTGACTGTAGGAAGTTTGTTAACCTCTTGAAGCTAGGGGGCACTATTTTTATGTTTGGAAAAATTACGTTCCCAAAGTAAACGGCCTATTTCTCAGGACCAGATGCTAGAATATGCATATAATTGACAGATTAGGATAGAAAACACTCTAAAGTTTCCAAAACTGTCAAAATACTGTCTGTGAGTATTACAGAACTGATATTGCAGGCGAAACCTGAGAAAAATCAAACCAGGAAGTGGCTTCTATTTTGAAAGCTCTGTGTTCCATAGCCTGCCTTCCCTCCATTTAAAGGGATATCAACCAGATGTCTTTTCCTATCGCTTCCTCAAGGTGTCAACAGTTTTTAGACACAGTTTCAGGAATTTTACTTTGAAAAATGAGCGAGAAAGATAACATCGCGTCAGGTTTGTTTTGCTCGCGCAACAGAGTTTGGGCAGCCGTAGCCTCTCCCTCTCCTACTGATAAAGACAGTTGCGGTTGATATATTATCGATTATATATTTTAAAAACAACCTGAGGATTGATTATAAAAAACGTTTGACATGTTTCTGTGGACATTACAGATATTATTTGGAATTTGTCTGTGTTGTCGTGACCGCTCTTTCCTGTGCATTTCTGAACATAACGCGCCAAACAAATGGAGGTATTTTGGATATAAAAATAATCTTTATGGAACAAAAGGAACATTTATTGTGTAACTGGGAGTCTCGTGAGTGAAAACATCTGAGGATTCCTTTGATTGATTTTCTGATTTTTCTGACCAAGCTACTTGATGCTAAGTGTGCATAATGTTTTGTCGAGCGATCGATAAACTTACACAAACGCTTGGATGGCTTTGGCTGTAAAGCATATTTTCAAAATCTGAGACGATAGGAGGATTAACAAAAGGCTAAGCTGTGTTTTGCAAAATTGCACTTGTGATTTCATGAATATAAATATTTTTAGTAATATTATTTGAATGTGGCGCTATGCAATTCAGCGGTTATATGCACTTTGCATTATGCTCATGGAATGAGAGATGCGATTTATGATGTCATGCTTCTGACTGTATCCTATTTATAAATAGTGTTGTTGGTTTAAAAAACAGTTTGTTTTTCGTTTAATTTAATTTAAAAATAAACTTATAAGGAAGATTCACCGTCCATGGGTTAACCTCTTAAGTCGACCCTCTACTTTTTCTAACATTCTGTTAAAAATCGCGCAACATTTCAGCGCCCTGCTACTCATGCCAGGAATATAGTATATGCATATGATTAGTATGTGTGGATAGAAAACACTCAGACGTTTATAAAACTGGTTAAATCATGGCTGTGACTATAACAGAACGTGCGTTTCATCGAAAAGTGCAGGAAAATCTGATCATCTGATCACTGAAAATGGAAAAATGGAAAAATATATCCATGCGCCACTTCAACCAATTGATAAAGGTGACCCACATTTAATGGGGCCGAGCTTGCAATACCTACAGCTTCCACACGATGTCAACAGTCTTGTCATTTGCCTACCTTTTGTTTCTTGGGTCAAAAAGACGCAAGGCATTGCCTTTCTTCCGGTCTCCGACTGGATATTTTGGTTGAGATTTACCCGGACATTATTTCCAGACGTATAGCTATAGAATTTACATCGCCTCGTGATCAATTTGATCGCTTATTAACGTTTACTAATACCTAAAGTTGCATTACAAAAGTATTTCGAAGTGTTTTGTGAAAGTTTATCATCGACTTTTTTAATTTTAAAAAATGACGTTGCGTTATAAAACAATGTTTTTTTCCTTGATTACAGTCTTCATAGATTGATATCTAGGCTATATATGGACCGATTTAAACGAAAAAAGACCCAATAGTGATGTTTATGGGACATCTAGGAGTGCCAACAAAGAAGATGGTCAAAGGTAATGAATGTTTTATATTTTATTGGTGCGTTTAGTGTAGCGCCGACTATGCTAATTATTTTGTTTACGTCCCCTGCGGGTCTTTTGGGGTGTTACATGCTATCAGATAATAGCTTCTCATGCTTTCGCCGAAAATCATTTTAAAAATCTGACTTGTTGCCTGGATTCACAACGAGTGTAGCTTTAATTCACTACCCTGCATGTGTATTTTAATGAACGTTTGAGTTTTAACTAGTACTATTAGCATTTAGCGTAGCGCATTTGCATTTCCAGATGTCTAGATGGGACGCCTGCGTTTCAGGTAGGAGCAAGAGGTTAATGGTGAAAATGAACATGGCTCGAATGCAATTCAATTTCATCTGATCGTTCTGGAAAAGTCTGAATATGATCTGTAAGATGTTTCCATTATGTTTATAAAACATTACATTTGCGAGCAGTATAACGGTGAGTGGATATTCCCCCTTTGCCTTTATATTGGATCTTTGACTTTCTGAGGTCATTAAAGATCCCATGGCACTTATCGTAAGAGTAGGGGTGTTAACCCTGGTGTCCTGGCTAAATTCCCAATCTGGCCCTCAAACCATCACGGTCACCTAATAATCCCCAGTTTACAATTGGCTCATTCATCCCCCCTCCTCTCCCCTGTAACTATTCCCCAGGTCGTTGCTGCAAATGAGAACAGGTTCTCAGTCAACTTACCTGGTAAAATAACGGATAAATAAAATACATTTTCCCAGCTCCTGTGAAAGGTTTGCATGTGCGTAAAACTCTCCATAGTCTAAATGGCCTAGTCTGTATTATATGTCCACGAGGAGCAATTATTGTGCCTGTAACTGTATTTAGCCATAGCCTATTTAAAGCAAGTTGTTGTTTAGTTTTTATTACAATTTGATTAGAATTATACACTGTCTTTTTAGGTCTTATCAATAGCCTAGTGAATTTAATCTTGCTTATTGACTACGTTTGACATGTCTATGTCCAGACTGCAATTTACCTTCCTCAATTTACAGTATGTCTAGCCACTATATCAGTGCGAAAGCTGTAGCTTACGTTTAACAGCTTATTTCCATATTGAAGCAATGCAATTAGAACAATGTGGATTGCAAACATGTTCATTTAGCATATATGGGGCAGGCTATCTAATGAAATAGGCTATAATGGACTAACATTCAAATTGGAGTTGATGACAATGCAACACATAAAAGACCATAAATACACAACTTGAAGTAACCACATATTTAGCCATGGAGCACGTTCTGATTGGCCAGTGAGAGGCCAAGCCTTGACACTCCCACAACTTGTTAATTCATCAAAACCCAGCCCTTTCACGCCACCGCCAGCTACTAAGCCCTTAATTCCGGGTTGTGAAAATAGCTCAAATATTTCTGACACACCCCTGAAACTATAACGCTATCGCTAAGATTTACCATTGCGTTAGGTTTGTTAAAGTATAACCCCCAGACTGTGAACAAATAGGGCAACAACACATTGTTTTAACTAGATCAAGCTCTGACCTGATTTAAGACTACCTCTCTGAGCACATGCCTCATATAACTCAATACCTGCATTTGTGTGCTTGACTCTGTATATTTCCACAATTCCCTTATACCCCGGGACAAAAGGACAATCATGTGACTGGTGCATCCTCTGAGAAAAGCTCCACAGAAAGAATACAAATGGGGAGAGTGAACAGACATAATGCATCCTACTATGCCTTTCTTGCTGTAATTACAGAACTGGGAAAGGCTTTATTAGTAGACTTAGACGTTAGCTTTGAAGCTGGTGTTAGAGGAGCTGAGGTAAACTACAAGTCAACTAAGTGAAGTAAATGTCTTCCAGTTCTACTCCTCCTCTCCCTACTTAAGAAACCTTTGGACAACATGTCTGTCTGATCTTCCCACTGTCTCAGGAGAGCTTCCTTTCCTGCTGCTGTGGAGGACGTATCAATAATTCACAGGTGAGAAGTGCCACTCTTTTCATCTCAGCCTCACACAAAGTTAACGGCTGCCGCTGTAAACCCCTCCGAAGAGGAGACGTTTATCTCTAACAAGAGGCGAAAAGCCCAAACACACTACTCATGTAATCATACAAAATACAAACAAAAAAAATGTATTGGAGAAGATCAAGTAACAGGCAAAGAGACTGGACAGTGTTAATCTTCTATGTCCTCCAAGATGAAAGGGATTCAAAAATAACATTAGTCTCAGAGAATCCATTGCTCGTACTGTGAAGTGCATATTGGAAACTGTAATTATGGTCCAAAGTAAAAACCTTTCCTCCCAATATATTTTCTGACATTCTTTTTGAAACATCACCATTATATATAAGACTATATTACAGTACATGAGACCCAAGCATTCAGTTTACAGTACATGCAAAACAAGCTGTCAGTTTTGGTTGTCTTTACTACCTCATAATTGAAGGACACTACATTGGCCTGTGATTTACACAAACAACACAGTGATGTGGACAATTTTATTGTATGTAGAGTTAATTAAATGGCACAGATGTATTGTGAAAGGAAGTGCTAGAATGTGAGAGTGTGTTGGATGAGTTCATGACAAAACCAGGGACCAGAAATGATTTGAAATGATAGTGGCAGCACTACACTGAAATGTCGAGAGTACTGCATTTCATGTTGGATTTGATGCATGCAAACAGCTATAATTGCTGATGCTATCTATACTGAACAGAAATATATACGTAACATGTAAAGTGTTGGTCCCATGTTTCATGAACTGAAATAAAAGATCCCAGAAATGTTCCATTCACACAAAAAGCATATTTCTATCTAATTTTGTGCACAAATTTGTCCCTGTTAGTGAGCATTTCTCCCCTGACAGGGGCGGTAATATCAAGAAACTGATTAAACAGCATGATCATTACGCAAGTGCATCTTGTGCTGTGGACAATAAAAGGCCACTCTTAAAATGTGTAGTTTTGCCACAGAGTTCTCAATCTTTGAAGGAGCGTGCAATTCATATGCTGACTGCAAGCATGTTCACCAGGGCTGTGGTGTTAATTTCTCTACCATTAACTGCCTCCAATGTTGTTTTAGAAAATTAGGCAGTAGGTCCAACCGGCCTCACAACCGCAGTCCACGTGTAACCACACCAGCCCAGGAACTTCACATCCGGCTTCTTCACCTGTGGGATCATCTGAGACCAGCTACTCGGACAGCTGATGAAACTGTGGGTTTGCAAAAACCGAATAATTTCTGCACAAACTGTCAGAAACCGTCTCAGAGAAGTTCATCTGCGTGCTCGTCATCCTCACCAGGGTTTTGACCTGACTGCAGTTTGGCGTCATAACTTACTTCACTGGGCAAATGCTCACTTTCGACGGCCACTGGTACGCTGGAGAAGTTTGCTCTTCACGGATGAATCCCGGTTTCAACTGTACCGGGCAGATGGCGTCATATGGGCAAGCGGTTTGCTGATGTTCTGAACAGAGAGCTCCATGGTTGGGGTGGGGTTATGGTATGGTCTGGCATAAGCTACGGACAATGAAAACAATTGCAATTTATCTATGGCAATTTAAATGCACAGGGATACCGTGACGAGATCCTGAGGCCCATTGTTGTGCCATTCATCCGCCACCATCACCTCAAGTTTCAGCATGATAATGCACGCAAGGATCTGTCGCAAGGATCTGTACACAATTCCTGGAATCTGAAAATATCCCAGTTCTTCCATGGCCTGCATACTCACCAGACATGTCACCTATTGAGTATGTTTGGGATGCTCTGGATCGACTTGTACGACAGCGTGTTCCAGTTCCCGCCAATATCTATCAACTTCGCACAGCCATTGAAGAGGAGCGGGACAACATACCACAGGCCATACTCAATGGCCTGATCAACTCTATGCAAAGGAGATGTGTCGCACTGCATGACGCAAATGGTGGTCACACCAGATACTGACTGTTCAGTGTATATTGGCATAACATAAATCAAACTATTTACACCAATATCCTAGTACGTGCATATGTGAAGGTAGCATTGGTAGACACCACCATACACAAATACACCCTCTCATCTCAGAGCCCGGTTGGACAGGTGAATGCAGGGTCTTTGTGTGCTCTTCATTAGCCCGGTAAATAAAACAGGACTGTGAAAATAGGGGTTAAGATTCTATCAGAAGAATTACTCAGCCACGAGGCTGTGTGAAAAAAGGCCATCTTACGCTTTCGGTGATTTGACAAAATAATTAACCTTTGCTAAGGTGCGTTACACTCAGTGCATATTGCATCTCTGCACTCGTCTAACACTCATTTCGCCCCATCTGGTTAAGTCCAAACACCACTGGAGCCATGCAATCTCCAAATGCATGCAGCATTCATCCAGCACATGAACAAGTATGTCAGGGTTTCACTCTGTGTGCTACTGTACTGTAGCTGTGTGTGCCCTTTTGTATTAACTTTACACATAAGGATAGGTATGCATTAAAGTATGTTGCTTGTCCTGGTCGACACTGACCTACCTGCAGGTGGTGTTTGTAATTATGATTGTATCAAAGCGTCGGTGGTAGTAACACTGCTCCAGGGTTGAATAGGAAAAGCTCAGATCAGGTGTCTACAGGGGGGAGGCTATGTCACCCTATCCTCTGAACAGGACAAGAGGTTGGACCCAACTTTTGATCTACACTCCTGACTGCTCTAAAGTTCTGAAGTGTAGGGTGTGAAATTCTGGCATCTCAAGATAAACGGAAAGTCTGTCTCTCCCCAGATTCCCCACAGAGCTCCGTGTTTGAGAGGAACGGCCTTGTCAGACACGTAAATCAAGTCAAACTGCACAGATTTGACCCAGCAAAACCAAAGTCGGAGTATATGACGCAGAATGCAGTGTGTGGTTCAACTCAATGGGAAAAGTACAGATAAGTCTATTTTCACAGTACCATCGAGATAAATCCAGAGTGCATACCACTGTTTTTAAAGTTGTCAGCCCCAAGGTTAACAGGCAATTACAGTCTACGATAATATGTGTGGCAATGAGGTGTTTTTTTTTCACTTAGACAACAAACCAATTGCCTGACATTGGTAAAATAGGGACACCTGAGCATTTACCTCTGACAATTCTCCAATAGCACTGTAATTGATATTGATTTTTGCCCTACGTAGGCTTGTGCCAATACCTCTTAGCTTGTCACATGCACTGTTAGTTCTACCAAATTATTCAGGAATTGATGTCGTTATGATAGAAAATGATTTACAGTTATCGGCTGTAAAATGAGGTGCAACAACATACAAATGGCACCTCATCTAACGGTCGGGCTGACACCCCCACAACAGGAGAGAACTCAAATGTCACTCAAACTGCATATTTATGATGACACTGCCATAAGCATTGAATATATCAGAGTTTAGTGTGACTAGAGTGTCTAGACTGTAGTGTGTGACAAATCTACCTAAATGTAACGTTCGTCGTCTTCCTCTGATGAGGAGTAAGAGAGGTCGGACCAATTTGCAGAGTGGTAAGTGTCCATTTTAATAAGACAAACTGAACACTACACAAATAAAAAAAAATAACAAAGTGAAACAAACAAAACTGTCCTGTGTGGTAACTAACACGGAAAATAATCACCCACAACTCAAAAGTGAAACCAGGCTACCTAAATATGGTTCTCAATCAGGGACAACGATAAACAGCTGCCTCTGATTGAGAACCATACCAGACCAAACACAGAAATCCCAAAACATAGAAAAAGAAACATAGACAACCCACCCAACTCACGCCCTGACCATACTAAAACAAAGACATAATAAAAGAACTAAGGTCAGAACGTGACACTAAAGGTGGATGGATACAGGTACAGTAAGTGTTGTATGACTCAGTGCTGCCAATTTACGCATTGGGCGAGAGACACACATTTGACCCTCTTCACACACTCACACGCCATGTCTCTTATTTCTCTCGCATGGAAAAAAGTGCTGGTTTTTATTTCCTGATTAACACAGCGCTTGAACTTTTCAACTGTGCCACCAAATCATTTTCAAATCGGGAGCATATACCCTGCAATTCTACATCACGAGCATTGTGACTGTGGCAGCTTCACCCGGGAGATCCATCATTTTCCTACCACCGCTCTGTGAACCACAGCAGATTGAAGCTTGTGATTGGGTTAGTACCAAGGCGATTGGATGTGTGTCTGTAAAGAAATGGCCCTCACGATTAGAGTGGAGCAGCCACGGCAGACTGGACAGGCAGGTTTGTTCTCATCTGATCAAAGTTTGTGAGCTAAATTGTCAAAAGAGCAGCAGTGCAACTTGTCAACAGAATGCTTCTTTTTGACAGCATGTGATAATATAACCTAGCCTACTAACTTGATAATCCACCACTTGCATGAGCTCAGATCCATAGCCTACATTATTCACCTTGTTTGGTCATTGGCAATTTAGCACTTATGTTCATTCGGCTGTAACAACAAAAAGGCAACATTCAGAGGGAATTTAGCCTGAATTTCTATCTGTATTATTAACATTATTTGCCCAAACAAATTGTGAACCGAATGAATCTGATTCTAGTGGGGGGACAACAATACATTGAAAGATAATTTGGGTTGGGTGTAGGGGCAGATTAGATTTAGGTCTTTCACAAGACATTAGAAGAATTCACATACCCTACAAAGGGCTAAAATATATACTAATTAGTGTGCTTATCTCAGAACAAACACTACTGTTATCCCCCATACTTTTATTATTTCACTTCTTACCAATTTCTCTGGAGTAATTAGGCTATTTGAAATCTGATACGCCAACTTGTCATTATTCATTTGATTTTTCTTGAATGTAAGGTAATGTGTAGAAATCAAATGTCACATGACCATATTCAAACCCACAGTATTAGGGAAACAGATCAGGGGTGGCCAACCCCCTTTGGAGAGCTACCTCTAGGCAAGATTTTCTACGGTCCTATTTTAAACGGAGAGTTCACCCAAATTAATTACATATTAACATGTTTGTTTGTTATGGACAAGGAGAGGCTGCAATCCATCCTATGGCTGGCTACTGCCACCAACTATTAATATTAGCATTTCAGAACCAAACATCAATGTTTCCCCAGCTAGCATACTCTAAATTCCATCTCCAAATAATCTCAAATGAACTTCAAACCAAGTTGTTGAGTTTTCAGTGTTAATTCAATTTTAAAATGATCCCGAATACACCTGACCTATGGTTTTTATTTCACCCTGGTCATGGGACTAAGCCACGTGAAAACATGTATAATGGCAGGAAATTAGCTTTAAAACAGCTATTTCTTTTCCTGGGGAGGGGATCCCCATACCCCTCCAGCTAGAGCTGGAGCTGATAGGAGATCATTCACGATAGGAGATCTCACGCCAAGCTATCTTCAAATTTGGAAGCCCTGATGACTAAATGTACTTAATAACACAAAGCTTACACATTGCTTAAATAGCAGAAAGTTGGAACTGTCGACCACTGAATGCACTAATTATCAACAACAATGATGTGATGAACAGAACAGTACATCATGGAGAGTAATGCTGAGAATAACAGCAATGAACACAACACAATGCTTGGAAGTTCCTCAAGCTACTGTTAGAAGGCCTACCCTATAGAGATAATTTGCACGTGTCAATCAAAGCACAACAGGAGTATGAGGAGTGCATCTGGAGCCAGTGTTGCACAGAGCTCTAGTTGAGTGTACATGTCTGACAGAAAGAAGAAGAATGATTGGCAGTAAGTAAGGACTCATTCCCCTTGTCACAGTACATATGATTTACCCTGCTCTACCCTGCAACTAGCAGAATGCACTGAGTGGGTTCTTTTTCTTTTTTCAGTTACATTAAGATGGAGGAAGAAAAAATACTGAATTGCAGGCTATACGTGAAATGACATTTCCTTTCAGCTCTGTCTCGGTTGACCGTTGTCTCCAGGGCACTCTGTAGCATTAATGCGGTTTCCATGGCAATATGCAGCTTAATCAAAACACAGCCAGGGGACAGGGGTGTTAGCCTGCAAAGGAAGTATTAATCTCTACTTTGTGAAACAAATACACAGAGGTGCCAAACATTCCCTCTTACACCACCTTCACATAAAGAGAGAAATGACAAGTGATTCCCCATGGATCTAACAGACACATTTTTCGTGGCTAATGCAACCTACAATAACATTCCTTAATACATAAGCTTTTCTAACTGAATATGCTTTTATACACTGAGTTTACAAAACATGCTCTTTCCATGGCATCCAGGTGAAAGCTATGATCCCTTATTGATGTCAGTTGTTAATAAATCCACTTCAATCAGTGTAGATCAGGGATGGGCAACTTTGATGTAGGTGGAGGCTCCGAAAAAAAACGGAACTCATTATGAAGGGCCGCATATCCACACCCTTGTAAGCAAAACATTTTAGTGGCCACCCGTGACAGTGAAGAACAACATTTTTTTTGTTTTAAAGTTCATTTCCTGAATTCTTCACATTTTCCCATGGGGCGGAGAGAAGATTTGGCAATAATATAACTAATTTCACTCAGTTATACAATTCTATAGTAAATAGTCATTCGATCATGCTTACTACAAGTTTAGGTAGCTGGCAGCTAGACTAATTTACCAATCAAAAAAAATGTCGCTGACATTGGCTAATTGAGTGGCTGCTGATGCACAACTAAATTTATAAATTGCACCTTGTGTATTCTATTATTATAAATCTCAACAGTAACTTGTGACCCTGACTGACTTCCCCCAAAAAACACACAGACAACAATGAAAAATTGTTTTAAAAATGTATTTAAAAAATCGGACCGCGGGCCTACAAAAATTGTTCATCCCTGGTGTAGTAGATTAAGGGGAGGAGACAGGTTACAGAATTTTATGCCTTGAGACAATTGAGACATGGATTGTGCATGTGTGCCATTCAGAGTGTGAATGGACAAGACAAAATATTTAAGTGCCTTTGAATGGAGTATGGTAGTAGGCGCCAGGTGCACCGGTTTGGGTGTGTCAAGAACTGCATTGCTGCTGGGTTTTTCACAATCAAAAGTTTCCTGTATGTATCTTTCCTGTATGTATCCAGCCAATTTGACACAACCGTGGGAAGCATTGGAGTCAACATGGGCCAGCATAATCATGTGGAATGCTTTCGACACCTTGTAGAGTGCATGCCCTGGCCAATTGAGGCTGTTCTGAGGGCAAAAGGGGGTGCAACTCAATATTAGGAAGGTGTTCCTAATGTTTGGTACACTCAGTGTATGTGTATGAATTAAACGCTGTGCAGAGCTACTACTTATTACAGGTAGCTGTCTTAATCAAAGCTCCCGATTTACATCGTCTTCATTTCCGACTGTGAAACAGGAGAACAGGATGGGATTGTGTTGGTAATTGCATTGGAAGGAGTGGAGTGTTTATCTGCCTGGTCCACAGAGGGCTGTGTGGATGTACTGCTACAGGATCCTTCCTCTAATCACAAATTGCTCTCAAAATATATTCCCTTCCACTGATATTAATCTCCTCCTCATGCGCTGGCTGAGGTATCCTTCAGGAATAAGGAGCACACACACACACACACACACCGGTTCCAAAGAAATTGTCGGGAACCAAGATGGATTACTTGTGCTGTGCTGGCACATTCTCCCTTTGAAAAACGATATCAGCAGCAGTCTCTCCCGGATAAAGAATAATCCCGTAGAGAAGAACATGGCACGTGGACAGGTAAAGATGGTTCTGACCTAATCTCAGCAAAGGGTTCTGACCTAATCTCAGCAAAGGGTTCTGACCTAATCTCAGCAAAGGGTTCTGACCTAATCTCAGCAAAAATCTCCAGGTTTAGATTTATTTGGGTTAAATCGATCAACTTAACTTCCTTGAGCTTGTTTTACAACCTTTACAAGATAGGGAACAAGGGTTCAGCTAACTTGATATGACCAGAAATAGCTTGATCATTAAGGGGCATGTTTTTTGTTGTTGCGTTAATCGGTTACACCTATCTGTTGATAAGCAACTGCTTAGGTTTAGAATAAGGGTTAGGGTAAGGGTTACGTGTTAGGGCTAAGTTTAGTAGAGTGTTAGGGCTAAGGTTAGTAGATATTTAGTTGAAATGTTACTGATAGTCTGTAGAGCATCCACAGATGGACCGTCCAAATAAAGTGTTACCGATAAATCTACCACTGGTATCAATACATGATTTACGTGACTAAAAATACTTTATAAAATGTCTGTAAAAATATAAAACATATACTGTATAAAATATCACATCAACAGTTTTGTCCTATGGTTTTCTTTTTAATCCTAGGCCCTGTCCAAGCAGGAGCCCTTTTGCCTTTTGGTAGGCCGTCATTGTAAATAAGAATTTGTTCTTAACTGACTTACCTAGTAAAATAAAGGTTAATAAAAAATATGTGATGTGTTTCTTATTAATTGACTTTTTTTTGGAGAGGGAAATATTCAATAAACATGAATCCTCTATGCACTAGCACTGCACATCTTGATAGATCAAGTTAAGGTCAGCTATTAAAACTATGTAAGTGATAAAAGCCACAACATACTTTAGGTGACATCAAGACTGCACGGAGGAGTGTGTGTGTGTGTGTCTGTCTGTCTGTGCTGGGATGTGCTCCAGTCAGTGCATCCATTCTCCAGCCTGCTCTCATCCTCAGGTGGGAGGGCCATTCCCCTTCATGTGACATTCCCAGCCCAGCCAACACCAGACTCTGAAGACAGAGTCTATTGGCTAAATGACCATGAGCACCATAAGCTGCACAAACAACTTATCAGGTGGTGTGCCTCCCTTCAAGGTGAGGAAATGAGATACGTTTATTAGGCTGCAGAACCTCTCAATATTCCACTCGGAACGCGACGTTGTCACAGGCACCTCTGCAGAGATCCAGATCTCCACTTTTCCAAGCAGATGTTCAATTAGAATCAAATGAGGAAATTAGAGACGTGATGAGAAAAAATGCGAAGTGACATTCAAACATGATAACCAATGTTTTTTAATAAGCACAACAGCATGGCACCACTGAAATGAATGAAAACTAAAACAGTGCTCTGGGCTAATCCCTCTCTTTAATAACAACGCATCTGTTTCATGTTAAGATTTCATAATGTAACTTTGAGCAACGTTTGATGAAAATCACATTATTACATTTTAAAAAGTGCAAGTGTGACACTTAATCATGTCTGAGTAATGACTGAGTGCAACATCGTTTATACTAAGTCAATGTAAGTAAATGCATCACAAGCTTCCTCTGTGGACACTTATAAAAATGTGCTGATACTCATTCCACATTTGGTTTCCTTCCTGACATTGATTCAGTCTGGAGTGTGTCTGGCATAGCAGATGGGGTCTGTAAATGGAGTTCACTCTGGCAGACATCACTTCATTTATGTGAGAGCCATCTCTTTTCCTCTTGCTTTGCAGGAAGGGTTAGAGATGGGCCAAAAGCATGGCTAGATCTGGAGCAATCTCACTCCCGTCCCTGTCACCCTCAATATGGTGGAGCAGTCAACAGTCAACACCCTGACGCAGAAACCCCTGCTATGCCTCATTTCCACCACTCAATCCATTATCCACTCTACAGGGATGTAGGGAGAATATTCTACAAGCGTTGTATGTTAAACACCCCCGGCCAGGCATCAAGGCCTGACAAGCCACCAATTATGAGTTCAAGAGAGAGTGGTAGAAACAGCTGTAAAGTCAAAACACAGTGCACTTCTTTAAAGTGCACAAAGCAATCAAGGTAACTTATTCTATGCAGTAATTCCATCTGGCCACATATAATAAAGGTGAAAGTTACAAGAATAGATTTAAAGTGAGGTTAATGTTTAAAAGAAGATGGTCTCTGCATGACATCTTCTGGAAGTTAACTTAATCTACCGTATCGCTCATGATACAGCCATTTTTGCAGAAGCCTACACATTACAATAAAATACAATCACTACTGACTGGGACTTCTTGTAGTATGTAATACTTCAATTGTACAACTTCAGGAAAAATTCTACACAGCAATTATATAAATGTTAGCGCTACATTACGTTGAGCCTTAATGAGAACATACCATGGCTTTGACTGAGTAAACTTGCCATATGTAATTCTTAACTGACACTAACCAATCTACTTTTCTTTCCTCCTTCCATATACTACAGCAAAACTAATATAGAGCCACTAAACAGATCTCACCAAGGCAATACAACCCCTGTGCTTCACAGACAATGGGTTACAGCATCACAGCACACCGAAACACACTGCAGTTGATCTGTACCACTTTTGCACATCAGTTTAAGACTTCCATCCGAAGCCAAGCAACTATATCAAAGGACCCGAAAATATTTTGAAATATTTCTAGGTCAGGATGAGGTAATATTTAGGAAGAGGTCATCATTTCATGGAGTCCGTGAAGGAAGAAACCACATGGGAAAAGTGATAAGCAAGCTAGGTCAAACAAAAAAAAAGAAGAATTTTACAAAGTAAAATGTATTTATTGTGTTATAGGTTTCATGATGCTTCTGTCTACACCAAAAGTAGACTGATTAAAGACTGTTTTATGCATACTTTGGGGTCTCTATAAGCTACAATACGAGGTCCTAAACCTAGCATGAAAGTGCATCCTTGTAGATAATATAGTCAAAATGGTTGCTTTGGGGTAAATTGTGCCACTTAGCAAGGGGCAAGTTGAGTCAATAGATAATCAATATACCCCATACAAATAATGATTACATTTGTCCATTTTATGCATAATATGCATAGTACTTTGAAGACACCTCGCATTTGTGTGATTCAAATGATGAAAAATGCATTCCTCAGTGGGGTTCGCTCCCCCTCTAGGCCACAGTTGAAGTGTTTTCTTCCCAGGCATTATCGCTGGGATATGTTAAATGTTTTCAAAACTGTTATGTTTACATACCTCTGGTTATTTCCAGGGATATACAATGTTTCAAAATGTATGTAGATATCTTTGATAGAACGATATCTATATTTCCCTTAACGTATCTATATTTCCCTTGACATAGTTATGCTGAATGACAAAAATGGCTTCTTCCCTACGAGTGCTGCTGTGGTATAAGATAACTCCACACAGCCCTTTGAAAGACTGCCTTTAATTTAGGGAGAGGAGATGAGGGGAAAACAGAATGTCGGCACGTCCGGCGGGCGGGCGGTGGCCACTCATACAGAGACAGTGTGTGGGTCTGGTGTGTGGGACCAACACATTTTTTTTTTCTCTCTCTCTTCCAATTCAGTGGTGACATATTGAAATGGCATGTTTTTAGGCAACGGTCCATTGCCTGACACGGCCCACTTATACACTCATCAGCAAGACCCTGCTCTGCGTTCTCAGCTGCTTTGTTCCAGCTGATGTCATCTAAACTGGGTCCCTGCAGGGTTGTCTGGGAGAGATAAGACAACCCCCCCCCCCCCACCCCCACCCCACTCTCTGCTGGTCTCTTGCAGAAAAAAAGAGCTGCTGCTATGAAGATGGATTACCCAGCTGGTGACACTGGCTCCCCTCCCTCTAAAGCCACAGTGGAGCGCTAACGCAATTAGGCCAATTAATCTTGAACAAAAGGGGTTCACAACACACACCCCCCTCCCGCCTTTGATTATGCACGCTCCTGAGCAGGTGTACCGCCACATCCTGCTCACACCTTATTTTCAAAACAATAAATGTGATTATTGATTACTCTCAAGTGTAGTAATTGTGTTACTGGTATAATCGATCTGGGATGGACAAAGCAAAGCAGTGGTGGTCCTCTCATTTGCATGGTGAACTAGTTTCACTTTACATGATGTTAAGGTCTTTTAACTACCGCTAAATCACAATGGTTATCAAAGCATTCATCCTCCAGTAACACAGTCCTTTCGAAGTGACACAATATGTTAAATGACGACAAGAACAGGTGATGATTACTTCCATAGCATGAGATGTAGGCGGTCCAGAAAGGGCAGGACAACTTGGGCTCAAAGTAGGTTTGTATGTCTGAGCAATGTGTGTCCGTGTGTGTGTGTGAGAGAGAGAGAGAATGAGACTGGGGTGAGAGAGGAAGAGATAGCGAGAGAGAGAAACTGATAGAGAGAGAGAGCGAGAGAAATAGGGCGAAGGAGAAAGAAAGAAAGAAAGCAAGAAAGAATAGAGACAACACATTCAATGCCTCACACATTTTTTCAGTTCTGCAAAAAAGTAATTTGGCAGGGTTCCACCTATTGACAATGCAATCCAGCATCCTGACAAGATTTCATCCAGCACAATACAACCTGGGACAGATGCGAGCGAACGTGTTATCTGCACATTTTTCTTTTTAATTACCTCTGTGTCAAAGAGGTGGTCTGCACTGAATAGCATTTACAAAGTAAAAGCATGACAATTTACTTTTCAAGTTCAATTCAGGACTCCACAAGAACACAGACCTAGAGGTATTGTAATATAATTCCCTTTGTGAATAGCATATTTTTATGATAGATTGTGTTTATGGGGCACTGGTCCAGATGTAATAATCCACTTTTGCCTTTGCTTCCAACAAGTCCCGATCAGAACATTAAAATACCATACAGTATATGAGTTCTGGTAGGCCTCTTCGCTACAGCAAACATATACAGTATATCTCAACTATCTATCTACTTCTAACAAGCTCATAGTGAAACAACAAGGATCCACAAAACAGCAGGGAAGAACAGGGTTACAAAGGAAACATCCATCCATTCAACCGTAATATAGCCACTGCTGTTGAATTAATCATCCCATTGGAACATATAACAGTGTCACATCAGTGCAAAACACCAAATCAATCAACAAAACTCTCCATTCCAAACATATCCATAGGCTACGAGCAGGATGTTAAATCAAAATGATCAGTTACTGTAGCTCAGTGGATATCTGTGTTGGAAACCATGGAAAGGGAAAAGCATACACGCTACAAACAAATGATTCTATTGGCTTGTAACCATAGCGGAACCCTTTTTTGGTGCTATATGCTATGTATTTTTTTGAAGGTTCTATAGAGAACCGTGTTCATAAGGTTCTAAATGGAACATCTACAGTGCTATGAAGAACCATTAAAAAGGTTTATATTTATTTAGCACCAAAAAAGGGTTCCTCTATGGTTACAATGCTTCTTGGGGCTATATAGAACCCCTTTTTATGGTTCTTTATAGAACCTTTCTCAATCATCAAAGTTTCTTTGTAGAACAACACAGAGTTGTTTTATTCTGGCTTGATAGTGTCTTGTTAAAATGCCATACCGTAGGATGAATCAGGGGTGCTAGCTCTGGAACAGCTGGGAGAGAATTGAGAACTACTGACTTAGTCACCCATTCTCAATTGACACAAGGCTATAGGTAAGTCTTTCACAAGACACCTACACTGGGATTGCCATATATAACATGTACTGGCACAACACAACAGATTAGATATTGAAATGACACTCTCACTCACGGTTACACAAAAAAGAGCTGTGAGCAAATCAGTGCCTCAAAAATATTCTAATAAACCGCCACCCCCACATTTGAATTATCACTAAAAGAGGAAAGAACCCTTTCTTGAACTGCAAAGAGACATCAAATGGCTCAAATGGTTCTTTGGGTCAGTTCTTTTTAGTCAGTAGAACCATCACTCTTCCCAAAGAAACTTTGAGGAACCCTCGTTTTTTTTGTGTGTGTAATCCGTTGCTACCTCACAGTTCAACCAAGATTCTAGCTGTCAGTTCAAGAGGGATGACGAAAGAGAAAAATACATATTTTATTAATAAAACCTGATGTGCTTCAGAATTCCAGCCTTGATCAGTCTGCTAGGGAGACAGCATCATATACATAAGTATACAGGGCAACTGAAGGGCACAAGCAGCGCAACCACTATGCAAATGCAGGGCCACTTTGTTTAGCGACAACACTTCTTTGTGTATATGTAAACTCTGACAAGACGTGCCAGACACTGTGCACACAGTCCTGCTGTCAGACTTGTGCCACAAAAAGGGGTGCAGCTGCTGTCTGGATCAGGACAGCCTGACTGACCAGACCCCTGATGCCACACACACACACACGCACGCACGCACACACACCCTACTCTCCTGTCACTGTTAGCAGTTAACACTTTAGCCCAGAAAAGCGTGTCATGTCAGCAGACAGCGACTGGTCACCCACACACCCCCACAGAGGGCGAAAAGTGCTTGATTAGCACCCGGACTCTACACAGCGAGGGGCATATCGGGACACCCATAAGTACTGGCCAAACCAATTATACCTTCAGTACTGACACTGGTTTGTTTGTGGTGTACATCTACACTGTGAATTACACCAGGCATTATATACTGACTGTACAAAACATTAGGAACACTTGCTCTTTCCATGATAAAGACTGACCAGGTGAATCCAGGTAAAAGATATGATCCCTTATTGATGTTAGGAAACATATACACTATCTCAACAGGGTTACAAGGAAACATCCATCCATTCAACCGTAATATAGCCACTGCTGTTGAATTAATCATCCCATTGGAACATATAACAGTGTCACACCAGTGCAAAACCCCAAATCAATCAACAAAACTCTCCATTCCAAACATATCTATTATTGATGTCACTTGTTATATTCACTTAAATCAGTGTAGATGAAGGGGAGGAGGCAGGTTATAGAAGGATTTGTTAAGCCTTGAGACAACTGAGACATGGATTGTGATGTGTGCCATTCCGAGGGTGAACGGGCAAAACAAAATATTTAAGTGCCTTTGAACGGGTTATGGTAGTAGGTGCCAGGCACACCGGTTTGTGTCAAGAACTACGACGCTGCTGAGTTTTTAACGCTCAACAATTTCCTGTATGTATCAAGAATGGTCCACCACCCCCAAAGGATATTCAGCCAACTTGACACAACTGTGGGAAGCATTGGAGTAAACATGGGCCAGCATCCCTGTGGCACGTTTTCGACACAGTGTAGTCCATGACGAATTGAGGCTGTTCTGAGGACAAAAGGGGGTGCAATTAGGAAGGTGTTCCTAATGTTTTGTACACTAAGTGACTTGAAAACCTTACTGAATGTAGGTCTACGGCAGTGTTGAATTGTGTCAGATATTTTAGATTTCATTTTAGTCATTTCAGCCTTCATAGTTTTAGTTATTATCAGCCAACTAAAACTCTGGACAATTTTAGTCTTGTTTTAGTCACTGTTATGTTCGTCACATTTTCCTCTGTGCATTTTTTTTTTTACCTCCAACTTCTATGTGCACTTTAAGATAGCCTTGACCAACTAGGCCTTCGATCCAGTGGTGGCAGGTAGCCTAGTGGTTAGAGCGTTGGGTCAGTAACTGAAAGGTTTCTGTCTCGAATCACAGAGCTGGCAAGGTAAAAATCTGTTGTTCTGCCCCTGAGCTAGACAGTTAACTCACTGTTCCCCAGGAGCCATGGATGTTGATTAAGGCAGCCCCCTGCACCTCTCTGATTCAGAGGGGTTGGTTTAAATACGGATGACACATTTCAGTTGTACAACTGACTAGGTATTCCCCTTTCCCTTGCTATTGGCTACAGGTTTAACCATTTAGGCCTACGGTTTTTCTCCACCTTGTGATGAGGTAAATGACAGTGATTCCCTTAAAAGGGGAGAATCTGAGCATTTCCAACAATGTTCGAATTATTACTGTATATTACCTAATATTCAGCAAATAGATTTAGTATTTCCACACGGGAAAAAGCTAATTGGAAAAAACACTACTGTTACAATTGAAATGTCTGTGGATACTGTATATCAGTTCAATCAGCCTTTTTAACTAAAAGACCAACGAGAGGTTTGCATTATATTCTGCAAAGGTATGCTTGCTTATGATTGGACAAAACAGATGAAAAGGAGCTTCCTGTCAAATTCCTGTCCATTAGTCTCGCATGGAATTCTCATCTCGTCATCTCAAATGAAAAGTCACTATGAATAGTTGTCTTTTTTCTCCATGGCATCTTGTCTCATTATCTTCATTCGTTTTCGTCAGGAAATATAGGTTGTTGGCTAATATTTTTCGTCTTAGATATTGTTGGCAAAATTAACACTGGCCTACGGGAGTCTACATCTGAAGCAGGTAGGTATACAGACAGAGACGTTACTTCCAATATTTATTTTAACCCAAAGCTGGATATAAAATATTAACAGTCAAGGAGGGACTCTGTAACATTGAGGAATACAATCACTAATATGACCAGATATATAATACCAAGCTACAGAGGCGGGAAAGGTAAACATACAGTAAACATAGCCTCCAGGGTACCATACCAGAACAAATCCCACAGTAACCCCAGTGTTTAGGAAATCAACCCCATTATGAGAGAGGGATTACCTAATAACGAGAGAGAGAGAGATTGTTTGCTTACCTGTTGCTCTCTTGTAGAGTCTCACTGCCCTTCCTCCAGGAGATCCCACCCCAGGGGGACATTTTGGGCCTGCACTCCATCAGCACATCTCCTCCCTCCTTCACCATTGTGTGGCTCCTCAGCTGGCTCTGGGAGAAATCTGGGGCAACAGCTAAGACAATACATGCATGTTAAAAACTCAACACTTCCCTTCCCCTTTACTTTTTATGTTTAACTTTCAACATGTATGACATGAGCGTAAAGACATGAGTTTATCCTGAACACATGACCTGAACTAGGAGAACCTCAGGGCCTTAGTATACTGGGTCCAGAGTCTTTACCTGGTGGTGTCACAGGAAATAACAACATATAAATCAAGGGAATAGTTATTGTCATTAGCCAGACCTAGAGATGGTCATTGTCATTGGCCAGACCTAGAGATAGTCATTGTCATTGGCCAGACCTAGAGATAGTCATTGTCATTGGCCAGACCTAGAGATAGTCATTGTCATTGGCCAGACCTAGAGATAGTCATTGTCATTGGCCAGACCTAGAGATAGTCATTGTCATTGGCCAGACCTAGAGATAGTCATTGTCATTGGCCAGACCTAGAGATAGTCATTGTCATTGGCCAGACCTAGAGATGGTCATTGTCATTGGCCAGACCTAGAGATAGTCATTGTCATTGACCAGAGCTAGAGATAGTCATTGTCATTGGCCAGACCTAGAGATAGTCATTGTCATTGACCAGAGCTAGAGATAGTCATTGTCATTGGCCAGACCTAGAGATAGTCATTGTCATTGGCCAGACCTAGAGATGGTCATTGTCATTGGCCAGACCTAGAGATAGTCATTGTCATTGACCAGAGCTAGAGATAGTCATTGTCATTGGCCAGAGCTAGAGATAGTCATTGTCATTGGCCAGAGCTAGAGATAGTCATTGTCATTGGCCAGAGATAGAGCAGGTCTTAGCCAGTGTAAACAAGGCTCAAGGAGATTACTAAACTCCACACTAGACATAGAGTGAGTCAAAGGCAGACATGTTGAAAAAAAGCACAAAACAAAAAAATAATTATGCAATGGTACGTTATCTGTATAACCCCTAAAGGTTTTAATACACCCTTGCATGGCTGCTGTCTACTTCAAAGTGAGGCGTGTAATGTGTTGAGTAGAAATGGCAGGGAAGGAAGGAGAGTGCAACACACTGCACTCCTTAAAAAACAGGGAATCCTTTTCTCGGCTAAGAAAAACAAAGGGAAAATGTCATGTCTGTTTTGCAGCTCAAATTAGTTCTGTGATGATCATCTCATTTTCTCTCCAGGATCCTCCCTTCCTTTGCTTTTATAAAGCACTTCAATTAGTGCCAGGGGCTGTCAATGACGTTTTTACCTCCTCCACGTTTAATTCAACCTGTGAACTTTGGCTGTGTTGGATCTAATTCCAATCAATGGCAAAATGATGATGAAGAGTGGTGGGAGATGGGTTTTGAGAGGGAGAGCTGAAGGCCAGCCCTGTGCCAGGGAACAGGGTCCAGAGGAACAGGACTGACAGGGCAGATGGGTGGGACTGGGGAGCACAGTGGCATGGCCATACATCAACAGCACCCCAGTGCATTCATCTTTTAATGAATGCCTTTTAATTAGGAGGCAATCACAGAGAAGCTAGAGGTCACACTGCGATGGTAGAGAGCGGAAAAACAAACTACCTATGACACTAAAACATGCACACAACAAACGTGCATACTGTACAACATACAATACATGCACCGGCATGTAGGCTGTCAGGCACGTACACCCACACACCTTGTATTGCCTTACCTATGACTTTGAGCTCTGCATTGGAGTAGACCTCCCCATGCTTGTTTCCAGCCACACATTGATACATTCCAATGTCGGACAGCGTCAGTCGGCTGATTGACAACAGCCCATTGGCAACCTGTATGCGCTCCTATGAACAGAGAGACAGAGACATGCTTTTTGATATGCCTTATTGCGATTGCTCATTTACATAAAAGCATGCAGCCAATGTGCCAGTGAATTATAGTGTGGCAGTGACGGACGTGGCAATAAATCTAGGTTTTCATCACTAATGGAGGGAGGGGGTTGGGTGGAGGGAGGCAGGCTAGCAGAAAATGACCCTAATCAATCTGCATGTTTATGAGAGTGGAATAAAACCATGCCCTATTTATATCTCTGGCTGCACCAATGGACCTGTTTCCCCTTCAGCATGAGGACTGGATGTGAGGATTAGGAATATCTTATCAGAGCTATGCTGCATGTGAAAATTGGTTTCCTGATAGGTACAGTGTGCCCTATACATACTAAGTACTGTATGTATGCTGTTATGTACACCGCAGATCCCACACTGCACTGAGCCACTGTGAATAGCAGATTCCTGCCATCTTAGTGAAGGAGATACAGCTCTTGTGACTGTCCCGTCAAAATAAACAGGCGTATTAGCCTGGGTTTAAGTGGGTTTAATGCACTAAAACCCAGACACTTAGCATCTTTATCGTCAAGGTATGTTTACATATTTGAACTTCAGCCACGCCATACATAAAATCAACCACACACCCATGCAATCTCCATAGACAAACACTGGCAATAGAATGGCCTTACTGAAGAGCTCAGAGACTTTCAACATGTTACCATGCCACCTTTCCAACAAGTCAGTTGATCAAATTTCTGCCCTGCTAGTGCTGCCCTGGTCAACTGTAAGTGCTGTTATTGTGAAGTGGAAATGTCTAGGAGCAACAACGGCTCAGCCGTGAAGTGGTAGGCCACACAAGAACGGGACTGCCAAGTGCGTAGAACGTAAAAATGGTTTGTCCTCGGTTGCAACACTCACTACCGAGTTCCAAGCTGCCTCTGGAAGCAATGTCAGCACAATAACTGTTTGTCAGGAGCTTCATGAAATGAGTTTCCATAGCCGACAAGCCTAAGATCAAAATGGAATGGTGTAAAGCTCGCCGTCATTGGAATCTGGAGCAGTGGAAACGCGTTCTTTGAAGTGATTAATTATGCGTCACCATCTGGCAGTCCGATGACCAAATCTGGGTTTGGCGGATGCCAGAAGAACGCTACCTGCCCCAACTGTAAATTTTGGTATAGGAGGAATAATGGTCTGTGGCTGTTTTTCATGGTTCGGGCTAGGCCCCTTAGTTCCAGTGAAGGTAAATCTTCATGCTACAGCATACAATAACATTCTAGACAATTCTCTAGAATGTTATGGGAAGACCCTTTCCTGTTTCAGCATGACAATGGCCATGTGCACAAAGCGAGGTCCATAGAGAAATGGTTTAACGAGATCGGTGTGGAAGAACTTGACTGGCCTGCACAGAGCCCTGACCTCAACCCCATCAAACACCTATGGGATGAATTGGAACGCCGACTGCGAGCCAATCCTAATCGCCAAAGTGCCCGCCTCAGTGCCCAACCTCACAAATGCTCTTGTGACAGAATGGAAGCAAATTCCGGCAGCAATGTTCCAACATCTAGTGGAAAGCCTTCCCAGACGAGTGGAGGCTGTTATAGCAGCAAAGGGGGGTGACCAACTCCATGTTAATGCCCACGATTATGGAATGAGATGTTCGACATGGAGGTGTCCACATACTTTTGGCCACGGAGTGTCTATTCCCAGAACGGCATTAAAACCGACACCAGTTTTTAAGGGTAGGGCTTTTTGTCAGTGCACTTGGTGCTACATGCTCCCCGCTTCCCTTCATCTCCTCTGTTTTCAAAAGGCCTACCATTAATGTCATTAAAGCACATTTCCATAGGGGTGTCAGCTTGGTGTGGCTCCAGTCTGACGGGATTAAGGTACTGTCACATGAAAAGAGGAGCTGTCCTCATTGAAACATCAGTAGCTAAGCCCGTGTTTGAGCAGGTCGCGTTGTGAATTTTGATGATGCTCAGTGACTTGCTGCTAGCTGGATGCACAGAGGCGAATGTGCCTGCTGGCGAGAACGGCAGAATGGTGGTGGCTTATATCGGTCTTTGTGTGGAACGCACTCCATTTACGGCTTGCTATTAATTAAGCATGACATTCCTCTTAAATCAGCAGTTTTTCATGCGGGGACCTGGGGGGACCATCTGCACAACTTCTGCTGAATGGAAAATGATTGGCAATGTCATTGCCGACACTACCGGGTCACTTCATTTGATATAGGAGAGTATAAACAGCAAGCCGTGTGACTCGATTGATGTCACAAACAAACGTCTGTCATGGCGGTTTCTCAGATGCATTGAATTTGGTGTTTAATTGTTGTCCGTTTCGGCTGGTATGAGAAATACATTTGCATTACTGACAGTATCAGAACTATTCATACCCTACTGTGTGCCCATGCACTTTAACTACTGACCAAACTTGGGAAGTTAAGTTACACTTTTTTTCAATAGTCCCATATAGATGATCTACAGATGGACATACTATCAGCAAATGATCTGCCGATAAGCAACTGCTTGCTAAGGGAAAGGTTAAGGTTAAGTTTAGGTTTAGAATAAGGGTTAGGGTTAGTAGATACTGTAGTCAGTTGGAATGTTGTTGAAAGGTATCCTAATGAACATCTACAAGCCATCCACTTGGGATTAGCCAAATAAAGTGTCATCGGAAGTTATTTGAAAAATGAAGGTAATATCATAAGCTATTGCAGCTCAAATGTCCAAACGAGCAGGAGAAGCAGAAAAGGTCCCCATTGATTTACTGTAATGAATCACTGCGCACGGTACATCTTCCCCGTTCCTGCTCTCCCTCCATTAGTTATTAGATTGATGAGGCTGCACCATTTGATGGGGACATTTCAAACAATGGACCAACTCTGCTTGATTCATCTATTAATTGAAGTGCATTACTAATCCTCCCATTTATTATGTCCATATTAAGGAAATCCTACTCCAAAATGAACACTGTCACCTCTTATCACAGATACTGTAGGGCTGTGGCGGACATGACATTTTGTCAACGGGTTATTGTCATGCAAAAGGTGGCCAGTCTCACGGTAATTGACAATTAATTAACATAAACACATTTAGCGTCTCCAGGCGTCCATGCATGCAATACGCATACAGGTCTCTGATGCCTTTGGAACATCTACATTTAAAAAAGTAAAATAAATCAGTGTAATGCACCATCAAAATAAATGCATTATTTATGTTAGGCAGGATTAAAGAAATATGATACTGTATGAAGAAAATGTCATTCAGAAGAACAAAATATAAGTTGGCCTACTGTATGTTATCTGGCAAGATATGTCCTGTCTCATTTATTTTTGTATTATATGATTTTATAGTAAGAAGAATATACTGTGCCTACAGAATGTATTCATACCCCTTGACTTTTTCCTCATTTTGTTGTGTAATGGATTAACGTGAGATTTTTTGGAGGGGAGGGGATATTCTGCAGAACCCTCAGCACCCCTACAGTGTCTTGCAAAAGTATTCATCCCCCTTGGCAATTTTCCTATTTTGTTGCATTACAACCTGTAATTTAAATGAATATTCTATATGGATTTCATGTAATGGACATACACAAAATAGTCCAAATTGGTGAAGTGAAATGAAAAAAATAAAAAATAACTTGTTTTAAAAAATTCTAAAACTTAAAAAACATAAAATTGGTGGGTGCATATGTATTCACCCTCTTTGCTATGAAGCCCCTAAATAAGATCTGGTGCAACCAATTACCTTCAGAAGTCACATAATTAGTGAAATAAAGTCCACCTGTGTGCATTCTAAGGGTCACATGATCTCAGTATGTATACACCTGTTCTGAAAGGCCCCAGAGTCTGCAACACCACTAAGCAAGGAGCACCACCAAGCAGGCGACACCATGAAGACCAAGGAGCTCTCCAAACAGGTCAGGGAAAAAGTTGTGGAGAAGTACAGATCAGGGTTGGGTTATAAAAAAAATATCCAAAACTTTGAACATCCCACTGAGCACCATTAAATCCATTATTTAAAAAATGAAAGAACAAGGCACCACAACAAACCTGCCAAGAGAGGGCCGCCCACCACAGACCAGACAAGGAGCGCATTAATCAGGGAGGCAACAAAGAGACCAAAGATAACCCTGAAGGAGCTGCAAAGCTCCACAGTGGACTTTGGAGCATCTGTCCTTAGGACCACTTTTAGCCGTACACTCCAGAGCTGGGCTTTACGGAAGAGTGTCAAGAATAAAAAACATTGCTTAAAGAAAAAAAAAAGTTTGTTGTCCTTAAGCCATTTTGCCACAACTCTGTAAGTGTGCTTGAGGCCATTGTCCATTTGGAAGACCCATTTGCGACCAAGCTTTAACTTCCTGACAGATGTCTTGAGATGTTACTTCAAAATATCTACATAATCTATTTTGTGAAGTGCACAAGTCCCTCTTGCAGCAAAGCACCCCTATAACATGATGCCGCCACCCCGGTGCTTCACGGTTGGGATGGTGTTCTTCGGCTTGCAAGCATCCCCCTTTTTCCTCCAAACATAACGATGGTCAATATTGCCAAACAGTTCTATTTTTGTTTCATCAAACCAGAGGACATTTCTCCAAAAAGTACAATCTTTGTCCCCATCTGCAGTTGCAAACCATAGTCTGTTTTTTTTATGGCGGTTTTGGAGCAGTGGCTTCTTCCTTGCTGAGCGGGCTTTCAGGTTATGTCAATATAGGATTCGTTTTACTGTGGATATCGATACTTTTGTATCTGTTTCCTCCAGCATCTTCACAGGGTCCTTTGCTGTAGTTCTGGGATTGAGTTGCACTTTTCGCACCAAAATACGTTCTTTTCTAGGAGACAGAACGCATCTCCTTCCTGAGCGGTATGATGGCTGCATGGTCCCATAGTTTTTATACTTGCGTTCTATTGTTTGTACAAATGAACTTGGTACTTTCAGGCATTTGGAAATTGCTTCCAATGATGAACCAGACTTGTGGAGGTCTACAATTTTTTTTCTGAGGTCTCGGCTGATTTCTTTTGATTTTCCCATGGCACTGAGTTTGAAGGTAGGCCTTGAAATACATCCACAGCTACACCTCCAATTGACAGAAATTAAGTTACCCTAACAGAATGACATCATTTTCTGGAATATTCCAAGCTGTTTAAAGGCACAGTCAAGTGTATGTAAACTTCTGAACCATTGGAATTGTGATACAGTGAATTATAAGTGAAATAATCCATCTGTAAACAACTGTTGGAAAAATTACTTATGTCATGCACAAAGTAGATGTCCTAACCGACTTGCCAAAACTATAGTTTGTTAACAGCTGATGTAAGAAGGCTATATAAATACATTTGATTTGATTGAACAAGAAATTTGTGGAGTGGTTGAAAAACGAGTTTTAATGACTCCAACCTAAGTGTATGTAAACTTCCGACAGTATGTCTGGCGCATACCCAACACCTCTCATCACCCGGGAACACCATCACAGTGAAGCAAGGTGGTGGCAGCATCATGCTGTGGGGATGTTTTTCATTGGCAGGGACTGGGACACTTGAAGGAATTGAAGGATTGATGGATGACGCTAACAGTGAAATTCTTTGAGACTGAGACGGAGGTTCACTTTCCAAATGACCCTAAGCATACTGCTAAAGCAACACTCAAGTGTTTTAAGGGGAAACATTTAAATGTCTTGGAATGGCCTAGTCAAAGCCCAGACCTCATTCCAATTGAGAATCTGTGGTATGACTTAAAGATTGCTGTACACCAGTGGAACCCATCCAACTTGAAGGCGCTGGAGCAGTTTTGCCTTGAAGAATGGGCAAAAATCCCAGTGGCTAGATGTGCCAAGCTTATAGAGACATACCCCAAGAGACTTGCATTTGTAATTGCAGCAAAAGTTGGCTCTACAAAATATTGATTTTTTGGGGGGGAGAATAGTTATGCACGCTCAAGGTTTCAGTTTATTTTGTCGTATTTGTTATTTGTTTCACAATAAAAAATATTTTGCATCTTCAAAGAGGTAGGCCTGTTGTGTAAATCAAATGATACAAATCCCCCCCAAAAAATCCATTTTAATTCCAGCTTGTAAGGCAACAAAATAGGAAAAATGCGACGGGGGGTGAATACTTTCGCAAGCCACTGTACATCCCGTGGCTATGATTCAAACTGTTCAGGAGTGTGCTTAACAAATGTGCTTAAACAAGTCACATAATAAGTTGCATGGACTAACTCTGGGCACCTATTGGTAGATGGGTAAAAAATGTAAAAAGCAGACATTGAATATCCCTTTGAGCTTGGTGAAGTTATTAATTACACTTTGGATGGTGTATTCACTACAAAGATACAAGCACCCTTCCTAACTCAGTTGCCTGAGAGGAAGGAAACAGCTTAGGGATTTCACCATGATACCAATGGTGACTTTAACATGGTTACAGAGTTGAATGGCTGTGATAGGAGAAAACTGAGAATGGATCAACAACATGGTAGTTAATCCACAATACAAACAGAGAATAGAGTCGGCCCAAGAATTGAACCCTGTGGCACCCCCATAGAGACTGCCAGAGGTCCAGACAACAGGCCCTCCGATTTAATTACACTGAACTCTATCTGAGAAGTAGTTGGTGAACCAGGCGAGGCAGTCATTTGAGAAGCCAAGGCTATTGAGTCTGCCGATAAGAATGTGGTGATTGACAGACTCGAAAGCCTTGGCCAGGTCGATGAAGACGGCTGCACAGTACTGTCTTTTATCGATGGCGGATATGATATCGTTTAGGCTCGAAAACCAGATATCGCAAGCTCGGAAACCAGATTGCATAGTGGAGAAGGTACGGTGCTCGGTGATCTGTTTGTTAACTTGGTTTTCAAAGATTTTTAGAAAGGCAGGGCAGGATGGATAGAGGTCTATAACAGTTTGGGTCTAGAGTGTCTCCCCCTTTGAAGAGGAGGATGACCGCGTCAGCTTTCCAATCTTTGGGGGATCTCAGACGATACGAAAGAGAGGTTGAATAGGCTAGTAATAGGGGTAGCAATAATTTCTCTCAGATAATTTTAGAAAGAGAGGGTCTCGATTGTCTAGCCCAGCTGATTTGTAGGGATCCAGGGGGCTTGAGCAAGTTTCTGCAGGGGGTGGCCCGGGTAGGGGTAGCCAGATGGAAAGCATGGCCAGCCATAGAAAAATGCTTATTGAAATGATCGATTATCATAGATTTATCGGTGGGGACAATGTTTCCTATCCTCAGTGCAGTGGGCAGCTGGGAGGAAGTGCTCTTATTCTCCATGGACTTTACAGTGTCCCAAATTTGTTTGGAATTAGTGCTATAGGATGCAAATTTCTGTTTTGAAAAAACCTTAGCTTTCCTAACTGACTGAGTATATTGATTCCCGACTTCCTGAAAGTTACATATCGCGGGGGCTATTCGATGCTTATGCAGAACGCCGCAGGATGTTTTGTGCTGGTCAAGGGCAGGTCAAGGTCAGTCACGTCTGGGCTGAACCAAGGGCTATATCTGTTCTAAGTTCTACATTTTTTGAATGGGCATGCTTATTTAAGATGGAGAGGAAATCACTTTTAAAGAGCAACCAGGCATCCTCTACCAGGATACCCAGGCCAGGTCAATTAGAGAGGCCTGCTCGCTGAAGTGTTTTAGGGAGTGTTTGACAGTGATGACAGTGTCTGGGGGGTGGAACAAAAGGGCTAAGGCATATTGAGCAGGGTTAGAGGCTCTACAGTGAAATAAGCTAATAATCACAAACCAAAACAGCAATGGACAAGGCTTATTGACATTAGGGTGAGGCATGCGTAGCCGAGTGATCATAGGGTCCAGTGAGTAGCTAGGCGAGCTGGAGACACGGCGATTCATACAGCTAGCGGGCTAGCAGAAGGGCCTTTGGGGGACATCGCATTACGTCGGCGGATCAGTCGTGATGGATCGGTGAGGCTCCATTTCGGCAGTAAAAGGGTCCAAGGCATTTGGCAAAACCGGTATAGCATTAGAAATTGGCTGATAGACCTCTTCAGCTAGCCGGAAGATGGCCAAGCTCGAGGCTAGCTCCAGGCTAACTGGTGCTTGCTTCGGGACAGAGACGTTAGCCAGGAGTAGCCACACGGATAGCAGCTAGCTAGCTGCGAAGATCCGGTGTAAAGGTTCAGAGCTTGCGGTATGAATCCGGAGATGTGGAGATGTGGTAGAGAAAAAGCAGTCCGATATGCTCTGGGTTGATATCGCGCTGTGCAAACTGGCAGGAATTGACCGGGCTGAGGCTGGCTGATGTCCGAGTTAACGGTGATGACCACAAGCAGTGGATAGCTGACTACTAGCTAGTTAGCTGGCTAGCTTCTGATGTGGGTTCCGGTTCTAAGTGTAAAAATACCACATTGGGTGAGGCGGATTGCAGGAGCGTATGTTCAGTCATTAGATGGGAATTGAGATTAAAAAAATAATAAAAAAATGTATACGAAAAATATACGAAGAAAAAATATGTATACATGGGACGGGACGGGACAAGACAACAGTCTGACTGCTATGCCATCTTGGATTCTAATCAGATACAAAGAAGACTGAGTGGCCGAGTTACAGTTTTGACTTCAATCTGCTTGAAAATCTATGGCAAGACCTGAAAAATGGCTTCTAGCAATGATCAACAATCAATTTGACAGAGCTTGAAGAATTCTGAAAAGAATAATGGGCAAATGTTGCACAATATAAGTGTGGAAACCTCTTAGAGACTTACTGAGAAAGACTCACCACTGTAATCGCTGCCAAAGGAGCTTCTGCAAAGTATTGACTGAGGGGTGTGAATACTTATGTAAATGAGAGATATTCCTGTATTTCATTTTCAATAAATGTTTTCACTTTGTCATTATGGGGTATTGTGTGTAGATGGATGAGAAAAAAACAACAATTGAATGAATTTTGAATTCAGGCTGTAACAACAAATGTGGAATAAGTCAAGCAGCACGAATATTTTCTGAAGGCACTGTAATTGAACTTATCTGAATAAAATAGAAAGGATATTTTTACCATTCCTGAGCTAGTGCTCATTTGATGTTGAGAGTAAAAGTGATCATTTGAAACAGGCCCTATATGCTAGATTTTGAGTTATTTGGCAACTTTAGTTGTGAATGATACAAACCTTAGAATGTCTTAGAAATCAAAACGTGTGCTGCGTGATGCGACTATTGATCATTTGAGAAAGTCTTGCGCTCTGTTCCTTGCCTCAGGCTGCACAAGCTGTTCTCTCATCAAGTGATCATTTTTACTGTATATGTTCACCCATCAGACTATTCTCAATTTAATCTCGTCTTTACCAATATGTCAAATCTGTTTTGATTTACAATGGCCCATTGTCAGATGGGCAGGAACAGGGGCAGGGGGAAATACAAGTCATCTGTATGGACTCGAATAGCGAATGGGGGCCGCTTTACCGCCTGTTTTTTTTTCATCATGCCGGGTAGGCTACTCCATGCATCAACCACTGTTTGAGGAGCATGCAGCCTCTCTCTGTGCAACAGGTGATATTCCACCCAAACTCTGTATGCTGTGGGGTTATCCAACCCTGTTCCTGCAGCCAAACCAAGTGAAATCTGTTCGGGAACATCGATAGTACCATGTTTTCAAAACGAAACATTTCAATAAACTGTTGACAGCCACTCTTTCTGTTCGCTCGAGAATTGAATGAAGGAGAGAGGGGAGGAGATGGAAACGCACAGTGGTGAAATATTCTGTCGCTAAAGGTAATGTGTCAGCCAATTAATTATTACTAGGATATTCAAAATCAAATACAAATTCAAAATAACTGTAGTGAATGTGTGAGGTGAGTTTTAAAAGGATGATACTGTTTTGATGATCAGTTTTGATGTGATATTCTATTGTATTTGCATTGACATCAGAGTGGTGAGAGGGACAATAGAGTGGTAAGATCCAGACCATTAGGACCTGATGGTCATTAGCAAGTTGGGTACTACTAACGCATGCATAAGGGGGAATTACCGTGACCAAACGGTCAAGTTGAATTTGACTGCGGTCATGACTCATGGCTGCCGGTGTGGCGGTAATACGGTCACCGCAACAGCCCTATGGATGACGTGATTGATGTCACAAACAAACGTCTGTCATGGCGGTTTCTCAGATGCATTGAATTTGGTGTTTAATTGTTGTCCGTTTCGGCTGGTATGAGAAATACATTTGCATTACTGACAGTATCAGAACTATTCATACCCTACTGTGTGCCCATGCACTTTAACTACTGACCAAACTTGGGAAGTTAGGTTACACTTTATTTGGATAGTCCCATATAGATGATCTACAGATGGTCATACTATCAGCAAATGATCTGCCGATAAGCAACTGCTTGCTAAGGTAAAGGTTAAGGTTAAGTTTAGGTTTAGATTTAGAATAAGGGCAAGAGTTAAGGTTAGGGCAAGGGTTAGGGTAAAGTTAAGGGTTAGGATAAGGCTTAAGGTTAGGGTTAGGGCTAGGTCAAGGGTTAGTAGATACTGTAGTTAGTTGGAATGTTGTTGACAGTTATAGAACATCTACTGAACATCTACAAACAATCTATTTGGGATTATCCAAAGAAAGTGTTACCGGAAGTTTATATATTTTTTTTAATTAAGCCATAAGCCATTGCAGTCAGCTCAAATGTCCAAATGAGCAGGAGAAGCAGAAAAGGTTCCCATTGATTTACTGTAATGAATCACGACAAATGGTGCATCTTCCCCGATTCCTGCTCTCCTTCCATCAGTGACCTTTAGTTATTAGATTGATGAAGCTGCACTATTTGATGGTGAAATTTCAAACAATGGAATACCTCTGCTTGAGTCATCTATTTATCGAAGTGTATTGCTAATCCACCCATTTATTATGTCCATATTAAGGAAATCCTACTCCATGGGAATTAACACCGTCAATGTGTCTAACCTTTTTACCACAGATATTGTACACTCAGAGGCATCAGATACACATGGTTCCCCAAATATTTGCAGTCAAACTATCCGTGTAAAATGAACCGGCTGAATCAACGTTGTTGTTTCCACGTCATTTCAAAGAAACGACGTTGAACAAACGAGGAATCGACGTTGAACTGACATCTGTACCGAGTGGGATGGTATGAAAATACTGCTTGCAAAAAGTGATAAAAACAACTAAGTAAACGTATCCCTCTTCCATAGAGACAAACAGATGGGGGGGGGGGGGGGGGTAACTCTTACCTACTCTAGTTCTTTCCTTAACCAACTGAGAGAACAAATCATACCATTCCAGCAGACCTTGCAAAGGTTTTTAATCAAATGTGATGCAATGACTAGACAGATTGTTAATTATGCACAGCTGAAGGCAACCCTAATCTGCCTTTATGGGGGAAGGAAAGAGAGAGAGCCTGGTGCTGCTGTTTGGAGCACTGCCACTGGTAACAATAAAATGATCCTGCACCTCTCATTTCTACTACATATATAACATTGAAGGATTGATCAATACCGTCTGTTTTGTTTGTGAACATTTTGTGTAATTAAGAAAATTAACATCAAGTCTGCTTATTTATTACGTCCAAGCTGTGCCTGAGTGCCCACCATCAATCTCCAGAAAATAACCTGGCCACATACTGTAGCACAGGGGACATGGCACGCTCCCATTCAGGGGGTACTGAATAATATTTCCACAAAGCCATACCCTTATCTCCAAAAATATGAGTCGAACGAATAACTTTCCATTTGCGGTCTACACTGTACAGTGTCTAGGTAGTGTTCAGCTCTCATTACTGTGCTCGTGATGGGTCATTTGAGGGAGGCACGGGGACATGGTACAGGAGGTCCCAGGATGCATTGTGGTCAGTGTGTTTATAAGGGGCTGGCTAAAACAAATCTAGGATGTGTTTCAGATGATGTCAGTGTGGTTGTAAAAGGCTAACCTCCTTTTTCTCCGTTGGTGGTACAGGATTAATGACTGCACTCTGGGAAGAGAGATTTACCAGAAGTTTACGGTGGGTCTTATATTATGGCGCTCAGACAAGCATACAATTGTTTCCTTGTTTGGAGTTTGGTCTCTTAAAGGTGGACTCAGGGATGTGACGTAGATGCAGAAGGTAAACAGCATAGTGGGTCAACTTCCGCAACAACTAAGAGCGTTGAAGCGCGAGGCTCAACCTCTCTGCTGTTTTGGTGCCCTGGCTACCACGCTGTAACAGCGTGAAGCGAACCCGTGCACATGCGCAGATACCGTGTGTGACTTTGTGAGAGCGAAGTGTTGCATCTCGCTCATCTCAATATCTCCGGCGCTGCTCGTGGCAACGTCATTTCACTGCGTCTACCTTTAACAAACCAGCTTAGTAGACACTTTCAGGATATTGTAAATCCTGTAAGGTAAGTGGTGTTCTGGGGAACGGAACAGTTTAAAGCCATGTTCTGGGGAATAAAGGTGATATCTAGCCAAATTGTGTTTAGATTTCATTGTTTTTACTACCAAGTGCACCAGGGACTCATATACTGGGAAAGAGAGGCTGAACAAGCCAAGCAGGAAATACACTGCTTTGTCAGTACAATGTTTATTACAGTAATTGAAGTTCATAAAACTATCTGCATTGGGTATGCCAGTGAAATGAGAATCATGTCTGTTAGGCACAATGCATTTATCTGTTGTATCATCCTGAATCAACTCCAATTCACTCCACTGTGAGCTAAACGCAGAACTACAGTAGGGCACTGGAAACTTTCAAAGTGTACCAGTAAACTACCAGAATTTTGGTAACTTTCAAGGAATATATGGCATTTTATCAGATGACATCTAGTGGTCTTTTTGGGTGCTTCAGATTATTACAGGTGTCTGTTATTATTTCTGGCTGTCTGTGTGGCCTTATCACATGCAAAATAGAACTAAATCTAATAAGATCATTTTAAAATAAACATTTGAATGACAGAAGCTGTAAAACATTCTCCTAAATATAAACCATCAACTTAGTGAATACCATCGCTGTTTAATATGAGGGTTTCAACCAAGGAAATATCCTTTATATTATTTTACACACTTCTTTTTACTTTGTCAATATGTCTTTGTTGTAAATGTTTTGGCGCCGAACTGGAGGCAGTTGTGAAGTAATACAATAGTTGTACGAGCTGCGGATTGATTTGAAACTAATTAGATTGGATGCTTTTTTAATTAGGCTATTTTCTCTTGAACCATATGGTCTACCTAGTAGAAACACATGGACAATATGGACACAGATATAACAAATGAATACTATATAAATAAATAATTAAAAAAGCATTCATGTATAAGCTACCATAAATTGCCATGCATTTTAATTACCAAATTTACCAAAGATTACAGTAACTTTGGTAAATGACCAGTAGTTTTGCCACCCTATGTAGATCTAACCTCCAGTGACTCCAGGTTCTCTCCGTTCTTCATCCACCTATAGGAGGGCTTGGGCTTTCCAGTGGCCTTGCATTCCCACACCAGAGAGTCGTCAATGGGCTTCTGCACATCCTGGGGTTTCTCTATCAGATGTGGAGGGGCTGCATGGTCAAAACAACATGGCTGTGAATTAGAACATTCTCATACAGATCCCATTTCTCGCAGGTAAGCCTGTACTCCTCTAACTTCAAGAACAATGTGGAGTATTTTGAAATCCCAGACAGTTGATCCTGCGCTGAAATTATTATGAGTTATGTATCGTTGCAAATTGACTACAGAACCCAAAAATACAGTAAATGGCATAAATGGTATATGACTATCCTAGTTTTAGGTTATGTGTGCTGCTGAGACAGTGAACAAAACAATCCAGATGTATTAGTGTATACATGGGTGGGTAGCACATTGCCATAAAATACCTCTACCAAAAACCATTCAAGTAAATGATGGTGGAATTATACAGGAGCTTTATTGATTCCTACAGTAGCTTCCAAGTAACTCATGACTGGTTAACAAATTAGCAAGGGGGGAAATAAGGAACATAAACCCGCAGATTTACTGTCCTCGTAACTCTCCGTGTTGTGGATGATGTGTAGGTCAATCCGCCATCATCCTCTATCACACCAGGTCATTGTCACGACAAGAGTAATGGCACACTATACATTTCCATTACGCAGCATCTGACTAATGCCATACTCCCCGACTGACCTTTGAGGTGACTTCTCTGTAATGGTACATACAAATCCAACTCTAATTGGGTTCCTGCTTCAGCTCAGCTTGCTTCCAAGAAATTCGAGATAAAACAGTTACATTTGCAATTGCTACTGCATTTCTATCCCCATAACTCCTGTGTGTATTCGATGTGGCGCATGTGTGTGTGAGAGGAGAGAGAGAAAGAGAGCGAGAGAGAGAGAGAGAGAGAACGAAAGAGAGAGAGAGAGAGAGAGACATAGGAAACAAATGAAAAAGAGAGAGCGGGTCTGTTTGTGTGGTCTGTGGGTCTGTGTGTGCGTCTGGGTATTAAGAGGTTAGCCAGTGTGTGTTTTGGACAGAAGTGCCCCTAGACGAGATAGCAGAGAGAGGTACTCTGAGACTCCATTATCACCAGTCATTTAGCATCACATCCATGCCAGCGCAATCTTAGAGAGAAGCCTACTGGTCATGCTCCACCCTCTCCACCTTTCAGGACCCCTTTGTTGTTGTTGTTTTTAGCCCTCTGTCACTCCATCCTTCAGCCACTGTGAACGTATCGACTCTCAGTCACAGACCACCAAATGAAAGCGGGCAGCCCATCCTCGGCTGCATCAGGCCCAGTGTTCACACAATCAGCCCAAACATTTCAAATCAACCAGCTAAAGCAAAGAGGGAGATTGGAGATAGGCGATAGGGGAATCAGAGTGAAACTGACACAGGGTTTTTATATTCATGGCATTATCTTGGGATACTACTTACTGTAGGAAAGTATTAAATACACTGCAGAGGCAAATTGTTGATTCAAATGGCAGTCTATATGCATAGTTAGTTGTATTTAATTAGTTGTATTAGGCTACTTTTTAGATGACATTCAGATGGAATAATGCGCAACATTTCCCCATTTGATCCCAAAATGCTCTCTCCAATCAAGAGTAAAACAACAGACATTCATTTGAACGTAGCTTCGACTGACATGAAAGGATAATTACCATTCACCTTGTTAAAACACAAGACGTGCAGAACCCTATTAAAGCATTGACATCTAACTACTAAGGACACAGTGATCAGCAGACTCTCAGAGTTAAATAATGCCTTCAGCTCTTTCCTAGGCAGAAAGCTGAGGCTTTCGCAGCTTTGTGACTGCAGGTTGTAGCGATGTACACGAGATACACTTATCGATTCCCTGATTCTCACACACTGCTGACAAATGTCTCAAAGGCTTAATTCCAAGGGACTTCAAAATAAGAATACAGATATGTTTTATCAGAGAGAGAGAGAGAGAGAGAGAGAGAGAGAAATCAAAAGAGGGCAGACCTGCTGCTAATTCGGACAAACCATCCCCCCATAGCTCACAGCCAGAGCGACGCTGCTGCTGGGTTCCATTACAGAGAGGTGCAGGGAGCTTTTAGCAAGACACCTTGTAAATAATGGCAAATTGTTTAGCGCAGACAATGAGTAATTTGTCAAATATATCATAAATATTTACCCATACTAAAATAGATGATCTGTATGGACGTACGACTGTTATCATCTGCTGTGCTGTTTTGTTATTACCTCATGTTATAATGCATACAGCTATGCTGTATCTCATTGCCGCTACCATAGCGAACATACTTTCATATCATTAGTCCAGCCAGCCATGTTAGTTTTCAGTCTTTTCCAGCATCTGTGAGGGATTCACATGGTGTGGAATATAAGCAATTAATTAAACAACAAGTGTAAGAAAACATTCATGGAGCCCGACGAGCTATTCTTGTAAATGGGTTCTTAGGCATGCAGTATAGAAAGAGTCCAGAAGGGATCAATGTCAGTGGTACGGCTAGCCACAAATAAGACAGACATATTCAGCAAACTACTACAGTACATTTGCCATTTAGCAAAAAGTCATTTTCACCTTGTCAACTCGGGGATTCAAACCAGCAACCTTTCAGTCACTGACACAACGCTCTAACCGCTAGACGACCTGCCACCACTCCCCATCCACTTCATCCAGATGCTGCACTGCAGATAATTCATGGGGTATATGTGGCCCTGGTCTAAGTATGCAGTATAAGAGCTTTGATCTCCAGTTAAGTTGGATGTCAATCATGATGCCATCTGTTGGAGCCCAATACAAGGTCACATCCAAGGTCTCCTCATTCACATCATCGCTGCTTTAATCTGGATCAAAATATTAAAGGCATATTGGCCACCAGGGCTTTAATCATTTGGGATGCGCTGTTAAAACGATGCTCCCCCATGCAAAGTGGCGGCGCCGCAGTTGATTACCAATCGCTGTTTTAAACCCAGTAAGGTCTCCGTTTGATGCCTCTCAGTCTAAGCGAAACTGACACATGAAGCCATCCCTGGTTCAAATATTCATGTGGTTCAGGATCACCTACCGTAGAAAGAGAGTTTTCCTTTTACAGTGTTCCTCCCCCTGGAGTTCTCTGCCACACACTCGTATGTGCCCGCGTCTTCCTGCTGGAAATAGGGGATTTCCAGGACGCCACTGGCTTTCCTCACGTCCACCTTCCTAGAAAAGGGGATTCCGTCCATTCTCCTCCAGTTTATGGAGGGGACAGGGCTGGAGAGAAGAGTAATGCAGAGAGGTAGAGAAACCTTGGAGCATGTTCATACAAACACAAATCATTGTAACATCGCCACTGTACTTAACCTATATGGATTCAGTGGATTTGACAGAAAAAAGTAGGGCATCACTCAGCTAGTGAACCAGGAGGAGTCTCACACGGCCCCAACTGTACCAGAATTCTCCGATTTGCAGCCCGGCCTCAATCAGGGCAGGGTTGGAGGCATGCAGTGAAACATGAATACTATCATGCTGTTTGTTAATAACCTTCTGCTTTTCATGTATTTGTGTGCCTGTTTCATCAAGCCCAAAGCATACTTACTTTCCTAATGCAAAACACTCCACTTTCACTGTTGATCCTTTGGCTACATGGACAATCTCTGGAAACTGAACTTCGATCTTTGGCTCGTATTCACCCATTATACCTGAGGAGAGAAATTCACAACCAATTACAAGAAGGCAAAAAAACAAAAAAAACAATGTGGAAACTGCTGATATGTCGTTTCCTACATATGTCCTAAAAGCGATTACCATCATACATCTGAGAAGTGGTTATTTTGGAAATCCACTAACAGGTTTTCTCATTGCTGCTGCTATTCTTTATCTGCAATCCTTTATCACATTTCCAAAGGTTTCTCAGCCCAAATGAGCTCTTGATATTGCGAGGCAAGTGTTATCTGGAAGGTTCCCTGACTGACCGTGAAAGCTCATTCTCATCCGTATCTCCATTTTATAATACTGCCAGGTATCCAAGGGCCTATCAGCCATGGTAAATGAGACCACTGGACGAGGCTCTAATGGTCTTATACGCAGGGATTCAGCTGGGCTGGGTCCTGCTGGGTCCGAGACCCGCCACCTATGATCCAAATGAGAGCCAGGCGGAGCTGAGACCTGGTACCTTTGGTTATGCTAATGTTTTATTCTATAATGAAACATGTGTTGTCCATATTTAATTTTCCACAGCCAACAACACAAGTAAGCAACAGCAGAATCAGACAACCCCATAGTAGAATAGTTAACCTATTCAATTGTTCAGCCTGTCGCTTTCTATTCAAGAAAATGATATTCCTTCCATTCCTGGGCTCCTGAGTGGCGCAGCGGTCTAAGGCACTGTATATCAGTGGTAGGGGCATCACTGCAGACCTTAGTTCAATTCCAGGCTTTATCACAACCAGCCGTGATTGGGAGTCCCAGAATTGGCCCACTGTGGTTAGGGGTAGGCCGTCATTGTCAATAAGAATTTGTTCGTAACTGACTTGCCGAGTAAAAATATAGAAACGTGACATGTCTATTTTAATACAGTCTAGCTCAAACATTGATAATCATTGAAAATTGCAACCTATTTTGAAGGTGGGGACGCAGCTGCTCCATTTGCTCCATCACTCGGGTGCCTATGAGCATCATCATTTTATCATCATTTTATCTGAAACATTGAATTTAGCCCTCCTGCTATTAGCCCATAGAAATGCATGGGAAAACAGAGAGTCCAAAAAATACATCAAAAGGAAGCATGTCTCATAGAGACAAACTGAGAACACCATCGTGTTTAACCAGTTCTCATACCATGACCTTTAGGAAGGGGACACAGGCTAATGTGACCTGTGTGACTCTGGAGGGTTCATTATTGGCATCTCAGCAGGTCTGGTGCGTTGATAAAAAAAACAATAAGTTAGAAATGAAATAAAAACAATCATGCCTTCTCATGCGGCATCCTACAAAATAGCATGCACTAGAAGTAGTGATTCCAGACGATCGGAGATCCACTGTCGTGGAAACCTAACTGTCAAATGCTGCTGCTGCTGCTTCTGCAGAGTGTTGTAATCTAAACAATTCCCGCCTGACTGCTTAGATACACTCAGTGTAATGTACTGTAATTCTGCGATACTACCCGTGGCAATATTTAATGATACATAGACTGACTACACATACAGTAAATGTTTCCCTTGATTCAACCAATTGTAGTTGTCTTAAAGACCATATTCAACAGGGAGGCTTCATTTACTCATGTTCATACCTAAGAGGGATGAATTAGTAGTTAGTAGTGGTTTTCATGCTAGCATAAGGTACTATAGTTTGCTGTACTTGCGCCTGACATATTTGCTAGATATGGTTCACAATCAGTAGATGAAATGTCAGGAGTATTAAAAACTACAATACACTACCATGAATAGATCACACATAACAGAATTGTATCCCTGCATGGTGTTAAACATTAGTTAGATAAATAATTATTCCTGGGACAAGAAAGCCAACAATTAGATCACTCTCAGACAAATGACCTTTCCATTGGAGAGCCTTTGATAAGGCCAGCCTGAAGCACCAAAACCATTGGCGAGTGGGCTATCTTAAAGTTGCAAAGAAACAGCTAATTAACCTTTGGAATTAATTTGTATTCCTTAAAGGCACAGTGCAGTCAAAAAAAAACGTGATTTACCTGTGTTGTATACACTCAGTGGACAGTTTATTCGGTACACCACCCCGTTCACAAAAATGGTTAGCTCATACAGACAGTGAGTCATGTGGCCATGGCTTGCTATATAAAGCAGGCTGACCGGGATTCAGGCATTCAGTTACTGTTAAATTGAAGTATAGAACGGGCAAAACAAGTGACCGAAGCGACTTTTGCCGTGGTATGATAGTCAGTGCCAGGAGTGGCGGTTCCAGTTTCTCAGAAATGGCCGGCTTCCTGGGCTTTTCACGCACAACAGTGTTTAGGGTTTACAGAGAATGGTGCGACAAGCAATAACATCCAGTCAGCAGCAGTCCTTTGAGCGAAAACAGCTCATTGATGAGGTCGAAGGAGAATGTCTGGAACCGTGCAAGCTAACAGGCGGGCCACAAACAGGCAAATAACGAGGCAGAAACAACAGTGGTTTGCAGAACGGCATCTCATCGGTCCTTGCCCTGGATGGATTATTGCAGCAGAAGACCACACCGGGTTCCACTCCTATCAGCTAAAAACAGTAAGAAGCGACTCCAGTGGGCACGCAATCACCAACACTGGACAAAGGAGTGGAAAAACATTGCCTGGTCCGACGAATCCCAGTTCTTGTTGCATCATGCTGCGGCAGAATCAGGATTTGGCGTAAGCAGCATGAGTCCATGGCTCCATCCTGCCTGGTGTCAATAGTACAGGCTGGTGGTGGTGGTGTAATGTTGTGGGGAATGTTTTTCTGGCACACGTTAAGTCTCCTGATATTAATTGAGCAATGTTTCCATGCTCCAAAGAATTCAGGCTGTTCTGGAGCTAAAGTGAGATCTGACTCGGTACTTGATGGGTGTACCTAACAAACTGACCTCTGGGTGTCTATATTTCCACAATATGACATTGGAATAATACTGTGAAATTGTGAAAATTATGACAATGCCTTTTTAGTGTAAGAGCTGTTTGAAAAGAGCACCTGAAGTTTCAGCTTGTTTTGGTGGGATGGAGTTTTGGGCTTCCATGGTGACATCACAATGTGGTAAATTAGTTAATAGACTAATAAGAAAGAGAGTCTCAAACTCTGCCAATAACAGCTCATTGACAGTTTTCCTCTCCCCACTTAGACCACTTCTAGACAGACTTAGCAAAATGTTAGCTTGAGGAATTGTTCTCTGCTACTTTCCTTTTACCAATTTAATTGAAAACAATCACAGAAAATGTACTTAATTATTCAGAAATGATTTGATATTGAGATAAAACGACTGCATTGGACCTTTAAAATCACTGTCCTACTTTTTGTTTTTTTGTTTTTTTGTTCTTCTTGAATGGCCTTGAGCAGATCTTTCACTCCAACTGTTTAGGCCTCAGTTATAAACCTATGAAGAAATACCAGTTAATCAATTAAATTACAATTTGTTTGTCTCAGCTCAGCATTCAACAACATAGTGCCCAGAAAGCTCATCACTAAGCTAAGGACCCTGGGACTAAATACCTCCCTCTGCAACTGGATAATGGACTTCCTGATGGGCCGCCCTCACGTGGTAAGGGGAGACAACAACACATCTGCCACGCTGATACTCAAAACGGGGGCCCCTCAGGGGTATGTGTTTAGTCCCCTCCTGTACTCCCTGTTCACACACGATTGAGTGGCCAAGGCGACTCCAACACGATCCTTAAGTTTGCTGACGACACAACAGTGGTAGGACTGATCACCTACAACGATGAGACAGCTTATAGGGATGAGGTCAGTGATCTGGCAGTGTGGTGCCAGGACAACAACCTCTCGCTCAATATGAGCAAGACAAGGAGATGATCTCAGCCTCCAGTATTTATGCTGCAGTAGTTTATGTGTCGGGGGGGTTAGGGTCAGTTTGTTATATCTGGAGTACTTCTCCTGTCCTATCCGGTGTCCTGTGTGAATTTAAGTATGCTCTCTCTAAGTCTCTCTTTCTCTCTTTCTTTCTTTCTCTCTCTCGGAGGACCTGAGCCCTAGGACCATGAGTCACCTGACATGATGACTCCTTGCTGTCCCCAGTCCACCTGGCCGTGCTGCTGCTCCAGTTTCAACTGTTCTGCCTGTGATTATTATTATTTGACCATGCTGGTCATTTATGAACATTTGAACATCTTGGCCATGTTCTGTTATAATCTCCACCCGGCACAGCCAGAAGAGGACTGGCCATCTCACATAGCCTGGTTCCTCTCTAGGTTTCTTCCTAGGTTTTGGCCTTTCTAGGGAGTTTTTCCTAGCCACCGTGCTTCTACACCTGCATTGCTTGCTGTTTGGGGTTTTAGGCTGGGTTTCTGTACAGCACTTTGAGATATCAGCTGATGAACGAAGGGCTATATAAATAAATTTGATTTGATGGTCGTGGACTACAGGAAAAGGAGGGCCGAACATGCCCCCATTAACATCGACGGGGCTGTAAGTGGAGCAGATCGAGAGTTTCAAGTTCCTTGGTGTCCACATCACCAACAAACTAGAATGGTCCAAACACACCAATACACTAGTGAAGAGGGCACGACAACACCTTTTCCCCCTCAGGAGACTGAAAAGATTTTCAGATACTCAAAAAGTTATACAGCTGGTATGGCAACTGCTCGGTATCCGAACTTAAGGCGCTACAGAGGGTAGTGCGTACGGCCCAGTATATCACTGGGGCCAAGCTTCCTGCCATCTAGGACTTATATACTAGACAGTGACAGAAGTCCCCAAAAATTGTCAAAGACTTCAGTACCCAAGTCATAGACTATTTTCTCTACTACCGCATGGCAAGCAGTACAGGAGCACTAAGTCTAGGTTCAAAAGGTTCCTTAACAGCTTCTACCCCCAAGCCATAAGACTGCTGATCAATTAATAAAATGGCCACCCAGACTATAACATTGACACCCCCCCTTTGTTTTTACACTGCTGCTACTCTCTGTTTATTATCTATGCATAGTCACTTTACCCCTAGCTACATGTACAAATTACCTCCACTAAACTGTAGCCCTGCACATTTTCTCAGTACCGGTACCCCCTGTGTATAGCCCCTGTATTGTCATATTATTGTGTTACTTTTTAGTTCATTTTTTACTTTAGTTTATTTAGTAAATATTTTCTTAACTCTTGTTTCTTGAACTGCATTGTTGGTTAAGGGCTTGTGAGTAAGAATTTCAAGGTAAGGTCTACACCTGTTGTACTCGGCGCATGTGACAAACAACATTTGAATTGAATTGATATTCAAATGTGATGGTATTTGATCACATTAAATCGCACAAGGGCCAGAAAAGGAACACATGACCTAGAAATATACTGTTTGATAAGGGTTGTAGTAGAGTTGCTGTAGAACTGGATCTCACCATCACTGCGCAGCACCAGAGGAGTGGGCGGGCCTTGGACCCTGGTCTTGGTGACCGTGTTGGTCACCACACAGGTGTAGTTGCCCACATCAGAAGGCTCCACTTTAGCGATGTATAGATTTCCAGTCTCCTGGGAGATAAAGCGACGCGTGTCCTGCTTCACAAATGAGGGGTACTCATTAAAAATCCAGGAGAACGTCAGATCTGTGGAAAAAGGATGACATTTTTTTTTTTTTTTTTAAACGTGTGAGATCAAATTAAATCTAAAATTACACAGGGGTTAGAGGGTCAAGCTGACTCTCCTTCTTATTAAAATAATATCACGTGAAAATACAGAAAATACCAGATTTGTCCATGGTTTTTCAGACTGGAGTTGATTTGATGGTGTAGCAGGTGGGTGGTGTTGTGGTTCAATCACCAGAGAGCTACACACTAGGGTGAAAATGAATGATGTTCCAAGTGTGAGGAGTTACCATATGCTGTAATTATCTGGACACACTTCAACATGAATGTTGTTTGTGTGGCAAGGTTTCTTCTGTAAACAAACGTTTCATTTGGACAAAAATCTGTGGACACTTTGTAGTTAACACACGGCTTCAAGATGAAGATGTTCTTATAGCACAGAGTTGGACAGTAACGTGACCAAAAATACTAGGTACATTTTACGTTAAGTAAGCTTTAAAATAACTCATTACCACAATGGTACAAATAACAGTACAACATACAGTATACAGGACATTTGTAGGATCACAGAGCAAGCCAGGATCTCAGCTCTTCTATGATTCTCAGGATAACGAGTGTCCTGTTGGCTGGTAACTGTCAAACGGGTAATCTCTCTAGTCGTCTTTGTGGCATGCTTCTTTCAAAAAGAACAAAACACACGTTCTGAAGACTGACCTTTGAGAAAGACATTTTATTTTGCTATTTGTCTGCAGAGTCAATTACTTTCTGTGCTCAGAGATTTGGGCCCCTCAGGCAAAAAGGATTCACGGAGGAGTAGAAAACACTTAAAAATTCAAATAATATTTGTACGTGACTGAGACAACTGAAATACTCCACATTCTTAGTTCTGTATATTTGTAATGCTTTGTGTTAATCCAAGATCACTGCTTTGTGTTAATCCAAGCTCACTACTTTGTGTTAATCCATGCTCACTGCCTTCTGTTAATCCAAGCTCACTACTTTGTGTTAATCCAAGCTCACTGCCTTCTGTTAATCCAAGCTCACCACTTTGTGTTAATCCATGCTCACTGCTTTGTGTTAATCCAAACTCACTGCTTTGTGTTAATCCAAGCTCAATACTTTGTGTTAATCCAAGCTCACTGCCTTCTGTTAATCCAAGCTCACCACTTTGTGTTAATCCATGCTCACTGCTTTGTGTTAATCCAAGCTCACTACTTTGTGTTAATCCATGCTCACTGCTTTGTGTTAATCCATGCTCACTACTTTGTGTTAATCCAAGCTCACTGTTCCCAGCAGGATTTTGAATGTTGTTTAATCATCATCATCATCATCATCATCATCATGTGATTTAAAAGGTATGTCAAATTAGCTGTGATCCTGCAGTACCCTACAACGAAATCATACTTCTAGGTTTCAACCTACTGCAAGGAACATTGAGAACCAGAGCCAGTGTAAGACATCATGATTTGTAACAGTTTGATCTCAGCTGGTGTGCTTATCAATGCACTGCTCTCAATGCTAGTTTTCTGTTGCTGAGTTCTCCTTTGAAGAAATTATTATTTCTGAATGTTCTGACATTCTCATCAATGAGTTTTCCAGGCCTTCTAATTGACAGGCACGTGTGTACCTTTTCCCTGCTGAGCCAAATCAAACCCATTCACTTGTTAGCTGGCTGGTAATTAAACAAAACAGTCTTGGAGGATTCCTCCCTTACCCTTTCTAACTGCTTGGTCATTTATCAAAGCAGGATTCGATCCATGATGCAGCTCCCTCACAGTTAGGAGCAGGTATAGGCTACAGCATGAATCAGAGCAGGCCAATCAGCCTCTTCAAAAGTGTGTTTTGGCAGAGTCCTGAGTGTATAGACAAGTGGTCTAACGTTGGTCCAACATTTCTGTAGAAAAGCCAACGATAAAGGCCTGCGCTCCTTTTAGTTTTTTATTCGTGTTGCGCTGTTAGTCATAGGTGCACTCGATTCAGAAGCCCTGCGCAACGGGTAAACAAAGTGCTCCCATTTTGAACCATTTCATTTGTCTGAAGAGACTGGGAGATCCATGGCTAAATCGAGGGCCCCTACTGCGCAGGCCAATTGGATAGCTCAAATCACCGTGCTTACAGGGGTTCCAAGAATAGACAGAAAAGAGCTGCTGTTTTTAGGAGTGAGTTCCGTGTTTCTGTTTTTATTCAGCACTGTCAACGCTGTTTTTATTCAGCACTGTCAACGCTGTTTTTATTCAGCACTGTCAACGCTGTTTTTATTCAGCAGTATCCACACTGTTTCTATTCATCACTGTCAACACTGTTTTTATTCAGCACTGTCAACACTGTTTTTATTCAGCACTGTCAACGCTGTATCTATTCAGCACTGTCAACACTGTTTCTATTCAGCACTGCCAACACTGTATCTATTCATCACTGTCAACACTGTTTTATTCATCACTGCCAACACTGTTTTTATTCATCACTGTCAACACTGTTTCTATTCAGCACTGTCAACACTGTTTCTATTCAGCACTGCCAACACTGTATCTATTCATCACTGTCAACACTGTTTTTATTCATCACTGTCAACACTGTTTCTATTCAGCACTGTCAACACTTTCTATTCAGCACGGTCAACACTGTTTTTATTCATCACTGTCAACACTGTTTCTATTCAGCACTGTCAACACTGTTTCTATTCAGCACTGTCAACACTGTATCTATTCAGCACTGTCAACACTGTTTTTATTCATCACTGTCAACACTGTTTTTATTCAGCACTGTCAACACTGTTTCTATTCAGCACTGTCAACACTTTCTATTCAGCACGGTCAACACTGTTTTTATTCATCACTGTCAACACTGTTTCTATTCAGCACTGTCAACACTGTTTCCATTCATCACTGTCAACACTGTTTCTATTCGTCACTGTCAACACTGTTTCTATTCAGCACTGTCAACACTGTATCTATTCAGCACTGTCAACACTGTTTTTATTCAACACTGTCAACACTGTTTCTATTCATCACTGTCAACACTGTTTCTATTCATCACTGTCAACACTGTTTCTATTCATCACTGTCAACACTGTTTCTATTCTGCACTGTCAACACTGTTTCTATTCTTCAATGTCAACACTGTTTCTATTCAGCACTGTCAACACTGTTTCTATTCAACACTGTCAACACTGTTTCTACTCATCACTGCCAACACTGTTTCTATTCATCACTGTCAACACTGTTTCTATTCAGCACTGTCAACACTGTTTCTATTCTCCACTGTCAACACTGTTTCTATTCAGCACTGTCAACACTGTTTCTATTCTCCACTGTCAACACTGTTTTTATTCAACACTATTACAACAAATAAAAAACGCTTCTCTGTACTTCCACTCGCGCTGCAACTGCAATGAATAAGTGTATCGATAGCCCTGCGTTTTCATTATTATTAGCCACTCATTGTGTCTATTTTAATATCAAGGAATATTTAACTTTATCTGGTCATAGGAACAACATGAATTTTTGCATAAGGCAAATGCAGTGCGACTCAGTTTCCCCATCAGATGGAAGACGGTGTCTCATCTCTGGTCAGTCTCACTGGAGGAAAGGAAGAAGAGACAAGGGACTGTGAGAGGTGGACCCTCTGCTGCTCTCTCCCTCCCTCCACTGAGACTAACGCTGTGTTTAAAACTACAGGGAATTCGTAAATCTACAACTTTCAATACAACTGAGAAAGAAAAAAAAGGCGCTCTGACTGGGAAAAATAGTTTTGAACGGTCATCCAACTCAGAATTCCAAGTCGGAAACTCAGGCATCTTTCTAGAGCTCTGACTTTCCAACCTGAAGATCACTGACATCATGATTTGACCCCAAAACATTTTTTTTGGGGGGGGGGAGAGGTCCCAGTTGTCTTGAAAGCACCATCAGATGCAGGTACCATCAGTTCAGTAAAATAAAAAGGCTAATTACTTCCATTTATTCTCCTCAGTGCCTTAAATGTACTACTCATATGATACATGGTGACTACAGTATGGGTAAATAATGTCAGAGCAAGAAAATGTAGTGATAATTCAGTGTTAAACAAGACTAGGAAACATGCCTGAATAATATTATCAAAAATAGTCATTGGTTATTGTAGGTAAAGTAGAGAATAAGGCATTTGCATAATGTAACAGAGGGCATTTGACTTCAAATTAAACTTAGTATTTAAACATCAGACTTAGCACTTAGAAAATACAGTCAGATGGGGGCTGAAATCAATATTTACTTTCTTAAAGCATCAAGAATTCTGTCATAATATAAACCAGGGATGGGCAACTTTGATGGGGGTTGGGGCCACAAAACTGAACTCAAAATGGAGGGGCCGCAGTGGCTCATGGGTCTGCGTACCGACAACCAACCTTGCGAGCAAAACATTTTAGCAGAGAGAGTTCATTTCCTACAATTCTACACATTTTGCCATAGGGTGGAGAGAAATGTTTGCAGTTTTTAATATGATATCTGAGTGAGAGTGACTAACAAAATCAATCGGCTGGCGCCCGGTCGGTAATTGAGTGACTGTCAGTGACTGACATAACAAGAGAAAAACTGATGATGCACAACCACACGTCGAAATTGCACCTTGTGTATTCTACTATTCTAACTCTGAACAGTACGTTGAGATCCCGACTGTTGGCGAAGTGGAGGTGAGGAGCGTTGCATGTGCAATGATATCCGAGGGAAAACAAACAGTGTTTTGTTGTTTACAGTAACTTCTTCGTTGTTGTAATATCACAAACAGACGTGGCGGTTTCACCATTAAGCTTTACTAATATGAATAAGACCGACCTGACAACCACCACACCCATGAAAACTGACTGATTGCTTTATCATGTTTACGCTCAACAAACAAAACGACAAACACAGACGCCAAAGGTGTTTTTAACCAACAGAAAGTGAAAAGAAGTTTCTTGTTAAAAATTCATTTTATACAATGAACAATTTCTGCTGATTTTGGCCATGTGATGAGATTATGAATGCTAGATAGATAAGGCAATCTGTAAAGTGTGGGCAAATTCCTTGATGCTGTTGCGAAAAGATGCTACATTTGAGTAGAGAGGAGTTCCCACTTTGAGGAGTCCCCGCAAGAGGCTTGTCAAATGCTGACAGAATATAGTGCGGTGTGTGTCTAGATTGCTAGGGTGGCACAATGCTTCGGAGAAGTCACCATGAAATAAGGAGATCCACAAAAACAGAGAAACCAGCAAGTATATCGTAAATGATTTGTGAAAATGTTTAAATGATGTAGGAAGACGGAGACACTAAGACATTATCCAAAGGTAAATCTGCCATAATTTAAGATGACACCGCTGTCTCCTAGGTTTCCACTACAGATTCAGCATACACTGTGTTTCTGTCACACTCAGAGAAAATACCATACTGTATGACTGAAAGTAAGATTTAAAGGGTTTGTCTTACATATTTTATAACATCTTTGGTCAAATGAGTTAGTCAATGTATAGACTCACTCCATTAGCCCAAGCAAACTTGACCAAACACAATAGCACATCCAATCACCATGGAAAATCTTGTATGACATAATTGTGCATCTCTACATTTTCCCCAAAAACACAAAAAAATCCCCATGACAGAAATACAAATAATATTGTTTATTTATCATCAAAGCACTAGTCCAACAGTGTAATTATTCCCTTCAATGGGCATGACAGAATATAAATAGACTTTCATGACAAATGATTGGAAATGCTTACACAAGCATTCCTTCATGTGTCTAATAGTGTCAGTGTTCTGAGACAACAATTAAAGCCCTACCAGCCTCTTGGCTTTCTTCAAAGTAACCAACGTGATTCATATCTACACGCTGCAGGACGGCAGGCTCCTAGCCTCAGTTCCTCCTACACTTAACCCAGTGGCAGAGCCCCCTGGGATCCCCCTGCAGAGTCAGCTTGCTATAAAAACAATAAATATTCATCTGAACATGGGGAATAATTATGACAAGGAGGAACAACATGTGCAGCATAGGCCTTCATCAACAGACAAAACAACCCATCTATCAATACAATGCGGTTGTTAAGGTTTATAATAAGGGCATATCAGTTGGTTAGATCCTTCTGAGTTGCATCAGTGTTGATATTGGCGTGTTGATTCTGAGTGGGGGGGTGGGGGGTTGTATTTGTATCTTCATCAAGCATTATCAGTGGCATGCTTTCAATGAATATTAATAATGACACAGATGTCTGATTGTCTGCTATTAATATACATGTAAAGTTTATTCTGACAACACTATGCATTTATTATTACCGTGCTACAAACACAGGCAGCAGCATCCTGGCGATTAACAAACTTAAAACAAAAGGTATCTAATAGTCGTGTTCAAAGTTTAATATAGTCCGTAAGGAAGAAGTAATGTACCGTGACATGTGTGGAGCTGTTGGACAAACCCATAGAAGGGTCACAAAACCAATTTCTTAGTTTCTCTGATATTTTACTTTAGTTTCACTGAGACGAGGTCCTAGCAGGTCCAATAGTCTGGTGAGCATCAAAATAAGGCGAAATTGCACACAAAATAAAATTACACAAAATAACAGCTTCACCCTAAATTTGGTACAATCAGTGCACACTGTTAATATAACTAGGGCCTCCTCCAAAATACTGCCTCTCTTCTCTGCTGAAAACATAGAATTCCATCCCACAGCCTCTGTGAAAAACACCCCTTGAAAGTAATGCCATTCCAATTCTGTTTCAAAGTGCAGTGCTCCCAAGTTTGCTCCAGGCTCCGAGAATCCTCTTCCTCCCCACATTCTGCTCCTTTACATGACTTGACAGAGTGCACATGCTCCATGTTCTCAAATCCTGGGGTCTTGGGGCAAAAAAGAACAGAGGATACACAATAAAAGCAACCCTCTTCTAAGTAGATGTGCACAAGTGATTTCAGTCTGGAGTGCCCCTAAAAGTTCTCTCTCCATTATAAAATGGAGGTCAGGCGCATTAGGTCCAGGACTAAAAAAAGTAATTGAGTAATACAAAGACCAAGGCTACGTCACACAGGCAGCACACTAATGTAGTGTGCTTTGAGAGAGCGTAAGTGACAGCCTTTTAGCCTCTCTAGCTTCTCTGATCCGAGGTGAATATCAGGAGGCCAAGATAGATATTTGACTCTCCACTGTAGATTTCTGGAAACGCTAGCAACACATTCAGAAAACAGAGAGTATTATTACCTCATCATTAGGAGACGATCTCGACCATGTTAATAATAGCATGTGCACACGACTGTGTCTACTTCAAATCTGGGTGTATTCGGTTATAATGACCACACATTCCCAGCACGTTCCCAATGCTAGAACATTGGCCTGTCAAAATAGGAAGTGCATCAGCGGAGGGGAGGCAGCTCCTTGCTCTGTCTGCGCTTGTATCTGGCCTGGCAGTCTTGTGTCATCCCTGATCTGCACCCAGCCCCATCTCCCTGCCTGTCTCTCTTCTGCTGACTAGGAGGAGCAGGTAGGCTCTGCATGCGGACATTGGCCTTCGGAAAAAAAGAACAGCCAAAATATCACTTGTCATGCCATAGCTTCACAAAACGGGCAATAATCATGTTCATTTGAATGACCTCTTTAATCCATACCACATGATCAAAAAATGAAATGTGACATGCCTAACAATGCTTCTGAGGTAAAAATCACTTACATAAAAAAAGCATACCAATACTGCGAAATATCACATACAGTATATATTTGGAATGATAGGATCACCGATTAGCAAATACGTTAGTAATCGGAAGGTGTGGGTGGATAAGATCAGTCTGGTCATTGGCTGCCCATCTCGTCATGTCCTGGACTAGACGGGCCTGAGTGTACGGGCAAAGTTCATGTAGATCTAGACATGGTGACAACAGTAGATAAGGAGCATTAGCGGAGACAGATTTAGATCTGACTAATATTCTTGCAAAATCATACACAAACCCTGTGATTCATTTGAATGTAGTTATTAATCACATAGAGGGCTTACAATTAATCAAAGCTTTTCCAAATACTCAACTGCAAATAAACCAGCCAAATCAGAGGGCACGTGTATTTATGTTCAATAGGAAGATTGGAGACATAAGGAGTCCAATTTGTTCCTGTCTCACCCACTTCTAGGTTGCTACTGTACACCACCAAATTGAATGGAACACTTTACGGGCCACACTGAAAAGCAATAAGTGAAAGCAATGCACTCCAATAACATAAACAGCACAAGAATTGCGAAGAGCCCTTTAAGACGTTGAGTTACAGAACACATGATTAATATTGTGTCTCACTTAACCTGTTTGAGAACACTGATTCAGATGGTAAGTCGGCATTTATTGTCAGGAATCTTGCCCTGGAGGAAGCTATGCAGAGTGGTCACTTGCTGCCATAGCCACAAAGTCATGCAAACCTAACCCTAACCTTAACCACATAACTAACCCTAATGCCTAACCTTAACCTTAAATTAAGACCAAAAAGCAAATGTTGTTTTCATACATTTTTATGATATAGCCATTTATGACTTCACAGCTGGCCCATCTAGCAGTCAATTCTGCCTCCACAAACCAGTATCACAGATTAGTTTGAAATAGAAACAAATTGCTTATTGGAAATTCGAGACAGTCACACGAATAAGTTAATATTTTTGTGTGCAGTACACAATTTGGTATTGTTAGGCTCTTATTTTTCAGAGTAAATAACTCACGGACACTAGAGAAGCTTAACCAAGTTTAATTCTTCCCAAAGGGTCGACACAGCTGTACTCAGATAGAAAAAAATCTTTCTCACCATCACAAGTATATATACCCCACTTTAGACACTCCTCCTTCTCTCCAATCCTTACATCTTATGGTTCCACAGGAAGAGGGTAATAGGGTAATAAACCCTTATTACTCCCTTCAGGGGATCTGACCTGACCTCCTGACCTCAACCCCTCCTTCGCCTAATCCATATATGTCCATCCACTCCCCTATATTAATCCTCTCATCCACCCAACACATTTCAAAGCCATCTGTCTTTCTACAGAAAATCATTAACTTCCAACATAAAAACCCAGTCTCTTTCACTCCTCATATTCTATGCTTCTGATCTATCATTTATCTAATATCGCAATGTTCAGAGTTTATCCCGAATCCAACAGTATACAGTGAATTTCAATCACAGATGAAGACAGTACGTTACTTAAGGCAGAAACGATAGGAGGGATGTTGGTTGGGGAGGATGGATGGGTGGGCATATAATGTGAACGTCTAGCAACCCAAACAAATTGGAATTTGTGTAACGTACACATACGTATTGAGGGAAGAAGATTGTGTAAGACACGCGAAATGTGTTGTGATGAAAATCGTGTAATGTTGCACTATTTTGTATGGCTGTCATGAATTTCAAATAAGTAATTGGTGTCTATTTCACAATAAGCTGTGATAGTGTGTTGGCCTCCAGAGCAAGATTCATGACAATAAACGTCAACCTGAATTCAGACGGTGCCTCCACAATGGTTTATATGCTATGACAGACCGATATTACTGCAGGTCAAGGCACGACAGAAAAAAAAACATTTTTAATGGCGGCACCATATCCTTTTATCATATACACCTGAGGTCAATCAATATACTGTAAATGAAAGGGATTTGTGTTCAAAGCACATTTGAGAAAGAAGACAGTATATCAATGCAATCTTTCCTGGGAGTAAAGGAAACATCCATCTATTGATTGAATTGTACCATAACCACACAGCCAGACAGCCAACTCTACATCAATCTCTTAGCTTATCAAAGAGTGAGACCATTACTGCAAGCAATATTAAAAGCAAACAAGCAGCTGTAATTTCACTTCGGCAATATTGCTATACGTTTGAATAAAAGATGTTGAGAATTTAACATACAAAAGCCAAAAGTATTTGAATATGAGAAGGAACACAACACAATGCAGTTGAGTTTAAAGGTGCAATTTGCAGAAATCGCTCCGCCATTTCCTGGTTGCTCAAATTATAATAGTTTGCCTAATTTCAGTTTGTGACCAATGTGAAATATATTTTTCATAAGCAAAAATATTGTATTTTCAGCTGTTTGAAGCTGGTGTACAAAACTGAAGGTAAAACATAAAGCAAAACGTAATAATGGGAAGCATAGAAATTACACACATAGAACAGATATACCGCTTCTTAAACTTGCTTTTAATAGGAATGACATATCTATAACTCGTATTTCTATGTTCATTTGGTCAGCTCGCCCAGAGAGTTACATATTGCAGCTTTAATTCCTTGCAACAATGAAAGCTGGAGTGTTGTCATCGTAATGGTTAGTAACAACACTCTATTCCAGTCCAAGATGGTGCTCTGCTACCCAAGCTTGCTGTTGAGCACAGAACAGGACAACAGAGTGTTGTTTTCCAGGATTGTTATTTTCTCCTTGCAGAGCAGCTGACATGCAGTGTATTCCTCGAGGGAATGAAATTCCCACTGGCATTGAGGGATTTGTGTTTATGTACTCTGGCACGGGAGCCTGGGGAGAGTTCGTGTGGCTGGTGTCCAGCAGAAAGGAACGAAGTACTTACATACAGCCAACTAGATAGCATAGCAGGAAAGGCACCTGCAATTACACTCCCCTCACACCACACACACACACACATTAAATATAACGACAACAACAACTCAATGTTATTTACTCCATACTCTGAGAAGCTTAAACGTCATTCAAGTTTCCCTCGAGATTGCATGTTTGTGTTCCTACAGTTGCCTACTGTATGTACACTGATCCTGCTATGGGTACATGCCCATAAACTACAGGTAACTGCCAAAATAAATGGAACAACGACATAAAGTGTCTTAATAGGGTGTTGGGACATAGATTCTACAGGTGTCTGGAACACTATTGGAAGAATGTGAATGCCATTCTTCCATGAGAATTTCCATAATTTGGTGTTCTGTTGATGGTGGTGGAAAACGCCGGCTCATGTCTCGCTCCAGAATCTCCCAATGTATTCAGATGTGGTGACTGAGACGGCCGTGGCATATGGTTTACATCGTTTTCATGCTTCTCAAACCATTCAGTGGCCCCTTGTAGCCAAAACAATGGTCAAAATAATGGCCTTCCCAGCATATTTATACATAATCCTAAACATGATGGGATGTTAATTATTAAATAACTCCGGAACAACACCGGTGTGGAAGCACCTGCTTTCAATACACTTTATATCCCCAATTTCCATGAATTGTTAGCTCTCTATATTACTAATAACTACATTCAAATAAATCACAGGGTTTGAGTATGATTTTCCAAGAATATTACTCAGTTACCTGCAAAGTTGTTTTTATCAAGAGAGTGAACACTGTCTCTGTACCGTAATGGAGTATAATTATTTGAACATGTCTACTAGTGTAGATATGTCTGTATAAAAGCCTCTACCTTGTACTTGATACTAATATGGGAAACAGGTCAATAACACTATCACAGTATATCCCCTTAGGAAACACATGCATCTCACTTGTGTGTGTGTGTGTGTCTTTAATATGGTAGGAAGATGTGCCATGCGTGCTGTTGCAAATGGGTTCGGCAAATTACACTCTGTGTGGATTCTTCCTCTGGCGGTAGCCAGAGTGTAAAAATGTCTCTCAATACAGTATTTTTGAGTTATCAACTCAGGAGTTTATTTATGGAGATTATAAAATGTGTCATCCACTAATCAGATTATACATAAACCCTGACAGCATACCCCTTCTGAAATACGGAGTCACAGATGACCTGTAAATGCCTTTTAGTAAACATTCTGCTGATATTTGCTGCTAACCCATCGGGTGTAAGGCAATGTGAACTCACACCCCTGTGTCCCTAGCTAGGAATAGAATAGAAGGAAATCTCTCTGTCTCTTTCTTTCTTTCTTTCTCTCGCCTCTCTCTAACTCAGTCGCACACGCACAGGCACGCACACACACACACGCTCCCTTGCCAGTAGATCATACAGCTCAATCTGCATATTTGAGCTCACTATGCATGCACTCTGCTGCACAGGGAGCTTGTAGACAGCTGTCTGTTATACATTGTGGGCCCCTTGACAGCCACTCAGGCAGAGGCCCAGTGGAGCCCTGGGGATACACTGGTACTCAAGGCTGGAAGCCATGGCCTTGCCCACCTACATAGGGTAATGAATATGAATACTGCACCACCCACATGCAGGATTTGATTGAGCTACTGGCTTCATGAGATATAGTGTGGCAATATGGCAGATTGTTGTCAGTATCGCTTGTCATAGGCTGTCACCATCTTGAAGACATGCTAAGAGAGACACCCCTCATCGTGTCAAACGAGTGACTTACGATGTAAATGCTTCCCCAACCCATCACATCACACTTGTGAGGCGTCACTACAGTATGCACTCATGGCTTGGGTACATACTGTATGCGGTCAGGTCCAGAATTATTGGCACCCTTTACAAAGATGAGCAAAGAAGACTATAAAATAAATAATAAAAATACTGAACTCTATTGCTCAAATGAATGGGAACATTATATTATTTTATACTAATACAATTGCTCAGTGAAAGAGATGTTATTTAACAAGTAATCTTTTTTTTCCAATACCTTTCAATACCTCATCTTGTGAGGACAATGTCACTGAGCCGTTTTCTAAAAGGTTTTATGAGTTCTTAGACCATTCCTCCATACAGAATCCTTCCAGATCCTTGATCTCCATCATCTGTGCTTATGGACTGCTCTCTTCAATTCAAAACACAGTTTTTTTTTTATGGGGTTCAAGTCTGGAAACTAAAATGTAGATTTTGGGTTCAATTAACAATTTATTTGCTGAATTTGATGTGTACTTGGGGTTATTGTCCTTCTGGAAGAGCCATTTGTGGCCAAGTTTCAGCCTATTGGCAGAGGCAAACATCCTGGTACTGGGTAAAGTTCATGATGCCGTCGCCCTTAGCAAGGGCCCCAAGACCAGTGGAAGAAAAATAGCACCATAACATCAAAGATCCACCACCATATTTTACATTTAGGTATGAGATTACTTTCTGCATATGCATCTTTCTTTCGTTCTTAGATTTGTTGGATGACACGAAAATAGAGCTCTTTGGCCATGCACATTTGCGGCGATAGAAAGAATATCATTAAAAAACATGTTTGGTATAGAATATAGCTCAGTATTTGTAATATTTATTTGCTACAATATTTTTGGCTTATCTTTATCAAGGGTGCCAATAATTTTGGACCTGACTGTATAGTATGGAGGCCTTCCACAATCTCCATTTTGTTTATTCCTGAGCTACTACACTCACTCTGATGTACATTCATGTAGTCAGCTGTTAAATATACTGTAAGGACCATTGGTGCATCTCCTATTATTATTACACTAGAAAGACAGCAACATAACGCAACTTTTAAGGTCAACGTATCAGCTGAGTGGGAAGGACTCCACGAAGATACTCACAATGACCGATTGTGCCAGTACAGGGATATACACTCTGAGGTTTACTCTTTTGTTTTGTTCTTAGCATTGGACTTATCAGACTCTAGCTTTGAAATGAATTTCATCTGGTCTTCAAGGACTTCTGTGGAAAACCGTGTAGGAACAAAAAATGGAAACCTACTTTCTAAGAAGAAACATTCCATCAATAGAATTCCTCCAACAGGAAGTAGAGTAACATTCTATAGGAAAATATTTCAAATTAACCTTGGTCTTTGAGAAGAAATATCTCCTTTCTTCATTCTTTCTGAAACAACATTGTGAGAATTAAAATTATGTTCCACTTCTCATTACTAAGAAGACATGTAACTCAAGGAGAAACACTTAATTGACAGGCTGACACGGTACCATGCATCGGAAGTGAGTCACCAGCCTCGAGGTGGCCTTTGTTATATGTATTAACATGTCTGATGTGATTGAAATGTCCTCGCCTTTCTTACACAATAAGTAATGGGTTTATTAAAATACAAACTAAAGTGGAGATGTCATCCCCAAACAGGGCCTTCGAGCCAGCGACCAGCCCTCCGCTAAATACATTAGATATGAAATTATCAACAATGAAAATATGAGGGTAGATCAGGATACTATTAACAATGTGTAAGGGCCGACGCCGGACAGGAGAAGCGGGTACGGGGAGTCAGACATTTATTCGGGAACAGACAAGGAAACAAGACAGGAACAGCGTCGGAACCCAGGTAACACGGACATGATACAATTAATCCTGAAGCAGGGAACAGAGCTTGGGAACAGACAGGTATAGGGAAGGTAATGACACAAGTAATTGAGTCCACGTGAGTCCAATGATCTCACCCGATTCCCACCTGGGCAACCCGGCCCGAGACATGGGTGCTGGGCAAGCCGGCTGGTGGGAAACTCCCCACGAACCGGCAGGGGTGTGGGAGCCTGGCGATCCGGCTGAGGCATAGGAACCTGACAATCCGGCTGAGGCATGAACGCCTGTCGATCCGCATCGGTGTGGAAGCCTGATGATCCGGCAGAGATGGAACAGTCTGACAAGCCTGCTGGGCGAACAAAACCTGACAATCCGGCTGAGGCCCGACGTAGGATGGGCGCCCTCCGAGCCAACCGGGGCAGGGAAACCTCTCGAGCCAGCTAGGGCGTGGAAGCCCGACGAGCTGGCTAGGCACCCCCGGTTCCATTGGTGGCGACCCAGAACCCACGTCACCACCAACCAGAACGCCAGTACTCCCCGATGCGTCGTGTGATGGCTTTGGGATTCTGTAAGGGCCGAAGCCGGACAGGAGAAGCAGGTACGGGGAGTCAGACATTTATTCGGGAACAGACAAGGAAACAAGGCAGGAACAGCGTCGGAACCCGGGTAACACGGACATGAGACAATTAATCCCGAAGCAGGGAACAGAGCTTGGGAACAGACAGGTATAGCGAAGGTAATGACACAAGTAATTGATTCCACATGAGTCTAATGATTGCTGATGCGCGTGACGGGGGGAAGGCAGGTGTGCGTACTGATGGTGGCTTGAGTGCGTAATGCTGGGGATCCTGGCGCCCTCGAGCACCAGGGGGAGGAAGAGCGGGAGCAGGCGTGACAAAATGCCTTTATTTCTAGATGGAGGACTATGATGAAGGTAAGTGGAAAGGGTTGAATACTAACTTTTTCCAGGCAGTTTTCTGCACCTTTGTTTTAGCTTAGGCACTGGCACCAAACTATGAAATATGCACATCTGAAATTGTAATTGGCCATGGAGCCTGCCAAGCTTTTGTTAGGAACAATCCCAACAGGCTACAAACTACAAATTGCTACAGCCCTTGTTTATCACCGATCCCTCCACTTACTGTACTACCCTGCAGGGGTAGTAGGTGAATTTATGACATCTGTGAGAGAGGTTTGAGTGAGCGAGGCAAAGCAGGTGTTGCATTTAATCACTCCTGAAAGAGATGGGATCGATCCCATCTGATCCATCTGCCAAAACAAGACAGAATGTGCCAACAGGCAAAGGAGGTGACAGCCTAAATGATAGCACAAATATGATTCGAAATACGTGGATACCCTATTTTTCCAGATGTGTGCCTAAAGTAACAGCTAATGCGTATAATCATAGCATGAGAAAAAGCACCGTCATTCGAATGTGTTATCGTAACTCATTGCTACAAACGCGTCCTACTGAAGCTATAAGAGCTGTAGGACGAAGAGACTTAGAGACTTTGAGGAAACTGTTTGCTATAGGAGATAAGCTCTTCCTCACACAAAGCTGCCGCCCGTATACTCAAGTGACATAACTCAGAACTGAAAAACATTTTTCCTGGCTGAAAGGGAATTGTTTTCTACCAGTTTCTCTCTCAGAAATATTCAAATAGACAAATAACAAGAAAACATTTGGTACTCAAGCTTCGCCATCTCGGCTGCACATTCAGTTCAGATATTTCAGAAATATTGAACGTGTACAAAATGTCCTCATGCAATATATATACAATACCAGTCAAAAGTTTGGACACACCTACTCATTCAAGGGTTTTTCTTTATTTGGGCTATTTTCTACATTGTAGAATAATAGTGAAAACATCAAAACTATAAAATAACACTTATGGAATCATGTAGTAACCGAAAAAGTGTTAAACAAATGAAAATATATTTTATAATTGAGGTTCTTCAAAGTAGCCACTCTTTGCCTTGACAGCTTTGCACACTCTTGGCCTTCTCTCAACAAGCTTCATGAGGAAGTCAATTAACAGGTGTACCTTGTTAAACGTGAATTTGTGGAATTTTGAGTCAATCAGTTGTAGGGGGGTAGAAGATAGCCCTATTTGGTAAAAGACCAAGTCCATATTATGGCAAGAACAGCTCAAATATGCATAGAGAAACAACAGTCCATCATTACTTTAAGACATGTTGGTCAGTCAATGTGGAAAAAGTCAAGAACTTTGAATGTTTCTTCAAGTGCAAGTTGCAAAAACCATCAAGCACTATGATGAAACTGGCTCTCATGAGGACCGTCACAGGAAAGGAATACCCAGAGTTACTTCTGCTGCAGAGGATAAGTTCATTAGAGTTACCAGCCTCAGAAATTGCAGCCCAAATAAATGATTCATAGTGTTCAAGTAACAGACACATCTCAACATCAACTGCTAAGAGGAGACTGTGTGAATCAGGCCTTCATGGTCAAATTGCAATGGACATTAGACTGGTGGACATTTGTCCTTTTTGGTTTGAAAAATGTGAGATTTTTGGTTCCTACCGCCTTGTGTTGGTGAACGGATGATCTCTGCATGTGTATTTCCCACCATAACGCATGGAGAAGGAGGTGTTGTTTTGTGGGGGTGCTTTGCTGGTTACACTGTATTTGATTTATATAGAATTCAAGGCACACTTAAACAGCATTACTACCACAGCATTCTGCAGCGATACGCCATCCCTCTGGTTTGGGCATATAGGGACTATCATTGTTTTTCAACAGGACAATGATCCAACACACCTACAGGCTGTGCAAGGGCTATTTCACCAAGAAGGATGGATTGAGTGATGGATTGCTGCATATGATAACCTTGCCTCCACAATCCCTTGACCTCAACCAAATTGAGATGGCTTGGGATGAGTCGGACCACAGAGTGAAGGAAAATCAGCCAACAAGTGCTCAGCATATGTGAGAACTCCTTCAAGACTGTTGGAAAAGCATTCCAGGTTAAGCTGGTTGAGAGAATGCTAAGAGTGTGCAGCGCTGTCATCAAGGCAAAGGGTGGCTATTTGAAGAATCTCAAATATATATATAAAAAAATTGGTTACTACATGATTTTGGTTACCATATGTGTTATTTCACAGTTTTGATGTGTTCACTAATTATTCTACAATGTAGAAAATAGTAAGAATAAAGAAAAACCCTTGAAGGAGTAGGTGTTCTAAAGCTTTTGACCGGTAGTGTATATATATATATACATACAGTATATATTCAATAATTATATTCAATAGCAATACAATGATCCTTCTTCATCAGCCGCAGCATATTACTGTGGGTTAAAACTGTGTATAAAGTTCAGCCTTCACCATTCATCTCTCATGCAGAGATCTTGTAAATAAGGAACATGCAGACACCAGACACCCTTTTCAAGTATAGGGAATACAAGCTTGTCCTCTTCACTTCTGAGAAGTTTTCAGTTTCTAAGAAGTGGTGATAACTTAAAGCAATTCCTTTTGCTCTTTTAACTTGTTAAGAATTTATGAACAGAAGTGTGAGCTAAAATAGAAAATACAATATAAGCAAGTATGTTTCACAATGGAAAATATACAGAAATTCAACTTGCTTTTGAAAAGTAATTAATGATTCTATTTCATCATGTAAGAATATTCAGCAAAACTGAAAATGATAGTTCTCAGTTCTGATGGGTTAAGACCAACCCGTAGTAATTTGAACATTCTGTGGATATGAAGCACTTTTAAAGCTAGAATCTGCAGTTGCAAAATCTATTTTTGGACTTATAAATAAATGATATAAATGAATGATATAAATGAATGACATACCCATTGATTCTTGAGGAATATAACTTACAAATGCCTCGTGAGCTTAGTTTAACTGTCATAACCCATCAGAACCCCAAATATTGTATAAGCTTGTTTTACTCCAATGATTGTAAACAACGTAAATGTAAACAAACACTGTATAGCCAAAAAACATGGTTAAAACTATAATATTGATATAATGGATGGCCAGTCCTTGCATCAGCTCAGTCTATGATTTCGAAAGTAATTACATTTCTCTATGTCCATCCTTCAGTTTTTTTTGCTAAAACAGAGACAGGGATGGGCTTTGTTATTGTTTCAACTGCAGATTCTAGCTTTAATTGAGCAACACTGTCAACACAATTAATAAGATGTTAAAACACATGCTGTTCTTTTAATGAATAAAAGTAATCAAACTGATATGGGAAAATAATATATTATATGCCATTTAGCAGGCGCTTTAATCCAAAGTGACTTATATGCATGCATACATTTTATGTAGGGATGTTCCCAGGAATCAAACCCACTATCCTGACATTTGGAAGGGCCATACTCTACCAACTGAGCTACAGAGGACGATGGAAGGTACAGAAAGTGCGAGGAGGCTTGACAGGTGGTTATATAAATGAATCTCAACACAAAGTCCCTCCTATGAAAGAGAGGTAGGACTCCAAGGCTGGTAGGGAGAAGAAGCTAAACTCTCGACAGAGGAGAATGGCTTAACACCCCATGGTTAGCAGAGGATGATAATGTTTGCGCAATCTATTGGATACCGGGAACGATCCGTTGGAGATCACTTGGCCTTGGCTCCCCACAGATGCGGGTAAAGAGGGTGTTGGTCAGCTATAGGCTAGTGGCACACAAACACCTTTGTCTCCCGAGGGCAATTTGGCAAGCTAACACTTGCTGATGGTCTTAGGAAACATGAGCAAGAGGAAGATAGGCAGCTCCAGGAGCTGAAAGCAGCAGAGAGGAGATGCCTGTCTGGAAACTCCACTCTTCATTTCTGATGCCTCAGCCTCGGACATATCCTAAGCTGTTAGAAAAGTTTCAATGTGTTCAGGAGAGAGACGTGTTATAGCCTGACAAGCAGGTGACAATGTATGGCTCAGTTATCACTATAAAGAGTCTGTGGTTGGTTTCTTACCTCCAGAGTGAGATGGGGGACCACACAGCAGCACCACCCCCTGTCCCTCGCGAACTGACACCGAGCTTCTTCTGTGGGTCTTGAAGTTTTCCATGTCTGAAAAATAATAGGCATTATGTAATACTCCCTGCTGGATTGTGGCCCGACAAATCTTTGATAGTGTGCAAGACAAAACAAACAAAAACAACATGTTTGTGCAGAGCAAGAAAACAAAACACACACATTTGATAAATCAAAAGAAAAGAGAGAATAACTTTGGGTCAAATTGAACAATCTCAGGTGTGCTGCAACTGTGCTGCACATCTAACATCTAACTCAAAAAAGTCAACATTGGTCAGAAAGGAAAGTGGTGAGAGGTACACCTGCTCGTCGGACATCTCATTTGGTGGAGGAGGAGCAATGGGCTGGGGCTGTTTTTCATGGTTCGGGCTAGGCCTCAAACTATTATTCTTCCTCCATCAAACTTTACAGTTAGCACTATGTATTGGGGCAGGTAGCGTTCTCCTGGAATCCGCCAAACCCAATGTGTTTCATGAAGCTCCCAACGAACAGTTATCGTGCTGACATTGCTGCTAGAGGCAGTGAGTGTTGTAACCGAGGACAGATGATTTTTACGCGCTACGAGCTTCAGCGGTGCCATTCTGTGAGTTTGTGTGGCCTACCACTTCGTGGCTGGGCAGTTCCTAGACGATTCCACTTCACAATAACAGAAATTACAGTTGACCGTTCAGCTCTAGCAGGAGAGAAATTTGATGAACTGACTTGCTGGAAAGGTGGCATCCTATGACTGTGTCATGTTGAAAGTCATTGAGCTCTTAAGTATAGGCCATTCTACTGACAAAGTTTGTCTATTGAGATTGCATGGCTGTGTGCTCGATTTCATACACCCATCAGCAACAGTTGTGGCTGAAATATCTGAATCCACTCATTTTAAGGGGTGTCCACAAACTTTTGGCAATGTAGTGTATATTTAGCTGGAGATGAATAGTCATGATGGAAATCCCTGTGAGCCTTGCCTTGTGCTGTACGTATACACATTTGGGGGTGGTAAACAGCCTTAAGCTCTGCCTCAGGCTAAATCCCCCTGTGACTGAGTGTTTACTGAGGGATCCCAAGCCTCAATATGAGAAAAATGTCACACACAGTTGCATCATTAGCTTCAGCCCGGATGTTTTGATGGTCCAATAAAAATAATACTAATAAAAATAGTTTAAAAAATTCAAAAATCATGTTAAACACCATGCAGAGTGAGTCCATGCAACTTACACTGCCTGCTTTCCACATTTTGTTCCTCAACAGCCTTATTCTAAAATTGATCAAATAGTTATTTTTTCTTCATCAATCTACACACAATACCCCATCATTGCAAAGCAAACACATAATTTTATTTATTTTTATTTAAGATAAAACACTGAAATGTCACATTTACATACAATTGATTTCGGAAGATTACATACACCTTCGCCAAATACACTTAAACTTAATTTTTCACAATTCCTGACATCTAATTCAAGAAAACATTTCCTGTCTTAGGCCAGTTAGGATCACCACTCTATTTTAAGAATGTGAAATGTCAGCATAATAGTAAAGATAATTATTTATTTCAGATTTAATTTCTTTCATCACATTCCCAGTGGGTCAGAAGTTTACATACACTCAATTAGCATTTGGTAGCATTGCCTTTAAATTGTTTAACTTGGGTCACACGTTTCAGGTAGCCTTCCACAGAGCTTCACACAATGAGTTGGGTGAATTTTGGCCCAATCCTCCTGACAGAGCTGGTGTAACTGAGTCAGGTTTGTAGGCCTCCTTGCTCGTACACGCTTTTTCAGTTCTGCCCACTAATTTTCTATAGGATTGAGGTCAGGGCTTTGTGATGGCCACTCCAATACCTTGACTTTGTTGTCCTTAAGCCATTTTGCCACAACTTTGGAAGTATGCTTGGGATCATTGTCCATTTGGAAGACCCTTTTGCGACCAAGCTTTGACTTCCTGACTGATGTCTTGAGATATTGCTTCAATATATCCACATAAGTTTCCTCCCTCATGATGCCATCTATTTTTTGAAGCGCACCAGTCCCTCCTGCAGCAAAGAACCCCCACAGCATGATGCTGCCATCCCCTGTGCTTCACGGTTGGGATGGTGTTCTTCGGCTTGCAAGCATCCCCCTTTTTCTTCCAAACATAATGATGGTCATTATGGCCAAACAGTTCTATTTTTGTTTCATCAGACCAGAGGACATTTCTCCAAAAAGTACAATCTTTGTCCCCATGTGCAGTTGCAAACCGTAGTCTGGCTTTTTTATGGCGGTTTTGGAGCAGTGGCTTCTTCCTTGCTGGGCGGCCTTTCAGATTATGTGGATATAGGACTCATTTTACTGTGGACTCCAGCATCTTCACAAGGTCTTTTGCTGTTGTTCTGGGATTGATTTGCACTTTTCACACCAAAGTACGTTCATCTCTAGGAGACAGAAAGCATCTCCTTCCTGAGCGGTATGATGGCTGCGTAGTCCCATGGTGTTTATACTTGCGTACTATTTTTTGTACAGATGAACGTTAGGCGTTTGGAAATTGCTCCTAAGGATGAACCAGACTTGTGGAGATTTTTTTCTGAGGTCTTGGCTTGTTTCTTTTGATTTTCCCATGATGTCAAGCAAAGAGGCACAGAGTTTGAAGGTAAGCCTTGAAATACATCCACAGCTACACCTCCAATTGACTCAAATGATGTCAATTAGCCTATCAGAAGCTTCTAAAGCCATGACATCATTTTCTGGAATTTTCAAGCTGTTTAAAGGCACAGTCAACTTAGTGTATGTACACTTCTGACCCAGTGGAATTGTGATTCTGTGAATTATAAGTGAAATAATCTGTCTGTAAATAATTGTTGAAAAAATTACTTGTGTCATGCACAAAGTAGATGTCCTAACCGACTTGTCAAAACTATAGTTTGTTAACAAGAAATTTGTGGAGTGGTTGAAAAACTAGTTTTAATGACTCCAACCTAAGTGTATGTAAACTTCTGACTTTAACTGTAAGTATTCAGAAGCTTTACTCAGTAATTTGTTGAAGCACCTTTGGCAGTGATTACAGCATCGAGTCTACTTAGGTATGACACTACACGCTTGGAGCACCTGTATTTGGGGAGTTTTTCCCATTCTTCTCTGCAGATGCCCTCAATCGTCACTTTACAGCTATTTTCAGGTCTCTCAGAAATGTTTGATCGGGTTCAAGTCCGGGCTATGGCTGGGCCACTCAAGGTCATTCAGAGACTTGTCCAGAAGCCACTCCTGCATTGTCTTGCCTGTGTGCTTAGTGTCATTGTCCTGTTGGAAGGTGAACATTCGCTCCAGTCGGAGGTCCTGAGTGCTCTGGAGCAGGTTCTCGTCAAGGATCTCTCTGTACTTTGCTCTGTTCATCTTTCCCTCGATCCTGACTAGTCTCCCAGCCCCTGATGCTGAAAAACATCTCCACAGCATTATGCTGCCACCAACATGCTTCACCGTATGGATGGTACCAGGTTTCCTTCAGACATGACGCTTGGCATTCAGGCCAAAGAGTTCAATCTTAGTTTCAACAGACCAGATAATCTTGTTTCTCATGGTCTGAGAGTCTTTTGGTGCCTTTTGGCAAACTCCAAGCGGGCTGTCATGTGCCTTTTTACTCAGGAGTGGCTTCCATCTGGCAACTCTACCATGAAGGGGTCATTGGTGGAGTGTTGCAGAGATGGTTGTCCTTCTGGAAGGTTCTCCCATCTCCACAGAGGAATTCTAGAGGTCTGTCAGAGTGACCATTGGGTTCTTGGTCACGTCCCTGACCAAGATCCTTCTCCCCCGATTGCACAATTTGACCAGACGGCCAGCTCTAGGAAGAGACTTCTTTCATTTAATAATGATGGAGGCCACTGGGTTCTTGGGGACCTTCAATGCTGCAGAAATGTTTTGGTAACCTTCCCCAGATCTGTGCCTCGACACAATCCTGTTTTGGAGCTCAACGGACAATTCCTTCGGCCTCATGGCTTGGTTTTTGCTCTGACATGCACTGTCATCTGTGGGACCTTATATAGACAGGTGTGTGCCTTTCCAAATCATGTCCAATCAATTGAATTTACAACAGGTGGACTCCATTCAAGTTGTAGAAACATCTCAAGGATGATCAATAGAAACAGGACGCACATGAGCTCAAATTCGAGTCAAATAGCAAAGGGTCGGAATTCTTATATACATTAGCAAAAAATGTATAAAAAAACGTTTTTGCTTTTTCATTATGGTGTATTGTGTGTACATTGCCGAATAATTTATTTTATTTAATCCATTTTAGAATACGGCCGTAAAGTAGCAAAATGTGAAAAAAGTAAAAGGGTCTGAATACTTTTCGAAGACACTGTATATGCAGTACCAGTCAAAAGTTTGGACACATCTACTCATTCCAGGGTTTTTCTTTATTTTACTATTTTCTACATTGTAGAATAATAGTGATGACATCAGAACGATGAAATAACACATATGGAATCATGTAGCAACCAAAAAAGTGTTAAACAAATCAAAATATATTTTCTATTTGAGACACTTCAAAGTAACCACCCTTAGCCTTGATGACAGCTTTGCACACTCTTGGCATTCTCTCAACTAGGTTCATTAGGTAGTCACCTGGAATGCATTTCAATTAACAGGTGTGCCTTGTTAAAAGCTAATTTACGGAAATGATTTCTTTCTTAATGCGTTTGAGCCAATCAGTTGTGTTGTGACATGGTAGGGGATTCACACAGAAGATAGCCCTATTTGGTAAAAGACCAAGTCCATATTATGGCAAGAACAGCTAAAATAAGCAATGAGAAACAACAGTCCATCATTACTTTAAGACATGAAGGTCAGTCAATATGGAACATTTCAAGAACTTTGAAACTGTGCAGTTGCAAAAACCATAATGTTGAGTACCGCCACAGGAAAGGAAGACCCAGAGTTATCTCTGATGCAGAGGATAAGTTCATTACAGTTACCAGCCTCAGAAATTGCAGCCCAAATAAATCCTTTTATTATGTTATGACTGACAAATATCAACATTAACAAGGAGACTGTGTGAATCAAGCCTTAATGGTCGAATTGCTGCAAGGACCACAATAAGTAGAGACTTGCTTTGACCAAGAAAATGAGCAATGGACATTAGACCGGTGGAAATCTGTCTGGTTCCCACCGTGAAGCATGGAGGAGTAGGTGTGATGGTGTGGTGGTGCTTTGCTGGTGACACTGTCTGTGACTAATTGAGAATTTAAGGCTCACTTAACCAGCATGGCTACCACAGCATTCTGCAGAGATACGCCATCCCATCTGGTTTGCGCTACTATAATTTTTTTTTACAGGACATACTTCCAGGTTGTGTAAGAACTATTTGACCAAGAAGGAGAGTGATGGAGTGCTGCTTGAGATGACCTGCCCTCCACAATCACCCGACCTCAACCTAATTGAGATGGTTTGGGATGAGTTGGACCTCAGAGGTAAGGAAAAGCAGACAACAAGTGCTCAGCATATGTGGGAACTCCTTCAAGACTGTTGGAAAAGCATTCTAGGTGAAGCTGTTTGAGAGAATGCCAGGAGTGTGCAAAGCTGTCATCAAGGCAAAGGGTGGCTACTTTGAAGTGTCTAAACTCTCAAATATATTTTGATTTGTTTAACACTTTTTTGATTATATATATATATTGTATTTGGTCAAGATTTCACAATGCAGTGGACCGCTCACGTCCCTTGCCCTCTCCCCCAGACCTACAGCACCGTTTAGATGTCAATGCCATCACTCAGGGAAACGCCTGTCACTCAGTCAGAGTCTGCAGAGCAAATATGGATATTCTGAACTTCTTCCAAAAGAGAGGCAGAAAAAGCGAGCAGGTTGAGCATGAGCAGGCAGCAGTGATTGAGAGGGCAGAACTGCCAGAAAGTCAAAGTGCAATCACAGCAGCGGCAGGTTTAGCCACAGGTTTGTGCAGGGAAGGTGGTAGCTAATGCTAATAAGCTAGTGTTAGCACTCAGCCTCCTTTAGTTATTGGGTGTCAGACAGAGTTAGCGAAATGCTTGTTCTGAGACTGAAGAGATGAGAGAACACTTTTCTGACTGAAGTAGTGCCCCCCTGTGGACTGAAGCTGAACTTTACTACAACTAGATATTTAACCCTGTTTAAAATGGACAATGTTGAGGTGGTAGAATTGAAAAAATGAAATTAATCATAGAGGTCTTATTCCATTCTACAGGTAAACATACTTGTCTCATGTCTGTTATTTCCATATACAGTAGTCTAAGCAACTATTTGTAAAAAAAAACTGCCAATTATTAAATTGGTTAAATTATTTGTATATACTTTTCTTTAGTCAGGGGAGCCCAATTGAGACCACATCTCATTTGCAATGGTGCCGTGATGACAAAAATTCCATCAACACAACAACAAAAAGATAAAAACTACAAGACAGCTATAAATATAGAACTTCAGGTAATTACAACAAGTTATAACAATGAATTGAAACAATTGGACACTTCAGTGAACTAATTTAACAACAGAGTTTTAAACTGCCCTATTGACACCAGGAAATCCAGGTGTCATTTGTTTTGTAAGGCATTCCATAACTGTGGTGCGTTAAGACTGAAAGCGGATTTACCAAATATTGTGGAGACAAGCGGGACCTCGAGAGTTACCCAACCCTGCAAACAGGTTTGGTTTCTCATATATGTATATTTCAACAGGGAAGTGAGGTATATTGGAGCAGAGCTTTGTCAACAAGATGGGAGTAAATGAAGTGATCTACAGGATCTACTTCATTGAGCTTTTATTTGTTTTACTCTTTTTAATCACTTAACTACCTACTTTTTCTATTGTTGTTGCATTGTCGAGAGGCGAACCTGCAAGTTAGTATTTCATTGCACTGTGTACTCTTTTTTAGATCATGTGTATATGACAAATAAACAAACTTGGACTTGAACTTAGAAGGGAAGCGGGTCATTCCATGAACATGAGAAAACCGCTATACACAAAGTGTAACGATCGTCGTTGGAATGAGGTGAGGACCAAAGCGCAGCCGTGGTAAGTGTTCATGATGATATTTATATAAACAAAATAACAAAGAGAAAGAAACGAAACCGAAACAGTTCTGTAAGGTGACAAAACACACTAGACAGAAAATAAACACCCACGAAACACAAGTGGGAGAAGGCTACCTAAGTATGATTCTCAATCAGAGACAACTAACGACACCTGCCTCTGATTGAGAACCATACCAGGCCAAACGCAAAAACACAACATAGAAAACGGAACATAGACAACCCACCCAACTCACGCCCTGACCATACTAAAACAAAGACATAACAAAGGAACTAAGGTCCGAACGTGACACAAAGCTACGACGGTGTCTTGGAAGAGAGACACGTGATCATATACAAATGTACGCCAGGTTTGAAATGATTATGTTACATAGTCAAATATTATATCTGTTTGGGCTTCTTGCAGTCAATTTCTTGCGGACCACCAGTTGGGGAACCCTGCAGTAAACATTGTTCAATCAATTGAACACTCTACACAAACAATCATTTTATTAACACTCCTCCTATTACGTCTTGGGTATTTAATAGGGTACCAAACAGCATATACAACACGGTGCAACCATACAAGAATCACTACCACAAGATTATTACAGTTATCCACACTAGATTACAATCATTGTTGCACGGTTGAGCCTGCCGAGAAAAAAATATCTCAGCTGAGGCTGACGGAAAAACAACTTTCATCATGTAATTTCACTCCTGAAATTATGAAGTCATAGTCTCGGGAACATCAAGAAGGCGATATTAGACCCAAAATGTTAAGGATGAAATCAACAAGGCCCAAATAAATAGGGCCTCCAAAACAAAGGAGGACTCCAGTATGCAGAAGGTATTTTGCTTAGCCTAAGTCACACATGAAGGATTTTAATGGCTCCAGTGGTTATCAGCTTTCGATTGTGTTTTATTCATCACTCTCACTACCGCAAACATTACAAAGCAATTCAAAAATGGCTTAGAAACTAAAATTACCTTTTTATTGAAACTAATTTATGTTTGACAATTGACGGGAAACAATAACAGGCCGCAACAGACTCCTGCAACTTCCCTCGCCATTGTTGCCCGGCGGATCTGGGTAAAGGGAATTCAGAAAGCAAAAAGAGCAGTCTTCATGGATGAGTGTGCAGAGCGTCTCGGGTGGGACCTGGATAAATATGGGAACTGCGATCGGGAACTTCTCAATTCCTTTCAAGAGGCTGTGAGCAGTGATTCGATTTGGAATAATGCCATACCTACCACAGACATGAAAGGGGCAGTTACGCAAAAGTGTGTTTGGGGGAAAAAGCTGCACAGACCGATGCTGTAGATATCGCACAAAGACAAAACAGCAGCAGTCGAGCTTGTGGACAAATTCCCCTGATTTTCCTCCCTTTGATATTCCCCGAACACTACTGAATGTTCCATTTAGTTTATTTGTATTGACACTGTTTAAAGTGGGGACAGTATGAATTTAACCAGTGGTAATTTACTACAAGTGAAACCTGTCTCCACAAAACTGGGCCAAGTTAGAAAGAATTTGACCGTCGGGGACACAGACAGCGATAAGAAGGACATTCATACTGTATCTTTCTACCACAGGGAACGGCGAGACATTTATTTGATAACGGGTGATATCGCAGATTTAAGAGCACCTGTTGTTCAAATTGGATTAATTAACCTTAATTAACCTTGCTCTGTAACATGCTCCATATTGTCATGTGACCTCGAGCAGCGATGCAGGAATGAAAGCTCTCTTTCCAGGGCGACTCAATGGAAAAGTCTTGAGCGTCTCTCTCTGCAACCAACCCAACCTGCTTTGAAACTATATTGCTGATTAGTTCTGCTCCAGGAGAAGATTTAAATGTAAAATTACTGGGCTCACTGATTTATGAAGAGGACTATAAGGTCAGCTAATATATGTCATACTGACTATGGGACAAGTCTATTAGGAGGCAGGCTGTAATTATTTCTTAAAACATAAATCTCCTCTGAACCCATACAAGAACACACTTTTGCTAATAGCTATTTGAGACTCTTAAGCTCTATTAAGAAAATATATTCCTTGCAACTTTTCACAGATTAATATGAGATTTGGCAATTTGGAGTCAATTATATGCACCTACCTCCGCAATTGAACTGATGAAAAAAAAAAGGAATGAATGAATCTCATATTTTCTTTCTCAATGCAAAAAGATAAATGCATTTTGTTGATACCATACCATTAAACTGGTAGACCATTAAACTGCACACTGGTAGAAATTCCGGACAACGTTTATCCCATTTTGGAATAATTTCGGTTGAATACATTCTATTCTGAACATATTCTACAACATCAAAAACTGTTTCAAATGCTATGGCAGTTCAAAGTGTTTCTACATTTCAACTATAGACAGTATTACTGGTAAAAGAGAATGTGATCTCTGGACTGACTGGGCTTAATTGTCTGCAAGTGAACTCTCCATTTGGGAAGTCTAGACTGCTTGACTTTTCTCTATCAAAACACAAATTTAATGAATGTATGCCGATGTCCCGTGCATGTGGGCCCACGGAGGTAATTCTGTGTCTATATTGGTCCAATCTTGCTACCGGGGGATTGGTAACAAAAGGTTTGGAGTGGCACTGCCGCCCTCTTTCATCTCAACACAGGATGGGGTGCTAGATAAAAGCCACAGAGAGCCTAGGAAATAGAGAGTCTAAGGGAACAAAGTGGACAAAAGCATTGGACATCTAAGGTGCTGAATTAATTTAACAAAGTATCTTTTTGGGCATTATTTGGGATCGAGATAAAAGCCATCGCAGTAAAAAGAAACAGTACTGGGACCACTTCACTGCAAGTGCAGGAGGCCATTTTTTGATCATCCTGATAAAACACACACACACACACACACACACACACACACACACACACACACACACACACACACACACACACACACACACTGTGCCCCCTCCTGTCCTGAAAGACAAAACAGAGCAAACAAACCATTGTTGCAAAAAGGGCCTGAAGAGACAAGCAGAAATCCTTAATACAGTATGATACAGGCCATGTCTTAAGAGGAGCCTCTGCAGAGTCGGAGCGGCCAGTGCTGGGGAGGGACTTGACCAAATGCATGCTCCTCTAGGCACACAGCTGTGCTCGTGCTCTTTTTGTTCCAAAGAAAGCATGCCGTCAGCCTTCAAGGGACATTTCAAATAATTCACATCAGTCGCAACAAAAATAACAGGCCTTGTATATGTTGGCATTGAACTACTCTTCGCCATGATTTCTTTTGAGAAATACTAAAGGAAATATATAAATAAATACAAATCAAGTGAGAAAAAAATGGCTTTGTAGTATCAAGACTAGTTACGTCTTTCGGTTCGATCTAAACATACACACGAGAGTGGAAAAAACAGAAGACACTAGCACTACAATAACGTAGGTCTATGTCCATAATGGAACGAGCTAACTACAATAAATCACAGTTTGAATGTGACTCCTTATCCAATTAGCATCCATTATTTTAAGGGTGGGATGACATTACATACAATGATCCAGATGAACCTGATGATCACATCCCAGCTATATGAGCATTCTAAATGCCAGGACGACTTATCATACTTCAACAAGGCTGTCCAAGTGGAACAATGGGATTCATTACGCCACCAACTCCTGGAGGTACGATTTACTACCGTGATGAGGGCAGAGCTAAAGGGACTGAGGGTCGATTTCAATGATGTTCTACTCTAGTACCTATCGCACACCATAAACCACATATTTAAATATGTTTTGTCATCACGACTTGATCTTTGGAAGTAGATGTGTTGCTATCAGATATGACATTGTGTTGATGATGATCTGTTTATGTTTGACATGGACCATAGTACTATATCTGTTGTTGCTAGTCTTCTCTACCCCTTCAGTTCGGGAAAGCAATTTTGATCTTTTTAAGACACGTTGGCCACAGTATCTCTATTTGAGGTATAGAGTGAGGTATTCTTTCTCCTCACAGCAGGCTGTGTAGGGGCTATAGCTGGGTCTCCTTGATGGTCGAGATCCTGGGGAGGCGTTTGATGGTTTTTCCGCATCCTTCCCTTTCCGCTGAACTCAGAAACAGACCCCGGAGGATTTGCAGGGGATTGAAAGTTCGACTCATCTTTGCACGCTTAACTTACTGCACCTGGGTTAACTGGATTTGACATTGCATCATAGAGTAGGTTCAAATGTGCAGTTAATGACTGATGTTTCTTTTCATTTTGTTCTTATCAAAGAAGAAGCATTCAAAGCCACGAGGTGGAGAAATGTACATGGTATCTGATGCAACTGCATACAGTGCTGTACAGATACAGTACCTGCATTCTATTAAGGAAAAAGTTGAAATAGCTGGTAGATATTTACCCTTCATTAACTCAGCTTACTGTGCTCTCTCTATACACATTATCACAACAGCTGGAGAGTAATGTTTCGGAATTATTCACGCTTAAATGAGGGATTCATGTACTGTATATCCTCCAGGGCTTGTGGTCTGCTCTTGTGACTTACTGGGATTTTCACACCATGTTCAGTAAATCTAGGATTCTCAAATCTCTGGATGAACAGGGTTCGTAAAAATCTAGAGCCCAGAGGAAAAAAAGGGAAATAAAAACAGCAAATCTGCAATTGCACATGTTCTGTGAGAGAAATACATACACGCTCTATGAATGTAAACTAAAAACAACTACGGATCGTTTTCTGGCAAAATATACACTACCCGTCAAAAGTTTTAGAACACCTACTCATTCAAGGTTTTTCTTTATTTTACTTTTTTCTACATTGTAGAATAATAGTGAAGACATCGAACTATGAAATAACACATACGGAATCATTTACTAACCAAAAAAGTGTTAAACAAATCAAAATATATTTGGTATTTGAGATTCTTCAAATAGCCACCCTTTGCCTTGATGACAGCTTTGCACACTCTTGGCATTCTCTCAACCAGCTTCACCTGGAATTCTTTTCCAACAGTCTTGAAGGAGTTCCCACATATTATGCTGAGCACTTGTTGGCTGCTTTTCCTTTACTCTGTGGCCCGACTCATCCCAAACCATCTCAATTTGGTTGAGGTTGGGAGATTGTGGAGGCAAGGTCATCATATGCAGCAATCCATCACTCAATCCATCATTCTTGGTGAAATAGCCCTTGCACAGCCTCGAGGTGTGTTTTGCGTCATTGTCCTGTCGAAAACAAATGATAGTCCCACTAAGCTCAAACCAGATGGGATGGCGTATCGCTGCAGAATGCTGTGGTAACCATGCTGGTTAAGTGTGCCTTGAATTTTTTTTTAAGTGTCACCAGCAAAGCACCCCCACACCATAGCACATCCTCCTCCATGATTCACGGTGGGAAATACACATGCAGAGATCCGTTCAGCCACAACTCATCTCACAAAGACATGGCGGTTGGAACCAAAAATCTACAATTTGGACTCCAGACTTAAGGACAGATTTTCACAGGTCTAATGTCCATTGCTCGTGTTTCTTGGCCGAAGCAAGTCTCTTCTTCTTATTGGTGTCCTTTAGTAGTGGTTTCTTTGCAGAAATTCAACCATGAAAGCTTGATTCACACAGTCTCCTCTGAACAGTTGATGTTGAGATGTGTCTGTTACTTGAACTCTGTGAAGCATTTATTTGGGCTGCAATTTCTGAGGCTGGTAACTCTAATGAACTTATCCCCTGCAGAAGAGGTAACTCAGGGTCTTCCATTCCTGTGGCAGTCCTCATGAGAGCCAGTTTCATCATAGCGCTTGATGGTTTTTGTTACTGCACTTGAAGAAACGTTCAAAGTTCTTAAAATGTCCCATATTGACTGACCTTCATGTCTTAAAGTAATGATGGACTGTTGTTTCTCTTTGCTTATTTGAGCTGTTCTTGCCATAATATGGACTTTTACCAAATAGGGCTATCTTCTGTATACCCCCCTACCTTGTCACAACACAACTGATTGGCTGAAACGCATTAAGGAGGAAATTAACTTTTAAGAAGACACATCTGCTGCTTAAAATGCATTCCATTTGACTACCTCATCAAGCTGGTTGAGAGAATGCCAATAGTGTGCAAAGCTGTCATCAAGGCAAAGGGTGGCTATTTCAATCATTTCAAATATAAGTCTTTTGAGTTATTTAACACTTCTTTGGTTACTACATGATTCCATATGTGTTATTTATAGTTTTGATGTCTTCACCATTATTCTACAATGTAGAAAATAGTAAAAATAAAAACCCTTGAATGTGTAGGTGTTTTAAAACTTTTTACAGGTAGTGTATATAAAAGTGTCTGTACTAAACATACTTTTAATCCGGACCCACATTTCCATTTCCATTGCCAACAAATGATTGGTCAGTTTTCAGTCTAACACTATAGACAAACTTGAATACACTGTTTCACAATGTATCACATTCAAAGCATGGCCTTTGAAATAGTTTCCACGTAACAACTGAACTCTGTGACTCAGACACATTGGATATACAAGCTATTCATCAGTATGAATTATGGTGTACATCTTTTACATAATCACTGATAATGAATCAATAGAAATACTTATCAAGGCCAGATGGTATTGAGTGAGAGACTGGCCCTCTATTCATCAGTTAGCCATGCCTCAGCCAGCAGACAGGACCTACTCCTCACCGGCAGCACCATCATCCATCAAAAGTTCCGAGAGGGAAGGGTAACGCCAAATTATTTGGAGCACTGCCACTCTCATGGGGGTAACCTTGACGGCCCAGTAGAATATCTAGAGGAACATAACTTTTTCCAACTGAAGAATATATACCTATTGAAACTTTACACTTTGCACTCTTAGAAAAAATGGTTCCAAAAGGGTTCTTCGGCTGTCCCCATAGGATAACCTGTTTTGGTTCCAGGCAGAGCCCTTTTTGGTTCTATGTAGAACCTTTTGGGGTTTCATGTAGAACCCTCGGTAGAAAGGGTTCTACATGGAACCCAAACGGGTTCTACCTGGAACCAAAAAGGGTTCTTCAAAAGGTTTCCCTATGGGGACAGCCGAAGAACCATTTAAGGTTCTAGATAGCACCTTTTTCCTCTAATAGTGTAGGAAGCAGAGTGCTGATTGTTGTCAATACTGAAATTCAGACCATACCATCGGGTATTACTAGTAGACCAAAAAATATATCCAAACATGACTGACAAATCACTGACAAGTAAGCAGATGCAGTTGGTTTAAGATATTCCTAGATATTTCTGATAAGAAAGTCCAACAAAGTGCCATTATTATGCACTTTGAGATTATTCTTGTATAATGAAAAGCACTTTACAAATGTAATAAACTACTATGAATTATTATCTTTTATTTTAGACAGCTCTTCCCCTGTGCTCAATGTCACTTCAAGTTCATAGACATGGAAATGAGCAGATGGAAAACTAGCCATTGGTTTAAAGTAAGCAAGGCAGGAAGCAACAGTTCCAACATCAGAGGATTTGCATTCACAGAGCAAACAAATTGAACATTACATCAATCAGGGTGAGTATATCCTAAGGGTGTGAAGAAGTTGTGAGGAATAAATGATACATCCCATGAATATTAAGAGATCAGATTCATTCTGAATATTAACACCAGAATGAAATAAATATGATAGTTGTTGTACAAAATGGAAAAGGATTGATACCGTGTTGAAAGGGGCTGGATGAGATAAACATGACAGTTGTTGTACAAAATGGAAAAGGATTGATACAGTGTTGAAAGGGGCTGGATGAGATAAACTTGACAGTTGTACAAAATGGAAAAGGATTGATACAGTGTTGAAAGGGGCTGGATGAGATAAACATGACAGTTGTTGTACAAAATGGAAAAGGATTGATACAGTGTTGAAAGGGGCTGGATGAGATAAACTTGACAGTTGTTGTACAAAATGGAAAAGGATTGATACAGTGTTGAAAGGGGCTGGATGAGATAAACATGACAGTTGTTGTACAAAATGGAAAAGGATTGATACAGTGTTGAAAGGGGCTGGATGAGATAAACATGACAGTTGTTGTACAAAATGGAAAAGGATTGATACAGTGTTGAAAGGGGCTGGATGAGATAAACTTGACAGTTGTTGTACAAAATGGAAAAGGATTGATACAGTGTTGAAAGGGGCTGGATGAGATAAACATGACAGTTGTTGTACAAAATGGAAAAGGATTGATACAGTGTTGAAAGGGGCTGGATGAGATAAACATGACAGTTGTTGTACAAAATGGAAAAGGATTGATACAGTGTTGAAAGGAGCTGGATGAGATAAAGATGAGTTACAGTGGTTGAATGATTGTCAAAAACCTAAGAAAATAAATATTCTTATTTAATCATCCTTTGCATTCTTAAACTATTTTTATGTTCAGCCAGTCAATTCATCGCAACAATTACGTATTTAAAAAAAGATTACAGTACACAAGAAACATGATTAAAACACTATGCATGAGGTTCACGTTCAATGTTGATTTGAATTTATTTTTTAACTTTCTTTACCCAGAACTCAATTACTGAATTAGGAAGCAGAGCTTGTCCTTCAGACAACATCAGTGCGTCCGTAATGACAATGATCCATTTCCTATGGATCTTACTGACAAGGCTTTCAATATCTGTGCAATTTAAGCAACCCAATTCAGGAGGAAAGGCAGAGAAACGCATATCTCCTTGAAGTATTTTGATGTTCATTGTTCTTGGTCTCTTTTTTATTATCTCAACTTTGCAAGGTCAAGCTCCAGTGGAATAATCACAGAGCATATTTTAAAACACTAAATAGCCAACTTTCATTACGCTTCTCTGGTAGAAGATGGTATTGATTGAAGCCATATTTCCATAGAATTCATTTTAAGAGCAATAACATATTCCATTCATTTAATCTGCACATGGACAGAATGTATTTTTGATTGAGCTGAAGCGGGTTCACTGACGTAGCACACGCCACCGCAGCCCCCACACGGGGTGGAACGAGCTTTGGATTTTGTTGTATTACTTCATAAGGGAAAGATTTGTTTTTATTCATTTCCATGTCGGCTCTTTCCCTGGAAACGCCACTTGTCCGGAGCAAAGGTCCCGATTTCAAACTCTCCAAAAAACGGTTTAAAATTTAATAACGGGCAAAAAATGTATATTAACTGAAATATTATAGGATGTAATTTCTTGGAATAGCCCTCTGTGACTTGAAAGAATATTTCTCTCAAAACTTTGATTCCTAAAATATGTGTCCAGAGATTTGGTTGACTTAATCAGGAATGGGCAGGGTCAGCTATACCACAAGGACCCCTTATTCATATCCTCATTACATGTTCTGCAACAAAACCATTCATGGTCTGTAAAGTTATCTACTTTTAGATTAAAACAAACAATATTGAAATTACCATGGTGACAACCATAGTCTGTCAACTCCATCTGCCTGATATATTAAGATAGACTATGGTATGAATTTTGGTCCAAATATGTCACATTTAATTAGGTTTTAGAGTTATGAAGCAACTGAGGAAAAACAAAATTGCTACTGTGTACACCACTTGAGTAAAGTGGTACACAATTTTTGTCAACTCCGTAAAACATCAACTCTTGTCAGATTTTTCTCTAACGTCAACTCTGTCTGAGTCCTGAAAGATCTGACAGAATGGTTATGTTTTTGTTGGGGATTTTCAATTGAATCGTTTTCCATATTTTACAAATGTTGGTACTGAACTTTATTTTATGAGGGAAAAAAATCTGTTTTGAGTATCTGTTGTCAACTCTGTCAGTGGCTCCGTGATGACTAACCCTCTTAAGATATTTGTTTTAGTCCATTTTCTGACAAAATATTGTAATCACCGTTCTGCAACATTGAAGTATTTGCTATGCTAGACCTAAGGGATAATGTTTGCTTTATAAATGTTATTTTATGTTCTAAATCTAGAAAAACATGCCAAAATGCTAACAAAATTAGCCCTGGAGAATTTAACAGTGCCATAAAAGAAAACAAAGAGAAGTTAGAATATTTAGAATGAAACAATCATGGCCTTTAAACACTTGTTGGACAACAAAGGTCCTTCCTCGAACCTTGAGGGGGGCCCCGAGAAACTGCGCTACGCCACTGACTGTACTGCACCAATTAAGTGGTACGCAAGTTACAGTATAAAATGACATTCATATATTACATGTGAATCAACAGAAAACCATTTTCAAGTTCAAGAACACAATACAGTTAACATAGAAACAGGTAAGAAATGAACACATGGAAAATGATCGACACAAGATGAATAAGATGTAGAGTATATTGTGCCCAAAGGTATAATAGTGTCAAATCCACCAATTTCCTCACATAACATCATGCCATCCTCTGAGGAAAATGAGCTGGCCAATCAGTGGTCTACTCACATGAATATTTGTAATGACCGCTATCCGCCCACACCATTCTGTTGTTGGGGTACGCCCACACCATTTCAATACAGAAAAATGCATGTTTAACATACTTCATTTTTTAAAAACTCATATTTCACTCATATTAGCAGGTTTCCATCCAATTGGCAACAGATTTTCATGCGCATATTCAAAAATATGCATAAAGAAAATAGGCACATTTTCCCAACAGTAGTGTGTTTCACTAAACTGAATTAATGTGGATAAAAATCAGAGCGTGATGACATAGTCCACACAAAATGTAAATTTTTGCTTAAGTTTTCATGTTCCATCGCATTTTCAACTCTACCCATCATTTTGTCACAAAAGCTGTTGAGTTAAGTAGCAAACGTGCCTATTCTGGTCTTGGCAGGTGTGCTCTAGCCAACAACAGCTCTCAGATACAGTGAAGGTAGGCTGTATGGATAGGCTAGTCTACAAAATGAGATTATTAGGGAAAAGAGCGAGAATAGTTGTATTTGTCAAACAGCAGTCAAGCATCGATTATCATATCACCAGAATATTTATTGGAAAGAAGCATCAAGCTCATCACCTTGCGCTTTCGCTGTGATTTCACCACCCCTATTTCATCTGTAGCCTAATAAACTGCATGGTTTCTGAGTCATAGTGAGAGGACCACACTCCATATCATCGCAACTCCAAGTTTACTTTGATTTTATGGTTACTAGATCAATATTTGCACATCAAGGCTGTTCCACCGCCATTTCTCGCATAATTAATTGTACCGACACAAAAAGATCCCACCATGTCGGCATCATAAAATTGTACCGAAACGTCCTGTTTCCATCACAGCTGTCGTTTATTTATTTTTTAATACGGTATGACTTTACGAGCATAAAAACTATGGATGGAACATGCTTACTGTAATTAATAATCGGTCAAATGTCATAGTAATTGGGAAACACTGGACAGTTACTTTCATGTTTCAGTACTTTCTTCACTGATTTTTACAGTAGAATCTTCTCTAAAACATTGCTGATCATTGGGGATGACAACATGTGGCTATAGACATCGGGTACTGTCGTCACAATGTTGACATGAAGCTGAGAGCCACATAGACGTTATCTCTCATCTCTACTCTAACAAATTGTAGGATACACTCTAATAATATCAGCTGCCCTTAAAATGATTCTCTTCCACCCGCACCATTCAGTCATCATGCGGAGTAAATGAATCTTTACCAAGAGTAATAAAGAAGATGCATGCTTTAATATGTGACAACAACCCAAGACTGGTAAGGTCAGGCCGTGGCAATTGATGAAACTGTCACTGTATTAACCCTATAGTGACAGTGGAGTTCCCTTACGAAATCGAATAGTTCCTGCTCAGGGGTTAGACTGGGCTCAACCAAGGGACAAAACAAACAGCGTTGTGAGGGATGGAGCGGCCTTGTTCCCAACGTGGGGCATCAAAATTCAATCTGAAGAAGCCATCACTCACTTCACTGCCAATGTCGTCATTTAAGGATGTCCAATAACTGGAGAAGCAGCAGGGAGTATTGAGTTCGTAGTTTATAGGGAAAAGGGCTAAATGGAAACCACAGGCTCTTCATCTTATTCACAATCTTGATCTTATTCTACTCACGTCTCAGTTATAATGTCTAAAGTTCCGCAATTTAAAAAAAAAAATCTTATTCTACAATAACGATTCTTTTCACATGCTGAGACAAGATGATTTCTATTCGGTTTTATACTTACGGTGACATTACTTTTGCTCAATATGCTTTAACTGAACATCTTGGAGAGTCTGTCATGTGTTATAAGAACAGTATGTGGTAGTGTAGGCATTTATTGCTACTTATTTTGAGTAACAGCCAAGCCTGGGGAAAGTGATGGAGAGTTAGTTTTGTGCGTTGGAGTTGTGTAGATTCATGTTTAAGCTCTATCAGGATTAGGATGCACCCTGACAGAAAGGGGAGTGTGGAATCACAGCACTGGGAACTGCTGCTCCCCAAGGAGACATTTTCATGTTGATCGCTTTATCAGGCGGGACACGAGACACTATCACAAGTCCCAATGACATATCTTTTATGTCACATGCTTTCACACTGCTGGCTAGTACAGTTTGATCAGAAAGGGAACTAAAGATAGTTAGTGACTTACATGCAAAGGTTAGACTGGCCTCTCGGCTCACGATGGTCCCAAAAGAGTTGAAGGCGAGGCACTGATATGTTCCAGCATCCTGGTCTTTGTCCAAATGGCTGATTCGGAGGTTGCCTCCAGACAGGCTGTAGTGTGAGACTGATTTTGGAGTGATTGCGGTGCCATTCAGTTTCCACCTAAAAACAGAATGAAAAGCAGTCAGATCCAGAACAATTGATAGACAATCTTAGAATCCCACCATTAACTCCATTCTAATGTAGATCATTCACCTTTAGGACAAGATGAGATTCTGACAAAGAAAATGATGATTTTACCTTCATTTGATTAATTCCTTTTCAATAAGCGAAGAAAGGGCTTAGCGTTAATCTAAGTAGTGAACCACACTGACGGCCGGCACACCACGGAGCAGAAAAGAACCCACTCAACAAGAATACACAGCCTCCATCGCCATCCATCTTGCTAGACACCCAGTCAAACAGCATAAAAGTGCAGCTTAATCATTACGATGCAGCAATTAAAATTAATGACTAGCGCCCTGCATTCTGCACTTTTGCATTCTACACCAGGCTACAAGATTATCATTGGTGTTAGAGGTGATCAGTGAAGGATATAATTCACTTATGAAGGCAGCAGATTCCTCAATCCCTCCACATTGAGCACAATGGCCGTTACAATGCTAAACAACATGGGGGGGGGTAAAGGGATCGATACCAGCTAAATCCCCGCTACGGAGGTGTGAACCCATCATTTACACATCACAGCGTCTTGACAGGAAAACGCTTTGATACATGTAGGTATTTTCAACAACGTCCAGTTCCATTAACCAAAAAAAAAAAAAGTCAAAAATGGCATTTCACATATGAGTAAGCATGATAGGTATTCTTAATCACTTTATTGGGAAATGGGCGACGCAAATCATGATTAGCGTCCAGGGCGATTAGTTGCTGATTATGTCTTTGGAGTGAGGAGAGTAATTGATTGTCTTTATGGATTCCAAACAGCTCAACAAATCGGGTGAATTTGTCAAAGCATTCATAGAAATATCTGCATTAGGTTGGTGCAGCTCTGCTTGAATAGATAAAAGTAGATAAAAATTTTATTGTATGATTTAGCCGAGAAAAGGCACTACTAATAAAGAGCCCACTGTAAAAGGTTAATGCCAGGTTAAAAGCATAACATTTGTCGACAACGTCTTTGTTTACATTTACATTTACATTTAAGTCATTTAGCAGACGCTCTTTCTCTTTCATCCAGCATTTAGACAACTACCGACCATATCAAGCATTTATATAAAGACTGGGACTGAGAGTTCTCTCCCAGAGCTTCGCTATAGAGAGGGGAGAGCTCAGGTCTTGCTACGCCAATTATGACTGAGGCACACTCAAGATAATAAGCACCTGAGCATGGTCTGTATCAACGCTTGAGGAAAAGGGAACATGTAGTTCACCTAAAAATATCTGATTATAAACATTCCCTGTGGCTTTCTTCTTATGTTCAGAATACAATATGGCCATGCCATTAAATACATAGTGCTTATTGGAGTTGCACTGCTTGTACAAGCAACATATATAATGATTCCCGAATTCATTACCATGCCTACTCCACACCAGCCTTACAGTACACACACAAGTCCCCTGGTCTCCAGAGCCTCATTACTTTACACACACTATGGCAAAGGTCCTCCCCGACCGTCTCACAAGGCAACTCCAGCCATTCGCTTACTTCCAATGCAAGAAAAACAAGTACCAACATTAATATTTTACTTCCCGGTAGTGAGTCTACTCTAACTACTCAGACTTCCAGAGAGAGAGCCTGCAACAGGAAGAGAAGAGGATCTAACATGATCCTAGATCTCCAAGGGAGGAAGTCGTCATCAGCTCTCATAGCAGGCTGTTATGTGTTGTTACTAAGTGCTATTTCTGTTTCAGAGACGAAAAAATTGTATTCCATTAAAAATGAAAGCACCCTATTCCACAGCCTTCTAGTATTCTTCAACAGAGAGAGTGAGCAACAAATCCACAAGGAAAGCACTTAATAGAGCCAACAATTTGAATTACGCGTGCCCGCTAATTATTTTACTGACGGTTATTCATTTAATGCTTTATCCGTGACTTTCTAAGACATTAAAAGAGAGCAAATTTAGGGACAGAGAAAGATATTTGATGAGTAATGTATACGTATCTTGTTACAAATCACAAAGACTGCAGAGTGTACGACCCTGCAGAAGAAGATCACTGTCTATCTATCAATGTGCTACACCGTCTCATTTTCACATGCGTTGGCAGGGAGAAGTCTTATTATGTAGCGTTAAATGTGTCTTTCAAAAATGTGCTAGCTTAGGATTGTCAAGGTCTTTTTTTGTAGCAAATAGGGTGTATCGGATGAGAGCTAAGACGGCTCCCGAGTGGCGCAGTGGTCTAACGCACTGCATCTCAGTGCTAGAGGCGTCACTACGGACCCTGGTTTGATCCCGGGCTGTATCACAACCGGCTGTGATCAGGAGTCCCATAGGGCGGTGCACAATTGTCCCAGTGTCGTCCGGGTTAGGGGAGGGTTTGGCTGGGGTAGGCCGTCATTGTAAATAAGAAGTTGTTCTTAAATGACTTGTCTAGTTAAATAAAGGTTAAATAAAAAATGTACAAATGTTAACTGCCATAGCTTTGACTGATATGGTAATCATGAGAAAACACATAACTCCACTTGTCTTTAGGTCAACATCGGAGCATTACGCTCTACAAGGTATGTTCTGCGCAAAGGAATAAGTAAGGGAGTTAGGTTAACACACTAAGATGAAATCTATGGTCTTGTCACTAGATGTTGTCCAGACACTGACTCTTGAACAGAATTTAACATCACAGCTATGATACATCGAGCAACACATCTAATCAAGTACATGGACATGCTGCAGACAATCGAATAATCTCTTTGGCTATCAATCATTCTAGAGGGGGACACTGGTACAGCAGCTCCGTTTGTTAAGCACATGCTTCATGCAATCATGTTTTCAACAGGATGTCCATACAGTGGCATGATACAAAGCCACGTGGCTTACGAGTTTGTAGAATGTCACATTTTTTCCTTTAGCCTTCTGCATTGTACTTTTCTTTTTTGGGGAAACCAAATAGACCCAGAACCAGGGAACAATGCTTCTTCTTTCCAGAGTTAATATTCTCTTAGAAGCTTTATGTTTGTAGGGACAGACCGTTTTAAAGCATATCAGAGGATGAGCCAAATGTAATGCCCAGCCTCTCTTACATCAGCCAGTCACAGCATACGGTTTTGTGATGTGGAGTTAATGAACTTTGAAGATGATTTAGTCTACAGCTGTGTAAAGGAATACAGTCTTAGAAGGCAGGCAGGCAGGCAGGCAGGCAGCCCATCCCACCCCAAGGCTCTGTGCTTCTCTCTGACAGGACTGTACAGCGACCTTGACAGGAAACAGCTGATTAGGTCACCCTTTAAACTGGCTCAATCCCAAGTATTAAACGTACCAATCCTTCTAAATCTCAACCCAGCAATTTCACCGTGCAAACATGATTGATTTGAACCTTGCAGTTGCCAGCGATACAACTTACTAACCTTTCGATAGACTAACGAACCGTCCAGGAAAAGAAGAAGAGAGAGCGAAAGGGACAGTCTCTTTGAGCCTCTGCCTCAATTCGTTTGAACCAGATAATGTTCACAACCAGAGCCACACTGCTTTTCCCAAAATAGGAAAGATAATGTTCATAACCAGAGCCACACTGCTTTTCCCAAAATAGGAAAGATAATGTTCCATACTATTTCTTAAGTGGGATGAATGCTTTTACCGTTCATGTGTGTGATCTCAATGAGCTAAAAAATATATATACAGTACCAGACAAAAGTTTTAGAACACCTACTCATTCAAGGGTTTTTCTTAATTTGTACTATTTTCCACGTTGTAGTATAATAGTAAAAATAAAGAAAACCCTGGAATGAGTAGGTGTGTCCAAACTTTTGACTCGTACTGTATTTATTAATTTTTTTTAACGATTTTGTGTCCAGCAGTCAGGGTGCTACATCGGAATGAAATAAAATTCACAAAATGATCGATCCACAAGAACAGAACAGAGGAAATGATTGTGGTCGGAGATGTGCACTGTGTAATACATACTCACCGATAAAGTGGAGATGGGCTTCCCTGGGCCTCACAGCTGAACACCACTTCTCTGTTCTTCTCCTGGGAGTCCACAGGGAACACAATGCTGCCAGGCTGCTTGGTGAATACTGGGCTCTGCAGGACACTGCTCTCTATAGGGGGCACACGGACAGGGGATAACACTCAGCTTACACTCAGGCTCAGACAACAAACCTGCTTGCAAAACAGGCAATTAGTCCGAGGCAGCAAACAGGCCAGACCTGGTAAAACCAAAAGGTGGGGGGCGAACCACAAGCAGACAAAACATATCAATTAATTCCGTCTGTCACAGCACCGTCGCACAGACAAGAATTATCGGAAGTGAGACGTGTCTTCAAAAGCCATTTAGGCGGTAATAGGAGATCTCCAAATGTATACCAGTCGGGACACGTTTTAACTTGCATCCTTTTTTTCACAAAGTGCTATTGGAGTAGTTGTGTCTCTGCAGACGTTTAAGCAATTAGTTGTGCGGTTAGCGTTCCTCGGCTGTGGTTTTGTATTCTCTCAGTGAAATGACACACACCGAACGGAAGTCTCCATTACTCCATGGGCAGCTGGGAATCCAATGGGCTATGTGTGCATGACTTAACAAAAGCCTTTAGTGTCAGTAAGCCATGGGACAAAGGACAAGTGACAGTCTTTGCAACCACCTTACCTTTGGCCTAGAATGTGATTAGATGTGATTCAAGGGTTATACAGTACATTACCTAGCCAATCTTCAGCCATTTCCATTCTGCGCTGCAGTAGTAGCAGACTCATGCTCGGGCCAGATCCATCAAGACATGACTATGGACTGTCTGTCGAGTCATTTAAAAATAAAATAAAAACACAAAAAAAAAACACAACCAAAGAGTGTATTTAACACCTGCCTGTGGCTAGCCTGGCTAAAAGATATTCATGACTGGTTCCTGAAATGTGTATAACATCAAAGGTCAGTGTTCTTATTGGCTTGCAGCGGTGGTGCATATTGCCTCTACAATGGCGATCCAGGCCACTTATTTTGTCTCCGGAATAGAAAAGCTTTTTAGCAGCAGGATGTATCAATGCTACATTGTGCAGTAAATAACAAAGCCACTCAAAACATGACAATTTGCCTTATTCAATGCCATGTTTAAATAAACAATAACAGCGAAAATACCTTACTGGGGGAATGATTTCCTGTGTTTGTGACCGTAGCTTTTGTCCTACCCCCACAAATTGCACAATTTCTATAATTACATGCCTTTGATGCCCTGTGAGCAGTCATTGAGACGTCATGCTAATTTGGGGAAAGATAAGCTCTGTTTTTCCCAGAACTTTGCAATGAAAATGAACACATCTGCTGTTTCTGTTTGGGATCTTCTCTAAGGTACCTCCCCTGAGGAAAAATGAAAAACAACAGAAAACCATGCTGGAGACGTCACGTGACTGATAAGCTAATGTGACAAAATGCGTTTCAAAACAAAAACCCTAACTACGATACAGTACTCCCTGCAGACCTAAAATCTTTTCTTCCCGTTTTCAAACTAGGCCCGTCGGAAAAACAATTCGGGAGTGGCTCTAATAACATGCTTTAGCAAAAGAACGCATGTGTGAACGTAATGAGTGAAGACAAGTTACAGTGTATTGCCGCAAGTCTTAACTCATATCACTTCTGCAACAGATGCGACAGTCTCCACTGATTGTGACACGTTCCCATTCCCAATTTGGGATATTCTATTGCCAGTACGTGATACAGTTAAAGAAAGCAGCACACCCTCTTCGCTCTCGTTCTGGGCAGACATAATAATAGTGTACTGTACATCTTATTCTACAGTGAAAGTAGGTCACCATTAAAGCCTCATGGAACACATGCAGCTATCTTTACAGTACTCCCTACTGGCCTCACATACCGTACCCCAGACCAAAAAAACAAGAAAGATTATAGCTTTATTGCACGATTCATGAGCATGATATTTGGCAGAAGAAACTTGTCAGGTGAAAGCACCAGGGTATACTTCTGCTGAGAAGGAGCCCCAGCGCTCTGTATTTCCAGCATGGCTCAAATTGGTGGCTTGCATTCATAATTGTGACATTCACACACACTTCCCCCATTTCTCATGCAAAATTCAGGCTATGAGACTGAGGTGGTGTTTTCATAGTTTTCCATCACATTTTCACGGGGTCATAATCAGGTTCCTCAATACACTGAGAGAGTTAGGACTGAAGTAATGCCCACATCCTTGCTAGATTTATCACAGAGATGACAAATGGAATAGATGATTGTTTAATGGGGAATACATTGGAAAGTGTACGATACAGAGACAGAGGCCATAAACCCTATTCCAAAACGTTGACGTAAACAGGTTTACATTTTTGTGTCATTATTGTTGCCATCTGTAATAAGACCAAGCCAATTGTATTCACCCACTGATTGTGGGATGACCTTTATGAACTTGTCATGGAAGCCAGATTTTATTCTCAGAATGTCTTTTTTTTTTCATTCTTGAGAGAAAATGATCACACTAATTTGTTCCAGATTCAATGAATAATACGACTGAAAATGAAAGAATGAAGAAAAAAAATGAAAAAATGAATGAATTATTCTAAGAAAGATGTGTAATTGATATCTAGTGTCTCACATGATATTCCCTTTGAATTACTGTAACCACAATGACAAGAGAAACTGGACAAAGATTATCTATGACTGACCACTTGAAATGATACATTTTTGGTAAGATCTTTACATTTTGCACCCAGTGAGAGCTGTTTAGTGGACTGAAAATGCGTTATGAAGGGCTTGGCTGCTTCCAGACTGCTGTCTATTCTCACTGTAAATAAAGTATGAAAATGATGTGTTCACACTGTGTGTGTGATTGTGTGTGTGCGCGCGTGCGCCTGTGTGTGTGTACATGTGTACGTGTGTGACTAGCACGTCAAGAGAACAGCACTCAGCTATTTCAATTTATAGTCGCATAAACTGATGGATATTGCATATCGTTGAGTGGTAAACTATTGTGTTTGTGCGAAGCAGGGTGCAAATAAATTCATAACTAATTTCACAACCCTTCAACAGGTATGTGAAGACTGGCTGATTTTTTTCACAAGTGCGTAGGCCTATCTGGTATTTATTTAAAAGTGAATGGGTTCATATATCTAGTTGATGCGTGTATGTTTGTGTGTGTGCACCAGAATCCTTATTTTCCATTATACAAAGAATATAATTCCAGTAAAGGGTGTCTGTGATAGAGAATACAAAAAAAAAAACATATTGTTTGCCTGCCTCCACTGCATTGCACTTGAGCTGGTATAATTGGACTTGTTTTGTTTCCACCCAGACAGACAGCCTCATCAGAGTCCTTACTGGTTAGACTGAAGTCCCAAGCGATGTGACAGACTCGTGTGTTTATCTCGGGTCCACAATGCTACCTTCCCTGGATGGATGATGCAACAACAGCGGAGACTGGAGAATATATATATTAAACCATAAAGCTACTGTACAGGGTGGGGGGGGGGGGGGTAAAAACAGAACAGAATGTTCAACCAAACAGGCAATTGACTAAAGTCTCAAGCTGGTATTGACTATGTGCATAGCATTTCTGTTCTCATCAGTGAATATTTTGCAGTGGTACTCTACATGACTATAGGACATATTGATGAGGAAAGCACATAGACGAGGTGGTGGAGTTACTCTAACAGTGGATAAAAACAATTTAATTAGATTTTTTTTTTACCAAGACACCAACTGTATTATGTAAAGTATCCGTGTGTGGTAGTACTGCATAGTTACTACATCACCACTTTGAATTGGCTTGCATCAGTCAAAGTTCCATGACAACTGGTAGGCAGTCAGGCAGGGGGGGGGGGGGACTACCATCCATGAGTCATGGTGACTTGCTCTTCACAAAGATGGCCTCTGCTGTCACAGTCATTATGAGACTTAATAAACGTTGACATGATCTTAGTAGAGCGCAGTTTAAATTAAACGTCACATCTTTAAAGTGATGATTAACAGGGAGAGCCAGAGCCGTTATTCTGGAACAGGTGCACACGCCCTTTGGGAGACAGGAACTGTAAACCTACGCCATACAGCACATCCTGCCAGTGCCCCTGCCTCTGCCCCATGCCTCTGAGCTGTTCTGCCGAGAGCAGCACTGATCAATCCTCCCTCCCAGCCACTCAATTAGCATCACAGACTCATTAAAAATACTGGAGCCTGTCAGAAAAACAGAAGAAAAAATACCATGGATCTGCAGTTTCACCTGCGCTGTTTTCTCCGGGTGTGAGATTGACAATTGCATTAATCATTCATTTTCGCCCGGGTTGTTTAATTGTACCAGCCTTTCAGAAAAGCACCTTTGAAACTGTGAACCCACACACATGTGGTGAATCATTGTGGGGAGGAAATAAAGAGGGGCACGGGGCTAACCCGACTGATTTCCTAGATTGCATGAATAAAACATTTATTGATATACATATCAAAAGCAAGTGTTGACAAAACAAAACCAAAGTGGAGAAAGAAGGAAGCAACGCAGAAAGGAGGAGAAGGGGAGCGAGGAGCTCCTGGCATCTGGTCTGAATCCCTAACATCACCAATTAGCAGGGGCTTGGCTGTGTGACCGTCTGGGGAGCGCCTCCTCCTTCATCCTACCACACAAAGAATAATTGCTTCTCCAGAGGAGGAGCAGGTGAGTGCACCTGGAGAGGCAGGCAGGCGGGCACGCTCCCCGTTACTAAGACACCGTGTTAGATTTCATCGACAGGAGTTGAGCTCTCACTAATACTGTCATCAACGAGATAGCCTGGCTAATGAATCCTTTAATGGAGTAGAACCGTAGTCATGTTTGAGGAGGAACAGTCAGCGTGGAAGGGCATATTACCTTTCCCTCTGTAAGGACGAGGAAGTCTAGAAAACAGAAAAATAAGCTAATGTGTTTTTGTTGAATGGTTCAGTATAGATCTTTTACAATATGTAAGGAGAGTTGGCTATATTTCGTCAAAAAAGAGAGCTGCCTATATTACCCCTGATATAGTATATATAGCATTACTGGTCAGGGATTGACTCTAGTCCATCTCACATGCTAATTTAATCCTAATAAACACATTGTAATTGAAGCAGGCACAGCAGGGACAGCTGTGCTGGTTAGGAGGTCCATCCGGACTGAGATCCAGGGGCCATTGGCCACAAAGTCTACCCAGCAGCAGTACCTCTCAGCTGGCCTGGCCTGACACCAGGGGGTGGGTTGCTACAGAGGGGGTAGGACACTCCACCCAGTGGAATGACAGAGGTCGATGTTAAGCCTTCCGTTGTCAAACTGCCTGGAGAGAACGCCTTTCCACTGGAACTTTAACATCCAACCAGACCATCTGACATGCATGGCAGTCCAGGCACAAGCACAACTAGCTACATCCTTCACGGCCAGTGGATAAGAGCAGAGAGAGGCACTGTATGAATATCACCCTGGCTAGAACAAAATGACAGTACCAAGTCCACCGTTTAATTGAACAGCATATAAATATATGTATATTAGCCATCAGTCTGAGCCGTCACAGATGCTTCCATCGCAGATTTCAAATGAACAAGGAAGATACAGTAGTAGACAATTGAAAACATAATGCATGTCATGTGCAAACAGCATTAGCAACCCAGTGAATGTTTTTATTGAGCTGCAGATGGCATCATGCATATTTATGCAAACTCACTGAGCCCAGGTGATGGCTTTGACTTATCCTACATGTCTGACTAACATTTAATCAATCAGAGATGCTCCTGAAAATGTAAATCCCAGGACCACACACCTTATCAAACTCTATATGCTAAACAGAAAGACCAACCCTACAATAACCAACAACAACAGATATTATTCCACAGGACTAAATTACTCCCGTTTGTTTTTGAAAACTCAGTTTCCCCTAGATGTGCTTTTCCTGATCTAGAAAACCTTGGCCCAAAGAGCTGGATATTTAGTGCAGATTGTGTCCTCAAAGCTGTGCCTTGGGGTCAGTCTAATACAATGCAAATGACATCCACTGATTGCCTTCTCAGAGTTTATGACACCGAGGTTTATACAGAAATTGAAAGTTGAGCATAGTTTCAGGCTTTGTAGTCTACATACTTCAAGGGTGTAATATCTAGGGTTGCAAAGCTACCTGTAATTTATTTCAGTTACCGGAATCTTCTATGGTAACTTTGGCTATTTATACTTAAACATTTTTTTTTAAATGTATTCATATATAGCATATATTTTATGTGTGTGTCCATATTGTCCACAGTGGATAAACCATATGGTTCAGGAGAAAATACCCTAAATAATGAAAAAAGCACCTGATCAACAATGGCACATTTTCAATTATCTCTGCAACTCTTCAAACTATTTAGTTTTTTCATAACTGCCACCAGTTTGGTGGCAAAACATTTATAACAAAGATGTATTGACATCGTCAAATAAATAAATGGTGTAAATTTATTTTATAAAGGATAGTTCATGCTGAAACCCTCATATGAAACAGCAATAGTATTCACTAAGTTGATGGTTTATATTTAGGAGAATGTTTTACAGCTTTGTCATTCAAATGTACTTTTTAAAATCATCTTGTTTAATTATTTCATACATTTTACATGTGATAAAGCCACACAGAGGGCCCGAGATAATTACAGACGCCTGTGATAAACTGAAGTACCCAAAAGGGCCACTAGATGTTTTATGATAAATTACATATAATCCTTGAAAGTTACCAAACTTCTGGTAGATTACTGGAACGTTTCCAGTAACATACCCTCCCTTTGCAACCCTAGTAATGCCATAACACAGGAATAACAACATAATAATTGTGATGATAGTGTAAAATAATTGCATAAAAAGTATATTATGCCTATAATTGCTACCACAATGGTCCCCAAGCTTATGTGGATTAAGCTGTAAACACAACTGCAATCCTCTTTCTTTAATGATTGCTGTTCATTAATGTGTTTTCCACTTCTCCAAAATGGAACTTCCCAATTCCACTGTGTAGGTAGAGCTACAACTACCTCAGGAACGTTGTTTAATATGCACCCATAGGCACTTGGTCCCAGGTGTTTCTGGAATATCTGCACAGCTGGAGGTAGGTACATCTTTTTTTTTTGACAACGGGAGTCAAGACATTCATTCAAAATAACTTCTGTTTTATTTATTTTTTAGTTTGGGAGAGAAATCTTTACATGTTCCAAGGCGGACTGAGGTACGACATTTCAGAAACCTCCCTATCCCACCATGTTCCACACCTGCCATACAATATTCAGGGCTGCCTTTGACCGCCCAAGACCGTCTGGTGGCAATGCTGAAAAGCAATAGCTGTTTGAACCCCGCCTCCTCCCAAACTAATCTGATGCCCAATAGCAGGTGACAGAAAATGAATTTGCAGAGCTTTCCTCAGCATGAATAAAAAAGGCCCAGAAGGAGTCCAGCATAGAGGAGAATCTACTTTGTGAATTCTTCCAGTATCCATTCAACACAGATTCATATTCCAAGCCTCACATATTACAGCCACTCCCAGCCTATCACTCAGATGACACTCCTCCAAACTAGGGCTGGCAATTACCTGGGACTTCACCATCCGATATTAAAACAAAACGATCCAATATGAATAGCGATTCTCACGATTCTATGTGTTGCGATTCGATGTTTCAAACATATTGCTCACCATATTTCTGCTGCAGAGGGACCAGAAAGAACCATGAGAAAACATGTTTTCATCAGTCATGTAAACAAAAGTGCTGAAAACAAATTGGCTCCCTGTTTTAATAGAAGGTGGAGAACAAGCTATGAAGGACAAATACTGGAGTTTCGGTGCAGGTACAGCCGACTAGTGCAAAAAATATTCCGATACTCTCCCAATTTTATTTTACTATATTCCCTGTCTTAGGTCAGTTAGTATCACCATTTTATTTTAAGAATGTGAAATGTCAGAATAATAGTAGAGATAATGATTTATTTCAGCTTTTATTTCTTTCATCACATTCCCAATGGGTCAGAAGTTTACATACACTCAATTAGTATTTGGTAGCAAATAGCCTTTAAATTGTTCAACTTGGGTCAAACGTTAAGTTGGGTGAATTTTGGCCTAATCCTCCTGACAGAGCTGGTGTAACTGAATCATTTTTGTAGGCCCTTTTGCTCGCACACGCTTTTTCAGTTCTGCACACACATTTTCTAGGGGATTGAGGTCAGGCCTTTGTGATGGCCACTCCAATACCTTGACTTTGTTGTCCTTAAGCCATTTGGCCACAACTTTGGAAGTATGCTTGGGGTCATTGTCCATTTGGAAGACCCATTTGCGATCAAGCTTTAACTTCCTGACTGATGTCTTGAGATGTTGCTTCAATATATCCATATAATTGTCCTGCCTCATGATGCCATCTATTTTGTGTAGTGCACCAGTCCCTCCTGCAGCAAAGCACCCCCAAAACATGATGCTGCCACCCCCATGTTTCACGGTTGGGATGGTGTTCTTAGGCTTGAAGCCTCCCACATTTTCCTCCAACTATAACGATGGTCGTTATGGCCAAACAGTTCTATTTTTGTTTCATCAGACCAGAGGACACTTCTCCAAGTGTGTGGTTGCAAACTGTAGTCTGGCTTTCTTATGGTGGTTTTGGAGCAGTGGCTTCTTCCTTGCTGAGCGGCCTTTCAGGGTATGCTGATATAGGACTCGTTTTACTGTGGATTTAGATACTTTTGTACCTGTTTCCTCCAGCATCTTCACAAGGTCCTTTGCTGTTGTTCTGGGATTGATTGGCACTTTTCGTACCAAAGTACGTTAATCTCTAGGAGACAGAACGCGTCCCCTTCCTGAGCGGTATGACGGCTGAGTGGTCCCGTGGTGTTTATACTTGCGTACTATTGTATGTACAGATGAACGAGGTAACTTCAGGCGTTTGGAAATTGCTCCCAAGGATGAACCAGACTTGTGGAGGTCCACAAAAAAAATTGAGCTGATTTCTATTGATTTTCCCATGATGTCAAGCAAAGAGGCACTGAGTTTGAAGGAAGGCCTAGAAATACATCCACAGGTACACCTCCAATTTACTCAAATGATGTCAATTAGCCTAACAGAAGCCTCTAAAGCCATGACATAATTTTCTGGAATTTTCCAAACTGTTTAAAGGCACAGTCAACTTAGTGCATGTAAACTTCTGACCCACCGGAATTGTGATACAGTGAATGATAAGTGAAATAATCCATCTGTAAACAATTGTTGGAAATATTTCTTGTGTCATGCACGAAGTTTGTTTAACAAAACATTTTTGGAGGGGTTGAATAACTAGTTTTAATGACTTCAACCTAAGTGTATGTAAACTTCCGACTTCAACTGTATATGTTGTCAAAAATAATATCCCGATATGTAACAGTATATTTTTTCCCCCATCATTACTATAGGCCAGCTGAATCAAGTGTCTTCTAGCAGCTGCTGGACTCTTGGGCTACTGCATAGGTGTTCGTTTAGATGTCCTCTCTTCCTCCTCCTCCTACTCCTTTCTCCTCCGTGGAGACAACGCAAGACACGTGGTCCAGATACACTGGTGGAACAATTGGAGCAGATACACGAGCTATACAGAAAACTTCAGAGGGAATGCATTTCTCCATGCTCTGGGAGCCAGAGTGGATGTCTAGGCGAGCCTCTTCGTAGAAAGGCCATGTAAAAAGACTTCATAAATGGGTTCAAGGTCAAGGAATTGAGAAAATCTGCCCATATCTTTCATGCTTCAGCTGAGCTATTAGAAAGAATGGTTCTCTCCTGCGCTGGAGTAGTTCAGTGGGACAGGGGAGTATTCATCTCCCGTAGATAGGGCACAGATATGACATGCATTTACAGACAGAATCCCTTTCAGACAAAAAAAAAGTGAACACATTTGAAAGTAATTGCATTTGAAAACAAGTATGCCATAATTAGAGCCTCTCAGATGACAATGTCTTATTATTCTGAAATCAGTTCATCACCATTATCAGTGGAATGAAGAAAAATGCTCAAGTTAATAAGTTTGATGTAATTGACGTGATTGTAATTGACTTGAGAAGACATGAATAGGATATGGATCAAATTGGATACCTGGTATTGGCAGGCAGCAGCCCTGTATTGAACATAGCTACCACAATGCCTAGTTGGAGATGAATAGAATAAGTATTTAGGGGAGCACTGCCACAAACTACATCAGAAAATGTCAGGAGCCAAGCCATTGTCACACTCTGACGATCAACAGCCAGAGATGTTGGTGCAAAAACAGTAAAACAGCCAAGCTATCACTCATCATAATGCTGAGGTGAAAATATATTTCCATGTGTTTCCATGAGTGACAGCGATTTCCATGTTACCAATGTGATGTATTTTGCATGGTCCATGGATATTCATATTTGCCTACTTTGATCCATCCAGTGGTCCTTCCATCTCGAGCATAGCCCTTCTCGCCTGCTCGTGGTGTAACTACAAACCACACCTTACAGCACTGTCCCTTTAAGAGCTCAACAATCCCTCCCAGTGTGAGAGGACGGAGCACTGCCGATCACCACACCACACCGAAGGACAATTTCAGGGCCAGTTGAGAACGGCACCCCACCTCAAACTCCTTTCAGCTCTTAATAGACACAAGGGTTGTTTTCTCGTCCTCTGTCTTTAGATCAATAGGATTAATAGAACAATAATGTTGCAACACGCTTTTAACTAGTCAATCATTATGAAGCGCAATGCTTTTTCCTTTGAGATTATACGATAGCTTTTAGCTGCTAGGGGAAAAAAAGTATAATTAGTTTCATGAGATTCTGACTAATATGCGAGATGCTAAGTGTTAATTACTTTAACTAGGTGTTCAAGTTGCCTGTAGACACATTGCAGACAATGCAATTTCGATCAAATAGACTGATCTGTGATAGTTCTGTTGGCACTAATATCACTCCATATAAAGTCATTCTGTAAACATTTTGGAACTGATTTATAATTTTCCAAACTGAAACCATATTTTGCTGGAGTCAAGAGCAATTCAATGAATCCTTATTAAATACATGTGAATTGCTTTTGAAATATAGGTGATTGTGACATACAGTACCAGTCAACAGTTGGACACACCCTTACTTTATTTGTACTATTTTTTACATTGTAGAATAATAGTGAAGACATCAAAGCTATGAAATAACACATATGGAGTCATGTAGTAACCAAAAAAGTGTTCAACAAATCAAAATATATTTCATATGAGATTCTTCAAAGTAGCCACCCTTTGCATTGATGACAGCTTTGCACACCCTTGGCATTCTCTCAACCAGCTTCATGAGGTAGTCACCTTGAATGCACTTCTTGTTAAGGACGTGGTACCGAAGTGGGGACCACAATCAGCGGAAATGCTCAAGAGCGCCAACATAGAGGTTGATAAACCTCAAACTTTCATTAAAATTGACATACAATATACTGAATTAAAGCTACACTCGTTGTGAATCCATCCACCAAGTCAGATTTGTAAAATGCTTTTCGGGGAAAGCATGAGAAGCTATTATCTGATACCATTCACCCTCAAAATACTGCAATGTCACCTAAAACGACAGATTTTGCGTTAGCCGTCGCAAACTAAAACGCTGAAATAAAATATAAAACATTCATTACCTTTGACGAGCTTCTTTCTTGGCACTCCTAGATGTCCCATAAACATAATTTAGGGTCTTTTTTCGATTAAATCGGTCCATATATAGGCTAGATATCGAGCTAAGAATACTGTGCGAGTAAAGAAAAAAATTAGCATTTCATAACGTAACGTCATTTTTTAAAAATCAAAAAGTCGACGATAAACTTTCACAAAACACTTCGAAATACTTTTGTAATGCAACTTTAGGTATTAGTACACGTTAATAAGCGATAAAATTCCTCAGGAGGCGATGTGAAATGTTTAGCTTGTCCGTGGAGAAAAAGATGTCTTGAAATGGTCGAACAAAAATCTGGGCGGGGACAGTAGGGAAGGAGTTCCCTTGTTTCGGTTAGACCAAGAATCAATTGCGAAACAAATGACGTGACTTTAGACAACCTGTGGAAGCTGTAGCCAATGAAAACTCGGCTCTATTTAATTTGGTTCGCTTTGCCTGTAGTCGCGGAAGGATATATTTTTCCATTTTCAGTGAACAGATTTTCATGCACTTTTCGATGAAACGCCCGTTCTGTAAATGCCACAGGCGTGATTTAAACAGTTTTGGAAACATCTGAGTGTTTTCTATCCACACATACTAATCATATGCATATACTATATTCCTGGCATGAATAGCAGGGCGCTGAAATGTTGCGCGATTTTTAACAAAAAGCTGCGAAAATTCGCAACATCCTTAAAAGGTCTTAACAGTTGTGCCTTGTTAAAAGTTAATAATGCAATTTGAGCCAATCAGTTGTGTTGTGACAAGGTAGAGGTGGTATACAGAAGATAGCCTTATTTGGTAAAAGACCAAGTCCATATTATGGCAAGAACAGCTCAAATAAGCAACGAGAAACAAAAGTCCATCATTACTTTAAGACATGTTGGTCAGTCAATGCAGAAAATTTCAAGAACTATGAAAGTTTCTTCAAGTGCAGTCGCAAAAACCCTCAAGCACTATGATGAAACTTGCTCTCATGAGGACCGCCACATGAAAGGAAGACCCTGAGTTTCCTCTGCTGCAGAGGATAAGTTCATTACAGTTAACTGCACCTCAGATTGCAGCCAAAATAAATGCTTCACAGAGTTCAAGTAACAGACACATCTCAACATCAACTGTTCAGAGGAAACTGCGTGAATCAGGCCTTCATTGTAAAATTGCTGCAAAGAAACCACTACTAAAGGACACCAATAATAAGAAGAGAATTGCTTGGGCCAAGAAACATGAGCAATGGACATTAGATCGGTGGAAATCTGATTTTTGGTTCTAACCGCTGTCTTTGTGAGAAACAAAGTAGGTGAACGGATGATCTCCACATGTGTGGTTCCCACCACGAAGCATGGAGGAGGAGGTGTGATGGTGCTTTGCTGGTGACACTGTCATTGATTTATTTAGAATTCAAGGCACACTTAAGCAGCATGGCTACTACAGCATTCTGTAGCGATACGCCATCCCATCTGGTTTGCGCTTAGTGGGACTATCATCTGTCATTACAGGATAATGACCCCACACACCTGGGGGCGGCAGGGTAGAATAGTGGTTAGAGTGTTGGACTAGTAACCGAAAGGTTGCAAGTTCATATCCCTGAGCTGACAAGGTAAAAATATGTCGTTCTGCCCCTGAACAGGCAGTTAACCTACTGTTCCTACGCCGTCATTGAAAATAAGAATTTGTTCTTAACTGACTTGCCTAGTTAAATAAAGGTAAAATAAAATAAAAAATAAAACCTCCAAGCTGTGTAAGGGTTATTTGACCAAGAAGGAGAGTGATGGAGTGCTGCATCAGATGAAGTCTCCAAAATCACCCGACCTCAACCCAATTGAGATGGTTTGGGATGAGTTAGAACGCAGTGTGAAGGAAAAGCAGCCAACAAGTGCTCAGCATACATTGGAAAGCATTCCAGGTGAAGCTGGTTGAGAGAATGCCAAGAGTGTGCAAAGCTGTCATCAAGGCACAGTGTGGTTACTTTGAATAATATAAAATATATTTTGATTTGTTTAACACTTTTTTTGCTAACTACATGATTCCATGTGTTATTTCATAGTTCCTATGTCTTCACTATTATTCTACAATGTATACAATAGTCAAAAATAAAGAAAAACCCTTGAATGAGTAGGTGTGTCCAAACTATTGACCGGTACTGTATAATCAAATTAAGATTTCTATTAGCGATATATATTGAGAACAATTTCGTCCAATGTATAGTGATAAGGGCTATGAAGTGCCTGCTGTGTGGACCTTAATGCAAGGGGAAGATAAAGGCCGTAACATGACACCATTATGCCCACCCCAAGAAATTGTGTGTATTCATAAAAGTGTACAAGGTTGGATAAGGAGAGCAAACTGAGCAAGCTATTTACGGCTATATTAGCATACTTATTCACAACAGCAGCAGTAGGTCGGTGACACAGCACTCTTACATGAACATGAAATGAAACAGAGGACAAAAATTGTTTCATGAAAATTGGCTTTGTCTACATGCCACCTACTGGGTTTGCTTTACAGGCCTTGAATAACTTGGCCATCAACTGACTGCTGTGGAATCCTGCTGTTTCATTTTTCGCCTGAAAACATTGAGTATTACCCATGAAAGAAAAATGTGTTGAAATTGATCAATACGACAAGATGATACAAAACCTGCATTGTAAAGTGACTTTGCAAAATCATATTCATGTGTTTGCAGTATTGCTATGGCTCGTATTGGACATTTCCTGTGGCGGTTTAGATATAACACATGTTGTACTCTGCATGGCCTCCCCTGAAACACGTTTGTCCTACGCTGGTGTACAGTACAATACAGTAAACACCAGGATATCCAGAGCAGCTGGTGTGAAAACGGACTTTCCTCTTTGTCCTTCTGTTTCACGTCTATGGATCTCTCGTGTTCTGTCCTTCAGGATCTTGAAAATAACTCAGCCCCTATTGAAATCCCAGAGAAAAGGTGAACTGAGGAGGAATCCATGAAAGGATGTCGTACAACCTTGATTCAGTAACATGCCCTTTAGGATGCGCACATGTATTTTAGTGGCTTCTTTAGACAGACTCTATACCTATAGGCACAGCTCAGAAAGCATAAGAGAGAAAGCAAAGCTGATGCGACATCCTCATTCGGAGAAGTGCTCTGGACCATAAAGGCATCCTGAAAGTACATTCACCGTTTTGTTCCATGTTCTTTTCCGGGTTCTAACAACAACAGGTGGACTTTCACAGAGACAGAACAACTACAGTAATGTCTCTGGAGCTGTGAAGGTCATCTCGCTAAGAAAACGATGCAAAACGATTCACCGTTTAGCCATAGAGAACTCCTTTGTGTGCACAATGTCTCTTTCATGTCCTTTTTCACTTACACAGCAATGTGGCCTTTAAAGACATTTGAGCCCACATGGAGTAAGACACTTTTATTCTCCACGAGCACAGCAAGCAGCTTAGGCGTGGAAATCAAATGGTTTTGGGACAGGCGGCAAAACGCTAAGCCATCAGGGCCGAGTTCATACTGTAAGTACCATTAGTGCTGCTTAGCGTAACTGTGCTAATATGCTAATAATATTTTATATAATAAAAATGTATGTAGCTTAAGTAAAGGCTAAATTAAGTAAAGGCATGGGCCGTCATCATGGTGGAGTAAGCAGGAATAAAAGGCAGGGTATCAGGATTCTGAGCGTGTCCCGGGGAAGAGTGTGGCGCTGCGCTGGGGTAATCAGATGCTAACAGTGAGGGTGAGAGTGACGCGCAGGCAGCACAGTGCAGGCAGGGGAAACAGGAGGCAGCCCTGTTGAGGCACACTAGCAGAACAAAGGAACACGCCTAGCAGGGGACAGAGATCATTACGGCCCCCTCAACACATTCGGTACAGTCTGACTGTGAATCCTTGCCTTTTCAGGGGTAACCTTCCCTTTCACTGGCGTTCGCCAGGTTGCTTGACCTTTTCGGTCAGTTTCACAAAGCTGCATTCAGACAGCTAGTGCACGTCATGAAAGACGAGTGTCTTACAGTACATGGCAAACTGGGATCACACCTTTCAAAGATAATAAATTACTAGAACCTGCTCCCAGATGTAACATGGATAAAATGTTGTGTGTATCACTGAAAACATAATGATACTTATTAGCCTACATTTTTTTGCCCACATCTGTCTTGTAATTTTCAACAGCAGGTAAAGGACTCTTTTTGTTGGAATACTTAGGATAGCTTATGTATTGGTCCTTAAAGAGAAACAGATCGAGTGCAAAATCATTTCTGGCCATAGAGGTAGCGGCTCTTCTAGCTTTACTATATGAGTACTGTGGCAACAAACTGTGTTTATCAGATGCTGGTCAATCAGCCAGTGCCAACTGCATGCTGAGTGAACGCCAAAGTCTGATTTGAATGACACATAAGAACAAAAGACAAGTATGAAGTCTACAGACTCCTTTACAATCAAATTCCAACTCCCAATCATGAGAATAAGAAAGGCGTGCAGTCTCAAAACTGTCTAGTGTTGGATGGGGAGGGTGAACTAGTGCCAGAGTCTAGTGCTTCATCAGTAGAGCCTTTTTAAAATCTTGACTAGGATAATGCCTCTTGATTAAAGACTGAGAAATCCAACTGATGTTCTCCGTTGACCCCCACCAATTTGTAAGCAAGAGAAATTAAAATCCTCCATCAAAATGTGATCAATGCAGGAGAGCCCTGTGGGGAACAACTGACACCCATTGTATAATGAAGCTATAATTCAGCTTTACTGTACATGAATGACGCATACACCGAAACTTACAATAAGGATTTCTGTGTGATTCATATCCCCCTGTTCCCCTGCTATACTGTATAGAAATAAGAGTGTATGCCTTACTGTTTCTTTCACGGCGGCACTAAAGGCAGATAGGGAGAACAGGAGCACTCTCCATGAGTCTCTATTTCCCCCTGAAAGATTTTCAATGGCACTGTGGACATTGATGACTGGGTTCAAGGGGGATATTATAATACCTCTTCTGATTACTGTATTAGGTTTGATGTAGGGATGAACTAAATGAGCAAAAACACACTTCCATTATGGATCAGCATGGATGAAAGCAGGGGTTCTTTCATGTTCGTCGTATCTGTAATCTTCACAAGAACAAACATTTACTAACAAATGTCTTTCACACAGAGTGTGCTATAACCGCAAGGGCGTATTCTACACACTACTTCACTTAGGTCAGTAGTAGAGATGTAGATTCACCTCGGGTCCCGATTCAAATGTTTAAGATACAAGTGCATAAGGTCCGTGGACCGCAAACTGATCCAAATGCTCATATTAAATTATTTTGACTTTACAGAAATATCAAATAGCTCTCACAACTGATGTGTCCACTCCTTCAGCATTGAACTGCATGTAACTGTGTTGACAGTCATTGACCTACAAGTCATTTTGCATGCAGAACAACCCCAGGCAATATCAGAAGCCTGGTCAAACCACGCACTGTGCCCAGCTTCATGCACTGATCAACGCGAGGTAAGTGGCCTGTTCCTGATCTTGCACATCTGTGCAGCACCTTCAGCATTTAAATGCTAAAATGTTTTGTGTGCTGAAATTATAAGAGCAGCAATAAAATAACAATAACGAGGCTATATACAGGGAGTACCGGTGCCGAGTCAATTTGCGGGGGTCAAGGTTAATCGGGGTAATTGAGGTAATATGTACAGTATCAGTCAAAAGTTTGGACACACCTACTCATTCAATTTCTTTTTTCTTTTTTACTATTTCCTACATTGTAGAATAATAGTGAAGGCATCAGCATTAGGAAATACAGTATATGGAATCGTGTAGTAACCAAAAAAGTGTTAAACAAATTCTTCAAATAGCCACCCATTGCCTTGATGACAGCTTTGCACACTCTTGGAATTCTCTCAACCAGCTTAATGAGATATGAGATAATCACCTGGAATGCATTTCAATTATCATGTGTGTCTTTGTTAAAACTTAATTTGTGGAATTTCTTTCCTTCTTAATGCGTTTGAGCCAATCAGTTGTGTTGGTACAGTGCCTTGCAAAAGTATTCATCCCCCTTGGTGTTTTTCCTATTTTGTTGCATTACAACCTGTAATTTTAATTTATTTTGATTTGGATTTCATGTAATGGACATACACAAAATAGTCACACTTGGTGAACTGAAATGAAAAAAATAACTTGTTTAAAAAAAAAATGTACATTTTTTACGGAAAAGTGGTGCGTGCATATGTATTCACCCCGTTTGCTATGAAGCCTCTAAATAAGATCTGGTGCAACTGCAATTAAATTCAGAAGTCACATAATTAGTTAAATAAAGTCCACCTGTGTGTCACATGATCTAACAATCTCAGTATATATACACCTGTTCTGAAAAGCCCCAGAGTCTGCAACAACACTAAGCAAGGGGCACCACCAAGCAAGCAACATCATGCAGACCAAGGAGCTCTCCAAACAGGTCAGTGACAAAGTTGTGGAGAAGTACAGATCAGATATAAATATATCAGAAACTTTGAACATCCCACACAGCACCATTAAAACCATTATTAAAAAATGGAAAGAATATGGCACCACAACAAACCTGCCAAGAGAGGGCCGCCCACCAAAACTCATGGACCAGGCAAGGAGGGCATTAATCAGAGAGGCAACAAAGAGACCAAAGGTAACCCTGAAGGAGCTGCAAAGCTCCACAGCGGAAATATCTGTCCATAGGACCACTTTAAATCGTACACTCCACAGAGTGGCCAGAACAGAACAGTGGCCAGAAAAAAGCAATTTCTTAAAGAAGAAAAAAAATGAGCAAACACATGTGGTGTTCGCCAAAAGGCATGTGGGAGACTCTCCAAACATATGGAAGAAGATACTCTGGTCAGATGAGACTCAAATGTATTTTTTTGTCTATCAAGGAAAACTCTATGTCTGGAGTTTTCCTTGATGGACCTCTCATCACCCCGAGAATAACATATCATCCACAGTGAAGCAAGGTGGTGGCAGCATCATGCTGTGGGGATGTTTTTCATTTGCCGGGACTGGGAAACTGGTCAGAATTGAAGGAATGAGGGATGACGCTAAATACAGGGAAATTCTTGAGGGAAACCTGTTTCAGTCTTCCAGAGATTTAAGACTGAGACAGAGGATCACCTTACAGCAGGATAATGACCCTAAGCATACTGCTAAACCAACACTTGAGTGGTTTAAGGGGAAACATTTAAATGTCTTGGAATGGCCTTGTCAAAGCCCAGACCTCGATCCAATTGAGAATCTGTGGTATGACTTAAAGATTGCTGTGCACCAGCGGAACCCATCCACCTTGAAGGAGCTAGAGCAGTTTTGCCTTATATAATGGGCAAAAATCCCAGTGGCTAGATGTGCCAAGCTTATAGAGACACACCCCAAGAGACTTGCAGCTGCAATTGCTGCAAAAGGTGGCTCTACAAAGTATTAATTTTGGGGGGGGTGAATAGTTATGCACGCTCAAGTTGTCTGTTTCTTTATCTTATTTCTTGTTTGTTTCACAATAAAAAAAATATTTTACATCTTCAAAGTGGTACGCATATTGTGAAAATCCAATGATACAAACCGCCCAAAAAGTCCAGGGTGTAAGGCAACAAAATAGAAAAAATGCCAAGGGGGGTGAATACTTTAGCTAAGCCACTGTATACAGAAGACAGCCCTATTTGGTCAAATACAAGAATTATTGCAAGAACAGCTGAAATAAACAAAGAGAAACGACAGTTCACCATGACTTTAAGACATGAAGGTCAGTCAATGCGGAACATTTCAAGAACTTTGTGGAGTTGCAAAAACCATCAAGCGCTACGATGTAACTGGTTCTCATGAGGACCGTCACAGGAAAGGAAGACCCAGGCTTACCTCTGCTGCAGAGGATACGTTTATTAGAGTTATAAGCCTCAGAAATTGCAGCCCAAATAAATGCTTCACAGAGTTCAAGTAACAGACACATCTCAACATCAACTGTTCAGAGGAGACTACGTGAATCAGGCCTTCATGGTCTAATTGCTGCAAAGAAACCACTAGTAAAGGACACAAAGAAGAAGAAGAGACTTGCTTGGGCCCAGTCTCTTCTTGAGACTTGGCCCAAGCAATGGAGCAATGGACATTAGACCGGTGGAAATCTGTCCTTTGGTCTGATGAGTCAAAATTTGAGATTTTTGGTTCTAACTGTCGTGTCTTAATGAGACGCAGAGTAGGTGAACGGATGATCTCTGCATGTGTGGTTCCCACCGTGAAACATTGAGGTGTGATGGTGTGGGGGTGCTTTGCTGGTGACACTGTCTGTGATTTATTTAGAATTCAAGGCACACTTAACCAGCATGGCTACCACAGCAATCTGCAGCGATATGCCATTCTGTCTGGTTTGCGCTTAGTGGGATTATCATTTGTTTTTCAACAGAACATTGACCCAACAAACCTCCAGGCTGTGTAAGGGCTATTTGACCAAGAAGGATAGTGATGGAGTGCTGCATCAGATGACCTGGCCTCCACAATCACTGGACCTCAACCCAATTGAGATGGTTTGAGATGAGTTGGACCGCAGAGTGAAAGAAAAGCAGCCAACAAGCGCTCAGTATATGTGGGAACTCCTTCAAGACTTTTGGAAAAGCATTCCAGGTGAAGCTGGTTGAGAGAATGCCAAGATTGTGCAAAGCTGTCATCAAGGGGGAATGTTGGCTACTTTGAAGAATCTCAAATATAAAATACACTTTTTTGGTTACCACATGATTCAATATGTGTTATATAAAAGTTTTGATGTCATCACTATTATTCTACAATGTAGAAGATCATGTCTTTTTTTAAGCATACAATATAGCTCAGTATTTGAATGATGTATTTTAGATAGTCATTATTGCTCATCTTCATGAAGAGTGTTAATAATTTCAGACCCCACTGTACACCATAGACAATAACTTACACACACACAAACACACACACACACAAACACACACACACACACACACACACACACACACACACACACACACAGAAGTCAGGTCAGACTAATCCAGCTCATGAGCTCTCCATCAGCAGCAGATTATGATTTAGAATGATAAATTCATGTGTTTATGCAACATGTTAGTGCATCGAATCGTATCACAGAGGAAGAAATCGCATCGATTCTTTCTCTAATCACAGTGAATCACACTGAATCGTTTCAAACTAAAACGTACCGTTCCTGTATCGTATCGGAGACCATGAATCTAGACACGTATCGACACATCTTGAAGGGAAAGATGCCATCCGTCATCCACCATCCACAACGCAGACGTCATCAGCAACCTTTGACCTTCGTTCCTTTCCCATCCCCCTTAGCCCCCTAATGTTTCTGTAACCTAAAGAACTATCATCTGACATCCAAACAGATAGTGACAGGAATTATATGAAACAATGAAGCTTTGATATCAATGTTAATGTTATCAATGATCCTTTATATGTATTTAACCTAATTATGTATATTTTACGAAAATTTGAGGAGAGCTTCTCTGTTCACCAAACCAAATGACGCCAAATCGAGTTACCGCAAGCGGCAACCATTCGATTATGACAGTAGAAGTCCAAAGCTTCTATTTTTCACCTGTCATTGTCTAATATTTCACATTTTTGGCCTTGACTCTGCAGTACATTCTACTGTATGAACATGATGCAGTCTTAGTTTACCCCAGAACAAAGGTCATTGCCATTTTTTCCTCTGCTGATTAAATCTCACACTCTTTTGCAATCAATGCATTACATTTAATATTTCTGTCTTTAATTTCATATCCGCAACCCAATCTCCTTGTTTATATTCATAACGATTGCGCTAACAGCAGTCAACCTTTACGGACTGCCGACCATACAATTACAATGATTTCCTTTAACAACCTCCTTTATTATCAAATACATTTTACAACCTCATTATTTGTATCTTAATGTTTCCCTGTGTCCTGTGTTACTTGAGCTAGCTTCATTCTAAACTATGGCTTTCACACTGCAACCTGCCCCCAAAAAACATATGAATGAGACACAAAACTTCACAAAGAGAGCTCTTGCTTGCATCAAAAGTTATTTACCTGCTAGGCACCCCATGAGTGACTGCAGCAACAGCAGTTTCCATAGCAACGTCATCTTCAGTTTTGTGGGGTCAAAAGTAGACTCACATCCAATCACAAATGTACGGAGGAATCCTTTCGGTACCTTTCTGGGTCTTCACTCTGTAGAAAAAGAAACAGGCGTAATGAATACCATGATAAGACAGAAAGACAGTCTTTTATCAGCACTTGAGAAAAGTGCTGATAAAGGACTGTAAAGAACTCTAACATTTAAAAAAAAAGATTTTTAATTTAAAATCATTATTTTCAATGACGGCCTAGGAACAGTGGGTTAACTGCCTCGTTCAGGGGCATGAATTGAACATTAAGAGAATTGAAGGAATATGACGGCATTTCTCACTTCTGATAACATGTCAAGGACTAGGGAAATGCTTTTCAAAATGTTGCCCTTTACAGCAGCATGTAGCCTACTGTACACATTCAGTCATGTGCAGCGCTTTCATACCCCTTGACCTACTCCACATTTTCGGGGGTTACAGCCTGAATTCAAAATGGATTAAATATATGTTTTTCTCACCCATCTACACACAAAAGAACATAATGACAAAGTGAAAACATGCTTTCAGTAATGCTTGCAAATTCATTGATAATGAACTACAGAAATATCTCATTTACATAAGTATTCACACCCCTGAGTCAATACTTTGTAGAAGCACCTTTGGCAGCGATTACAGCTGTGAGTCTTTCTGGGTAAGTCTCTAAGAGCTTTCCACACCTGGATTGTGCAACATTTACTCATTATTCTTTTCAAAATTCTTCAAGCTCTGTCAAATTGGTTTTTGATCATTGCTAGACAACCATTTTCAAGTATTGACATAGATGTTCAAGTAGATTTAAGTCAAAACTGTAACTCGTTCACTCGGGAACATTCACTGTCATATTATGTACAGCCTTCCTTCTTTCAATCTGTCAATTAGGTTAGTATGGTGGAGTAACTACCATGTTGTTGGTCCATCTTCAGTTTTCTCCCATCACAGCCATTAAACTCTGTAACTGTTTTAAAGTCACCATTGATCTCATTGTGAAATCCCTGACCGGTTTCCTTCCTCTCTGATAACTGAGCAGCTTTAAGTCAAAACTGTAACTCATCCAGCCCTACGACAACTCAACAGCTTCTACCCCCAAGCCATTAGACTGCTGAATAATTCATCAAAATCGCCACTGGACAATTTACATTGACCCGAGATATTTGAGATTTTTGTTTTTTATTAATTGTAAAAAATAAAATAAAACATAATTCCACTTTTATATTATGGGGTATTTTGTGAAGGCCGGTGACAACAAAATCTCAATTTAAGTCTGTAACACAACACAATATGAAAAAAGTCAAGGGGTATGAATACTTTCTGAAGGCACTGTATATTTAGATCTAGTAAATGATATTTAAGAAATTAAGCCTTGAAAGAGCAATGTGCAAAGAGATTGCCTTAAAGTATACATCAATGAATTAATGAAATAAATTAGTTATACAAATGACTCAATATTCTCTTTCACCAAATCCCTATTACATGTAACTCTGAATGTACAGCTTTGGTGGGCTGGTTCAGAACCGATGGGCTGGTTCAGAAGTACTATAAAAAATAAAAAACATACATTACTCCCTTTTTCTGCCTACCAAAGTCAAGCTGGAGCCTAATCTATTAACTAAAAAGTTAGAGAGGGAAAACAAAAAAAAATAGCACTGATTTTCATTTTTGGCACAGCGACTATTACATGCCTTTCCATATCCGCGACAAATACGTCTCCAGAGAATCCTGTTTTTAAGCCTATTTTAGAAGCTCCCTCTTAAACATACACAGAATAATACCCATTCACTGTTATGTTCATAAATGTTGTAAGAGATAGCAAGAGATAGGGTGTGAAAAACTCCAGCGATCCCACTACAGTGTCAACGTCAGATGTGTTTTTATTCCCCAGCAGAAATACCAGGGGTATCGGCATGAAATCAGTACCCAAACCTCAAAAGCCTGCATTGTGTCAGTGGGATAGTAATTCTCTGTGTGCTCCAGTGGGCCTTCGATGTAGAGAGCAGAAGGGAAGATGGGGGGAGGGATCTGCAGGGGGAGACAAATAAAATCAATGCCATCCAGAGACGCAGTGTCCCATGGCAGTACTTTTAAAACATTAGCTTAATGTACCCTGTTGCCCTATAGACAATATACAGTAATGCTCTCTATTTTGGTAGAAAAGTAGTTAATGGTGAACTTTTAGACATTACATGGTAATTTTGATGCAGGGTTTTTGTTATAGTCAGTCTTTGAATATGTATTACATATAGTCATTCTTCTGCTGTTGAAAGACAAATATGATCCAATTACTGATTTATTCAGTGGCTGACACAATCAATTGCTGCATTGTTGAAATTTGAATTACAAATTTCCCTTTCATCTCGCCTGCTCAACACCAACCCCCAAAAACAACACATTTTTTGAGAGGACTAAATAATATATATACACGACAGGAGGTGCGTTGCCCATTAATTCGGGAGAACGGGTTCGTTCTAATGACTGGAGTGGAATGATAACAAATACATCAAACACATGGTTTCCATGCCATTCCATCTGCTCCATTACGGACATTATGATGAGCCGTTCTCCCCTCAGTATCCTCTGGTGATATACACAGAGTATACTAAACATCAAATTCCCCTTCCTAATATTGAGTTTTGAGTTGTACACCCCACCCCGTTTTGCCCTCAGAACAGCCTCAATTCATCGGGGCATGGACTCTACAAGGTGTCGAAAGCATTCCACTGGGATGCTGGCCCATGTTGACTCCAATGCTTCTCACAGTTGTGTCAAGTTGCCTGGATGACCTTTGGGTGGTGGACCATTCTTGATACGCACGAGAAACTGTTATCTTACCCATTTACCTTCTGAATGGCACACAAACACAATCCATGTCTCAATTGTCTCAAGGCTTAAAAACCATTCTTTAATCTGTCTCCTCCCGTTTATCCACACTGATAGAAGTGGATTTAACCATTGATAACAGTAAGGGATCATTCACCTGGATTCACCTGCTCTGTCTATGTCATGGAAAGAGCAGGTGTTCATAATGTTTTGTACACACAGTACTGTACCAGTGAAAAGTTTGGACACACCTACTCATTCAAGGGTTTTTCTTTATTTTTATTACTTTCTACATTGTAGAATAATAGTGAAGACATCAAAACTATGAAATAACACATATGAAATCATGTAGTAACCAAGTCCATATTATGTCAAGAACATCTCAAAAAAGCAAAGAGAAACGACAATCCATCATTACTTTAAGCCATTCAGAAAATGTCAAGAACTTTGAAAGTTTCTTCAAGTGCAGTCGCAAAAACCATCAAGCGCTATGATGAAACAGGCTCTCATGAGGACCGCCACATGAAAGGAAGCCCCAGAGTTAACTCTGCTGCAGAGAATAAGTTCATTAGAGTTACCAGCCTCAGAAATTGCAGCCCAAATAAATGCTTCACAGTTCAAGTAACAGACACATCTCATCATCAACTGTTCAGAGGAGACTCCGTGAATCAGGCCTTCATGGTCAAATTGCTGCAAAGAAACCACTAGTAAAGAACACAAACAAGAAGAAGAGACTTGCTTGTGCCTGGAAACATGAACAATGGACATTAGACCGGTGGAAATCTGTACTTTGGACTGATGAGTCCAAATGTGCGATTTTTGGTTCCAACCGCCGTGTCTTTGTGAGATGCGGAGTAGGTGAACAGATTATCTCTGCATGTGTAGTTCTCAACATGAAGCATGAAGGAGGAGTTGTGATGGTGTGGGGGTGCTTTGCTGGTGACACTGTCAGTGATTTGTTTAGAATTCAAGGCACACCTAAACAACAGGACAATGACAAGGGCTATCAAGTGCTCAGCATATGTGGGAAGCTGTTGAGAGCATGCCAATAGTGTGCAAAGCTGTCATCAAGGCAAAGGGTGGCTACTTTGAAGAATCTCAAATATAAAATATATTTTGATTCATTTAACACATCATACTTTGGTTAGTACATGATTCCATATGTGTATTTCATAGTTTTGAAAAACCCTTGAATGAGTATGTAACGAGTGCGCTGAGAGTCGGGAAGCAAGTGTTTTAATAAATAAACTATACACAAATAACACACCGACAATGAAAACAACACCTGAGGAAAGAACCAAGGGGAGTGACAGATATAGGGAAGATAATAAAGGAGGTGATGGAGTCCAGGTGAGTGTCATGAGGCACGAGACGATGATGACAGGTGTGCAGGATAATCAGCAGCCTGATGACCTAGAGGCCGGAGAGGGAGTATACGTGACAGAGTAGCTATGTCCAAACCAGTGGTGTAAAGTACTTAAGTAAAAATACTTGAAAGTACAACTTAAGTCGTTTATTTGGGCATCTGTACTTTACTTTACTATTTATATTTTTGACATTTTTTACTTTTACTTCACTACATTCCAAAAGAAAATGATGTACTTTCTACTCCATACATTTTCCCTGACACCCAAAGTACTCGTTACATTTTGAATGCTTAGCAGGACAGGAAAAGTGTCTTATTCACACACTTATCAAGAGAACATTCCTGGCCATCCCTACTGCCTCTGATCTGGCGGACTCACTAAACACATACTTCGTTTGTAGATGATGTCTGAATGTTGTTGCCTGCCCCGGGCTATCCGTAACTTAAAATAATAAGAAAATGGTGCCGTTTGGTTTGCTTAATATAAGGAATTTGAAATTATTCATATTTTTACTTTTGATAATTAAGTATATTTTAGCAATTACATTTCCTTTTGATACTTAAGTGTATTTAAAATACTTTTAGACTTTTACTCAAGTAGGAAATTACAGGGTGACTTTCACTTTTACTTGAGTCATTTTCTATTAAAGTATCTTTACTTTTACTCAAGTATGACAATTGGGTACTTTTTCCACCACTAGTCCAAACTTTCGACTGGTACTGTATATATACTGTATATATTCTGTATGCATCTCGAAACTAGTGATTATTCAAAGTAAATATGAAAACAACGAGCTTAAAACAGGGGTCTAAAATGTTTGCACAGACTTGTAAGGAATAACAGCAAACTAACTACCTTATGTGCTGATGTTTCAGGTTTTGTTAATTCCTCTGAGGGTTATCTTAGAATATTTACACTTTACTGGAGCGGTTCCTCTTACGGACCTTGTCAATGCATATTTACACAAAACCATACCTTTCCTTGAAATACAACACAAACAATCTGAATGAACCCGCATTGCGGTTTTCCTTGAATTGATTAAATTGGGGAATTTGTTTAATTGACTGTTTTGACAAACACATTCAAAAGTGCCAAATGGGAGAGGTATTTGGTTTTGAGTAGCAGGGAGAGGAAGTAAATATGTAAATGAAACACAGTGGGGGTAGGCAGTAAGGTTTACGCAGCTTGCCATAGAGTCTGAGAGAAGAATACAGAATAAGTCTGAGGCAAATGTCAGAGGCTGCCTCTGGAAACACTGTGTACACTGGATAGAAAGGTATTACAGCAATGTGACAACTTAAGTCATTTGCAATGTACCATTTGCAAAGCTTCCATAAAAAACAAGCTGCAATAACCATATGTCCCTCGGGTAAATACATGTTTATTCATAGAGTAGAAGTATATAATAACCCACACCATCCCATTATGGCACAACCAGGCTCTTGTTAGCATTCCACCATCGAAACAGAGGCAGAAGCAGCACTGAACGTCTCCTTCAGCTCTTGCTCACTGAACTGTAACACTACATTTCAAAGACATGCTTGAGTAATGCAATAATCACATGTTTCAAAACACGAGGGGCAGGAAATCAATATGGGACCAGAATATTGTATTTTCTTCACTTTCTAAAAAAATAAGGACTGAGAATGAAGCCTGGATTTGTCTGAGTGGGTCACATTTAAGATTTTATCTTTATTTATTTCAATCAGTGTCTTCTAATGAATCCCTCCCCTTGAGATGGAAGCTGTGTTTCCTGCTTCTTGACAAGATGTATTTCCTTTAGCTGGAAGAGCTGCAAGATCAACGATTCATCTGGACCACCTCAATGACATGCATAACCTTGCATGTCTTGTCTATGTATAGCTATTTCTGTAAATATAATTTGTTTACATAACACATCTGTAAAAAAAAATATATATAAAAAAATTAATTGCTATAATTGCATTTGCTCGGTTCATGCAAGACAGTTTCGGTTTCCATTCGTCCTCATTAAAATGTACTGAAGACTGACTGTATGTTGTACCACCGTAAATTACAAAGGAATGACACACAAAGCATGTTTCAAAGTACTTACATTTTCGGCATTATGGCAGAAGTGTTTCATTTACGCAAAAAGGATCAAAAGATAATTGCAACATTTAAATATGCTGAAAAAACTATATTAAAGCAACAGGTAAAGTGTTGGTCCCTGAAAGATCCTAGAAATGTGTTTACACCCCTGTTTCTCCTTTCCCAAGAATCCATCCACCTGACAGCTGTGGCATATCAAGAAACTGATTAAACAGCATGTTCATTACACAGGTGCACCCTGTGCTGGGCACAACAAAAGGCCACTCTAAAATGTGCAGTTTTGTCACACAACACAATGCCACAGATGTCTCAAGTTTTGAGGGTGCGTGCAGTTGGCAAGCCTCCAACGTCATTTTAGAGAATTTGGCAGTACTTCAAATTGGCCTCACAACCGCAGACCACGTGTATGGCGTTGTGTGGGCGAGCGGTTTGCTGATGTCAACGTTGTGAACAAAGTGCCCCATGGTGGCGGTGGGGTTATGGTATGGGCAGGCAAAAACTACGGACAATAAACACAATTGCATTTTATTGATGGCAATTGGAAAACACAGATATACCATGGAGCGAACCTGAGTCCCATTGTCGTGCCATTCATCCTACACCATCACTTCATTTTTCCAGCACGATAATACACAGCCCCATGTCGCAAGGATCTGTACACAGTTCCTGAAAGCTGAAAATGTCCCAGTTCTTCCATGACCTGCATACTCACCAGACATGTCACCCATTGAGCATGTTTGGGATGCTCTGGATGGACGTGTACGACAGTGTTCCTGTTTCCGCCAATATCCAGCAATTTCGCACAGCCATTGAAGAGGAGTGGAACAAGATTCCAGATGCCACAATCAACAGCCTGATCAACTCTATGAAAAGGAGATGTGTTGCGCTGCATGAGGCAAATGGTGGTCACACCAGATACTGACTGGTTTTCTGATCCACGCCCCTACCTTTTTATAGGTATCTGTGACCAACAGATGCCTATACGTATGTATTCCCAGGCATGTGAAATCCATAGATTAGGGCCTAATTTATTTATTTCAATTGACTGATTTCCTCATGTGAACTGTAACTCAGTAAAATCTTTGAAATTGTTGCATGTTGTATTGATCTTTTTCTTCAGTATAGCTTTGTAGCCTGAAGGCTGTTCTGTGAGAAGCTTTGCGATGTCCAATGTCTTTCATTTTTAGTGTGACTTGGTAAAATGGAGACATGTCATGATATTGTACCAAATGGTGCTTGGTGATCAATGGAGGTCAGATTACTAACCATTGATTAGCTTTCCTGAATGATGTATACCTACAGTATACTTACCAGGATACATACATCATAGCATATGCCTATAATAACACATACTTATGAGACAAAGGTAGGCTCAACATTTACACATTTGCAATACACTATGCCTCAATAGAGTTAAGAGAATGACAGAATGAGTTATTACATAAGCTATTGTATAATTATCAGATATTGTATTTTACTGAGCATTCGTAATGCTTCAGTAATGACTACAGGTGTCCTAATTAATCAGAAACCATGTGAACTTCAACTGTGATAAAGGTTTTGACAGACATGGTCTATCGGACATTTATTTACTTTGAAATGTCTCTCTCTCATCGTCCTGCCACAGAGACTATTGGTGTAATAGAAAGGTCCAAGGAGCACCCACAGCCAGTTCACTCCATGACAGTATTACAACAGTCACTTCCAGGGTAAAGCACATCCATGAATGGGAACAGAAAAGTTAAAAACTGTTGTAAAGGAAGTAAATACAATAGCTTTTTTTTTTTATTATTCATATATAGTATTTATTTTATTTTATATATGTGTCCATATTGTCCATGCGTTTCTAGTGGATAGACCATATGGTTCAAGAGAAAATAACAGAACTCATGAAAAAAACATCAATGAACTCTTCCAACTATTGACTTTTTTCACGATTGCCACCAGTTTGGTGCCAAAACAACAACAAAGGCATTGGCATAAAATAAATAAAAGTCTGTAAAAAAATATATAAAAAATATTTCATGCTGAAACCCTCATACACACAGATGGTTGGTGGTTTATATTTAGGATAATGTTTTTCAGCTTTGTCATATATGTTGTTATTTTAAAATCAATGTATTTTAGTTTTGATATGTTTTACATGTGATAAAGCCACACAGAGGGCTCGAGATAATTACAGACACCTGTGATAATCTGAAGTAGCCAAAAGCACCACTAGACATCGTGACAAATTATATAAAATCCTTTAAAGTTACCAAACTTCTGGTAGTTTACTGTTAAACTTAGAATGTTTTCAGTAATATACCCTCCCTTTGCGACCTTATGTATACACAAAAAAGCTGACTAAATATTGGCATGATGAAGAAATCAAGCTAATAATGGATGTTACATGAAATGGACAAGCTTTTTGTGGAGAATGTGAGTTACCATGGATAGCCATTTTGAAGAAAATACTTGGCTGAACACAACAACGATAATAATATGAAAAAGTCATTTCAATTCTTACTTTAGACAGCGAAAAATGACCGCTATGGATGATACACCCTCCGTTATGGATGTTACAGAGTCTGAAATAGACATTCTAATCTTAAAGATGCCTTGGACCAAAATCTATCGTAACATATTTGTTGTCATTTGGAATGTTTTAAAAATGCCTGCAGAAGGTATAGTACCACAGTATTGCATAATTATAGCCTGAATAGTACACACGACCAGTTGTCACACCCAATAGGAAGTTCTTTTCTCTCTTTATATGTTATGTGCTGAAAGTATTCCCACCTCTTGATTTTTATCCTGCATTTGGCCTACACACAATACCCCATAATATCAAAGTCAGATTATGAAAGTGATCTATACGGTTCAGGAACATAAACGTTATTTTAAAAGCATTGGGAATCGGTTAATAACGTTGTTTTCCATTCAGAGCATTTCTGACCCACAAAACAATGCAACACAGGTCCTATAAAAAGCACTCACTCTGTCTAAAAAACATTTTCCAGTGTCTGCTTGACAACTGAAAATCTTTGCCAGTGTGTGTGTGCATGTAGGCTATCTGCCCCTCCCCCTCCGAAGCTACTGGAGCCTACTGACGTTACAAGCGTGATTCAGAAATGAGGAAGAGAAATCTTTTATTTGAGAAGACTATGGATTAACTTTTTTTGACTGCAAGTTAAGGATACAATAGTTATCACGTTTCACATTGAGTTAACAAAAAAAAGGTAAAACGTGGTTTTATTTAAATGATTGTGTCTCTCTGCACACACAAGCTTTTTAGTTTGCTAGCTAGCTAGCTCTAGTCCAACGTTAAGCCAACTCTCGGAAGTTAAAAGATATTCAAAGTTCCTTGATAGAATTCCAATTAGCTCATTCGTCCCCCCCTCCTCTCCCCTGTAACTTTTCCCCAGGTCGTTGCTGTAAATGAGAATGTGTTCTCAGTCAAGTTACCTGGTAAAATAAGGGTTAAATAAAAATAATTAAGTACAGATAGAAGCCGCTCCTCTTTAGGTATAATTCTGTGGGCTTAATTCAGATAATGCATATCATCACAAGATTCCCAGCGCTGCAAGCGGTAGGTAGCTTAGTGGTTAGAGTGTTAGGCCAGTAACCAAAAGGTTGCTGGATCAAATACCCAAGTTAAATAAAGGTAAAATAAAAAAAAAAAGCCTCCTCCTCCGCCCTCTCTTGTTCTCTCTCCACCCTTAAAATTCCAGTTCTGTCTTGCGCCCTACACACTCCATTACATTGGACAGACAAGTTCATAGCGAGCTGCTCTGTCTGCAGTGATTGGTGAAGTAATTTATTGTCGAGCTCAATGTAAAAACATGTAGTTTTCAGAGGTTTAAAAAGGAACAGAAAGGAACAATATAAACCATTACTTATTGGGAGATTCGAAGCAGTTCAGAACTTTATTTTGCTGGTCGAAACAGTGGAACAGAAATTTAAAAAAATAATGATTGTGTTTCAAATATTAAAATATTTGTAAAAAGCAGTTGCTTTCTCAGATCTGTATTCAAATAGATAACAAAGTAGTTACTTCTCAGATCTGTATTCAAATAGTTAACAAAGTAGTCAGTTCTGAGATCTGTATTCAAATATTTTTTTTTACCCCTTTTTCGTAAAATCAAATTGGTCATTACGAGGCTTGTCCCATCGCTGCAACTCCCATACGGACTCAGGAGAGAGCCATTCGTCCTCTGAAACACGACCCTGCCAAGCCACACTACTCGCTGAACCCGGAAGCCAGCCGAACCAAAGCGTTGGAGGAAACGCTGTGGAACTGGGGTCACGAGTCAGCGTGCATGCGCTCGGGCCCACCACAAGGAGTCGCTAGAACACGATAGGACAAATCCTCTCCTAACCCAGACAATTGTGCACTGCGTAATTGACCCTGGGATCGAACTGTAGTCTGTAGTGATGCCTCTACTACTGTGATGCAGTGCCTTAGACTGCTGCACCCCTCGGGAGGCCTCAAAGTAGTCACTTTCTTCCTTCTTTTTTTCCACAAAGCATAGTTAAAACTATAGCTAAGCCCATAGTTACAGTTATTCCAGGCCTACTTGTAAAAATGTAAAGAAACTACTACATGGCTCACGATGTATGGCTATCAACCTCCGAAAATACATATACCTACATTCTCCTTCTCATGGTTCTTTGCATTGGGATGTAACCAAGCTAAGGTAAGCTATGGCGACGGTGAAACACTTCATGTCTGTGAGAATCTCATAATACTCTGTCTGGAACCAGTGTGTTGCCTTGGTTTTGACTTGTTGTATAACCACCATAATGAACATCAGAACAAAGGAGCAGACAGTTTAGAGCTAAAACACAGCACCCAAATCCCATTCTTCGCCTTATAAGCTAGTGTTTCATGCAGCAAGCGTTTCATGAGTGTCAAATAGAATAATCCTAAAGCGGTGCAGCCTCTGCCAGCTCGGAGCACAATAAACAGAGACACTACGATACAACTGCTCAACTATCAAGATGTCCAAGGGTGCTGTTGATGATACAATTGCTGTACTGTTTAAAGAGATAAGATATGATTCAAGAAGCCTGTATTAATCACTTCTCAAATCAACCAAACCAATTCCCATTCGTATGCATGTGATTTAGTAGCCAACTCCCCTGAACTATCATTGCAGTGCCATGCTATGCCAGACATATGGCATGGCAGGCATGGTCAGAGAGATTGGCTCAAGCACTAACATCTCTGAAACTAGGCTACAACATCAGTGCCTCATATCACTAACAGAATGGTACCATCATCATCTGTTCCCTGATAAAAAGGACCAGCTGAAACACAGTGGGTGGTGACTAGATGTTGGCAGTGGACAGTTAAGGCTCGTAGACCATCCAGGGTGATATTACAGGCTTCATTACTTACATCATCATGTCTCTCAATCCCCTACTCACGGCGGTGTCGCGCACCAGCTGGATTACAATAGAATGTGTTTCCTCATTATAAAACCCAATAAAGGCTGAACAACTGGAGTCGTGCGCAGTAATTCAACTCCATATAATGGGGTCAAAGAACGCAGCATTACCCTTTCTGTGAAGCCGAGAACACAGCATCAACATCAACACCCCAAACCATCCTTGACATGGATGCTTGAATTTCCACGTAGGAAATACAGCGAAAAGAAAGAGTATTTCACACAATGACAATTGTGCCAGCGCTCCCTTATAAAATAGATATTCATCTCGACATGATTCACATGGATAAATAACGAATATAAGGAAAAAGAATAGTTGCATTCAGAGGAAATTGAATAACATCCCAGGCTCACTGGTACAGTACATCATAACTCACCTGCCAAACAGGACAGTATATGGACATTTCCATTGAAAAAATGACTGTATGAAACAGACTATTTGGATTCTTCAAGATGGTTAAAAGCGATCGTTAGGGATTTTGGCTATTTGAATCTACTTCCCCAGAGTCAGATGAACCTGTGGATACCATTTTATGTATCCGTGTCCAGTATGAAGGAAGTTAGAGGTATTTTCACAGGCCAAATGCTAACTAGCTTAAAATGACTCTGGCTTCATTGCCAAAATCTCGAACTATCCCTTTAAGTTGCTGACCTTTTTAACATGGCAAGCAAGAAGAGACTTTTCATCATCTGCTGTGAGTGATGTATATTGGACAGCAGATACTTCATGGCGTGCTGCTTTGTACACTTGTAAGGCAGACTAGATAACTCTGCTCGCTGCATACACAGTACTCTATAGTGGATTATATACACATGAACTAAGCCATTCTGGTGGCCTACTTCCCTTGAATATAGCTGTCAATTATTTCACCTCGTGAGTCATATTTTCCTGCTTTTCTAGCATGGATAGTGTGTCCACCAGTGTGCTCCTGGGTAGCATTTTAACACTGAATAAACATTTTCATATAATTCTTAGCCTGTTCTGCCCTTTCAGCTAATGTTCTGTCCGTCACACAGGTAACCCCATGTTTAAAATGCACCAGAAAGAGGAAGGACTCCCTTATTGCTTAATCGCAGCTCTTGGAGGTCATTATTTTGCTATTTGCATGTAGCTTTCATAAGCTTTAACAATCCCTTGAAAACATTAGCAAAAACATTTACACTTATAAGAACAACAGGGGACATTTTACTATCTGTATAAATGAGAGCAGTACACGAAGAGTTCTTCTGCTGTGCAGTGTCAAACCAACCTTCCAAGAAATGTATGTAATGTATTGTTCTGAATATTCATAATTAAACAAAGACAGCCATCAGCAGACTGTATGCTTCACAATTACTCCATAAATAACACAGGCTTTGGAGACAACATACTATTCATAGGATGAATACTAGCAGTATTCATATTCATATGAATTGATACCGTTGCGTTCTTCATAATGAATTGTCTAAAGTCTACAGACTGTGAATCAGGATATTCAAATGGCCTTGTATTAGTTTCTGGTTGAACTTGTTCTATAAGATTGTATTCTATCAAAACAAATTCAATCCACCAGAAACCATAAAACGGTGCCAGAACATTGTGACATTCTGTTGAGTCATCTAGTGATCCCAATTCATCCAACATTTCTTTCATCTCAACTATGTGAAAAGAAAATAACAATGCCTTCTGGGGCATGTTGTTTTTATTAAGCATATTAGTATTCCAATAAATGGTGGGGGAAAGAAGGCTCACAAATCACAGGCCCACCCTATGGGGGGAGGGTACCATTTTCCTCTCAAAGATAATTGCAAAATCAGAGAATTTTCCCCAGTGGTACAACGATAACAAAGTGTTAAAAGATCCAAATAATTCCCTCATCTTCAATTTAAGTGCATTCTGAAGAAAAAACACAAACCTGCCCCTTTGCTGTGATAGCTTGGAAGTTGTTAGAAGCCCCCACATAAAGAATAGTTAATAATGCAATAGTTCCAATGCTCAGATATTTACACAAGCTGGTGTTACTCTTATTAGGCCTTCAATCGAATCTGTTCCCAAGGAGGGACCGTATCACACCATGTTTGAGTAAGGAAGTGATGCAGGAACAACACAGTTTGTATCATACCCCAAGGATTGTTGTGCCGCTAAGCCAAAAGCCCACATCTAGCTCTAACATATTTTTTCAACATACCGTAGCTAAAGCACAGGATTGAGGCAATATGAGTGGAATACAGCTAGGGTGTTAACTGAATGACCAAGCAAGAAATACTGCAGGAGATGGAGCTGCCTGGATGTAGAAGATGTTATAATGTACGTACTGTACAAGAGCAAAACCAATTCACTATCTCACTTTATCTCCATACAAATGTACACATATTGGATGTTTAACTAACCTTAATAACTATGTCATTACATTACATACTCACTGTATTTCCAACTTCAAAGTCTGCTAATACCTCAATTCACACAATACCTTTATGGAAAGGTCTGGGCAGAATTCTCCTTTTTCCATCCCCTAAAGGCAAGAGGTAAAAGGTGGCAGACATGATTTACCATCCTGTAAGAATAGGAGATTTGTTGTATTGAAATCCAATCTACGGTCTGTGAGACCACAACACCTCCAGCTGTAGACTGATCTCTTAGAGCTGACCAAATGCCTCTCGGCAAATAAAAAGCCTTTTAACACAAATTGCCGTTTTTGGCTTTTTCACCTTTTATGAAGAAAAAAAAACAGGACAGTGCAGGTAGATGCATTAGGAGGTAGGCTGGTTTTAATTGTTGGGTCATTGGGCCATTGAAGTGTTGCTAGCTGGAATATAGTACTTGAGTAAAACGATGAGCTATTGTAGGGCGGGCCAGCCCCCGAAGTGACTGTTATCAACTGTATGCAAAAGGTTTTATTGCCTTCTCGGAAATTCAGCCTTCTCTGTGTTGCTCAGCCCCCCCCCCCCCCCCCCCATTCTGTCACACCTCCGTGAAGCAGATGTTATGTTTCCTTTACATCCTGTAGGTCTGATATCTGATTGGAGGTTATTACTTTACAGTAATACTACCTGCAAAACAACTCAGATATTAAATCTAACATGGCAAAATGGTTATAAAAGGGTCTTAGCTTCTCTTTCTGGTGAGACCTGTGCTAGTGAGATACCTACTCTCTCTCTCTCCTCCTCGTGGACTCTTGGGGCCATGCCCTTTCAGGCGATGTCTTCTCTCCCTGATCATGCCTAGAATAATGCCTTGTAATGCTTGTTAATAATGCTTGGTAACATAAGCTTATGCCTTGTGTGTGAATCATTAATTTTACCATGTCAATTAAATATTCGCTTTTGATATAGACAATTCTTATTCCTTTCTTGACCTTTCTATTACTGTGACTTAACTATAGTATCTTGCATATTTCTAAATCATCTTTCTGGAGTCAGAAAACCATTTAATGGGCTAATTGCTTAGTCTTCTAATGGGTCGTATGTGAGGTATATATAATACAAATATGATAAATATTACCCCACTGGTTCATTGTGGTAAATATGTATGTATTTATTATTATTCTTACGTATTCAAGAACACAGACAGTTCAACAAAGTTCAATGCTAGAGCTGAAGTACAAGTCCTGTCCTGGTCTAAACTTTTCAACAAATGAACCTTTTACTGCAGTGGGCTAAATCAGGGTCACACAGTGTTTACTGGTAAGTTTTGTACAAATCTACTTTCAAACAAAAATATGTCCTACGCTGTAACTGCAATGATGAGATAGATGTTCTTCTTCTTTGTTTTTATGTTTTATTATGTCGCTGTCATACTGTGTTCAACCGTGTTGGATATTGCCTAGCCGTCATGGATATTGCCTAGGACCACAATGGAAATAAGTCCCAGACTTTATTGTGTGTTATTCTCGACGATTTTACTCATGTGCATGTATGGCTTTTCAAGATTTATGTGTGCTCATTTTTTTCTAGATGGTCAAATTAATAAACTAAAGTCAACTAAAATGCACCTCACACATGGTTATAGGCTTTAAAACAAGAGATATAAAGTTAAAATGTATTACATTTTGAGTTTGCATCCCAATATTACAGTATATATATATATATATATATATATATATATATATATATACATACATATATACAATATATATATACATACATATATACAATATATATATATATACATATATACAGTATATACATATATACAGTATATATATGTCAGAGGTTTACATATACCTTAGCCAAATACATTCAAACTCAGTTTTTCACAATTCCTGACATTTAATCCTAGTAAAAAATTCCATGTCTTGTGTCAGTTAGGACCACCACTTTATTTTAAGAATGTGAAATGTCAGAATAATAGTAGAGAGAATTATTTATTTCAGATTTTATTTCTTTCATCACATTCCCAGTGGGTCAGAAGTTTGCATACACTCAATTAGTATTTGGTAGAATTTCCTTTAAATTGTTAAACTTGGATCAAATGGATAAGCCTTCCACAAGCTACCCACAATAAGTTGGGTGAATTTTGGCCCAATCCTCCTGACAGAGCTGGTGTAACTGAGTCAGATTTGTAGGCCTCCTTGCTCGCACACGCTTTTTCGGTTCTGCCCACAAATGTTCTATAGGCTTGAGGTCAGGATTTTGTGATGGCCACTTCAGTACCTTGACTTTGTTGTCCTTAAGCCATTTTGCCACAACTTTGGAAGTATGCTTGGGGTCATTGTCCATTTGGAAGACCCATTTGCGACAAAGCTTGAACTGATGTCTTGAGATGTTGCTTCAATATATCCACATAATTGTCCTGCCTCATGATGCCATTTATTTTGTGAAGTACACCAGTCCCTCCTGCATCAAAGCACCCCCACAACATGACGCTGCCACCCTCGTGCTTCACGGTTGGGATGGTGTTATTCGGCTTGCAAGCCTCCCACTTTTTCCTCCAAACATAACAATGGTCCTTATGGCCAAACAGTTCTATTTTTGTTTCATCAGACCAGAGGACATTTCTCCTAAAAAGTGCGATCTTTGTCCTCATGTGCAGTTGCAAACTGTAGTCTGGCTTTTTTTGTGGCGGTTTTGGAGCAGTGGCTTCTTCCTTGCCGAGCGGTCTTTCAGGTTATGTCGATATGGGACTCGTTTTACTGTGGATATAGATAGTTTTGTATCTTCCAGCATCTTCACAAGGTCCTTTGCTGTTGTTCTGGAATTGATTTGCACTTTTCGCACCAAAGTACGTTAATCTCTAGGAGACAGAAAGCGTCTCCTTTCTGAGCGGTATGACGGCTGAGTGGTCCCATGGTGTTTATACTTGCATACTATTTTTTTTGTACAGTTGAATATGGTTCCTTCAGACATTTGGAAATTGTTCCCAAGGATGAACCAGACTTGTGGAGATTTTTTGCTGAGGTCTTGGCTGATTTCATTTGATTTTCCCATGATGTCAAGCAAAGAGGCACTGAATTTGAAGGTAAGCCTTGAAATACATCCACAGGTACACCTCCAATTGACTCAAATTATGTCAATTAGCCTATCAGAAGCTTCTAAACCCATGACATAATTTTCTGGAATTTTCCAAGCTGTTTAAAGGCACAATCAACTTAGTGTATGTACACTTCTGACCCACTGGAATTGTGATACAGTGAGTTATAATTGAAGTAATCTGTCTGTAAACAATTGTTGGAAATGTTACTTGTGTCATGCACAAAGTAGATGTCCAAACCGACTTGCCAAAACTATAGTTTGATAACAAGAAATTTGTGGAGTGGTTGAAAAATGAGTTTTAAAGACTCCAACCTAAGTGTATTTAAACTTCCGACTTCAACTGTATACAGTACATCACAGAAGACTGAAATATAACAAAACCGTTGACATAGAAACACCGGATTTCCGTCAGTTAAATTTTTTTTTTTTGATGAATCATGAAATTACATAAAAAGATGAATAACATTCCATCCATGAGGCCACTAGGTAATTTGACTGCAGGAAAGGTCTACTTCATAACTTTTTTTAGATGCATGCTATCTGTCTGCTTGAATTGTCTGCTGGAACAAGATGCTCAATGCTCAATGTATTTTTTTAGCAACGCTGATAGATTTACCACCACGTTACTTGACTTTCGTAATGCTTTCATATAAAAGTGCTGCTCCACAAAAACACCACTGCTGGGTTTTGTGCTGCTGTCAGCTAGTTCATGTTTTTTTTAGAACACATGGAATAAAACATGCTGCTGTACAAACAACCAATTTGTGTAGAAGAAGGTCAACGGGTTGGAGCTGACAGGGATGGACAGTCAGGGAAGTCCTCTTTCTCTGGAAAAAGAAACCCTCTGTTGAAACCCTTTGGTCCCTCAGTCCCACACAGTTCGGTCTAAAAACACTATAAATTAACCATTGGACCTGGCGCTATTACTGGAGAATGGACCTGAGGGGTTGTCTGTGTCAAATGTCTCCCTCAGTTAAAACCCTTCTCAAACAAAACATAGAGTATATATTGTTGTGCCGGGGTGATTGATATGGGTATTCAAACGTAGAAATGTTCTAAAGTATTCGTATATGGTACATGTCTCTCCGCTATTTCCATTTGCATACATATGGCAAGATTGCTGCCTACACCACTGACAACTCAGCTTGGCAAAAACAATGCCTGCTTCAAAACAATGACTGACACTACACCCAATGATCCCAATGAACAAACAATTTGACTCCTCGGCAGGCAGAGAACTAGAGAACACCCAGATATAACACAGGAGGTGTGTAAACCGCTGTCTGTGCACTGGCAAAGTAGTATCAGGGGCCTGCAGCCTCCTTCTCATCCATAATGATGTTATGAAGAATCACACAGCACTGTTTACTTTTTAAAAAACCAGCAGAGAGCAGCAGAAAAGTGGGGCTAAAGAACTGACACAGAGCATTTGTCTTTATTTGCTGCTCTTTGCCCTGTTGTTCTTTAAAGCGCCAGTGTGGCAACAACCTCAGAGGCAAGACCCTTGGACTGCACAGTTATTTGTCATAAAAGTAATTCCCTCACAGTCGTGACGCTCCATAGAAAATACTTAGACTTCATAGTCAACAACTAGGGGCCTGCCTAATAGTGCCGCCAAACCTTCCCGGTTTGGTCTGGAGTCCCGTGGAATCACAGCGCTTTTCAACTGAGATTGTACTCACACAGTAGGGACTGTGCAGAGATGAGTGGCTTTCTGGACTATGGCATTGGCTGAGCACTCATGAAAATAAGTGCTGGAGGCATTTCTGGCTCTGTAAATGCAGTCAATATCATAATCAAAGTAGCGGTGTACAGTAAGAAAATGAATACACAGGCAACCATAGATCAAAAACTCAAAGCACTGGCTAAAGAGTAAATCAGAGTCCACAGACGCAGAGACATGATAGTCCAGGGTCCCATTGTGACATGGCTACGAGGCTTTGAGACCACCGTCCATGGGGAAATTGATTGAGCCAATGCGGAGAATTCCAAAAGTAAAAATGTACGAGAGAAAAACAATCTAGAACACTGCTGTGCGTCCGCGTACATGTTTTGGACTCTAATAGACGCTAAAGGCCTATCTATGCAATTGAATGTATGCAAAATGATAACATTTCCTGTCACTACCGGGAAGGGCAATATAGGGGAATGACTTGAAATTGAGATACGTTGCTTTCACGGTGTGATGCTAACGCCCATAAAGAACCAGATTATAATTCCAGCACGTTATATCAAGCATGAATTTAGGAAAAAAGTCAAAAGATCTATTTTATTTCAACATTTTGACTGATACAGTGTCTCTCAACCGTATTGATACAGCTAAGTGAGTGGGGAGGAGATTTCTGACAAGGCTGCACGGTTACTGGTTAAGAAGGACGGACATATTTGGCTGAACTTCACCGCTGCCCGACTGAATACTGCTCCAATAAGAGATAAAAATGTGTTGAAAATGTGTTGAAAATGTGTTGAAAATGCTGAAGTGTTCCTTGCATGTGAAACAAGCGCAATGCCTCTCTTTTGAACTGAGAGAGTTTGACAGGCACTCCTCTCCAATGCTGAAATAAAGTTACAGTACCTTAATGGACACTCACTTTAGTCGCTTGCTGGGGACACTTATTTTTTCCAGAAGCATTGCAAAATGTACATGTTTCCCAACGGTTACTATGGAAAACAAAGGTTTCCTTTTCTTTCAAAAGTGTTTCCTGTCCTGGAGGGAGGGAAGAATTGTATACATTAAATAAAAATATCCCCTATGACACATTTTCTCAATACCAGCAGGAACCATCCAATGAAATTTTTATGAAATGTCTCTAAATGTTACTATCCCATAATCTATTTAATGTCACTTCTGCACTACATCACTACTGACAGGCTGTTGGCCTGCTGCACGCTAACCATTACAGGCCTGTTTTTCTACTTCCTGCAAAGCTGCATCTGCCAGGGCACTCTCCAGTCCACCAAGAAACTACCACACATGCATGTCAGGGAAATGTGTGGCAACAATTAACACGCAATGTTTAAACCAACCAACTATGTGTCCATGGCAGATCATATAGTTATGCCAGGTAGCCAAGTCATTCCAAACTTGGTTTGTCTCTGCAGGGTGCCTGCCGTGTCCATTGAGCTGCACGGGGCATGTCAGCCTCGGGATTACTTTCATCAAGAACGCAGGAACTAGGAGCGGGGGAGGAAGTGGTGAGGATTTCCAACACAGGACTGCCTGGACAATTTGTTCTTGCTATCATGGAATTCATGTTTTGAGGAAACCCACTAATGGTTTGATTAAATGTTCTTTCCATGTCATTTCAACAAAAACACATTTGATGTGATGATGTTGAATCAACATGGAAAACTGATTGGACTTGCAAAAAGTCATCAATGTCGGGGAATTTCTGACTTTAATCACCCAACTTTTCAACCAAATCCAATGACATGGTGACATGTTTTATTGATTTCGCGTAGAATTTAGGTTAGTTGTCAACTCAACCAAAACTAGACGCTGAAATGAAGTCCGTGCCCAGTGGGAATGCTCTCGATAATGTCCCATGTGAAGTGCAAAGGGACAGAGGATCCATTCATAGCTACCAGACAAACCAAATTTACAGCACAGCCGTATCTATATCACTCATCTAAAGGACGCTTTTCATCTCCCACAGCAAAGCAGATATCACACCTTATCATACATTCCACATTCAGAGCACACCTAACCAGTCACACAAGTGAACTCACAGAGGACTCTAGGCAGCCGTGGAGAACGCAGATACAAATATACACTGTAAATAACACATTTGGTCAACCAGTAATTATTTAATATAAGAGCGGACTAAAAAAACAGACAGATGCTCAAATATCTATTATGCATATTAAAAGAGCAGGTTTAGTTGTGCATCTGGCTACAGCGAGTGTGAGTGGACACATCTGTTAGCCACCCATTTAAATCAGATAAGGGCACTGGGCAACAGCAGCAGAGTACCATGAGGCTGATGGACAGATGCTTGGATTAGTCCTGTGTTGATCGCTAGGAAATGATTTTTCAATGTCGGCCGAAGAAAACTTAGGAAGGATGTAATTTAGGATATTGATCTTGACTTTATTGATATGTTTTGAAGTTTCCTGACTGAACCTATGCCTACTTGCTAAACGTGTACTTGTATAGCCTGTACAAAATTGAGATAATGTTGAAGAGAAGCCATTGTGGAATATTTCTGTTTGCTTAATCTAGTTGGCTAGACATAGGATACTATGACCGCAATTGCTGGTCAACTACATAATCAGCAAATCCAGGGGGGATTATGATAGGGAGTCAGCGCAAGGGATTAGGCTACCAAACATCTGCACGCACTGATCGGCATGGTGGCACACAGCTACTGACTCATAGAATACATACTTCCAGCATAACAGCTCCCAAACTAAATCCAACACTCCTGGCAAATCAGTGGCCTCATTTATCAAACACGCATAAATGTCTCACTAAATTCTGGCGTACTTGGAGATTCTAGGATTTGCGTGCGCAATAAATTAGTATGATTTATCAAACTGTCACATGCAACATATCATACTATATTTATGTGCTTGTGAACGAGTGCTACAACACTGCATGGTAAATGCCCTCCATTCACCTTTAATGGTAACAAAAATGCTCTCCATTCACCTTTAATGGTAACAAAACTACCCTCATTTGCTGTATGATTTGGAGATGTTGGAACTGGATCAAGACAGCTTCTAAAAGAAAGGGCAACGGCAAATTTGATCACATTTCTGTAGAGGTGTGGTCAGAATGTTTTCATATTATGCAGTGACATTTTTAAACAAAAAATGCACGAGGCCTATAGCCAGTGCCAAACACTGGGGGTGCATTCTGCAAGATTGATTGTCTATTTTAAAGTAAATACTGTCTACAGCCCAAACTTTTACGCAAAAGACAAATTGTTGTTCAATAATTTTGTTTATCAATACATGATTATGTTTCCTGCCTTGGGATAGGCTCTGAGATTAAATAGGCTGTGATCACGTGCTCCTATCACATAGCAAAACTGTAGCCTACCCATACTGTAAAATATTTTTAAATAGGCTACTGGTCTATTTACTTTCGAGCATGGTGGGCTATTGAAGGAGCGATGGATAAATGGTACCCTAATATTCGTTGTGTAGCGGGAATAACCCAGTCATGACAGAAAAGGAGAGATATCCTGCAATATGATTATGATTTAGGCCAATATAGTACAATAAGATAAATATATTAGGCGTCATGCTGCTATGTGATCTCCTTACCAATGGCAAATGTAAATGTATCTGTTTTATCATTCTGCCTATGTTTTAATATGTTATTAGCCTACCATTATTATAATTGCCTTGCCTCAAACACCTTCATTTCCCCCAACATATTGCTTGCAATACAGTTGCTCAACCAATAGAAGTTGTGGTAAGCATGGTCTGAGATTTGCGTGGACATACGCACACTTTCCCGTCAAGTTCAAAATGGATAAATACCAACCTTTGTGGGAAAACTGGTGCGCACGCACCTTTGATAAATGAGGCCCCAGATCATTACAACTCCAAGTGGGTTACGCGCGCGCAAAATGAATGGGGGACCCTGTTTATTGATGTAAATATGGGATAACACTAGTAGGATATGGGTTATGAGTTTTCACGGGAAAGTTACAGAGGTGCCTTTTCACCTGCAGTGTGGGCTATACGCCTATACGGGCTTGGGCTACTACAGTTTCCAACACTGATTGAACAATTCCACGTGAATGAAATGCAATTACAAACAAGGCTAAAGCAAATAAATTAACTCTTTTGGCAATAAAGAGTATATTCGATTGGGACACAGATAACAAGCTATAATAGTCTAGCATTAAAATGATAATAGTAATAATAGCCTAATAATAATAATAACAAAATTCTTACCGTATGCGTAATTATCCCTGCAATTTGCATTTCATTTAAATAATCCGTGTTTCGATACTCCTAACAAAATGCTGTACACATACATTCACTGTTGAATCGTGGCGACGCTGTCGGCGGCTGAGTATGCACTATGAATATTCCTCCCTCACTCGAGAGTGCAAGGCATTGTAGGCTATCCCCGACAGAATACATTAAAATAGTAGCCTACTCTATGAATGTCGCTTTCGTTATTTGCAATGTAGGTAAAGAGTGCACAGTTTAACAGGAGCTCCCCGCGACTATTATCTAAATATACTTACTGTGATGCATCATTTTCCTTCCTCTAACCCGAGCAGAGCAGGCACACGAGCTGTCCTCGGCGAGGCACTCACTGCACCGAGCATCCAAGCGGAACAGACCCTTCTGGGTAGTCTAAGCGGTCGAGATGTAATAGAGCAATTCTCTCAGCTGGGCTCTAATACAAAATAACTACGCGATCTGTAAAACACTCCAATTCAGCAATACGCGGAAAGTATTGTAAACTAGTACGATTCCCATTGATTAGGAAAGCAGTGCCCTGCCATTAGCGCATAAATCATTCTACCTTATCCTACAGTGGCGCGAGCTGGCACAAGAGGGGCTGGGGGCACCTCCCACATACTTAGGACTTGTCTGAGGAAATCTGGTACAATAACTTTAAAGTTCACTGAAGTTATTATTACAGTAGTGTAACTATATTGTCAAGACTGTGATATTAGGCTACCCTATTAGATGAAAGAAAGAACCATTCACATGTTATGAAGGTATTCTTGTTTCCAAACTACCAACACAATTTTGAGTATTGTTCATTTAAAACTTTTTGGGTGGGTTTTTTAAAACATTTTCTATACAATAGTTTCAGTAATAGTGTTTTTAGGGTTTTTGTTCCCTCAATAGTGTCTGAAACCAGCAATCAGGCAGGTAATAACCTGAGGTTTATCCTTCCAGATCAAGGTTTAGTGTCCTCATGCTAAATGTATCAGCCCATAACCCTGGAAAAGGCTACACCCAGAATGCATTAGCTGATCAAATATTTATATCTTCTTAATGAGATCACATCTCACCATCCGGACATTGCATTTTCCATTCAATACCATGGAATCCCCCTCAATTAAGCAGAATTGGCAGATTGAATCAAGATTTACCATTGACAACAATGAGCTGGTTTAAAGGATACAGAGGTGTACCCGGGGAGCAGGAGGTCCATGAGGTCAGTTGAAGAACTTTAAGCCTTTAAATCTGCATCTTAATCAATGAACTGATTCTATCGACACCTGTGACTCCCAGTTACCAGTCCATAGACACAAGTCTGTATTGCCAGGAGTGTGAAGTCAGTGGTTTGATCATATTATTGAAGTCTCTCTCTCTCTTTCTCTCTCTTTCTCTCTCTCTCTCTCTCTCGCTCTCTCGCTCTCTCGCTCTCTCACATACAACTATCCACTAGGTGGCAACAAGATTTCAAGTGAGTTGTCAAGATAAGACCTTTGTGCCAGAGGTAATTGTTAGTAGCCTACCATAATGAAAATTAAATTCAGTTATTGTTTATGTATTTAAAAAAAAATCTAGACTATGCATGCAATAACATTGACTTGTTCATTCATACATAGTAATAATGTACTTAAAACACTGACAAATTGTCTTTGTCTGTCTGTCTGCAGTAGCTTGATACCTATTCAACGTAGATGTATAAATTGAATTAAATACATAAGTAGGCCTCACCTAATTAATTCAACCTTTGTTCCCTTATTTTTTCATTATCCTCATAGAAGCCTTATAGTAAGTGGGATTTAAGAAAATCTACTCCTTATAAAATAGTCAATGAAAAAAAAGGTGATAATTAAGTACAAGTAGATGAAATTCCCAGTGGGCATTGCAAATAAGCTGGTAGGGAAAAGAGCTTCAGTACAGAGGACCTAGTGACCATAACCAACATAGTTAATCTGTAGACCTTTTATCTGATTGTAAAATATATTTAACTATAATAGTATATAATTGAAAATGTTCAGGTGATTTTGGATATTTCCCATGATGCTCCTGCCGCTATGAAAATCACGTTTTAACAGTATTTCCTCATTGAGCTGTAAGCAACGTCTTTGGGGTCTTTCACTCTGAGCTTGACTAATGATTGCCTTGCCAAGACATTTAACCCCAGACTATCTGTCTTCTCGCTAAGGATAGAAAAGTATCTGAACCATGAAATAGAACCAGTTGTACTCCACAATGGCTATAGCGTTTTCACCATGCGCCAGAATAAATACTTTAGATTCGGTTATTAAAGTAGGAATCCGCAGGTCGTGGGTGACCCCAAAATAAAAAGGAACAATCCAGAAACACTGGAATTAATTTTGAAAGGTGGAAGAGTGACGCTGAAATGGCCACGGTTCTCATGGATTGGTAGGTAAGTGTTGGGTTTCGTGTTTAGCCTGCTAGCTACCATAGCAGTTAACCTTAGTATTGTAACGACCCAGGGTTTATAAGCACGGAAATCGACCCTGCCGCACGACAGTCGATAGCGCCCTGGACCTCGGGCTGGAAGGTCGAGGGTTCGAGACCTGCTCCCTACATCATTACATTGGTGTCAGAAGGGATCGGACCTTGCATCCACGACAGTGCGTGTGCTTGTCCGGTGAGCTCGTTCCTGTAAGACGTAGAGTCGCAAGACCTCGGGCTCCAAGGTCGAGGGTTGGGAACCTGCTCCCTGCTGTTTCATTACAGTATTGTAGCGACCCGCACAGACAGCTGTGTGTTATGTGCTAGGCTAGGAGGTGGTTGTGTTGTACTGACCAGTACCCGGTGTTCGCGGGGTCCGACATGTCAATCAACATTTAACATTTACATTTAAGTCATTTAGCAGACGCTCTTATCCAGAGCGACTTACAAATTGGTGCGTTCACCTTAAGACATCCAGTGGAACAGCCACTTTACAATAGTGCATCTAAATCTTTTAAGGGGGGTGAGAAGGATTACTTTATCCTATCCTAGGTATTCCTGAAAGAATCAACCTGCTATCTGCCAATCACGGGAATGCCTGGAATGTTCTGATGCCGGGCATCCTGGTGGTTGGCGGAGTGGCGTGGAGGGGGGTTGGGCATTGGAAGTTAAGACCAGGTTCAGCCTTTGTTCTCTCTCTCTTACGTCTGGGCTTCACAAGAGAAGGTCACGATTGGCTTGTGGGTTATCTGTCATCTATTTGGCGTGTGCTACGGCCCAAACAGTAGCCTGTGTAAAGTTGGTTCAATAAACCGTCAATTCGCAAACTCAAGCCTCTGTCTGGACAATTGTTCATTTATGATCTAGTCAGGTCATTACAGTATGTTTAATGTTCAGGCTAGTTAGCTAATGCCATCCGTATTCGGACTCCTACACTACATAAAACCTCACAAAATGCCCAATTTCTTTATTTCAACTACCTAACTTTAGCTAACTGAAGCTCGAGATGCGATTTGATGACATGACAGTGTGTTTGGTTTGAGATGAATATGACATTACATTGTACCGTGTAATATTTAAGTAACAATTTGTTTCATGTTTTCCCAAGCCAACAACCCCCACAGACTCGGGACTCAGCCCTTCTGTCCCACTACCAACCAACCAAGAGTTTCTCCAGGAACATTTTGTTCAAAAGAATAGCAAACATTACTCTCATTACAAGTATTTTCCCTTTTCCTAAAGAGACTTGAGAAATTAATATACAATGACATTTAGTTAGAATCAATACAATGAAAACTTGGTTTGGAAAGGCCATTGAAACTTACGCTAATAAGTGATTTCAATGCATTTCAGTGATATGATTTTTTTTTCGTTTTCCCATCAGCATCAACACTGCCAGAGTAACAGAGCCATGGATGACTTGGCCTACTTCCTGCATGTTAAAAAACTAAACACACAAATCTCTGTTATGTAAAAATCCACGTTTTCATTTGAATTCACAATTGAAAACTTTACAAGGTAAAAGTGACTGTTTAATAAATAAATTGAACAATTACAACGACAACTGAACACTTGTAGAACTTACATCACACGTACAAGGCAAGACATATAAAGCTAGTTACCAGCTCCCAGGGGGAAAAAAAGCCTACACGGTGCCGCAGAGAATCACGGAAGGAGGCGAGTGCTCGCCAGACACAGCATCTTGGAATGACGACCGTGTTGACAGGTCCCACACCTCCAGGCCACAAATTGTTATGTGCTGCTCCTGGTTCCCTCCTTTAACCCCCTACTAGGAGGTCATCAGATCCTGTATGACATCAATGTATCCTACGGCCCAGCTACAGAGGTTCAATTCTCAATGGCGCGTTCATTCTACCTTGTGAATTGAAATAATGAGAAATAAAGATGATTTGATTGGTTTCTGGTGTACCAGGTAGAATGTCACGTTGACACAATGCTGATGACGACACATGTAATGCAGCTGAAGGGTTGTTCATTATCATCTACAGTATGACTGATTTTGTGTCCTCCACCCAGCAGGTCCAAGCAATTCTGTGCATTATAGGTCACACAGAATCACAATCTGTTGACTACAGCTAAATTGTGGGGGGGGGGGGGGGGCATTACTACCAAATAAGTCAGCGTCACAACAGTGTCCTTTGCATACATAGGATGTGGTGTTGTGCTGTAACGTGTCATGCTAATGTGACCAAAAAAAGTCTGGAGATGATGTGGAAACTGGCTGCTAGGGGCAACAGTGGGTGCTGTTACCTTCAAGTAGGTTTTGGTTTTGCTAGGGCATTGTGGATGGGCGTAAAAAGCGATATAATGGTATTTCTGGTTTAAGCCTATCCCAAACCTTAACAATTTGGAGTTAATGCCTAACCTTTGAAATTTGACATTTGAGAAACATGGATGAACGTCTAATTCTGACGTGAGACTGGGAGAGCTAGTTGTGTTTACTTGACTAACCAAGTTGGATATTCATTCAGTCCTTCAAGTTGGGCAGTTCACAGCAGGAATGAATGCAATGCTATAGAGGCAATGTGCTGAACAGGCAAACAGAGCCTCATGTAGCCAACTATTACTTACCAAATATTTATTGAGTCACATGGCATATCAAATAATTCCTTTTTTTTTGTTGTACCTGGTACCCCGCCAGTTTATCTGCAAACAGTTAGGGCTTTGTCTGCTCTGTGTTTGTTTCTGGTGGCTGTAATGTTAAGCTTGCAAGTGACTTCACTTCCTCTCCAGCTCTGGGGCCATGGCAGCAGGGTCATTCAGTTAGGCGGGATTTAGCCAAAGACACACCTTGCTGAGAAGGCCAGCCCAAGGCAGCCCAGAAGGCCTTCCCAAGGCGGCTCAGGGCGCAGACCCTTTGTAATTGTATTTATTATGACACCCCATTAGCTGCTGACAAGGCTACTTTTCCCGGGGCCCAGCAAAGTAAAGGCATTAAAAATGAAGGCAGTAAACCCTTGTTTTTGTTCAAAGAGAAAACAACACCATTTACCCCCATGTGGGCCAGCCCGATAGCAATCGAGTTTCACCAATGAGCATCAGCCCCTTACCATTTGAGTGACAGCTGGGCAAGACACACAGTAGAGCGAGAGAGAGAGAGAGAGAGCAATGATGTGCACATATCTGCACATTTTTGCATTGCACGCAATTTCCAGGGACCACTTTTGTCTCGTGGGCGCTACTTTCAGAATTACTGGTTCAAAAGTACTGTAGAATATCTTTAAGCTGAGCTATTGCTGATTTGGGGTAAAGCCTCTGCCTTTGCTGTTAAAACTTATTTTCTTTTAGATATACTGTGACATAGCCTACCACTGGTGTGCAACAGCTTAGATTTATTTGATCCCCACACATGCATATTAAGGTCTCTTTTATGACTCTCCATATGAAGGTTAGACTTTGGGAGCCATGAAAGCAGTGCGAGCGAAACACAAGCAGCTCTTCTGAAAACGGCATCTCGCGTTACATGGAAATCTGCTCTGATATCTCAAGCTTTTTTTTTTCTCCTATGAAAGATCACACACAGGGTTGCGTGAAACCGAACTGTGAACAAGTGAGCACACACTGAGGTTTCAAAGAAGGGATAAAAGCATCCCGTTCCAGTCTCTGAGCATCGTCCGCAGCTAGGGTCTCATTAGTCAAGCTGTATACATCTGTCCATGCTCAGGAAGTCCTACTGCAGCGTTGTTTTATCAGGCTTTTTTTAATCGATGGATTATGGGGTCATTACTAGGAATGGACAATATTTCCTGTCCAGTCATAATTAAGTCATGGTGCTGCATGAATTCATCAGTAAGGTTATAGTTTGACGGACACAGCTGGCAAAAGCCTTCTGAAAATCTCTGTCCTCTGCCTCAGGGTGGGGTTGGGCTTGGCTCTATTGGTACATCCCTTTCTCTCCTTTTGGTAATACTCAAAATACAGTGAAATGGCATGCTTGTTTTAAAATAAGACTGCACTGTTTGCTATGGTATGGTATTTTGTATTGCAGCCCTAGTGTATAGACTCCCTAAACCCTCCACCTACTGAATATATTCATGGGAATTGCTTTAAGGATACAAAATCATCTTGAAGTTTGGGTGAGAGTGGTGGCGGCTGGGGTAAAATGGGGGTGAGGGGCAATTAGGGTGCATGGGGGGGGGTGCATGTATAATAAGGTGGACTATGTCACCAGCAGCTCAGCATTTAAGCAAATGTTGTCTGCCTGGCATTACTGTCACCTTGTTTTAGTCATTAAAAGGCTGGACCACCATAAGCTGCTCGGTAGATTTAACGAGAAATGCTCTCAGTGTGCTTTCCTGTGAAGAAGGAAAATCTTGACACAGGCAACTTTAAGGGTCCTTATGTTGACATCTTTAGTACAACTACTTTCATTTGTTATGGGATATATGCTGAATGCCTCAGTGGATTCCTACCGGCTCTCTCTATAATTAACAAAACAGTTCTAGGCCGCAAGTCACCGGACAAAATAAGTCTACTGAGACTGTCTCCTAAATCTGTGCTGTGTCCAACACATAAATGCTGCTGTTGAAGACAATAAACAGAAGAGACAGTTAAATCTCTATTTATCCCTGGATGCGAGAAATAACCTTGTTTTATGGGCTGTGCCTCAATGCAGAAAATTAGTTCCTGAAAAAGTAATTAGCAACTCGCTTCCTTTATAGGGTGGCATGGCCCCTTGTGCCCAATATTACCCACTTTACTCTGTAGAATCTTTTTCTTGGCATATGCCCAAGTCAGGGTGGAAATACAAAAATTCCATGTGTGCCTGTTTGAGTTGATGCTTTGTTCTTGTCTTGTAGTCACAGTGTTCACTCAGTGAACGTTTTAATTGTTTTACTGTTCAATGTTCTTAATCTGGGTACTGTACAGAAGCTCAAGCACACAAACTATTAACTACTGAGCCAATCAATCATGCCTGTAGACCTCAGTCCGGTCTTGTAGGCTTTAATCTGTTAAACCACAGCTCACTTGAAAAGGCAGAACAAAACCCTTTGGGTCATGCCAGAGGCTTTATACTACATGCTTTTGCCCTTGAACACAATAAGAGGCTTTTGACCTGAGGGCTGAACAAACAGACAGCATTTGGAAATTGTGGCATTGATTGCATGAGAGCTGGCACTGTCTCATACGTCTAGACTTCGCTCCTAGAGATAATGGGGAACATTACTCACATGGTTGCACCATGTGACGCATTGAATGCCAGGCTTGAGAGAGGGAAAAAGTCAATAGAGTTGATAGAGCCATATATGAGGAAAAATATCTTCAAGGCAGATACAGTAATGACACTTTCTTCTTAAGTGAACTTGTCAGTCAATTACGTGAAAAAGTTCTGCAATCAATTTAGACACAAAAGAGGTGAGCTAGATGTCGAAATGAAAAGTGGTTGTGAGGTGTTGAAAGTATATCAGCTCTTGATACAAGCTTCTTGAGATACTGCTGACACTGTAATATGCAGAAGTACCTACATTTTTCAAATAGTAGAACAATTTGGAAAATGACAATTAAATGACATTTCATTTTATTTGACTACAAATGAATAGGGATCTTACCCTGGATAATGGCCCTCAAATGATGCTTTGTGCTTGCCATCTTTAAAGTCATGTTTATAAATGGGAGAAAAGAGGAGAACTGACAACCTAATAGATATGTGAAGGAAAATCAAAGGTGTATACTGATCCCCAACAGAGTATGGGTAACAATAATTGAATACCCTTTTCACCTTACTGAGCCGAACTGACCCAGTTAGAGCTGTACTGCACTGGCCTGGTTACGCCTCCACTATAGTTACTGGAACAGTGCTGGAAGGGACCATTTGAAATGAACATATCAGGGCCACTACTGTACACTCTTAGAAGAAAAGGGTTCCAAAAGGGTTATTCGGCTGTCACAATAGGTGTACCCTTTTTGGTTCCAGGTTCCAGGTTCCAACCCCCACAGAGAGTTCTACATGGAACCCAAAAGTGTTCTACCTGAAACCAAAAAATATTCTTCAAAGGATTCTCCAGTGGGGACAGCAGAAGAACACTTTGACGTTCTAGACAGTAACTTTTTTTCTAACAGTGTACAGGTTGGGTTGAATTTCTATAAGCCTCTTAGCAGAACGGACAGACCACAATTCGTTTTCCTGTCTCTCGTCACTATCGTTTCTAAGAGATGCAATAAACCGAGTTCTCTCTAATAACACCATGAGAGCTTTGTTATCTGTGATATGCTATGATAATTTCCTCTTCCTTTCCCCAATAAACTCATTTGAAAAGGATGTAACGGCCTGTAAAGCTCTTTGTTATCGTCGATCATTTCTCATTAACTCGTAATGAACAACTCAAGGATGAGCTGAAATATTAGACAAATAATTAGAGAAACTCATGCGGAGTCTGCTTAGGTCACAGTGCACCTCACAATTAAAGCTCTGTGCCTTATGCTGTACTGTATATGCAAATTAAAATGTTAATTAATTACTAGAATTGTACAAGTTGTGCTATGTCTTTCCCTCAAGGATGTTTTTGAGTAAAAAAAAACATGGAACACTCCAAGCTTTTTTAAAAGATGAAAGTCTCTAACCTGTGGAGCTTGAGAAAATGCAGCAGGATATATACTGGATAAACCCGTCGCTCCATTGAGTACAGTGATGGTTTTTCAAGATCGGGGAAAGATCATAAACAGCGGCAGAAAGAAGGTGGTAGGAAAAAGTGTACTGTGTTAAGGCGTGCCACCCCATCGCCCTCGAGTGACGCGTTGATGTTCATTTCCCTGCTCACTGTAGCACATCTCATCTCATCAGGCCTTTCCAGGTGCAGCCTCTTGAGCAGTCCCTCCTTGGCGTTAGCCTGGCCCAGGGAGCCGCCCGCCGGAGCTGACTGGTTGAGGACACGCTAACAAGGGTATGTGGAGGGTATGTGTGCTAACGCTCACAAAGTACACAGGGGACATGCTGTGATGTGGGGCCTGGTTAAATCTCAGGAGTGTATCCACTGAAGCACATAGGATCACACTGGTCTTTGTTCAAACATACTTTGTATTGGCTTGGACACATCTACACTGTACCTGTAATTGCCCTAGAGCCATTGCAAAGTGTCAGATTTCGATGTAATGTTAATTAAAACTCTATTAATTGGATACAGTATGCATAAGACAGCTGAAAAACAGTCATCTGTAAGTCAACCCCCTGATGAACAAGCAATACATACACCATTGAACAGGCAGACGGCAGCAAAACAGGACTGCGTTATTTGGCTGTGCACCACTAGGCTTCATTAAAAAGTAATTGGGCATATGCGGGACAACTTTGTGAACCTTTGTAATCGGTCTTCTGGGAAATTCCTCATTGAGGTCACGAGAGTTAGATTGCCACTACCATGGACATAAACATACCCTACCATCAGTGTTGGGGAAGCAACTCTGAAAATGTAGTGTACCAAGCTAACAATTACTTCTCAAATCAAAGTTGTTGTTTTTTGCGTACACAGATTGGCAGGTGTTACAGCGGGTGTAGTGAAAATAATTGTGTTTCTAGCAGTGCATTATGTATCTTAACAGTACAATACAAGTACACAAAAAAAAGAAGGAAAAAAAGATGAAGGAACAAGAAATTAAGAAATATCAGAAGCACCAATGTCAGTGTCCTGAATATAAATGTATAGTGGCTTCAGAAAGTATCCAATCAAATGTAATTTGTCACATGCGCCGAATGCAACAGGACCTTACCGTGAAATGCTTACTTACAAGCGCTTAACCAACAATGCAGTTCAAGAAAAAGATAATATTTAGTAGCATTAATAGTATTCATACCCCTTGACTTATTCCAAACACTGTTGTGTTACAGCCTGAATTCAAAATTGATTGGATTTTTTTTCCACACCCATCCACACACAATACCCGGCAATGACAAAGTGAAAACAAGATTTTTTAAATGTTTGCATATGTATTGAAAATTAAATACAGAAATATCTCATTTACATAAGTATTCACAGCCCTGAGTCAATACTTTGTAAAATAACCTTTGGTAGCGATTACAGCTCTGAGTCTTTCTGGGTAAGTCTCTAAGAGCTTACCACACCTGCATTTTGCAACATTTGCCCATTATTCTTTTCAAAATTCTTCAAGCTCTGTCAAATTGGTTGTTGATCATTGCAAGACAACTATTTTCAGGTCTTGCCATAGATTTCTAAGTAGATTTAAGACAAAATTGTAACTCGACCACTCAGGAACATTCACTGTCTTTTTGATTAACAACTCCAGTGTAGATTTGGCCTTGTGTTTTAGGTTATTGTCCTGTTGAAAGGTTAATTCATCTCCCAGTGTCTGGTGGAAAGCAGACTGAAGCAGGTTTTCTTCTAGGATTTAGCCTGTACTTAGCTCCATTCAGTTTCCTTTTTACCCTGAAAAACTCCATAGTCTTTAACGATTACAAGCATACCCATAACATGATGTAGTCTCCACTATGCTTGAAAATATGGAGGGTGGTACTTAGTGATGTGTTGTATTGGATTTGCTACAAACATAACACTTTGTATTCAGGACAAAAAGTTAATTGGTTTGCCACATTTTTGCAGTATTACTTTAGTGCCATGTTGTGAACAGGATGCATGTTTTGGAATAGTTTTATTCTGTACAGGCTTTCTTCTTTTCACTCTGTCAACTAGGTTAGTATTGTGGAGTAACTGAAATATTGTTGATCCATCCTCAGTCTTCTCCTATCACAGCCATTAAACTCTGTAACTGTTTTAAAGTCACCATTGGCCTTATGGTAAAATCCCTGAGCGGTTTCCTTCCTCTCCGGCAACTGAGTTAGGAAGGACACCTGTTTCTTTGTAGTGATTGGGTGTATTGATACACCATCAAAAGTCTACTTAACAACTTCACCTTTCCCAAAGGGATATAGCCATTTATTTTACTACCAATAGTTGCCCTTCTTTGCGAGGTATTAGAAAGCCTCTCTGGCCTATATGGTTGAATCTGTGTTTGAAATTCAGTGCTCGACTGAGGACCTTAAAGATAATTTTATGGGTACAGATATGACGTAGTCATTTAAAATTCATATTAAACAATTCCATGCAACTTATGTGACTTGATAAGCAAATGTTTACTCCTGAACTTATTGAGGCTTGGTATAGCAAAAGGGTTGAATACTTATTGACAATTTGTAAACATTTCGAAAAATGTAATTCCACTTTGACCTTATGGGGTATTGTGAACTCAGCAAAAAAAGAAACATCCCTTTTTTCAAGACCATGTCTTTCAAAGATAATTTGTAAAAATCCAAATAACTTCACAGATCTTAATTGTAAAGGGTTTAAACACTGTTTCCCATGCTTGTTCAATGAACCATAAACAATTAATGAACATGTACATGTGGAACGGTTGTTAAGACACTAACAGCTTACAGAGTGTAGGCAATTAAGGTCACAATTATGAAAACTTAGGACACAAGAGGCCTTTCTACTGACTCTAAAAAACACCAAAATGAAGATGCCCAGGGTCCCTGCTCATCTGCGTGAACGTGCCTTAGGCATGCTGCAAGGAGGCATGAGGACCGCAGATGTGGCCAGGGTGTGGCCATACTGTGAGACGCCTAAGACAGCGCTACAGGGAGACAAGACGGACATCTGACCATCCTCGCAGTAGCAGACCATGACTAACAACACCTGCACAGGATCTGTACACCCAAACATCACACCTGTGGGACAGGTACAGGATGGCAACAACAACTGCCCGAGTTACAACAGGAACGCACAATACCTCCATCAGTGCTCAGACTGTCCACAATAGGCGGAGAGAGGCTGGACTGAGAGCTTGTAGGCCTGTTGTAAGGCAGGTCCTCACCAGACATCACTGGCAACAACGTCGCCTATGGGCACAAACCCACCGTCGCTGGACCAGACCAGACTGGCAAAAAGTGCTCTTCACTGACGAGTCACTGACGGTTTTGTCTCACCAGGGGTGATGGTCGGATTCACATTTATCGTCGAAGGAATGAGCGTTAAACCGAGGCCTGTACTCGGAGTGGGATCAATTTCGAGGTGGAGGGTTCCTGCAGGCTCATCCTGACATGATCCTCCAGCATGACAATGCCACCAGCCATACTGCTCGTTCTGTGCGTGATTTCCTGCAAGACAGGAATGTCAGTGTTCTGCCATGGCCAGTGAAGAGCCTGGATCTCAGTCCCATTAAGCATGTCTGGGACCTGTTGGATGAGGGTGAGGGCTAGAGCCATTCCCCCCAGAACTTTCCGGGAACTTGCAGGTGCCTTGGTGGAAGAGTGGGGTAACATCTCACAGCAAGAACTGGCAAATCTGGTGCAGTCTATGAGGAGGAGATGCACTGCAGTACTTAATGCAGCTGGTGGCCATTCCAGACACTGACTGTTACATTTGATTTTGACCCCCCTTTGTTCAGGGACACATTATTCCATTTCTGTTAGTCACATGTCTGTGGAACTTGTTCAGTTTATGTCTCAGTTGTTGAATCTTGTTATGTTCATACAAATATTTACACATGTTAAATTTGCTGAAAATGAACACAGTTGACAGTGAGAGGACGTTTCTTTTTATGTAAGCAAGTGACAAAAAAATCTGCATTTAATCAAATATAAATTCAGGCCGTAGCACAACAAAATTATGAAAAAGTCAAGGGGGGGGAATAGTTTCTGAAGGCACAGCAAATACATATATAGACAGTTTGGACAATATATAAGTAATAGAAACAGCAGTAACTACTGTATATGGATGAGCTATGTCGATAATACTGTATTTACATATAATGCGAGTAAACAATTGTCTTGATTTCTCAGAGATCAGGTTACATTTCGTCCAAATAAAGTTGCAGGAATGCTAATGTTATCTGTTTCTAACTATAGAAATGATTTCAGAACAATAAAAACAATGAAAACATTCTTAAATTGAACAGTGTTAAATGACTCTATGTATATCGGGCAGCAGTCTCTAAGGTACAGGGTGTGGCTAAGGTCCTTGATGATCTTCTGGGCCTTCCCGTGACACTGGGTGTTGTAAATGTCCTGGAGGGCAGGCAGTGTACCCTCTCTGGCGAGCCCTCACTGGAAGAAGTAGTTCTAGGCCCAATGCAGCCATTTTCATTTTCATCTCCATATCAAATCATTTCTGGGTAACAATTAAGTACCTTACTGTGATTGTTTGTAATTGAAATGGTCAAAAAGAAACAAAAAAAAGCTTCTTTAGAAAGAGCCATTTTTCAAGCAAGAATTGTTCTAGGACTGTCTGAGTGGGGAGGGAAAAACTGAAAACTAGCTGTTATTGGCAGAGAGGTTTGGAACTCTCTTTCTTATTGGTCTATTAACTAATGTACCATCTGGTGAAAATAATAATAGTAATTATAATAATTAAATTATAATAATGTAGAACATTTGTAAATAGCTTTTCATATCATATCAGTGGAATGAGATTCCACACCGGCTAATGACACGACCGAGTGGGAGCATGTACAGTACAAAGAGGATGTGTCCAAGAACAGATACTGTCGTGACGTGGTGGGTCCGGGACCATACTCAGTCCTTGGTCGTGTCATTAGCCGGCGTGGAATCTCAATCCACTGCTATACAAGATGGGTAGGCCAATGCAGTAACCTGAATTCACTGTCATGTTCATGGAACCATTATTGGACAAACCTAGCATTGTGGCACTGGCAATTATCCTGATGAAAAAATGTGCAGATGGATACGCTGCTGCCATGAAGGGATACAGCTGATTGGCAATGATGTTCAGATATCCTGTAGCATTCAAATGTTGCTCTACGTTTATCAAGGGGCCCAACGTGTGCCATGAAAACACCCCCTACATCATCACACCACCACCACTAGCCTGAAATGTTGACATGCGACATGATGGATGCATGTACTCATGTGGTTTTCTCCATACCCTAGTCCTCCCATCAGCGTGAAACAACAGGGATTCATTAGACCATGCAATGTTTTTCCAATTCTCCAGTGTCCAGAGTTTTCATTCCTTAGCCCCCATTGCTGAAAGAAGTGGAACTCTAAGGTCATCGGCTGCCATACCCCACTCGTGTCAAGGTACGACGAGTTGTGCATTATTTTATGGGTCTATGGGCATCGATGTTGCACTGGACTGTCAGTTGACTGACTGTAGCCCGTCTGTTGCTCTGCACAATTTGTGTCCGCCTCCTTTGCCCTCTTTCATCAATGAAGCGTTTTCAACCACTGGCCTGCTGATGGCTGGATGTTCTTTGGGTGGTGGACCATTCTTGATACACATATTAAACTGTTGAGCGTGAAAAACCCAGCATCAGTGCAGTTCTTGACACACTCAAATCGGTGCGCCTGGCACGTACTACCATACCGCGTTCAAAGGCAATTACAAATTTGGTCTTGTCCATTCACCCTTCCATGTCTCAATTGTCTCAAGGCTTAAAAATGATTCTTTAACCTGTCTCCTCCCCTTCATCTACACTGATTGAAGTGTATTTAACAAGTCACATCAATAAAGGATCATAGCTTTCACCTGGATTCTCCTGGTTGGTCTGTCATGGAAAGAGCAGGTGTTCTTAATGTTTTGTATACTCAGTGTAGACTTACATATTATGTGAATGAGCATTGAGAATGTATGTAGAACTTGTTTGTAACAAATTTAATCTGTTATAAAAGTAAAAATGACAACTAGCATTCTCCACCTAGTCTCATAATTTCAATGTTTATTTATTTGGTCATATAATACCAACTACAATACCTGTGATTCGTGCCTTTTGAGATCATACCTTTGAAAGTGAATTAGTACCTCTGCTGTAATCTACAGCAGGTTTATACAAAGGCAGCTTTGGACAGAAACTCATTTGAAAAGTAAATTAAATCGTAAATATGGAGGTCCCTTTGGAAGTTACAGCTCTTATAATGAAACCTACAACTATTTCTTATTTTAGATCCAATGCGAGGAAGTCATTTCAGCCATGGCTGATTGATATGAGTTTTAACGTACATGATATGCAATCTCTCTTTAGAGTTCCCTGCACTTAAAGATATTGAAATATGTAGGCCTACACATCTCAATACTTTGTCTGTCCATGGGGAAATATAATTAAAGAGTGCTTGTGATTTCTGTGCTCAGAACCTTAAAGTGACTTCTTCTGTTTTTAGAGAAGTGCTGGATTCTAAATGGAAAACCACTGGCGAAAGTCAGTTGGCATCTACATAAGTGTTTGTTTAAGTATTCTCAGGACCCCTGGATCGGGCCATTTATTCATGGAATGACCACCAGTCAATATCAAAACCAACAGACGGTAATATGAATTCATTGACAGTTTCCGCATAATTTCAATCAATTTTAGCAGAAGCGTGAAGTCATTTTTTTTTCATGGCCATGTCAAAAATAAACTCATTAATCAAACAAGTGTCATAAGCAATGCTAATGTTTCATTGACTGTTGAATCTGATGAACCTGTAACCCTCATCTGGTGTCATTGGGATGTCTGGGAAAAGACTCAACCCTTTGTTTGCAGAACATGCTAACCACACAGCATCACACTGTGCATATTTGTGGGGATACAAGCTAGAATAATTTACTCGCTAAAAAGAGTAAATTACTTTCCTGGACTCAGCAAAGAGGCTGACAGTTTACCTGTCCAAATGCTAACTTCAGTCCGTCCCCAACACCTTCCCTGATTTTCTGCATTCCCAGTCTGCTCAGTGGGACTGATAAGAGGGGAAATGCCTGTTTTGTGCCTCAGCACAAAATGCTCCTAATGGTCTTAGATCATGTTTCCTCACTGACACACCATTAAGTGCTACATTTTAGGCATTGTATTACTGCAGCTTCTAAGATTAAGAGTGATAAGGTAAAGCTGTTATTCCTATCTTCACGGCTCACCATTAGCCATGGCTTTTTACCCGTGAATTATTCATAGGGCAAAATCATCAGACCCCAAAGATAAAGGCCCTCCAACCACTCCTCAAGTGTATCGATTTCTGTACACTACGTAGGGACTATGTTGGACTGAATCACGCCCGATGCAATGGCCAAAGGAAACTGAAACTGTGGAATGAGTCACAAACACATTTGAGAAACACTTCTCAAACACTTTCCCCAAGTGTCAAGGACAGAAATATGACAGAATGGAAAGTTTAGTTAACCCAGCCCTGCGTGTTTAACTGAACTGAATGACAAATATATATTTGCATAAAAGCTACCAAAACACTTGCTGTGAGTAGTCTATGAATGTTATGGAGATGTCAGTGTGTGATTGGCCACTACGTTTCTAGCTAGGACTTATTTTGAGAATAAATGGGAGTCCCAAGGGACCATTTCAAGTGCTTTCCCATCAAAACATATCAGAGAATCATCTTTTCATTTACAGCATTGTCATGAAAGTATCGTTATAAAGGCTATTACTTACCATATACTTAAAAGGCAAGTTTGATAAAAAATAGTTTTGAATAGTTTTTATTCCTAATAAATGGATGACACAAATAAAGGGGGGAAAAGGAACAGTTTAATTAAGTGAGAAAATGTTTAGTTTTAAGTTAGCCAAGTGATTTGCAAAACTAGGAAATGACGGGCATAGCAACCATTGCTTATGCAGGGCCCAGATGGTAGTTGGGAGAGCTTAAATCTCTTTCACCAACATGAACATCTGCTACAGTCAACCTTGAATTAGCTTGGCTGATAGTTATGGCAATAACTCCCCCATTTACCAACCTGGAGAAAAGCAAAAACAAGCTAAAATGACCCCAGCTTGGCTGCTGTATGTTCATTCACCTCAGTCTATCAAACACATAGCCTATTAGTAGTCTTCTCTCTGTAAAGCAAGGCTATTATGAGAACTTAGTAGCCTATTTTTTTTTTTACCTGCTGAGGTAGGCTCTGTTTAAAGTTAGCTTCTTACTTCACCCTTCTTGCTGGCTAAGTAATGCTAGCCAGAGCCCCTCAACGCTGACGTTACTGCAATAGAAGTCTCTGCCGGCAGCTAGCCTCCTGACTAACTGACGTAACTATAAGCGACTATTTACCAGTTGTGCACTCATTCTCTGAGAGTAGTTTGTTGTTTGTTTAGGGATGTCTGTAGCCACGGCAGGAGTCGTAGGACAGTTTTAAAATGGCCTTTTGTCCCACAACACACTGTCAGCAGAGTCTCTATTGCTTACGACTGCGAGCTGGGGTAGTTCGTTTCACCTCTCAGGCCCTCAGCCTGTGCCGCGAGAGGGTGAAGTTATAGCCTTTTGAAAGAGTGGCGAAGGTGCTGCTAAAATGCAAATACGGGAGGAAAATCAGGGGGACGAAGGCGAACATAACAAACAAACCACTGTTAACGATTGTACAAAATATATATTTGTATTATTATTTCATTTTTTTATTTAGAAAGAAAGAAATGACAGCGGTCCGGATATCGGTGTCCTCGTATGTAGTTAGTCCTCTAGGCCTAGAGTAGAGCTTCTCTAGGTATGTGAAATGAGCTGAAAACAGGATGTGTAGTATGTCTATTTAGTGCTGTTTAATAAGTCATGAAATTAACATCTCCTTGGGCCTCCTCATGGTTCTTACAGCCCGGGCCGTTTACACAGTCATTACATAATGTACCAGCTTTCAAAGGAACATGTCTATGATTATGGATGAACAGTGAAATGAGAAATGATACTGACGAATATTAAGGAAACGCTGCACATATTGTCCCTGGTGTCATTAAAATGCATGAATCTGTCATTATCTTTTTAATGGGACCGTGTTTTCCTAATCCCTCAGAGGAGGTATAATGGCAATGCAGATGCCTCAGAGCACAGGACCTCTGACAATGAGCTGTTAGTGTGTTAGATAAGCAGCACCCCAGCTCAAAGAGAACCTTCCCTTCTCTGATGCATTCTCACTAGCTAGGTTTCCATCTATTTGTCGACAGATTTTCATGTGAATATTCTGAAATCTGCATGAAAACAATATCATGTGCAATGATTGGACGGATCATGTGAACATCATACTTTCAAAATCTTAGCTGGCAGTCATCTACTGGCAAATCCTTTTAAATCCTTGTCATATGAAGATAAATTATCTTTTTAAATTTATCGGTGCTCATCGGCCATTGGACATAAACATTTCACAACAAGTTGGAAATTGCAAATTCAACAATGAGTGGTTTCGAAGGAATCAGTGACTAACTGCAAGTGCTGCAAAGCAATCACTAACCTGCTATTCAGTGGAGTGGGCGTGTGGTCCAAGTCTGTGGTTAAGGGTCTCTTTTCCAAGCTTAAAAGGATGAACATTCTACATTGGGCATGCTGTCAATCCAGCATGACTTCTGCCGCATTCAAAACAATGCCATAGTTTGTACATCTCAATTGTCAGTTGAAACCACATTTGTGGCCAGTTAGCCATATCAGCTATGTTTTTTAAAAGGCAGTAAATTAGGCTGAATTAACTGTTTTGCCGCCAAGACAAGGCTCCACTGATAGTCAGGTGTAACGGTGGTAAGGATTCACTCCATGAGGCTGAAAAGAAAGCTCTGCTTTTTTTGGGACAGCTTTATGTAGGCCCTAACAGTTTGTGGGCACCGTTTGTCACTGTTATAGTTCAATTCATGTATTGTTTAGTGTTGAGTTGTGCAATGGCTTTGCTTGCATGCATCTAAAACAGAGTTTGCCCCACCAAGATTTACATGCTAAAATCGCCACTGGTAATCATAGAAGACATGATTTGCTGTTTGAATCACTAAAAAGGTATATGGTGTACAATTTTTGAATACTGTACATTTATCAGCTTGGCAGTGGAAAACAAAACTTGAGAAATTGTCATTACTGGTTATGATTGGTTTATGGCATCATCAAGCCCCAGGTACAGAGGGCCATGTGATAGTCAACATGCATGGGTGAAGCCTACATCATGCTACTGTTGGTCATGGGAACAGAATTTCCCACCTGATTTTCATTTTAAAAGAAGCTGCTTCTCTGAACTTAACCTTACAAAGAGCTGGAGGATATTGCAATTATGAGATGAAGAGTAAATGAAAGATAAATTATACGAATAACTATTTTGCTGTCTTTGTGGAGAAAGATGAAACATCTATTCGATAGTCCATATGTAGTTAATAATGCCACTGTCATAAAAGAGTCCAGAAATGTCAAATACATTTGATTACTTTCTGTTGTGTTACGACTTCCAGAATTTATCTGACAGGTCCTCAAGAATGTCCAAGGCATATCTCAAATGACAATTCTTCCAAAAAGGTAGAGTAAGAAAAGATTTAAAACTACAATGTGTAACCTTTTGGGCAATCTGACCAAATTCACATAGACATGTGAGTTATAGATATTTCATTCCTGTTGAAAGCAAATCTAAGAAGTGGTAGATGTTCTATGTGCTACTTTTGTTTTTTTACACCAGCTTCAAACAGCTAAATATGAAATATTTGGGGATATGGAAAATATGTTTCACAGTGGTTTAGATGGTACAATGATTCTCTACACAATGACTGCTTGTTTAGACAAACTAATTTTGTTTTAATTTTGTCTTATTAATTTTGGCAACCAGGATTTTTGAGGGGGAACCAGGATTTCTGCATAGTGCATCTTTAAGATGGGTTGTCATAAGTACGTATTTAAAGGGGAAAGGGAATTCAAAGTACATTCTGGGATTTGTGATAAATAACTGAGAATGCACATTCTGCACACTATATTTCACCTCAGGAAACTACACAGTTGATTCCCCTACAAAATTATACACCATTTTATTTTATGGCCCTAAGCTTAGTGGTCTGTTCACTATGGTCCACACATTGCTGCTTAGGCCAGGCGCCACAAAAAAGATTCTAGTCCTTCATTCTCCCTACCTGTCAAGCATGGTGAGAAAAATGGCCTTTTACGAATTATTTGGCAGACCAGTCACCACTCTCACTCAGTGGATAGCTCGACAGAATGTACACTCGCTGCCAAACATAGTCTGCGAGAAAGCAGGGCAGACATTGCTAGTATGAGACCTAATTTCACCTAGGAGCTGTATCGCCTCTCATGCTTTCAGTTTTACCATTTGCACATCTCTCGGGTTTGACATAAAAACTTCAGATTGAATCAGTCAGTGTCACAGTATTGCTACGGGAATCTATATAACAGTACTGTGTCCCAAACTTCAAGAAAACAACATTTGATTATGAAAGTACAGTAGTTAACCAGGATGAGTGTTTTTCTCTTGTCTTAATGGACCTTTTTACCTTTGCGCTTAATTTGTAAGATTGGACCATTTTGAGATGAATGGTAGGATGGATAGTGTAGCGAGCACTTATCCCCTCTGTGTGGCAACACAGGGTTTTTCAAAGCCCCTCAAAATGCTTACACGGAGATGTGACACAAAGTGTTATGACTGGCTCCCCATTCTAAACTTATCAGATGTGACTGCTGAGTATGACAAGTGGTCACCACGGCCCATTAAACATGGGGCTGCCAGGGGCTGCTCCATGGAGGCAATTTAATGTCCAAATGCTACGCTGAGGCCTAAAGTCTAATAGACAATAACACTGGCCCTTTCACTCATTTGTTGAGTAAATGCAAGCGGTTCTGTATCCATGCAACCTATTTTGTTCTGAGGAATCATGTATAATTGAAATTTCTAATGTGTCTAATGTAATGTAAAATGTATGACCCTGTGGTCATCTAATTAGCATTGTGTAATTTGCATATTGATTGGCCATTCCCTAAGCAGAAAACCAAATCAATTTCACGTGTGATCTTTTGTCAAATGAATGTGTTCACATGTGACAAGATGTAAAAGAAACGTGATCAAATGAAACTTCACGTGAAAATATGATCTTGTGAAATAAATGTTACAACATCGGGATGCAAAATTTCAACAATTCCACATGTGAGAGTTAGTTTTACATGTGAAAGTACAAATCAGATTTTCACATGTGAACATTTTTCACACATGAAAATGCAATTCCAAGTGTGAGACTTAGATTTTAACATGTGAAGAAAAGAAAATGACATGTTAAAACTGCAAATTCGATATTCACATATGGATCTTTTTCACATGTGAAAATGCAAATTTGATTATTCTCCTCACATGTGAAAATGTGGTGTAAACGTGAACTCAATTTGATATGTGAGCATATGGTTTCACAACAACTGATCGTCTATTTTGTTTTCACATGTGAACATTTCAGATCAACATGTGAAAACAGTTATAACATGTGAAAATGCAATTTCAAATGTGTTTTTTTCTATGGGAATGAAATGGTATGGGGGTTTTAAAGTAAGTGGTACGCTGTTCAGCTAAAATAGTATAAAAACCTTTAATCAATGACAATACAATTACAGTTGTCTAATGTTGGTGGGACATATTATTCTGGTTTAATGTTACTCCTGAATCACGATGATAAATATAACCGTGTTTCTTTAGTGTATTTTTAACAAAGCTGAGATATACTTTGAAGTCCAAAGTGTATGAATACATGGGAAATCAGTCATTGACACAGATATGGTGTCATAGCAGGAAGATCAGAATGCTGTGAACCAAGATGTTCTGAGTTCAAATCCCAGGTGAGGACATGTTGAATAACGTATAAATAAACATACACAATGTAATCATGTATGTGAAATATGTAAGTTGAAAAAATATCCTCACATGTTGAGAGTTCCAAAAACACATGGTTTCACATTAAAAACTACATTTCAAATGTGAAACTTCATGTGAAATATCATCACGTGAAGTGTTCCAAAAACACATTTGATGTTCGAAATGGGAAATCATGTGATTTTCCACATGTGAAATAATGTGGTTTTTCCGTAAGGGTTCAGAAAACACTCCAATGCAATAAATGCATTTTCATAGATAGTAGTTATATGATACAGATATAATACAAAATCCAAACTAAATGGGAAACGAGAAGAAAGCGTTAACGGTCTATGAGCTGAGCTGTATTGTTTGAGCAGCCTGCACTGTTCTGGCTTCCCTGAACGTCACAGTGTCCCTCAGAGGGAGAAGTGACAGCTGAGATTTAAATGGCATCTATGTCAGTTCTACCTGAAGGTTCTCTCTCTCCACTAATCTGATGAGATTCCCATTCGCCCCCCGTCGTCTTATCGCCTCATTGCTGCAGGTGCTGTCAACCCAGTTTCCTCTCTCCAGTGTCAGACGTCATTTTCGGGTAGGTGTCAATTTCTGTCAGATATATCTGTCTACAGCACAGTCATATTAATGCAATCTGGATCTGACTCCACAAGGCTGCATGAGCCAAAATATATGATATGGACATTTGTCATATTTGACCTGAAAATCCCTTGGGAAAGATGATGTATTTCTAGTAACATTTGTTTTTGCAGAAAACACTGACCTGCAAGGGCCAGACTACAGAAGTAATACAAATTGGCCAACTAATTTTTTAAAATCAAATGTGTGTGAAGGAATAGTATGCACAATCAATGCACTACTTACCATACACTGTTGTGTGGTAGGCCGTCTTGGAGGTTGTGCAGTGAGGAGGCAGGATAGTATGTTTATTTTATCCCACTTGCACTTATGGTCTCCAGTATTTTGATTGTTGATCACCTGAAAATAAAAAAGTATGAGAGTTTGTGGTCTGTTTCCAGTCATGCATTTGTTTCTAACATTACGAGGGAGAATGCTGAAATTTAAAAGAAATATGAAGTTCTCTGCCTACATTTAAGACCATAGTTCAGGTGACACCACCATTTACTTACAGTAAGTGATAATGCCAGAGAAGCCAGTGTTTGGAGGATATATTGGCATGGGTGTTGTCATGTGCCTTGGGGCCTCATCAATTTATATAATGACAGTTAGCAAAGTTTGATCTCTGACAAAAATCTTTCCAAAAGTAAGCATTCCTCCCCAAATATTCTGCATAGTCAACTTAATCTAGAGGCGAAAGAAATGCACACCTATTTAGGCGAGGTGCTGGCAGGCAGAGTAGAACACTTAAAAAATAAAGGAGAGCCACACACTCTAGGAGCTCAGATGCAAAAATATTTATTTATATACGTTTCGACAGACAAGCTGTCTTCATCAGGGTATAATGACAAACACTGCGGGATGACTCGTTTAAATAGTGTCACTAGACACACACAGGTGTCTGTAATCATGGCCCAATGTGGCCTGATATCATTGGTTAATTCTCATATATTAAAATAGCACACAAAAAACATAAATGGATAGCGTCCGATCATAGATACAATTAAGCTACATAAGCCTACAAACAAGCATAGTCAACTTACACAGCACTGACACACACACTTACTCCACCAGACATGCCACCAGTGGTCTCTTCACATCCTCCGGGTGCAGAACAAATTCAAGGAAACGTACAGTTTTATACAGACCCATCCGTGCATAGAACTCCCTTTCATATTATATAGCGCAAGTGAACAGCAAACCCTGGTTTCAAAAAACAAATAAAGCAACACCTCACGGCACAACGCCTCTCCCCCATGTGACCTTCTTGTTGTGTGTATGTACTGACATGTATGTGTAACTGATAATCACACACACACACACACACACACACACACACACACACACACACACACACACACACACACCCTTTATACCAGATACAGGCACTCATTAACAAGTAGACAACATCCAAATAAAATATAATGCGTTATTAATGGTTAGCAGGAGATCTGCAAGTACAACCTTTCAGAGCTTAGTGTCACAATCAAACATTTAAAGCACACTTAATTGAAAGATGCATCGTGCAACATGCCCCGTCTCCCTGTACAGGTACCAACTGCTTCATTCCACCATCTGCACTTTAATTGCTGAACGTGTCACTGATGTTTTATTTTGTTGTTGTTCCTATTTAAATCACAGATGGATCTTAATCCAATTGACTTGTTTGTACAACTCAGGAGTGGCTGCTTAGAGCTTTTTGTCTTCAAGCATTACCTCTGGGCTATTGAGGCGAACCTAAACGGTTCACATAAATGCTACTTTAAGTTTATATTACATAACCAGCCAGCTCAGGAAATGATTATGTTGTTCCACAAACCAAGAGGGAATTGAACTTGAACAAAAGAGTCCAGCTTCCAATTCACTAAAGTGTTCAGGTTTATTAAATGCATAACTGTGTTTCACTGCTGAAATATATGGGTCAGTAGTAAGTGGAAGGGCATCTTAAGGTCATTAATGTACTGTAACAGGAAGGGCTAGCTATCTATATGGCATATTTGTCCCGTTAATGGATTTTGTTTTAATGCATTGTAATGGTTCAGAAAGGAAATGCAAGAGGTCTAGATTTTTAAAAATGCAGTACTTGTATAGCAACGCATAATCTACATTTTGCTCTTCTTACTGATATTCAATGAACTGCAGCAGACAAGAAATCGTTTTACCTGCCTCCCTGTAGATTAAATTACCTGTGTACCTGCTCTTTGGAGATAGGCTCTTATCTTATGTTGACTATGTTGGCAGGGAGCAGCAGCATGGTCTTGGCGTCTGGTGTCCAATGGTGTGGTGTGGTGTTAAAGCCAGATTTACACAGATAAATTATTTCCTATCTCCAAGACGAACTTTAGATTGAATTGGGGACTAAGTTTCTGTTCAAGGAAAAAACGTCCACTGACACCATTAGCGAGGCCAATAGCAAGCCACAGCTTTATTGATTGGCATTCAATCTAGAGGGAAATTGGTCCTTGATCAAAATGACTGTAACACTAACTTAATTAATAAGATGTTCCAGATTTATTTGACAGACTTCATGACTTGCTATTTAACCAAACCCTGTTGATTAAAGAGGATGCAGCTTGTGAGATTAGATTGTGTCAGAGAACAGTTGAGATATGAAAGGAACTGTAATATCCTCCATTTCTGCCCTTGATATTAAGCACTCTTCAGAACGTTCACACTGTCATAGCATACAGCTCACTGACAATATTGCCATTTCTTCAGCTCCAAGTAGCCTACCATGGGAATGCCAGTGTGTCAGTACCATAGGCTCAATTGTAACCAAAAGGCAGGGCTTACTGTATCACATAGCTGAACATTAGCACCGGGTTTCTTAAAACAGGTGATTACATGCACCTGCGGGTTAAAACAAACTTGCTTGCAACCAAAAACCCACAATAGTAGTTAAGTTAACCTACTGACTTTCAGTTAACTGTTGGTTTTTAGAGGTTGTTAAAAGTTAGGCTGGATAACAAGTTAAATTTAGATTTTCAAAGGGTTAAAGGTCAAATCTGGTGAAAATGGGCATAATGGAAAAAGGAATAGGTTTAGGTCAAATATCCTGAAATTCTCAACAAAAACTGGGTGCATTATCAAACATAAACACTTAGACCCCTCAAACTCAACTCTGGACCTCGAAGCCAGTTCCACTGCATTTTTTCATTGTTGCCCTCTAATCAGGGACTGATTTAGACCTGGGACACCAAGTGTGTGCAATTCATTATCAAGTAGAACAGCACCACCAAGAGCCGTTCTCAGATGATGTAGACCCTCTCAGAAAACTGTGGGAGATTTTACCTGACTTTCTGGGCCAGAGATATTGAAACCGTTATGCAATTTTTTATGGGTAAAATGTACATGCAGCCAAATAGGATAGTCACATTCTGACCAAATTTACTGAACATATCAATATAAACTGACTATGTAATCATACATACTTAGAGTATGGAATAACCATATTTATAGTTACTTTTGTCATCATTATTATGCTGTAAGTAGTGCACATAGGGTACACAGAAAAATCACATTTTCCATCATGCTGGTCAAACTTGGGCATTAGGCACATTCTGGGGCAGAGATATTGGAACTAAAGGCCTTCCCACACTGTACGTCGGACTCGGTCTTTTACACTTATCATGCGTCACACTGTGCAATGTGACCAAAATTAAAATCTTTATATCAACCGGGCCAGATTGTACAATTTGCTTCAGTTTGTTGGTCACATTCTTTTCGATTGGCTTGCGAGGCTACGTCAGCTGGACGTAGACTCCGTTAACTGCGACGTAGGTCTACGTCAACTGGGCGTATCAAGCATGAAGTCGAAAGAACTTACAGCAAGCTGTTTCTATATTGATGACTGATAGGCTCCTCCTACCTCTCTGACAGTGCGCTCCTTGTAATGAAAAGCTCAACTCTCGAATTGAAGAGGCACATCAGAACATGGAAACGTTATGCCGAATTTAAGCCCCATAGCTTGAATGTGATATACGTCTCCAAATAATCCTTGGCATTACTCAATACAAGAGTTGCGATTTTGACATTTGTGGTGTGTTTGTTTTTTGTAACTAGACACAACCCATTACTTGCACCAAGTTTTAATTATACGATGTGTGAATTCTACAGATTATTTGAAAAGAAAAAACTGCATTGTGTCATTGCCCGGCAATGTTCCTATTGGTCAGTCACCGAGATCGGCTCTTAACACCAGCCACACACTACACGAAAAAGGCTCAATATTTAGGACACTGCCAGAACCTTGTCAGAGCCTACGACTGCAAGGCACACCTAGACTCTGTTACACTGAATAAAGACGTCTGACAATCTTTTACGTTCTAAGAATTTGCCCACAACATGGGATGGCATAAGATGGCGTAAAATCGTACAGTCTGTAAGGGCCATAAAGCTGCAATATGTAACTTTTTGGGCGACCCAAACAAATTCACAGAGGTCGTGTCTACACTTGACACTTACATGCAACTTCCTATTATCAGAATATGAAGATTGCATTGCAAAGATGGGTCTAGACGTGCAATAGTTGCTTTGTGTTCTGATTGTGTTCATATCTGTCTGACCACTTCAGGAGGTAGTCAGGGATGCATTGTGTGTGGATTTCTCCTCAGTCTAGATGCAATCAGGCAACTGAAAGCGCATACAGTGCACAACATCACCAGCACTCCTAGCAGAAGTCTCCAGAAAACATGTGTTTGGGGACAGAGAGGCACCTTTCATCATAGCGTTAGAGGAAATACATTCCTAGCGTGTGAGGAACAAGTTTGCTGGACTCATAAATGCTAGCCAGTTTGCTAATAATTAGAAAAACTAGTTTTGGTTTGGATAGTTATGCTAACCTGTTAGCAATCCCTTTAGCATTGCATGCTAGCTTGCTGACTTGCTAGAGAGTTTAGCTGGTGTAAGAATATTCAAATCAAATCAAATTGTATTTGTCACATGTGCCGAATACAACAGGTATTTGTATTTACTGTGAAATGTCTACTTACAAGCCCTTAACCAACAATGCAGTTCAAGAAATAGAGTTAAGAAAATATTTATTAAATAAACTAAAGAAAGAAAATTAAATTAAATTAAAAAGTAGCACAAGAAAATTACATAACAATAACAAAGCTAAATACAAGGGGTACCGGTACCGAGTTAATGTGCGGGGGTACAGAATAGTCGAGGTATTTTGTAAAGTAAATAGTCCGGGTGGCCATTTTATTAATTGTTCAGCAGTCTTATGGCTTGGGGGTAGAAGCTGTTAAGGGGCCTTTTGGTCCTAGATTTTATGCTCCAGTACCAATTACCGTGCGGTAGCAGAGCTGCACCATCGAGAGCATCCTGACCGTTTGCATCACCGCCTGGTATGGCAACTGCTCCACCATTTTTAGAATGCTTACTGGCAATTGAAGTGTGGGAAAAGGGAATCTGGACACACTGTGGACACGGTAGACACCTTTAAATGTAGTTGTAGACGCATGACGCGTTCGGAATTCCATGATCAGAACTCTATGATCAGAATACTAAATCTGCATGAATTGTCAAGTCTAAATACAGCAATAGAATTGTGAGTTATAGATCTGCCATTGTCATTGAAAGCAAGTCTTAGAAGCGAGTTCAGTTTTTGCGTCTTTTACGTTCGACTTCGTACACCAGCTTCAAAAAGCTGAAAATATAATATTTGGGGTTTTGGAAAATATATTTCACAACAGTTTAGATGGTACAATGATTCTCTACACTACACTGAGTATATCAAACATTAAGAACACGTTGAGTTGCACCCGCATTTAACCTCAGAACAGTACCTGTACCCAAGAAAGCGAGGGTGACTGAAATAATTGACTATCACCCCGTAACACTTACTTCTGTCATCATGAAGTGCTTTGAAAGGCTAGTTTAAGGATTATATCACCTCCATCTTACCTGACACCCTAAACCCACTATAGTTTGCATACCGCCCTAACAGATCCACAGACGACGCAATCGCCATTGCACTGCACACTGCCCCATCCCACCTGGAGATGTGGAATGTGAGAATGCGGTTCATCAACTACAGCTCAGCCTTCAACACCATAGTGCCCTCCAAGGTCATCACTAAGCTCATGGCCATGGGTCTGAACCCCTCCCTGTGCAACTAGGTCCTAGACTTCCTGATAGGCCAAACCCAGGTGGTGAAGATAGGCAACAACACCTCAGCCAGTGGTGCCTGCTCAGCCCCCTCTTGTACTCCCTGTTTACCCATGTCTGCATGTCTCCAACTCAATCACCAAGTTTGCTAACGCACAACAGTGGTAGGCCTGATTACAAAGAATGACGAGACAGCCTACAGGGAGGAGGTGAGGGCCCTGGCGGAGTGCTGCCAGGAAAATAACAACAAAACAAAGGAGCTGATCTACAGGAGACAGCAGAGAGAGCACACCCCCATCCTCATCGACATGGCCGATGTGGAGAGGGTCAAAAGCTTCAAGTTCCTTGGCGTGCACATCACTGAGGACCTAAAATGGTCCATCCACACAGACACAGTGGTGTAGAAATCTCAACAACACTGTAGTGACTAATATTGTGAATAATATTCCAAAACATGCTCATGTACAGTATGCAACACGGCACTAAAGTAATACTGCAAAAGAACACGGCAAAAGACTACACTTTTTTGGCTAAATGCTAAGCCTTATGTTTGGGGCAAATCCAACACAATACTGAGTAACTGCCTCCTTCTTTTCAAGCATGGCGGTGGTATGGGTGTGCTTGACATCGGAAAAGACTGAGGAGTATTTCAGGATGAAAATACACAGGATGGAGCTAAGCACATGCAAAATCTCAGAGGAAAACCTGCTTCAGTCTGCTTTATACCAGACACTGGGAGAGAAATTCACTTTTCAGCAGGACAATGACCTACAACACAGAGCCAAATCTACACTGGAGTTGCTTACCTTAAAATAAATCATGCAGCGCCTTATGTTAATTAAGATCGCATATTTTAGAGAAGCAACAAATGTCAGTACATACAGTGGGGCAAAAAAGTATTTAGTCAGCCACCAATTGTGCAAGTTCTCCCACTTAAAAAGATGAGAGAGGCCTGTAATTCTCATCATAGGTACACTTCAACTATGACAGACAAAATGAGAAAAAAAATCCAGAAAATCACATTGTAGTATTTTTTATGAATTATTTGCAAATTATGATGGAAAATAAGCCAGTACACATCTTGTGGACACTATCAGAATTACAACCAGAGTGATGGCTAGAACTGGGACCTTTCTCTTGCCTTTCAAAGATGGTGGTAGAAATAAAAGGTCGTTTTTTTCTTTGTATTTTCTTCTACCAGATTTACTGTGTTGAATTCTCCTACATTCAATTCACATTTCCACAAATTTCAAAGTGTTTCCTTTCAAATGGTAACAAGAATATGCATACCCGAGCTACAGGCAGTTAGATTTGGGTATGTCATTTAGGCAAAAATTGAAAAAAGGGGGCTATCCCAAAGAAGGTTTACCAAGAAGTAAATGTTCCTGAGTGGCCAAGTTACATTTTAGACATACGCTACCGTTCAAAAGGGGTCACTTACAAATGTTGTTGTTTTTGAAAGAAAAGCACATTTTTGTCCATTAAAATAATTAAATTGATCAGAAATACAGTGTAGACATTGTTAATGTTATAAATGACTATTGTAGCTGGAAACGGCTGATTTCTTAAATGTAATATCTACATAGGCGTACAGAGGCCCATTATCAGAAACCATCACTCCTGTGTTCAAATGGCACCTTGTGTAGCTAATCCAAGTTAATCATTTTAAAAGGGTAATTGATCATTAGAAAAACATTTTGCAATTATGTTAGCACGGCTGGAAACTGTGTGCTGATTAAAGAAGCAATAAAACTGTCCTTCTTTAGACCAATTGAGTATCTGGAGCATCAGCATTTGTGTGTTCGATTACAGGCTCAAAATGGCTAGAAACAAATAACTTTCTTCTGACACACGTCAGTCTATTCGTGTTCTGAGAAATGAAGCCTATTCCATGCGAGAAATTGCCAAGAAACTGAAGATCTCGTTCTACTCCCTTCACAGAACAGTACCTGCAAAACACCAGTCTCAACGTCACCAGTGAAGAGGCGATTCCGGGATGCTGGCCTTCTAGGCAGAGTTGCAAAGAAAAGCCATATCTCAGACTGGCCAATAAAAATAAAAGATGAAGATGGGCAAAATAACACAGAAACTGGACAGAGGAAGATTGGAAAAAAGTGTTATGTACAGTTGAATCTAAGTTTGAGGTGTTCGGATCACAAAGAAGAACATTCGTGAGATGCAGAAAAAATGAATTGATAATGGAGGAGGGCTTGCCACCATCTCTCAAGCATGGTGGAGGCAATGTGATGGTCTGGGGTGCTTTAGTGGTGGTAAAGTGGGAGATTTGTACAGTGTAAAAGGGATCTTGAAGATGGAAGGCCATCACTTCATATTGCAATGCCCTGCCATACCCTGTGGACGGTGTTTAATTGGAGCCAATTTCCTCCTACAACAGGACAATGACCCAAAGCACAGCTCTAAACTATGCAATAACTATTTAGCGAAGAAGCAGTCAGCTGGTATTCTGTCTATAATGGAGTTGCCAGCACAGGCACCGGATCTCAACCCTATTGAGCTGTTGTGGGAGCAGCTTGACCATATAGTACGTAGAAGTGCCCGTCAACCCATTCCAACTTGTGGAAGTACTTCAGGAAGCATGGGGTGAAATCTCTTCAGATTACCTCAACAAATTGACAACTAGCATTGCCAAAGGTCTGCAAGGCTGTAATTGCTGCAAATGGAGGATTCTTTGATGAAAGCAAAGTTTGAAGGACACAATTATTATTCCAATTAAAAATCCTTATTTATAACATTGTCAATGTCTTCACTATATTTCCTATTAATTTTGCAACTCATTTCATGTATGTTTTCATGGAAAACAAGGACATTTCTAAGTGACCCCAAACTTTTGAAAGGTAGTGTAAATTTGTTTGAAAATCTATGGCAAGACTAGAAAATTGCTCTCTATCCATGGATCCTCAATGCCTTGAAATAACTTGAAGAATTTTTAAATAATTATTGGAAAATATTTTACAATCCAGGTTTCCAAAGCTCTTAGAGACTCACAGATGTAATTGCTGCCAAAGGTGTTTCTAACATGTATTACCTGAGGTTGGTGAATACTTATGCAACCAAGGTATATTCGTAATTTTTCTTCCATTTAGATATTACAGTGTATTTTGTGTATGTCAATTAATCCCACTTTGTAACACAATAAAATGAGAAGAAATCCAATGGGAGGGGTGACTTTCTATAGGTGCTGTAACTACTGCACTTTTTTTTTTTTTTAATTTTTTTTTTTACCTTTATTTAACCAGGCAAGTCAGTTAAAAACAAATTCTTATTTTCAATGACGGCCTAGGAACAGTGGGTTAACTGCCTGTTCAGGGGCAGAACGACAGATTTGTACCTTGTCAGCTCAGGGGTTTGAACTTGCAACCTTCCTGTTACTAGTCCAACGCTCTAACCACTAGGCTACCCATACCTTTTTCCCACTTACAGTTAAGTGATATTGCCCTTGAGGCCGGTGTTTGTAGGATATATTGGCACAGGTGTTGTTACGAGATGAAGTTGTGAGCCGTCAAACCCTGACAATATATCCCCTTAACACTTGGAGTACATTATCACTTTTATACAACGGCTTGACATATTTTCATTAAAAACATAATTTTGATGAATTTAATCATACTATTTCATCCTTCCGTGAGATATAGTCCCGACACAAATCTAGGGTTGCTACCCAAGCTGGCTGGTCGTTTGTTCTACCGGTTCGGTTGCCTGAGACGCAACCCAGTCATAAATTTTTTTGTTCTAAATCTATGTACACGACCCAGTCATTGGTTCTAACTGTTCCGTTGCCATGATGCCTGGCAACGTTCTTATCCCTTGCTTGCTTGCTAGCCAACTTTGGATAACTCTGTTTTGGTTGGGTTGGACGGGGATGGTGGCTTGGAGGGGGTGGAGATGGGTCATTGGGGTTGGGGAAAGGAGGGAGAGGTTTTTCGAGGGGGACTGTGGGAGGGTCTTGTATGGTTGAGGGGCAGCCCTTGGGGGGGAAATGTGGGGGATCTTGGATGACTGGGGGTGATGGGTGGCCTGGCGGTTGGGAGCGTTGGGGCCGGTGGCCGGGAGGTCGCTGGTTAGGGTCCCAGTGTCGACTGGGCTGGGGATCTGTAGATGTGCCCTTGGTCGGGGTGCTTGACCCTGGTTGCTCCTGTGGGTTGCTCAGGATGGGAGCGTCTGCTAGATGACTGGAATGTAATGTAGATGTTGAGCGGCTACCCAGCAGGTAGATTGTATGTTTTTGAAATTCAATCAATATATATTTTTAAAATAAATTAACAACATTGGTGCACAACATTTTGTTACAGACCAACAGTAAACCCTGAATTTGTAAGTTTAAAATATCCCTCTGTTGGCCAGAAATGCCGTTGTTTGGCGAGTTTAGCATACTGTAGGGCTAATGTGTGCCATGTTCTCTGATTGGACTAGCTACAATTTAGCATTCTGTCACGTGTAAATCTGCAATTTGAATTGGCTGATATGTTGATACGAAACTGTTCAATTTAAATGGTTGCTTATATTCGCAAGCATGGCCCCATGAAGTTAAACATCTGTCAATTTTAAAATACCCCTGAACTGAATGTTTGAAATTCCATTATAGTTCAATACAATAGCATATGGTAAAATATACACAACAGCACTACTAAGTGTTATTTAGAGAACTGTTGCTTTTTAGCCTCCCAACTCATATATGCCTTTAAGAAGGTTCACACACCATCATGCCCTTAGTAAGCCATCTGGGTTGCAATTCTGAGAACTCTGTGTTTGAATAAGTGAGAATTACACTGAGTGTACAAAACATGTGGGACACCTGCTCTTTCCATGATCTAGACCGACTAGGTGAATCCAGGTAAAAGCTATGATCCCTTATTGATGTCACCTGTTAAATCCACTTCAATCAGTGTAGGTGAAGGGGAGGAGACAGGTTAAAGAAGGATTTTAAGCCTTGAGACAATTGAGACATGGATTGTGTATGTGTGCCATTGAGAGAGTGAACGGGCAAGACAAAAATATTTAAGTGCCATTGAATGGGGTATGGTAGTATTTGCCAGGCGCACTGGTTTGAGTGTGTCAAGAACTGTAACGCTGCTGGGTTTGTCACGCTCAACAGTTTCCCGTGTGTATCAAGAATGGTCCACCACCGAAAGGACATCCAGCCAACTTGACACAACTGTAGGAAGCATTGGTGTTAACATGGGCCAACATCCATGTGGAACGTTTTCGACACCTTGTAGTTCATGCCCCGACGAATTGAGGCTGTTCTGAGTGCAAAAGGGGGTGCAACTCAATATTAGGATTTTGTTCCTAATGTTTTATACACTCAGTGTATGTAAACAGCTGTTAATAACATGAGAGGGTATGATAACCACAAGTGTTAAAATAATTGTGAATGTCCCTGCTCGACGCTAATTAAAACATTCCAATACACCGTATTCTTGCCGTCAATGTGAAGCACTTTGAGTACTCGGATAAACACTTTATGAATTCAACATCTCCTTATGTTTCTGCAGATCCCATCAAAGACACATTGGCAGATGTTGTTATATCAAGAAGGTCAGGTTCATCTTAACACAGAAATGGTCCCGAATGAACAACAACAAAATAACTGATGGAAATCTTAATGGAAGGTCAAAGTTAACATGGCCATGTTGTCTATCATTAAAGGTTAGGGTTTTCCTACACTGTGTTTCTTGCTTAAGAGCCAGCATCTTCTTATCAGACCAACAATTGCACTTGCCTTACACACAGCTTGAACACATTTCTTAAAAAGATAGTGAAAATACTATCCATTTGACACATCAACTTGTTTTTTTTGTCTTGTATACCTGATGGAGATGCCGTTAGTGTTGCACTTCTAAGAAACTGATTGGGAGAAATCTCAAATAAGAACATAACTGTATAACTTGCCAATGGAGCACGCCCAATAGGAAGGATGATGAACATAGCATACAGCAGATGAAATAAGAAATGTGCTTTTCTTTGTACTCTTGAAACAACTCTCTTGTGGTCCTGTTAGGGATTTCCTAGTCAAGACAGTTATACATCATTCTTCGACTTGTAACAAGTATAGTTGGAAAGAAAGAAGAAAAAAAACATCCGGATTGGCTTCCTCTCAGTAGAATGTAAAGAGACAGAAGTCCGAGGTCCCCCTGTGCATTTGCAGTTGTACACTGTTTGGACAAAGGTTACATATCCAGTCAACTAACTCCTGTTAACCTAACATATATTTATGTGCTGTGTCTAAATTCTGTAAATGGGCTATTTAGTTATTCTTGATTGACGGACCAATTGTGCTGAAATTTTTGCCAATCGGGATGTAATTTAAGGGTGAACGTAGCTTGAATTAACAACACAGAAAATGTCACATATTCTTCTTAGGCCTGTTTGTAAATGTGTAATTAGTTTCATTAAGTGTAATACATTATTCTCCCTGGGGGACAAAAGGACTTGCTTCAGCTCTATAAAAGTATTCTTTTAGTGGTCGTTGAAGAGGTTTAAAACCCTTTTACTTATGTGAAGCAGTGAAATATAGTCAAAGGTAAATATATTGAAATATCTGGTCTGAGTACATTGACAGACTACTATATCAACATCATGACTTTGGAGTGTGGGGCGGTTAGATCCCATATCACAAAGAACTACACCCAGGCTACTACACTTTTACTCATAAGACATTCTAAACGTTTTAGGCTATTATTTAGGGAGAGAAATATGATGGTGCATCTCCTGGGGGAAGTTTATATGTTTGTTATTGTATCAAAAAAATTGAGGCTGGTGTACTAGGAGTGAATGTTTTATAAATATTAGCTTTCAGTGGGAGACTAGGTAATAGTAGTAGTACATAGCCTGAAGCGACTAGTAGCAGTACGGGCGGCAGGTAGCCTAGAGGTTTGAATCTCTGAGGTGGAGAAATCTACTGTTCTGCACTTGAGCAAGGCCGTTTAAAGGGGAGATACCTAGTCAGTTGTACAACTGAATGCATTCAACTGAAATGTGTCTTCTGCATTTGATTCAGAATCAGAGAAGTGTGGGGGGCTGCCTTAATCGACATCCACCGGCAGCCGGAGAACAGTGCCTTGCTCAGGGGCAGAACGTAAGATTTTTTTACCTTGTCATCTCAGGGATTTGATCCAGCAACCTTTCAGTTACTGGTCTAACGCTCCTACCCTCCAGGCTACCTGCCACCCTAACCACCTGCCACCCTAACCACCAACCACAACTGCTCCCAACTGCTCCCCGGGCGCCGATAACATAGATTAAGGCAGCCTCCCGCACCGCTCTGATTCAGAGGGATTCAGTTGTGCAACTGACCAGGTATCTCTTTTCCCTACATTGCAGTAGTAATAATGAACGTTTTAGATAGGTTTGTCAGGGGTTAGCCGTGGTAAGTGGGATATCCCAGCAGATCCAATCCACAGTCAAACGTGATGTCAGGGATATCCAAAGCATGGCTGAGACAAGGAAGACTCCAATGTTGCCTGGCTATACTACCATAGAATGGAGTTTGAAGGGGATTGGCTCGTAGAATTCCCAATTGGGGGCCTACCTTTACTCTCTCCTCTTCGTCTGAGCATCAGGATCCAGTCCCGCTGGCAGCTGTATTACCTGCACCAAAATGAAGTTCAGGCCACGGAGCTGTCGGATTGCCAAAAGTGTCTTTGCATGCTCCCTAAAAGAGTAGTGAGGCTAATAACAGGCCAATGTCACAGTGACATGAGGCTGGCTGAACTGTAGATTGCCTGTGAGATTAGGCTGAGGTGACAGGTGCACATCCCCGCCAGAGAACCAGGGCTAAAGCCTCATGATGGAGGACTAGTCAGGGCCGGGGAGAGGATTCATGATGATTCTCCAGACAATAGACGTCTGACAGTCAATGAGCAAGAGCCTGTCACAGCAGCACCACCGGAAGAGACGCAATGCAGGCAGGTGCTGCCAAGCCCACTGTACTGGAGCTGAGCTAAATAAATATATATATTTTTTGAAGGTTTATTTGATTTAGTACTATTCTATAGATTATTTAGATTTTTTTTCATGAATCCAACACATCAAACTGGAATTAAAGCCAGACTAAGTCATTGGCACAGATGGAACTTTCCAAGCAGAAGATAAATCTCATTCAAATGTTACTATTTGGTTGCATTGACAACCAAACACAATTCAATACCACTTTTGAAATAGAATAAATAACCTATTAACTTGTCGACAAGTTAAGAAATGATATGTTGGAATTACGTCTCCAACTCTTCCAAAGATAAAAGTTAAAGAGCAACCGAACGCACCAATTCCGCATGTTTCTTCTGCCACTTGAACGGTTGACATTAGGGTGACAATCAAAAATAGGTAACCTTAGGTAGTCGATGTTTACTCGGTAATTGAAGAGAACACATTTAACAAAACTAGAGCAGTTGCTTCCCCCAACAGTACTCATCAGAATATTTTGAAGTAAAATGTAAATACTAAATTCGGCTTACAGTACGCGAAACTTGACTATTATACAGTTTTATAGAGTTGAATACCTTCCTGCCATATTGGTCTGACATGTCATTCCCCTCAAAATCTGACGTTCTCATCATCCTTACAAATAAAGCACACTAGGATATCATTATAGACATGTCAGCTCAAATTGGCAGGAGGAAGTGACATATCATCCTCGCTCATCAGTTTTTGACACAGGAACATGCAACAGGAATATTCATGTCTTACCTGTAAAATGGCACCCTTAGCTCATGGATCTTCCCCGATGTTTCACTCTAGAATGCCCCAAAAAATGTAAGAAAGCAGCTCTCGGGAGGCAGAGTTGACATTCAAATACCCTGTGTAGCTTCCACTCATTATGGCCAGTGCAATGGACTCCCACCTGGTGAGTTCTCTTTCCTCTAACCTAATCAGGTCCCTGGAGCAAAGCTGCTATTGTGTAGCCATCATTAGAGTCCTTCTCCATTGACATTTATACTGATGTTATAGAATCAAGTCCCACCTTACTCCACAATCCCAAGAATGGGTGGGTGGAAAATCAACCAAGAGATATGAGTGTGCTTTTTAATTCACCTGTTCAATCAGGTCAGTTCAGTTCCTCCCTGTATTTTTGTTACTTTGGTCAATAATTGTACCTTCCCAAGTGGTGTGATATTGCCCTGAGGCACCATAGCAGTTGTCTAAGTTATTGACCGTGTTTAAAGGCCAGAATGATCTGGCCCTAATGCCCATGCACTCTTATAATCTCCATCTGGCACAGCCAGAAGAGGACTGGCCACTCGTCAGAGCCTGGTTCCGCTCTAGGTTTCTTCCTAGGTTCCTGCCTTTCGAGGGAGTTTTTCCTAGCATTCGTGCTTTTACATCTGTATTACTTCCTCTTTTGGGTTTTTGGATATATTTTTTTCATAAGCACTTTGTGACAACTGCTGATTTATAAATACATTTGATTGAATGACCGGTTTTAAACAAAAGTGCTTTCGGGTCACTCTACCAGAGTCCCTATCTATTATAACTAGGAATCATGGATGAAGTTACCTTTTTATTGAAATGGTATACCTTTAATGGTACTGCGTCATGTCAATCAAATAAATTACCCAATTTCTGGGATTAATACTTTTAGCCTTTAAATGCCCTTTATGCCAAAAAACGATGCAAATACATAAAGCTTTCTTACCTTTCCATTTCTAGTGCTCACAGCATTTTCTTTTTCACTCACAAAAGCAATCTTAAAAACATGCAAACTAATCCCCCATTTCCTTCTGAGAACTTATTGGAACGTGTCCCTGTGGCTGGCAGAATGTAATAATAAGTAGGCTATGACTGTACTAATCAGTTAACAGTGAGCCGGGAGAAGCTGAGACGGGGAGAGAAAATGTGCAATGAGCAGGTCTACGTCAACCTCTGGAGACTCAGGGACAGGGGCGCTGGGTCCCCTGAGGAAGCAGGAGAGGCGGGCAGTGTGAGAAATTGAGACACTAGTTTATTTCTCAGAATAGGTTTATTTTACCTTACAAACGGGAGGTCTTTTGAAAACATGGGATGGGATGGCCTGGAAAACGTTCCCCTTCGCTTTGATCACTGATGTGGATAACAAAAAGACCATACGGTCACAAGCATGTGTGTTCCATGAAGGCAGACTTACTATAACATCTCTAGATGCAGTTATGTAAAACACAGATGGGTTTAAGTGTCGTATTTTAACGTGGATCTCTTGTAAAGCAGGATCATTAAGAGATACACAGCAATGAATGCATAGAAATGTGGCGCCATAGAAATGTGGCATCATAGAAATGTGGCACCATAGAAATATGGCGCCATAGAAATATGGCGCCATAGAAATGTGGCGTCATAGAAATGTGGCGCCATAGAAATGTGGCGTCATAGAAATGTTGCGTCATAGAAATGTGACGCCATAGAAATGTGGCACCATAGAAATGTGGCGCCATAGAAATGTGGCGTCATAGAAATGTGGCGCCATAGAAATGTGGCGTCATAGAAATGTTGCGTCATAGAAATGTGACGCCATAGAAATGTGGCACCATAGAAATGTGGCGCCATAGAAATGTGGCGTCATAGAAATGTAGCGTCATAGAAATGTGCATATTCGTAGAATTGTGGCACTATAGAAATGTGGATGCATAGAAATGTGGCATCATAGAAATGCGCATGCATAGAAATGTGGCGCCATAGAAATGTGGATGCATAGAAATGTGGTGTCACAGAAATGTGGCGCCATAGAAATGTGGCATCATAGAAATGTGCATGCATAGAAATGTGGCGTCATAGAAATGTGCATGCATAGAAATGTGGTGTCATAGAAATGTGGCGTCATAGAAATGTGCATGCATAGAAATGTGGCGCCATAGAAATGTGCATGCATAGACATGTGCATGCATAGAAAATGGTACAAGGCTTTAGTACAAACAAGTGTACGAACTGTTTTTGCTGTACCTTTTAAATTAGATGATAAAAGATGCAAGCACGCTAAGAGGGTGCTGTGTGTTCTCAGAAAAATGCTAGTAAAATGCTAGTGTGTTTAAACAATCCATTTGGCTCAGTTGGTAGAGCATTGTGCTTTGCAACGCCAGGTTTGATTCCCACGATGAACCAGTACGAGAATGTATGCACTCACAACTTTAAATTGAACTGGATAAGAACGTCTGCTAAATGACTTCTTTTTTTTTAAACGTGCCAATGTGAAGGATAAACATTTCATATGCTCTGATGATAAGTCATGCTGGTTTCATGGATGGTGCAAGAAGTTCTGTTTGATGTTGTGCTCCAGGTTGTTCTTCCTCTTTCGATGACAGAATCGTGTTATGTGTGTGTGCACGGAGCAGAAGGGCAGAGCTGAGTGTAAGTAATCTTTAATATAGGTGAAGCTTATATCTGATGGATGGCTCATCTCCATTGCCCTAGAGATGTCACAACAGGGAAAGCTAGGCCAAGGCTCAAGTTCAAAACAAAAGGTTAAATTCCTAATGTGTTGAGATTTATCGCAGCCAAAAGAAAGGGTATATCTCCCTGGAGTCACTTCTACATAGGTGTTTGTGTGTGTGAGGGAGAGGGGAATCTGCTGCAGGCAACCATATCAGCTCCTTAAAGCCAGAGCAGAGGTGAAATGTGCACCTCCAATGGAGACACAAACCTTTCGCATGGGGTCTCAAGGTGATAACAGAATTTGATGAGTATCGATTGACCCAAGGTAATTTTGTTCCCTCTTACTATACATCAAGACTCTTTGACACAACTGCTATTTGCTTGAGATAAGGTTATCAGTCATGAAAAAAAAATGGAAACTGAAAACAGGTTGTCCTTTCAGATATATGATTTTCATTTTCTTCCTGGATCGTTTTGTCTCTCTTTCTTCAATCCCTTCTCTTTCATTCTTCTCTTTGTAAGGAGTGCAAAAGATTAACCTTTCAAAAGATTTTTGTTATTTCAATATTTTTGTCCATTTTTTAATCTTGATCAAATTGAGAGCTGTGACATTGCTGTCCGTCCAGCCAGGACATGTCTGCTTCAGGTGGCCTTTGGCTTCAGGTAACAGCTCAGGAAATCAACGATCTGATTTCCAGCTTGTCTCAAATAACGCCACATGTAGCTTTCTTTCCCTTTCCCCACCATTGAGATGTACTGCACAGATCACGTGAACCCACCGACCAGCACTCTAAAGAGACCACCCTATCCATATTTATACCCAGTGAGGCAGTGTACTCTGCAAGGCGTTTGAGCTAGATATTTCCCTGGCCTCTCACAAAAGCTCTGCCACCCTTTAAAAATTCCAGTCATGGTTCAGCAAGGTGTCTGCTGTCAATTTTATTTATAAACCTCCCTGCCCTAGTCTTTCATTCAGACAGGCGCTCTCCCACCTCCCACTCACCTCCCATACAAAGACATGGAGGGGAGCAGACACCACCCACAAGACACCCTCCAAGGTAAGAGGTAGACATACATTACTCAAAACAGCACTTAACGCAATCACTGGGCAAAGAAACACAAGCCTCAGCATTAACACAGCAGCACAATAAAACCTGTAGTGTTTAGGTGTATAAAAATGCCAAAATACATCCCAACAGCACACTGCATGAAATCTCTTTTTTTTAACGGAGAGCCACGCTCCAGATATTACCTCCTGTTTCTCTTTGCCCCTGCTTCGCCACTCATGCAACAGACACTCGGGCTGTGTGGGTTTGATGGCTCCCAGGGTGCAAGTCAGAGCTCTCTGACAATAGGCTCTGATAGTCACAAGCCCAAATGTTGGTTCCCTCCATGGGGCTGTCTGCAGAGAAGCCCTGATAAAACAGCCGCCCTGAAGAATGCCAGAGGAGCACTCACACACTCTATCACTGTGACATAATGAGGACAATTGCATGTATCGCCTATTCATTTACAGCTCCCATTTCAGCAAGAAAAAGGAAAATCATAAACGTAACATGCACATGTATAATACTCATGTAATGAATGATTCATTCACCATTAAATGTCGTATTTTTTTTTACAAATGATTCCACAAAATCTCCCATTGTTGAATCTATTAGATGTTCCAAACAGCTGTCCCACATCCATGAGGCATTGCAGCACATACAATGCTGTGTGTATATCGGTGTCGAAAATGTGTCTCCTGGATTGATGGATTGAGCTGTGATGCTTAAAGGGGGCTGGTGCTGCAGTTGACACAGCTGCTTCTAAACCCACCAGCAACCTGCTGCCGTGTTTCCAATAACATAGAGTAGGCCCACCACAATCGCACTGTCTTTCTACACGACAAAGTACTACATACAGTATTCAATAAAAAATACAAATACAAGACAAGTATGACATTCTGGAATGGTATCACAGGTACTGTAAATGCACTGACAGTAAGAAAAAACAAACATTTCATTGGAACATTTCCAGCGTATACATTCTGCACGACACATCTGTCGGATATCATTAGCTTGCACATTCGGTTTGCGAGAAATAGGCTATTGATGACTAAGGTAAAGGAAAGCGTGCAAATGTTGACCCTTGGTTTAAAATAATAAAGTAAGTAAAAAAAAGAAATGCAAAAAGAAAATCATCAAACGATCATGTGTTTGTTTGGCTGTTTTGAGACTAATAAGTCGTACGTCTACACAATATTGTTTACAAGGAGAAGGTCCAATATTTTTTCACATACTGTGCATTCCGTTCGCAGCATGATTTTAGTAGGTGATCTTTTCAATGAAATACATTTATTTCACTCTTCCCGTGGTAGGAATGCCCTCATCTAAAAAGTGCACTGTAATAGATGTATTTGCTGTAGACAAAAGTATATTCAACAGGTAGGCTTTTTCAAACCATTCATGGATTACTCCAAGTATGGCCCTCTTTGGGTTCTTTGCCAGGCAACATTTAAATGACATTGTTAAAGAATGTCTGGTCTTACCTTCACTATATTGTCTGGCGTTAGAAAGTACCTTCTAACGATTTGTCATTCAACCAATCAATCAAATGTATTTACAAAAGCCCTTTTTTTACATCAGCCCTTGCCCTGGAGGATCACCGCGGCGACTGCAGTAATGACTTTGTCCGTGTCGATTCTCAAAACATACATGTCTGCTACATCTCTCATCTTCATGGGGTGTAGCCAAGTTTGCGTCCATGGTAACCGTACGGTAACAAGACTCTCTCTCTGTGTATGGTGATTGAGTTCCAGGCTTGGATTACTCCAGCCTGCTGACAGGATCCACTAAAACCTGGAAAAATGCACATGTAGGAGTACACTGAGGAGGGACAACTGTGGGTGCTGCCTGCCTAGCGCTACTGTAAACTATTTCAAAAAGAAATTGGACTCCGTTTCTCCAGTGAGACATTACTGGCATCACAAATGCAATTTTAGCCAACCCTTTTCTCTGAATTGTCAGTGGACCGCAGATTGTGTTTCCTTGAACAAAATAGCTGTGACTTGGTTGGATATATTTGCTCAGCGATGCTTCAATAGCATTTACTGGCTTCCCAGACGACTGCTCTCCTGTAACCCAGAGGAAGATTGTCAAACTCAACTGCTTCTAACTGTAACCCAACAAGTTAGAAGATTGTTGCACTGGTGTCATAAATATATGACAAAAAGTGTCTAACAATTTTCTAATTTCAAGATGCCAGGTGCATTCAAATAATTAGGGGGTTAAGGAAGACTGGAGAAATCAAAGCCCACAGCAACTACGTTGTGAAAAATAAAAAGGAATGTACTCAGAGCACTCTATAATAATAGTCTATTAAGCTCCCAATGTCTTTGCAAGTTAATGAGACATGAAAGACTATTTTCAGTATTTCGGATCTAAGTGCTACATGCTCTATCCTATTTCCATGGAAGGCAGGAATTGCAGTGATGTAAGAATTGTCATGCAGTTTTCTGTGTGAGATGATGAGACTAATCCAGAACTATTCAATCAAATGATACTTTTTGGTCAAGTCATTTTTCAGTGTCACATTCCTTTATATTTGATCCATGCGGTAAGCGTGTCCCATTGGCATCATCTATCATCATCAAGTCTGGCAACTTGGCTCTCCTGGCCACTGGGCTGTCACTCTTAGGAGACGGATGCCTCAAAGAAACATGAGTCAATCAAAAAACGGAAAGTATCAAAAACACACACACACAACACACACACACACACACACACACACAAACACACAAACACACAAACACACACACACACACACACACACACACACACACACACACACACACACACACACACACACACACAACACTGTCTGTACTAATGGCCCAATGATGCATTGAGGCTTCAGGCAGTCTGGCTCTGTGTAGTTATCTCAGCTATGAGCTGGCAACTGCCTCGCGTTTTAAGGGGTATTTCAGGAATCTGTCCTTTTCCGCCTAGTTATGCATGTGAAGGATTTCACATGGCAGCTACGCCCCTTAGTCCAGTCCCTGTGCCAGGTTTTTTAAACCATGGCCATGAGACAAGTCTGAAAATGGGGCCACTTGGATGAGATAAGTTCTTGTCAAGCATTGCAAACATGAATTCTGATCATTCTTAGTGTACAATAGGGTCATGCGACTGCCCTTCATGCAGTTTATAATATTCTCCCTGACCCTTATTTAATAAAAAACAGTAACCATTTCTCAGTGGTGCAGAAGGGGCAAGTATCAAATATGTTTTTGAAACAGGGCGGCTGTTTGTCTACCTTATTTGAGTGTCTTCGTCTGTAGAAAGTTGATTGAAAGACAGAAGTTCAGGAAGCAATGGAAAACAGCAGCAAAGAACATCTGTGCTTTTCATAAAATGGAGAAAAAATAAGGAGGGAACAAGACATGCAAGAGATTTTCTGATGTGGTCACCGAGGGTTGAACACTGTACAGACATTGAGGATGGCAACGTTAATTGAGGTCATACCACTAGGGCGCACACTCCATTAGACCCAATTTTCCTTGGAACCAGACTTTGCCCGCAGGAGCATGGGGAAAATTTTGAACAAATTAGCTTATTTTTCTTCAGAGAGTTTACTGGGATTTGGGAAAACTGGGATCATTACATCAAATCAGATCTGTGTTTACACACTGTTGTGTACTATTTCCCTCTTGCCAGCCATAATAAGGACTAGTTGCCAAGTTGCAAAAACCATGTCATTAATCTCTTGGTGGGTTCCACTCAATTACTCAAATCTCTCAAAGGAGTAGAAAACAGACTGGTGATGAGAAATTGGTTTTAGTTCTTTAATTAGAAATATTCTCATTTTAGAATTACATTTCAATTGATACAACATAATCATCCAATTTTATTATCATTTGTGAGCACCTGTTAACACATAATCACATGTTTAATGGTATGCCACATTGTGACAATGGTTACAAATGATTGTGACAAATGTGTTTGTTAGGCCTTAAAAATTAAATGTATCACTCAGGGCTCTTCCTAATTACCATAGACTGAAGCCAATTTCTCACCAGGAGTTTTATACAGGCCTCAAAACTAACTTTGACTGATTATATAATATTATTATAATAACAAAAATGATAATAATAATACATTTGATTTAAAGTACTTATCAAGTTACTTTACATACACAAGATAATCAGTGGGATAAAAAGCTATAAAATCACACATTAAAATAAGTATGTAAAAGTAGACTTAACATAAGGACAGACTTACCAGGACAGACTTACCAGGACAGACTTACCAGGACAGACTTACCAGGACAGACTTACCCGACTTAATCATGATGACAGACTAAACAGGGAAGGAACGAGACAAGGGATATAAAGCTAAGACAAACAGAGTATCCGGGTAAGCCTATGTGAAGAGGTGTCTTTAGTTTGGACTTGAATATCTGTATGGATTGTGAGGTTCTGACATGGAGAGGGAGGGAGATCCAGAGTTGGGGAGCTGCACTGCTAAAAGCCCGGTCTCCCTTGGAGCAGAGCCTGGTGCGAGGGATGTTGAGGAGGCCAGTGTCAGAAAAGCGCAGTGAGTGTGCACTCCTCTACCTGGAACCAAAAGGGTTCTACCTGGAACCAAAAGGGTTCTACCTGGAACCAAAAAGGTTTCTAAATGCAACCAAAAAGGGTTCTTCAAAGGGTTCTTCATCTTCATGCTTCCTGGGGTGTATTCATTACGTCTTTCAACGGAAACAGTTTACCGTTTAAGAACCAAACAGAAGCAAACAGAGCAAACGGAATGAATACACCCCTGGTTGGACATTGTAACAGGCACACAGAGGTGCGTTTAGGAGCAATGTGTTGTGTGGTTCATGCCAACCTGCAAATTGGGGAAGGATAATTGGTGAACATATAATGTATAATGAAGTGTTCAATGGTGAAAGGCATTATGGAACCCTAAAGGGTTCTACCTGCAACCCAAAATTATTCAAAGGGTTCTCCTATGGACAACCGAAGAACCCTTTAAGGTTCTAGATAGCACCTTTTTTCTAAGAGTGTAGGGGATCAGTAAAATATGTGGGCGCCAGTCCATTGAGTGCTTTTGTAGGTGAGCAGGAGCAGTTGAAGGTGATCCTGTATTGAACTGGGAGGCAGTGGAGTTTTATGAGGGTGGGGGTGATGTGGTCCCAAGGTTTAGTGTGTGTGAGGACTCGTGCAGCTGAATTTTTTATGTGTAGAAGTCTGTCCAGTGTTTTGGTGGGGAGTCCGTAGGGAATGGTGTTGCAGTAGTCCATGAATGATAAAGACGTGAGTGAGGGTTTCAGCAGTGGGGTCAGCGAGAGAGGGTTTCAGCAGTGGGGTCAGCGAGAGAGGGTTTCAGCAGTGGGGTCAGCGAGAGAGGGTTTCAGCAGTGGGGTCAGCGAGAGAGGGTTTCAGCAGTGGGGTCAGCGAGAGAGGGTTTCAGCAGTGGGGTCAGTGAGAGAGGGTTTCAGCAGTGGGGTCAGCGAGAGAGGGTTTCAGCAGTGGGGTCAGCGAGAGAGGGTTTCAGCAGTGGGGTCAGTGAGGAGGGTTTTAGCAGTGGGGTCAGTGAGAGAGGGTTTCAGCAGTGGGGTCAGTGAGAGAGGGTTTCAGCAGTGGGGTCAGTGAGAGAGGGTTTCAGCAGTGGGGTCAGCGAAGAGAGGGTTTCAGCAGTGGGGTCAGCGAGTGAGGGTTTCAGCAGTGGGGTCAGCGAGAGAGGGTTTCAGCAGTGGGGTCAGTGAGAGAGGGTTTCAGCAGTGGGGTCAGTGAGAGAGGGTTTCAGCAGTGGGGTCAGCGAGAGAGAGTTTCAGCAGTGGGGTCAGTGAGAGAGGGTTTCAGCAGTGGGGTCAGTGAGAGAGGGTTTCAGCAGTGGGGTCAGCGAGAGAGGGTTTCAGCAGTGGGGTCAGCGAGAGGGTTTCAGCAGTGGGGTCAGTGAGAGAGGGTTTCAGCAGTGGGGTCAGTGAGAGAGGGTTTCAGCAGTGGGGTCAGCGAGAGAGGGTTTCAGCAGTGGGGTCAGTGAGAGAGAGTTTCAGCAGTGGGGTCAGCGAGAGAGGGTCGGAGTCTTGAGATGTTTTGGAGGTGGAAGAAAGCTGACTTGGTGATGTTCTGTATGATGACGGGTTTAAATGACAGACTGGGCTCAAATGTGACACCAAGGTTCCTGACTGTGGAGATGGAGTGGATGGTGCAGCCATCAATAGTCATGTTGTGTTGACCCAGTTTCTTGATGAGGGATTTGGGGCCCATGATCTCAGTCTTTGTCATTGTTTACTTTCTGAAAATGTATTGCTCATCCAAGTGTTCACTTGTGCAAAATAGTCTTATTTGTACTTGTTAGCCTTTTGTAACCTGTTAGCCTCTTGTAACCTGTTAGTGTCTCTCTCTTTATGTAGAGCACTTGGAGATTGAGTACTAAATAAAACAAAGTGTGAGAGAATAACATTCATTTGTGTTATTATCACTAATATGCTGCATAACACACCAATTCTTATCACACCTGCCTTCCTTAATTAAAACTGCAAAAACAAACTGCTGTCGGTTTAGATTCTGTCACACTGTTCCACCTCACCTTCAGAGTTTATTGGGGCTAATGGAAGCAGCTCATAACAGCTCCATGCCTCCCTCACTTTTATGAGGAAACTCACTTGTTTATTTTCACCATATGGTTGGTTGCTGCATCCCTGAAGACCAGTTTCAATTGGGACCTAAGAAGAGTTACCTTCACAAAAGCCCTCCCTGCACAAATGCCGGGATTTAGCCCCAGTCTCTTGCCGATGTCATTTATCAAAAACAATTTAATCAAATATAGGTTTTGTAATTGCAAAAATGTTCTCAATTAGTTTGATTGTTGATCACTGGTGAAAACAAAAATGAAATGTATGGTAATGTGTGGTCACGGATGCCGATGTACTTCGTTTAGCCACCAAAGTTTTTGTTTGCGACTCCACACTATTTCCATTTATGTATTTGTTGATTAAAATGAAAACTACAGTACCAATGATCCTTTTTCAGAATTAACGCTAAAGTTACATTAAAGAAATGTAAACACTTACTTCTTTGTCCAAATATTTTTTGAGGAGTCCTTAATGTGTCCTGGGTGTATTCATTACGTCTTGCAACAGAAACACACCATTTAAGAAACAAACGGAAGCAAACAGATCAAACGGAGAAAAAAAACAGGAAGGGACCTACTTGAATTTGTCCAATAGAAACTCTTGTTTTCATTTCAAAACATTTTCCATTTGGAGTAAATGGTTTATGTACCTCAGCGTAATGAATACACCCCTGGTTGGAGATTGTGGCAGGCAAACAGGGGTGTGTTTAGGAGCGATACGTTGTGCGGTTCATGCCAACCTGTAATTTAGGGAAGGATAATTGGTGAATGCATAATGAAATGTTCATTGGTGAAATGCAAAATGGATAAACGGTATTTACACCCCTCATTTCCTGTTGTAGTCAGACAGTGGAAGGTTGGGCTACATGTCTCTATGGTTGGGATAGAAATAACAAACATCTGATCAATCATTCTCTTCTCGTTAAAGTAGTCAGTTAAGTAAGTGATAATGCCAGAGAAGCCAGTGTTTGGAGGTTAAATTGGCAAGGGTGTTGCAGGGCCGGACCGATCATTAGGGAGGATTAGGCAGCCGACTATGGCGGCAGATTAACGAGTATGGCATTTTCTGAGCTAAACTGACCAATACGTACTTCCAAAAACACATAAAACCTCACATAATTCTGCCCCAAAACAATGACAGTTTCTCTCAACCGGTGTCACATGGTATTTTTAGCTGAGCACTGATGCCGCCCTGTGAAAAGAAGTGCCCACTTCGTCAGTCAAAGGCAGGACCGCAAAATATTTATCTTGTCCATTCCCAGCGCGCCTCTCCAGGGTGCTGTTGGAGAGACGCATCGCTGTGGCGCTCCACCAACGTTCCGTCAAAATAATAATAATATAACATAAATCTTATGGTAGAAAGAGTAGGCCTAAGTGGCCTTTTCTGTAGCCTACAGGCTGGTGATAAAATGTATAACAACGTAATGAGACGGAAACTTTTGAAATCATGCAGGTTAGCGGTGCGTGATTAAAATCACTGGGGAAGCCAAGCCAGGAAAGAAAAGCCATATAGGCTCATGTGTTGTGATAATTGCGTTGTTTGCTCTATAACCTGTTAGTTCATGTGCCTTGACAATGTCACATATACACCTAAGGCCGGGACATTAAGAAGACACAGTGGGCAGAATAAATTCAACCACACCTTTTGTTTCAGCGCAAAACCAGAGAACAACATCTGTCCAGCGAAGTCCACAAAACATATTGCATGTCACAAACAACTACATGACCTACAGCATTGTCAAACAAGTTAATGTTTCTGACATTTTCCGACTACTTAACAACTAGGCCTATTGATTTAGAGCCACGGAGAGTTACCGGAAGTTTCAATTCCAGCAACATTTCAACTTCAACATCATCTAATCACCTATGCTGAGTCTAATACAGTGACAACTAAAAGATACCAAAAACCATTTAGTCCAATCAACGTAATTATGATGTGGCTGTCCATGTTACTGATTTCTGTGAATGTGTGTGTGTATGTGTGTGTGTGTGTGTGTGTGTGTGTGTATGTGTGTGCGTGGAAGAACACTATATAAACAAAAGTATGTGGACACGCCTTCAAATGAGTGGATTCAGCTATTTCAGCCACACTCGTTGCTGACAGGTGTATAAGATCGAGCACACAGCCATGCAATCTCCATAGACACACATTGGCAGTAGAATGACCTTACTGAAGAGCTCAGTGACTTTCAACGTGTCACCGTCATAGGATGCCACCTTTCCAATAAGTAAGTTGGTCAAATTTCTGCCCTGCTAGACCTGCCCTAGTCAACTGTTGGTGGTAGGCCACACAAGCTCACAGAACGGGACATCCGAGTGCTGAAGCGCGTAGTGCATAAAAATCATCTGTCCTCGGTGTGAGGTGGAAACATATAGGAGCAACAACGGCTCAGCCATGAAGTGGTAGGCCACACAAGCTCACAGAACGGGACATCCGAGTGCTGAAGCGCGTAGTGCATAAAAATCATCTGTCCTCGGTTGCAACGCTCACTACAGAGTTCCAAACTGCCCCTGGAAGCAATGTCAGCACAAGAACTGTTCGTTGGGAGCTTCATGAAATGGGTTTCCATGGCCAAGAAGCCGCACACAAGCCTAAGATCACCATGCGCAATGCCAAGTGTCGACTGGAGGGATGTAAAGCTCGCCACCATTGGAGTCTGCAGCAGTGGAAACGTGTTCTCTGGAGTGATGACTCACTCTGCCCCAATGCATAGTGCCAACTGTACAGTTTGGTGGTGGAGCAATAATGGTCTGGGGCTGTTTATCGTGGTTCGGGCTATGCCCCTTTGTTCCAGTGAAGGGAAATACTAATGCTACAGCATACAATGACATTCTAGACAATTTTGTGCATCCAACTTTGTGGCAACAGTTTGTGGAAGGCCCTTTACTGTTTCAGGATGACAATGACGGTATCCGTGCACAAAGCGAGGTCCAAACAGAAATGGTTTGTCGAGATTGGTGTGGAAGAACATGACTGGCCCACACAGAGCCCTGACCTCAACCTCATCGAACACCTTTGGGATTAATTTGAACGCCGACTGCGAGCCAGGCGTAATCGCCCAACATCAGTGTCCGACCTCACTACTGCTCTTGTGGCTAAATGGAAGCAAGTCCCCACAGCAATCAGCAATGCTCCAGCATCTAGTGGAAAGCCTTCCCAGACTGGTGGAGGGTGTTATAGAAGCAAAGGGGGGGTCTACTCTGTATTAATGCTCAATGGTGGAAAAAGTACCCAACTGTCATACTTAAAAGTAAAGATACCTTCACAGAAAATGACTCAAGTAAAAGTGAAAGTCACCCAGTAAAATACTACTTGAGTAAAAGTCTAAAAGTATTTGGTTTTAAATATGTTTAAGTACCAAAAGTAAATGCAATTGCTCTTGATTATTGTGTGAATTTGACAATTTTCCTGTCCTGCCTAGCATTCAAAATGTCAGGAGTACTTTTGGGTGTCAGGCAAAATCTATTGAGTAAAAAGTACATATTTTTCTTTAGGAATGTAGTGAAGTAAAATTAAAAGTTGTGAAAAATATAAATAGTCAAATAAACTACAGATACTAGCCAACGTCTACCGAACAGAACTTCCGCACTCAACAATCCGGTCGCATTTCGCTTTGCTCCACAGGTAGTATCACATTTTTCATTTAATTTCATTACAGTACAACGGCTTGATTTGTTTGATCGTAGCTAGCTACATAGCTAGCTACATAGCCGTCTTTGTATCAAAGATAATTGTGTAGTCTAGAGCGATTTCCTAGGTTAGCTAGCCAGCTATTGTCGTTCTTTTAACGCAACGTAACGTAATCAACACTGCTAGCTAGCCAGCTAGCCCCGAATAGCAGCACAGTAGAAACTATTACACTCAACGGAACGACTTGATTAGTGTAGTGTCAACAACGCAGCCACTGCCAGCTAGCCTACATAGTCAACAACGCAGCCTCTGCCAGCTAGCCTACTTCAGCAGTACTGTATCATTTTAATCATTTTAGTCAATAAGATTCTTGCTACGTAAGCTTAACTTTCTGAACACTCGAGACGTGTAGTCCACTTGTCATTCAATCTCCTTTGCATTAGCGTAGCCTCTTGTGTAGCCTGTCAACTATGTGTCTGTCTATCCCTGTTCTCTCCTCTCTGCACAGACCATACAAACGCTCCACACCCGCGTGGCCGCGGCCACCTAATCTGGTGGTCCCAGCGCGCACGACCCACGTGGAGTTCCAGGTCTCCGGTAGCCTCTGGAACTGCCGATCTGCGGCCAACAAGGCAGAGTTCATCTCAGCCTATGCCTCCCTCCAGTCCCTCGACTTCTTGGCACTGACAGAAACATGGATCACCACAGACAACACTGCTACTCCTACTGCTCTCTCTTCGTCTGCCCACGTGTTCTCGCACACCCCGAGCTTCTGGTCAGCGGGGTGGTGGCACCGGGATCCTCATCTCTCCCAAGTGGTCATTCTCTCTTTCTCCCCTTACCCATCTGTCTATCGCCTCCTTTGAATTCCATGCTGTCACAGTTACCAGCCCTTTCAAGCTTAACATCCTTATCATTTATCGCCCTCCAGGTTCCCTCGGAGAGTTCATCAATGAGCTTGATGCCTTGATAAGCTCCTTTCCTGAGGACGGCTCACCTCTCACAGTTCTGGGCGACTTTAACCTCCCCACGTCTACCTTTGACTCATTCCTCTCTGCCTCCTTCTTTCCACTCCTCTCCTCTTTTGACCTCACCCTCTCACCTTCCCCCCCTACTCACAAGGCAGGAAATATGCTCGACCTCATCTTTACTAGATGCTGTTCTTCCACTAACCTCATTGCAACTCCCCTCCAAGTCTCCGACCACTACCTTGTATCCTTTTCCCTCTCGCTCTCATCCAACACTTCCCACACTGCCCCTACTCGGATGGTATCGCGCAGTCCCAACCTTCGCTCTCTCTCCCCCGCTACTCTCTCCTCTTCCATCCTATCATCTCTTCCCTCTGCTCAAACCTTCTCATTTACATTTACATTTAAGTCATTTAGCAGACGCTCTTATCCAGAGCGACTTACAAATTGGTACGTTCACCTTAAGACATCCAGTGGAACAGCCACTTTACAATAGTGCATCTAAATCTTTTAAGGGGGTGAGAGGGATTACTTTATCCTATCCTAGGTATTCCTTAAAGAGGTGGGGTTTCAGGTGTCTCCGGAAGGTGGTGATTGACTCCGCTGTCCTGGCGTCGTGAGGGAGTTTGTTCCACCATTGGGGGGCCAGAGCAGCGAACAGTTTTGACTGGGCTGAGCGGGAACTGTACTTCCTCAGTGGTAGGGAGGCGAGCAGGCCAGAGGTGGATGAACGCAGTGCCCTTGTTTGGGTGTAGGGCCTGATCAGAGCCTGGAGGTACTGAGGTGCCGTTCCCCTCACAGCTCCGTAGGCAAGCACCATGGTCTTTTAGCGGATGCGAGCTTCAACTGGAAGCCAGTGGAGAGAGCGGAGGAGCGGGGTGACGTGAGAGAACTTGGGAAGGTTGAACACAAGACGGACTGCGGCGTTCTGGATGAGTTGTAGGGGTTTAATGGCACAGGCAGGGAGCCCAGCCAACAGCGAGTTGCAGTAATCCAGACGGGAGATGACAAGTGCCTGGATTAGGACCTGCGCTGCTTCCTGTGTGAGGCAGGGTCGTACTCTGCGGATGTTGTAGAGCATGAACCTACAAGAACGGGCCACCGCCTTGATGTTAGTTGAGAACGACAGGGTGTTGTCCAGGATCACGCCAAGGTTCTTAGCGCTCTGGGAGGAGGACACAATGGAGTTGTCAACCGTGATGGCGAGATCATGGAACGGGCAGTCCTTCCCCGGGAGGAAGAGCAGCTCCGTCTTGCCGAGGTTCAGCTTGAGGTGGTGATCCGTCATCCACACTGATATGTCTGCCAGACATGCAGAGATGCGATTCGCCACCTGGTCATTCTCCAACCTATCTCCTGATTCTGCCTCCTCAACCCTCCTCTCCTCCCTTTCTGCATCCTTTGACTCTCTATGTCCCCTATCCTCCAGGCCGGCTCGGTCCTCCCCTCCCGCTCCGTGGCTCGACGACTCATTGCGAGCTCACAGAACAGGGCTCCGGGCAGCCGAGCGGAAATGGAGGAAAACTCGCCTCCCTGCGGACCTGACATCCTTTCACTCCCTCCTCTCTACATTTTCCTCTTCTCTCTCTGCTGCTAAAGCCACTTTCTACCACTCTAAATTCCAAGCATCTGCCTCTAACCCTAGGAAGCTCTTTGCAACCTTCTCCTCCCTCCTGAATCCTCCTCCCCCTCCTCCCTCTCTGCAGATGACTTCGTCAACCATTTTGAAAAAGAAGGTCGACGACATCCGATCCTCGTTTGCTAAGTCAAACGACACCGCTGGTTCTGCTCACACTGCCCTACCCTGTGCTCTGACCTCTTTCTCCCCTCTCTCTCCTGATGAAATCTCGCGTCTTGTGACGGCCGGCCGCCCAACAACCTGCCCGCTTGACCCTATCCCCTCCTCTCTTCTCCAGACCATTTCCGGAGACCTTCTCCCTTACCTCACCTCGCTCATCAACTCATCCCTGACCGCTGGCTACGTCCCTTCCGTCTTCAAGAGAGCGAGAGTTGCACCCCTTCTGACAAAACCTACACTCGATCCCTCCGATGTCAACAACTACAGACCAGTATCCCTTCTTTCTTTTCTCTCCAAAACTCTTGAACGTGCCGTCCTTGGCCAGCTCTCCCGCTATCTCTCTCAGAATGACCTTCTTGATCCAAATCAGTCAGGTTTCAAGACTAGTCATTCAACTGAGACTGCTCTTCTCTGTATCACGGAGGCGCTCCGCACTGCTAAAGCTAACTCTCTCTCCTCTGCTCTCATCCTTCTAGACCTATCGACTGCCTTCGATACTGTGAACCATCAGATCCTCCTCTCCACCCTCTCCGAGTTGGGCATCTCCCGGCGCGGCCCACGCTTGGATTGCGTCCTACCTGACAGGTCGCTCCTACCAGGTGGCGTGGCGAGAATCCGTCTCCACACCACGTGCTCTCACCACTGGTGTCCCCCAGGGCTCTGTTCTAGGCCCTCTCCTATTCTCGCTATACACCAAGTCACTTGGCTCTGTCATAACCTCACATGGTCTCTCCTATCATTGCTATGCAGACGACACACAATTAATCTTCTCCTTTCCCCCTTCTGATGACCAGGTGGCGAATCGCATCTCTGCATGTCTGGCAGACATATCAGTGTGGATGACGGATCACCACCTCAAGCTGAACCTCGGCAAGACGGAGCTGCTCTTCCTCCCGGGAAGGACTGCCCGTTCCATGATCTCGCCATCACGGTTGACAACTCCATTGTGTCCTCCTCCCAGAGCGCTAAGAACCTTGGCGTGATCCTGGACAACACCCTGTCGTTCTCAACTAACATCAAGGCGGTGGCCCGTTCCTGTAGGTTCATGCTCTACAACATCCGCAGAGTACGACCCTGCCTCACACAGGAAGCGGCGCAGGTCCTAATCCAGGCACTTGTCATCTCCCGTCTGGATTACTGCAACTCGCTGTTGGCTGGGCTCCCTGCCTGTGCCATTAAACCCCTACAACTCATCCAGAACGCCGCAGTCCGTCTGGTGTTCAACCTTCCCAAGTTCTCTCACGTCACCCCGCTCCTCCGCTCTCTCCACTGGCTTCCAGTTGAAGCTCGCATCCGCTACAAGACCATGGTGCTTGCCTACGGAGCTGTGAGGGGAACGGCACCTCAGTACCTCCAGGCTCTGATCAGGCCCTACACCCAAACAAGGGCACTGCGTTCATCCACCTCTGGCCTGCTCGCCTCCCTACCACTGAGGAAGTACAGTTCCCGCTCAGCCCAGTCAAAACTGTTCGCTGCTCTGGCCCCCCAATGGTGGAACAAACTCCCTCACGATGCCAGGACAGCGGAGTCAATCACCACCTTCCGGAGACACCTGAAACCCCACCTCTTTAAGGAATACCTAGGATAGGATAAAGTAATCCCTCTCACCCCCCCTTAAAAGATTTAGATGCACTACTGTTCCACTGGATGTCATAAGGTGAATGCACCAATTTGTAAGTCGCTCTGGATAAGAGCGTCTGCTAAATGACTTAAATGTAAATGTAAATGTATTTTTACTTAAGTACTTTACACCACTGTTAATGCTCATGATTTTGGAATGAGATGTTCAACGAGCAGGTGTCCACATACTCTTGGTCCTTTGAACTGTATCTCAGTAAAATCATTGAAATTGTTGCATGTTGCATTTATATTTTTGTTCAGTATAGCTAGCTAGCCACTGGAGGACAACAACAGAGCAAGATGCCACACATTTCTTTCTGTCAATGACATTTTGCTTCAAACGTGATTGGTGTGAAGCCAAATCCAAACTGGCTTCCCTATAAAAAAAATTGTGCACCAGGACCATTCACAGTTGAGCTCACTCAGTTTAGTTCAATGCTGTTTGGCTATTATTATATATTTTTTATCAACGAAGGCCAAATGCTCGCTGGTCCCTTGCATTCAATGCTATGGGCGACGACAGTATCATACTATTTTTGACTAGACAGCATCAAATAGATGGGCGCATAGAGAGAAAGAGGGGCGCTGTTTCATTCATTCTAATGCCTTGTTGTGTAAGATACAGTACATTCAGCCTCCTGTGAATTGAAGACATTTATGAAACACAGAGAGACTAAATAAGTTTTATTTAAAAAAATATATATATATTGGTCAATTTAGTGGGAAGCATGACTTCCCTTGGGCCATGAATACAAGCCGCTGTAAATGGCACCTAATCAAATAATGTGCTGACATGTTAACAAGCAACATATCTTAATAACATGACAGGTCAAAATAAAATGGACATTATGGTATGGAGAATCAGGCTACTCACAACTGCTGCCCAGGAGTTTCATCCCTTGAGCAAAATTGTCATGATCAATGGTTTCACGTTTGTGTTCATCAATTGTTATTGAGCTGATTATAGCGAAAAAAAATGTATACTTCTGCATTTCCCTTTGTGTAAACACATTGCAAATAGGCTTGGGATAACTCCTCCTGATAAAGTCAGGTAGCTGATATTCAGAAATGAAAAAGCCTAATTCATTATTCACAGGAATGAGAACTAATACAGACAATGCTATGGCCTGTTTTAAAAAGGCTATACCCCAGACATCTTTTGGAATTTTAGTCCTGTCCGGACCGGCTGTCTTCTTTTGGTGTTTTACAAACGGTAGCCTTACCACATACAGTTGAAGTCGGAAGTTTACATACACCTTAGCCAAATACATTCCTAGTAAAAATTCTCTGTTTTAGGTCAGGTAGAATCACCACTTATTTAAAGAATGTGAAATGTCAGAATAATAGTAGAGAGAATTATTCATTACAGCTTTTATTTCTTTCATCACATTCCCAGTGGGTCAGAGCACTCAATTAGTATTGGTAGCATTGCCTTTAAATGGTTTAACTTGGGTCAAAGGTTTCAGATAGCACAATAAGTTGGGTGAATTTTGGCCCATTCCTCCAGACAGAGCTGAATGTGGTTTGTAGGCCTCCTTGCTCGCACGTGCTTTTTCAGTTCTGCCCACACATTTTCTATAGGATTGAGGTCACGGCTTTGTGATGGCCACTCCAATACCTTGACTTTGGCCACAACTTTGGAAGTATGCTTGGGGTCAATGTCCATTTGGAAGACCCATTTGCGACCAAGCTTAACTGATATCTTGAGATGTTGCTTCAATATATCCACATAATTTTCCCACCTCATGATGCCATCTATTTTGTGAAGTGCACCAGTCCCTCCTGCAGCATAGCACCCCCACAACATTACGCTGCCACCCCCGTGCTTCACGGTTGAGAAAGTGTTCTTCGGCTTGCAAGCCTCCCCCTTTTTCCTCCAAACATAACGATGGTCATTATGGCCAAACAGTTCTATTTTTGTTTCATCAGACCAGAGGACATTTCTCCAAAAAGTATGATCTTTGTTTCCATGTGGGGATGTGCAGATGCAAACCGTAGTCTGGCTTTATTATGGCAGTTTTGGTGCACTTCCTCGCTGAGCGGCCTTGTTTTACTGTGGATATAGATACTTTTGTACCTGTTTCCTCCAGCAACTTTACAAGGTCCTTTGCTGTTGTTCTGGGATTGATTTGCACTTTTTGCATCAAAGTACGTTCATCTCTAGGAGCCTTAACGCGTCTCCTTCCTGAGCGGTATGATGCCTGTGTTGTCCCATGGTGTTTTTACTTGCGTACTATTGTTTCTACAGATTGACGCAGTACCTTCAGGTGTTTGGAAATTGCACCCAAGGATGAACCAGACCTGTGGAGGCCTACAATTTGTTTTCTGATGTCTTGGCTGATTTATTTGATTTTTCCATGATGTCAGCAAAGAGGCACTGAGTTTGAAGGTAGGCTTTGAAATTCATCCACAGGTACATCTCCAATTTACTCAAATAATGCCAATTTGCCTATCAGAAGCTTCTAATGCCATGACATAATTTCCTGGAATTTTCCAAGCTGTTTAAAGGCACAGTTAACCTAGTGTATGTAAACTTCTGACCCACTGGAATTGTGATACAGTGAATTATAAGTGAAATAATCTGTCTGTAAACAATTGTTGGTCAAAATGACTTGTGTCATGCACAAAGTAGATGTCCTAACCGACTTGCCAGAACTATAGTTTGTTAACAAGACATTTGTGGTGTGTTTGAAAAATGAGTTTTAATGACTCCAATGTAACTGTATGTAAACTTCAGACTTCAACTGTAGATGGGCATTCCTAAATTATATTTCAAGTGTAGGCTATACCTCAGTATGCACGGACTGACGCTAACACCTTTTTTTGGTCTGGACCAAATCTGAACTAATCATAGACGTCTATGTTTGGTTCAGATCTGATCTGGTCTTGATCAGGCTTGAGTTGGCCCAAACATAGACGTCTATATATTACGTCTTTCAACTTTCATTCAGAAGCAAGAATGTACTTGATTTCAATGTCCGAAAAATATGTATTTTCAACCGCATTCAGAACTTAAATTGAACCTAACATTTTGCTTACTGGGACTATTCTAGTTTTACAGGGCGAGGCATTCCTTGGTCTCGCCTAGGGCGGCAGAAGTCAATATATCATCCGAACACCGGCTTTGACGGCACTTTCATACAACAGGTAACCAAAACATTGAAATAATGATTGACATATTCAATTAAAACATTATATTGATTCATTTATTCCTCCTATTTCATCCGTTAGAAAAAAGGATTGCAGTTTTGTAACTGCAGTTACAAGGGCACAAGGCGAGACCCAGATGCATACACGGGAGTCAGATGGTTTGAGTCTTGATATTTATTAAACAATCCAAAAGGGATAGGCAAGAGAATGGTTGTGGACAGGCAAAAGGCCAAAACCAGTTCAGAGTCCAGGAAGTACAGAGTGGCAGGCAGGCTCGAGGTCAGGGCAGGCAGAATGGTCAGGCAGGTGTGTACAGAGTCCAGAAAACAGGCAAGGGTCAAAAACCCGGAAGGACTAGCAAAAGAGAATAGAAGCAGGAGTACGGGAAAACCGGGGGTTGACTTGAAAAACATACAAGACAAACTGGCACAGAGAGACAGGAAACACAGGGATATATACACCAGGGATAATAAGCGACACCTGGAGGGGGTGGAGACAATCACAAGACAGGTGAAACAGATTAGGGTGTGACATCAGTAAAAATGCAGTAACTCAACTGTGGTATTTTGGATGCAATAATTGCAGAAGAACTGTAGTAAAAAAAACAGTGTTATTTTGGACGAAGGATTTAGAGCATATCTTTTTTGTTAAGGGATCCTTTCACGAGATATAGTCCCAACATAAATCTTGGTTTGCTACCAAGCAGGCTGGTCGTTAATTCTATCGGTTAGGTTGCCAGAGGCGACCCAGTCATGGAGTATTTTTTCTATACCTATGGATGTGACTCAGTCATTCGTTCTAAATGTTCCATTGCCATGCTACGGTGAACACAGTCACGTCAAACACTGCACACAGAATAAAAGCAAAGTACTGTAGCTGTATTTATGTTTGTTTAAGCCGTGTTCTAGTGATATTTATTTGATGCACGATTCCGCCTGGCATAGAAAATGTGCTGTCTCATCAGGATACTGCTCTGTTCAAAGGAGATATCCAACTACACAGCTACGAAAATTACTTCAAACTGAAACTGGAAAGAAACCAAACACATTTCATTTCATTTTACTTGGTTTTCTATATAATTTCTTTTGTATATATCCATAAAAATTCTGAGTCATGATTTGTAAACCAAACGCTAGTGGCGCAAATGCTAGTGTAGAGTTGTAGAAATGAAAGATAATGTCTACTGTAGATGCTTTTTTACAGTGTAGATTAAGTTTAGAAAATGCTGGGTTGGGCTAATGAGACAGTGGATCCCCCAGTGACTAAATAGACATTTCAACGTCATAGCCTTAGCCGGTGGTAATTTATGGAATAGACACTGGTTGGAATGTGGTTTTAGCCAATCAGCATCCATGTCAGGATTAGACCCACCCTTGCATAAAGGCCTGAGGAGGTGTGGTACATGACCAACATACTACGGCTAAGGGCTGTTCTTAAGCACAACGTGGAGTGCATGGATACTGCCCTTAGCCGTGGTATATTGGGTATATACCACAAACCCCTGAGGTACCTTATTGCTATTATAAACTGGTTACCAACGTAATTAATGCAGTAAAAATACCCGTGGTATACGACTGTCAGCCAATCAGCATTCAGGGCTCGAACCACCTAGTTTATAATGGTTTATAAAAAAATATTCTCTAACAAACAAGCTTAATCATCAACAAACGTATTAGGCAATTGTCAGCATTTCCTGCATTCTTTTTCCATTTAATAGTTCAATTTATATTTGTAGGACCTCTCCGACATTTAGAAATAGTTTCCTCACGTTACTAAAAAAGAAAATCCCTACAGCTTGAGTGAGGTTTTGTTTTCATTGTAATTTCTTTGGCCAAGGTTTCCTGACTCAATCTCAGCTATGCTTTAGCTATGGAGGCTGACGTGCACGCAGTCAATTAAATAAAATATAACTGATGTATTATGGTGTATTAATATTGTTCAATATACTGTAGGACCTCAGAGAAAGATACATTGAACATTTTCTGTAATGACAGTCATCCTTGATTGGATATTGATACACCGATACATCTCCCTCGCAAGTATCTGCTTCATTACGTTTCATAGTAGGCTAGCTACATCAACAATAGATTCAACATATATTCACATTACAAATTGTAAAGCTTGACATTACAAGTTGTAGAGTTGTAGAACATGAATCCCTGGGGAATAAACCTAACGGGAAAATGGATAGTTAATTCACATCATACTGTACATCTCTGATTGGCATGTTTTCAAGTTTGCCATTAGGGATATGAATGAATGAATGAATGCGTTAGGGATATGAATGTTAGTTGTGTACCAGGGAGTTCATGCTCTAGCGCCAATGATAGGCTGGTGTCGATTTTTCATTTTAACAAACCAATTAGGCAGCAATTACGAGCACTAATTTACAGAGCAAACCATCTTATTAAAGGAGCAATGTATCACTGAATACTAATCTCCCTGCTGATGTTCATATTTACTAATCACCCTTCTTATTTTGATATGCATGAGCACCATAATAGTTTTTTTGGGGGATTAAACAACACATGCTAATTCCACATTTTCGATGATGAGTCCGTCTGAATCATTAGATCTGATGGCAAAAATGTACCAAATCCCATGGTTTTTATGATGAGATCTACTCGATAAAAATGTTCCAATCATTTTCGATAATCATTTTCAATGAGCATGTGAACATTCCAACTTGTCTCAACGTTCCTTTGCATAGACTCCCGTTCTATTGCATAGACTCCCAATACAACAAGATGCTGTAGGTGTAAAAAAACGCATTAAGGTACTTTTTTGGAGAAGTTATCATATATCAATTTGATCAGGGGCTTGTGGTGTACAATTGAATAGCATCAAACCTGTGCCACCCCAAAAGTGGACACATTTTTTCCACTGGCCCATGGAGTAGAAGAGCGGTGTATCTATAGGAGGGCCATGGACAGTAGAGATGCTCTATCATGAACCAAACAGTCTCATTCCCTCAGACCTAAGCAAAACTGCTGAGGCCCTTAATGACAAACTCTGTCAGCTAAATAATTCTGTGGCTGTGACAAAATCATGCGAGGCTGATTAAAGTAACCATGTCATTGTAACAAAAATGCATAAGAGGTCTTTAAGTCCTTGATGATGTCAAACATTATCTCCCGGGAGCACCTGGCTACTCTTCAAAAGAGTGAGGCAAGTGGGCTCAGATCAGGAGTTATTTAATGCCTGGTTACTTTAGAATCACAGGCCTTCCAGGGAACTTAGTGTTAAGTGAAGTAGTTCATATAAACAATATCAATATGTACACAGATTCATACAGATTTTAGCTACTGTATGACAATAAATCAAGCAATACATCATTAGCCTAAACCATTCTGTATTTGCTGTCATTGCTTGGTTATGAAACTAAATCCATATTTCCAGTGCTGACAATACAGAGAAGGCTAGTCTAAAACAGAGTCTCCCAAACTCGGTCCCGCAGCCACCCTTGGTGCACGTTTTGTTTTTTTCCCCTAGCCTCCAGGAGCGAGTTTGGGAAACTCTGATCTAGGGTACCATGTGATAATAGAGTGCGTCGCAATACTGTCCATTCTGTCTCGATGTACCCCAAAATGCATACATGCAGGACCTTTGACCCCCTAAGGTGGGCCCATAGAAATATCATTACCAAAGTTCCAGAAGATTGCTCCTTGATTTAATTAGGCAAGTCAGTTAAGAACAACTATCTTAGACGCTGGGCCAATTGTGCGCCGCACAATGGGACTCCCCATCACGGACAGATTTGATGCAGCCTAGAATCGAACCAGGGACTGTAGCGATGCCTCTTGCAGTGAGATGCAGTGCCTTAGACCACTCAGGAGCCCTGATAATCAGAAAACATGTCATACCCTCAATCCTGTTGGGCCAAATAACCGCATAGGGGTCATAACATATAATGCAGTGATTTCAGCTACCACATTTAGTTCTCTCAGATACGTGGTTATCATACCAAAACATACTGGCCCATGGACTATTACTGTCCCACCTACAGAAACATACAGTATGGCCATTCTACAGATACATAGCGGCTCTTTAGAAAGAACGCGACATATTTGACAAATAACGTATTTATTGAAAAGTGAAATGGTTGAATAAGGAATCTAACACATGTACTGAACTCTCCAACTCTCTGTTTATGAAAAATTGCTAATTTTCACCTGTCAAATATTGGCCTCTTTCGAGCACTGATACTGGTTACATTGATTCTTCTGCTCCACTACGGTACTAGCACTTTAAATGGTATTAACATAGACAAAAGGAAGGTAAACAATGGGTTACTTCAAATGGCTGGACATGATAGCCTCACAGTTCCTAATCAATAATTTATAGGAGAGACGAGAGGATACTCCTGATATAGGCATGGCAGTGTGGCGACCGCCCAGGGTTAATGGCATACATACCTTAATGGACTCAAATACAAGAGGATGTTTGACAGTGGAGAACAGATAAGGAGACTATATTGTTCTTGCATATTGCTCAAATGGTGATGGACTGAAGCTCAATTGAAGGAGAGAAAATTGCCTTTAAATGACAAAAGAGAAGTGGAGAGCTACACTATATATACAAAAGTATGTGGACACCCCTTCAAATGAGTGGATTCGGCTATTTCAGCCACACCCGTTGCTGACAGGTGTATAAAATCGAGCACACAGACATGTAATCTCCATAGACAAACATTGGCAGTGAAAAGGCCTTACTGAAGAGCTCAGTGCCTTTCAACGTGGTACCGTCATAGGATGCCACCATTCCAACAAGTAAGTTTGTCAAATTTCTACCCTGCTAGAGCTGCACCAGTCAACTGTAAGTGCTGTTATTGTGAAGTGAAAACTTCTAGGAGCAACACCGGCTCAGCCGCGAAGTGGTAGGCCACACAAGCTCACAGAACGAGACAACAGAGTGCTGAAGGGTGTAAAAATCGTCTGTCCTCTGTTGCAACACTCACTACCAAGTTCCACACTGCCCCAGGAAGCAATGTCAGCACAAGAACTGTTTGTCGGGAGCTTCATGAAATGGAATTCCATGGCTGAGCAGCCCCACACAAGCCTAAGATCACCATGCACAATGCCAAGCGTCAGCTGGAGTGGTGTAAAGCTCGCCGCCATTGGAGTCTGGAGCAGTGGAAACGCGTTCTCTGGAGTGATTAATCACAGTTCACCATGGCAGTCCGATGGACCAGTCTGGGTTTGGCAGTTGCCAGGAGAACGGTAACTGCCCGAATGCATAGTGCCAACTGTAAAGATTGATGGAAAATAATGGTCTGGGACTGTTTTTCATGGCTCGGGCTAGGCCCCTTAGTTCCAGTGAAGGGAAATCTTAATTCTACAGCATACAATGACGATTCTGTGCTTAAAACTTTGGGGCAATAGCTTGGCGAAAGCCCTGTACTTTTTCAGCATGACAATGACCCCATGCACAAAGTGAGGTCTATACAGAAATGGCTTGTTGAGATCGGTGTGGAAGAACTTGATTGGCCTTCACGGAGACCTGATCTCAACCTCATCGAACACATTTGGGATGAATTGGAACGCCAACTGCATGCCAGGCCTAATCGCCCCAACGTCAATGCCCGACCTCACTAACGCTCTTATGGCATAATGGAAGCAAGTCCCTGCAGCAATGTTCCAACATCTGCTGGAAAGCCTTCCCAGAAGAGTGGAGGCTATTATAGCAGCAAAGGGGGGACGAACTCCATTTTAATGCCCATTATTTTGAAATGAGATGTTCGACGAGCATGGGGCCAAATCATTTTGGTCAAGTAGTGTATGTGTAGCTGCTGCACCAACTGCCAAAACATTAGGAACACCTGCTCTTTCCATCACATAGACTGACCAGGTGAATCAAAGCTATGATCCCTTATTGATGTCACTTGTTAAATCCACTTCAATCATGTAGATGAAGAGGAAGAGACAGGTTAAATAAAGATTTTAAAGCCTTGAGACAATTGAGACATGGATTGTGTATGTGTGCCATTCAGATGATGTATGGACAAGACTAAATATGTCAGTGCCTTTGAACGGGGTAGGTGCCAGGCACACCCAGTTTGAGTGCTGAGTTTTTTTTACATTCAACTGTTTCCCATATGTGTCAAGAATGGCCCACCACCCAAAGGACATCCAGCCAAATTGACACAAGATTTGGAGTCAACATGGACCAGCAACCCGTGGAATGCTTTCAACACCTTGTAGTTCTGTTCTGAGGGTAAAAGGGGGTGCAACTCGATATCAGGAAAGTGTGCCTAAATGTGTTGTACACGTTTTTAAGCAATAAGGCCTGAGGGTGTGTGGTATATGGCCAATATACCATAGCTAAGGGCTGTTCTTATGCACGACGCAACGCGGCTGCCCGGATACTGGATACAGCCCTTAGCCGTGATATATTGGCCATATACCATAAACCCCCGAGGTGCCTTATTGCTATTATCAACTGGTTTCCAACATAATTATAGCAGTTAAAATAAATTGTTTGTCATACCCATGGTATACGGTCTGTTATACAATTGCTGTCAGCCAATCACCATTCAGGGCTTGAATCATCCAGTTCAAAATAATACATTCGACAAAGGTTTGATTAGCTCAAAAGTCAGGATCATCCCTCTTCAATGTGTGTGCAATCTTTAACATTTTTATTCTTGACCCAAACAACATGAGCTGTTGTAAAATAGCACAAAAATGTAGCTGCAATTGGACTTTTGTCTACTTTTGCTGATTAGCTGAAGATGGCTATGCTGCTGCTCTGGCAGGATGGTTGACAGGACGGGTGACAAAGAACATGGTAGAAGTCAATAAAATAGGACGGCACTATGATCCACTTGGCTCATACTCTCCCTGCTCTACTTTTGATCTCATCAGAGACATTGACATTGTTTGATTCTGTCCGATAAAAAAAAGAAAATCCCTGAGACTGTGAAATGTCATGTTTTGTGAGAGAATACTGTCACTGGAATAGATCTCTATTGTAATTCATTCTCCTGGGAGAACACAAAAGAGGTTGATTTTGCTCAAGTTGAATGACTTTGGATAGATATTTGAATGATGTGTTTGTGTGAGAGAGAGAAGTGCACCTTCAGAGTAAATGATGTGTATACTCTAAACAAACTGTGAAATACAAATCATAGCTATATCATGTTCCTGTCTGAAACATCTTGATCCAAATAGAATGACATACCGTGTGTTTATTTAAATGTCATACCTCTTTCGTATGTGTCCCACTAGAAACTGAAATCAAAATATCTGTCTCTCTACAGACTGAGATTTCCAAAGCCTTTACCCAATTATTTTTCTCCATCACACAATCAAAGATTTTCTTCACAGGCAGCTTTAACACGTTCCAAACTTTTCATATGCAATAATGAGCACATGTACTTGCCAGTAAGGCACATTATTTTAATATTCCTATCTTCTCACGTTGCTTGATATTATTATTTTCTAATGGGTGACTTTGATGTTCCTACAGATGGTTGTCTTGTGAGTTAACTCTTTTAAATTGAGCAATATTCAGATTTACTGCAAATATGCACGGTTAAATTATACCCGTAGAATAAGGGGAAGCTATTTGCCAAAGCACATCAATTGAAATGGTTTACAACTATTTTTCTAGCTAGCTTGGTCTCACACCCACAAGTCATAGTATGGGAAGGATGACATCCATAGTTCAAATCAAATCAAACCTCCATAGTTATCAGTCAAGCTCACCTGTGGCCTTCCAGAGAGGGCTCACTCCATGTGAACCTGAGGAGAGAGCTTTACAGGCTGCCTGTCAGCTGTCCTGTAGTGCTCGGAGAGGGCTCATCTTCTTTTTTAATTCTCAGCCAATCTTCTGTCCATCACATCACTTTATCCCTACTTTAGAGCTCAGCTCAGGTCCACACAATGTCACCTTCTGACATATCTCACAGCCTACACCTCGGCAATAACATAAAATATAGTGCCAGCGCAACTTTACTCAAATAAAAAGGGGTGTTCAGACAATCAGATTCCTTGTATAATGGGACAAAATTCTGAAGTGAAAATTCATGTAAAATTATGGCACCTCATATAGTGCATTCAGAAAGTATTCGGACGACTTTACTTTTTCTACATTTTGTTACTTTATAAACTTATTCTAAAATGGATTAAATAAAATATTTTCCTCATATTTTCTGACACACAATACCCCATAATGACAAAGCGAAAACAGGTTAAGACATTTTTGTAAATGGATTCAAATGAAAAACAGAAATACCTGATTTACATAAGTATTGAGACCTTTTGCTATGAGACTTGAAATTTAGCTCAGGTGCATCCTGTTTCCATTGATCATCCTTGAGATTTTTCTACAACTTGAATCGAGTCCACCTGTGGTAAATTCAATTGATTGGACATGATTTGGAAAGGCACACACCTGTCTATATAAAAGGTCCCACAGTGCATGTCAGAGCAAAAACCAAGCCATGAGGTTGAAGGAATTGTCCATAGAGGATTGTGGCAAGGCACAGATCTGGGGAAGGGTACCAAAACATGTCTGCAGCATTGAATCCAATGGAGGTGGGTGTAGGGCTGTTGACCGTATTACTGCCACACAGGCGGTCATGGGTCATGAGTCATGAAGGCAGTCAAATTCCACATGACCGTTTAGTCACAGTAATTAACTTTTCCAAGTTCTGATGCTGCTGGTCATTAGTAGCCTACAAAACTTGCTAACTGCCTGGTACTCAGCACTCTATTGTCCCTCAAATCACTCTGACATCAACGCAAAATTATTAGAAAATCTAATCAGACACTTCATGAGAGCCCATGAGCTAATGTTGCGCAACATTTCTATAGGCTGTGCAACTGCAGGAGAAGTGTGATTGCTGCTAATAAAAAGAGGATGATCCCATCAGCTTTCTATAGGCTAGGCCTACTATATTTCTTTCTCAACTTTCCTAATATTAAGCACATTGCTTATATTTACACCACGAGTATAGCCTACTTGGTTGGCATGTAAATAAACCACGTGGAAAAGCGTCCTCCATTCGCTCTTTAAGTGCATATGTGACATATTTATTTCCACTGCCCCTGTTTTGATACAGGTGCATGATAATGATCCATTCAAATATAAACAAATATTATATTTAGTATATGTAAAGTCAATATTAAATCAAGAATGGTCTGATGGGTGACAATCACCTATGAATTATATATAGTAAGAAACAATGCCTTTTTTTTGCATCTTGTTCAAATCATAGTCGCACACCTCATGTAGCCTGGCCCGTAGGCCTATATGTTTTAATAAGGTTTGTATCAACTAAAAAGTGGCCAAATAACTTCTTAAAATGTAGCAGATTAATCCGCTTTACAAGTGGTGTATAGCCTAACTGTCATACATAAGCAGCGAGTGAGTTTCAAGTTTGGGGAAGAACATTTTCACCATAAAAGTGCACCTTTATAATAAAAACATTACATATATAATTGCATTTGCGGTCACTTTTAATAAATGGTGTTTTCCGCTAATGGAACATTCACGCTTATAACCTACTACCATGTGCACATTGCTGCGTTTATAATGTGAAAAAATAGCCTGATCTGTTGCATCAGCCACAATGTTGTATTAATTTGGGATCTATCGCATCCCACAACTGTCCCAGACTGTTTGGAATATTTATTTAATGCATAGAATAGGTAAACATTTGTACTATGGGGGGTAGTAGATTTACATAGGCTAGTGGTTTTGCTGTTCGTTAGACCTACTCATCTTGTTGGCTGATAACAAAAGTAAATGTGGACAGTTCATCCAATATCTTCAATATGCACCTCGGAATTGGATAAGGACACGCGCAGTTGCGTCCCTGATGTGTCTGTCTTCACTTGTAGCCTGCGAGAAAGACCCAATCATGGAGAGTGAGAGACACTTTGGAGTGCATTAAGGTCACAAAAGGGATGCCGCCGTGAAATTTGAGGCATTATCAAGTGCTTGTCAAATTCTGAATGAGAAACTATTGGAGTGTGTACAGCCTGCACATGCCTTTTCAAGCAACTTTTTTCAAATTATCATTAGAGTGTCATCATCCAACTTTTGTAGAACAACTAAAGTTACATCAATAACTCTAAATGAAGCATATAGGAGTACCTATTTCTTTGTTAACTGCGCACTCCCTCAAATCGTTTGATGAAAATATTTATATTTTATTTAGCTTTGTTCAATTGTATTCTTCACAATATAAAATAATGCCACAGAATTATAAGCAAATCATCTCTGCTTAATTAACTAGCGTAGCCCACAGCCATTTGGCATAGCCACATCAGGATCAACTCAGCGTATCAGAGAATGCTATTCTGTTCTTCTGAAATAGATGTCATTTTCTTCATATCATGCTCCTTTAGACCTGCCTAAAATAAATAATGGATTTATTGTGAAGGTGTAGGCTATTTTACATTGATTTATTCAATTTGTTTTAAATGGCTTGTGTGGAAATCAGGAGATGCTAAATGTGTTTATGTTAATTAACGGTCAAATACCGTGAGACCGACAGTTATTTGCTTGACAATCACCCACTGATTAAATTTCATGACTGCCACAGCCCTAGATGGGAGAACCTTCTAGAAGCACAACCATATCTGCAGCACTTCACCAAAAAGGCCTTTATGGTAGAGTGACCATATGGAAGCCACTTCTCAGTAAAAGGCACATGACAGACCGGTTGGACACTCAGACAGGAGAAACAAGATTCTCTGGTCTGATGAAACCTAGTTTGAACTCTTTGACCTGAATGCCAAGCGTCACATCTGGAGGAAACCAGGCACCGCTCATCACCTCGCCAATACCATTCCTACGGTGAAGCATGGGTGGCAGCATCATGCTGTGGGGATGTTTTTCATTAGCAGGGAGACTAGTCAGGATAGAGGGAAAGATGAAAGGAGCAAAGTACAAAGAGATTCTTGATGAAAACCTGTTCTAGAGCGCTCAGGACCATCCAACAGGACAATGACCCGAAGCACACAGGCAAGACAACACAGGAGAGGCTTCAAGACAAGTCTCTGAATGTCCTTGAGTGACCCAGCCAGAGCCGATCGAACATCTCTGGAGAGACATGAAAATAGCTGTGCAGTGACACACCATCCAACCTGACAGTTTTGAGAGGATCTGCAGAAAATAATGGGAGAAACTCCCCAAACACAGGTGTGTCAGGCTTGTTGCATCATACCCAAGACTCAAGGCTGTAATCGCTGGCAAAGTAACTTCAACAAAGTACTGAATAAAGGGTCTGAATACTTACACTACCGTTCAAAAGTTTGGGGTCAATTAGAAATGTCCTTGTTTTCCATGAAAACATACATAAAATGAGTTGCAAAATGAATAGGAAATATAGTCAAGACGTCGACAAGGTTATAAATAATGATTTTTAATTGAAATAATAATTGTGTCCCTCAAATTTTGCTTTCGTCAAAGAATCCTCCATTTGCAGCAATTACAGCCTTGCAGACCTTTGTGATTCTAGTTGTCAATTTGTTGAGGTAATCGGAAGAGATTTCACCCCATGCTTCCTGAAGCACCTCACACAAGTTGGATTGGGTTGATGGGCACTTCTCAATAGGGTTGAGATCCGGTGACTGTGCTGGCAACTCCATTATAGACAGAATACCAGCTGACTGCTTCTTCCCTAAATAGTTATTGCATAGTTTGGAGCTGTGCTTTGGGTCATTGTCCTGTTGTAAGAGGAAATTGGCTCCAATTAAGCGCCGTTCACAGGGTATGGCAGGGCGTTGCAAAATCTTCAAGATCCCCTTTACCCTGTACAAATCTCCCACTTTACCACCACCAAAGCACCCCCAGACCATCCACCATGCTCGACAGATGGCGTCAAGCCCTCCATCATCTTTTCTGCATCTCACGAATGTTCTTCTACGCGATCAAATCAAAGTTTATTTGTCATGTGCGCCGAATACAACAGGTATTACAGTGAAATGCTTACTTACAGACTCTAACCAATAGTGAAAAAAAAGGTGTGTGTGTGTGTGTAGGTAAGTAAAGAAATAAAACAACAGTAAAAAGACATTTGAAAATAAGAGTAAAAGGCAATATACAGACACCAGTTAGTCAAGCTTATTGAGGTAGTATGTACATGTATGTAGGTATCGTTAAAGTGACTGTGCATATATGATGAACAGAGAGTAGCAGTAGAGTAAAAAGAGGGGTTGGCGGGTGGTGGGACACAATGCAGATAGCCCGGTTAGCCAATGTGCGGGAGCACTGGTTGGTTGGGCCAATTGAGGTAGTATGTACATGTATAGTTGAAGTGACTATGCATATAAGATAAACAGAGAGTAGCAGCAGCATAAAAGAGGGGCACACAATGCAAATAGTCCGGGTAACCATTTGGCTACCTGTTCAGGAGTCTTATGGCTTGGGAGTAAAAACTGTTGAGAAGCCTTTTTGTCCTAGACTTCGCACTCCGGTACCACTTGCCATGCGGTAGTAGAGAGAAGAGTCTATGACTGGGGTGGCTAGGGTCTTTGACAATTTTCAGGGCCTTCCTCTGACACCGCCTGGTGTAGAGGTCCTGGATGGCAGGCAGCTTTGCCCCAGTGATGTACTGGGCCGTACGCACTACCCTCTGAAGTGCCTTGCGGTCGGAGGCCGAGCAATTGCTGTACCAGGCAGTGATGCAACCAGAAGAACCTTTTGAGGATCTCAGGACCCATTTTTACTTTCCTGAGGGGGAATAGGCTTTGTCGTGCCCTCTTCACGACTGTCTTGGTATGTTTGGACCATTCTAGTTTGTTGGTGATGTGGACACCAAGGAAATTGAAGCTCTCAACCTGCTCCACTACAGCCCCGTCGATGAGAATGGGGGCGTGCTTTGTGTTCCTTTTCCTGTAGTCAACAATCATCTCCTTAGTCTTAACAACAAAACTGGCGACGAGGAAGAAATGTTCTCACGTTTGTGCTCATCATCTTCGGCAGAAAGTCTGAGTTAAAAATAAATAAATAAATCACTGTAGAAAGATGCAAACAAAACGTGGAGCTAGCCAGTCGAGTGATGCTAGCTAGCCTTTGATGTTATGGCAACGAGTGCCTCGAGGGATAGGAAGAGTTTCGCTGCGGGAGAAAGTGAAGTCAGCGTGAGTTAAAAGAAGAAAAAAAGGGTCTGGGAGTAAGGGACCGTTTGAAAAGTGTGAGAAAGAAAAATAAATCGAAAATGTCTGCAATGATTGGAAATATAGGAACATTTGATGAATCTGTGGAACAATGGAGTTCTTACACAGAACGTTTTGAGTACTTTGTGTTGGCAAATGGAATTAAAGCAGAAGTCGTTGTGCCAACATTTTTGACTGTTATGGGAGGAAAAACATTCAATCGACTGCGCAGCCTAGTAAACGCCTGAAAAACCTGGTGATAAATCATATGATGAAATTGTGGCTACCTTAAAAGGACATTATTCTCCCAAACCACTGATAATCGCAGATAGATTGCGGCTTCATAAGAGAAATCAAGATGAGAGGGAATCAATCTCACAGTTTGTGGCTGTATTAAAACAGTTATCTGAACACTGTGAATTTGTGCGATCAATGAGTGACACTATACATGATAGGTTAGTGTGTGGCATGCGCAGCGAGGCAATTCAGAAACACCTTTTGACTGAGAGTAACTTAACATTGCAGAGAGCAATAGAAGTGAGCACGTCAATGGAAATGGAAAATAAAGACGCACAACAGCTAAGTGCATCGACCAAAGTGTATAAGGTGTCTATGTGGTTAAAAAAAGGCAGGGGGTGGCAAGCCATGCTATCGTTGTGGGAAACCAGGTCACCAAGCAGAGGAGTGTTGGTGCAAAGACTTAGACTGCAGAAGTTGTGGGAAAAAGGGGTCACATCGAACGTACATGTAAAAAAAAAAAAAAGACACAATCAAACAAAAGTACTGAACAAAGGAAAAGCGACTTCAGGAAGTACAAAAAGAAAGTTCATAAAATGGAGCACACAGAGGATGAACAAAGTGATACCCTGTCTGAGGGGGAAGAATCTTTGCATGTTTTGTCAATTTCACACAATGGATACGGGTACTGGGTGACACCACTACTGGATGGAAACGCAGTACGGATGCAAGTGGACACTAGAGTAGCCATATCGTTGCTGTCTGAGGCTGTATACAAGGAGAAAATACATCCCCTCACACTACAGCCCACAAAGATGACGCTGAAAACATACACCGGTGAGATTGTTCCAGTGAGAGGAAGTGTGATTGTTACAGTGGAGCTCAACAAACAGAAGGTAAAGCTACCACTCTACATTGGGAAAGGTAACCATCCAGCATTGCTAGGACTCACATGGCTGGAAAAGAACAAACTAAACTGGCAGGAAATTCACATGGTTGTAAAAGAGGACACAAGCCTACAAGGGATATTGAGGAAACACTTGGATGTGTTCAAAGGAGAACTTGGCAGTTAAACTGACTGTGAAACGAGACAGCAAGCCAAAATGCTTCAAAGATAGACCTGTCCCATACGCCATAAAGCCAAAAGTTGAAATGGAGCTTAACAGACTAGTCGAGAGTGGAGTATTGGATCCAGTGAATGTTAGTGAATGGGCTACACCCGTTGTTCCAGTCATGAAAAAAGATGGATCACTCAGACTCTGTGGTGATTTCAAAGTCACCATTAACCCAGTCTTGACTGCTGAAAAATATCCACTACCCCTCATTGACGACCTCTTTTCTGGTTTAGCTGGAGGACAACAATTCAGTAAGATAGGCCTAACATAAGTCTATCTACAGATGCATGTGGACCAAAAGTCACAAGAACTGTTAACCATAGTGTCTCACAAAGGACTGTACAGGTACCGGAGGCTTCCTTTTGGAATCACCTCAGCTCCAGCCTTGTTTCAGAGAGCTATGGACCAGATACGGAGAGAGGGCTCACCAGGGTCCAATGTTACCTCGATGATCTACTCATCACCGGCAAAGACGAGCAGGAGCACCTGAGAAACCTGAACGCTACACTACAGAGATTGGAGGAGTACGGTCTGAGGGTCCGGAAGGACAAATGCGAGTTTTTCTGGCCCTCTGTTGAGTACCTGGGCCACGTCATCGACAGTTCGGGGCTCCACAAGGCGCCATCGAAGGTGAAGGCCGTTGCGGAAGCTCCATCCCCACAGAACGTGAGTCAGCTGAGATCATTCTTAGGACTACTGACATACTACGCGAAGTTTGTGCCAAACCTAGCTAACATGCATTAACTTTTGAACAAAACCAAACAGTGGAAGTGAACAAACAGATAACATAAGCAGTCTTTTCTCATACTATTGATCAACAGTCCATCAATTTTAATGATCTATATGCATAGTCTGCAAATTGTCTCTTTTGACAGTCTGTGAAATCAGACAGTAGTCCATGGTCAAACATGTCAACTCTGTAGCCTCATGTTTGCTGAAGCCCATACATGTAAGGTGACTGAAAGTAACATTGCTGTAATGATGGCAGCCATGGAACCAGTCCTGGTGCAGAGTAGACAGGGAACAACTGTGGCTGTGGCTGGATACTGTAGCAGGAAGGGATACCAAGCTGATCATAGGTGATACGTCTTGGAGGGTGTCTCTCTCTTTGTGATAGCTGGTAGGCTGATTCCTCAGGTTCAGCAGCATCAGTTAATGAAGGAAAGGCACTTGGTGGATGATCATCAAGCAAATTTTCAGCAGGCAAGTTCATCTCCTCAGCAGGCAGGTCTTTAACTGTTGTTGTCTCCTCCAGCCGCTTTTCAACAAGAGGCTGTGCTGGTAGCGAATCAGGGACTGGCACTGCGACTGTCTGTTTCACTGTTGGGGGCCTGTGTTCCCACTCTCTTGCTGGTTCAGCATTCCTCTCCTCGGGTACTGTAGGAACCTCCTCGGGTACTGTGGGAACCTGTAGCGGCTCATGATGAAGGTCATATTCATCCCCGCTGTCTTCATCAGAATCTAGAGGCTGTGATGCAGGCTGGTGTCTCCTCGTTTTCTGACTTTTGTCCCCCTGTCCACACTGGTCATTTCTGGGTGTGTCTCAAAAGGTAAGTGGTCACAGGACATGAGCAGGTTTCTGTGCAGGACCCTGGAGCGTCCCCTACCCTTTTCTGGTCTCAATTCATAAATCGGCAGGTCTGAACCCATTTGTCTCACCACTGTGTGAATGGTATCTTCCCAATAGTTACGGAGTTTTCCTGGTCCTCCTCTTGGTGTCAGGTTTTTAATCAGAACTCGCTCGCCAGGCTGTAGCACTGAACTCCTAACTTTAGTGTCAGTACTTCTTACTTCCTTCAGCGGCTTCCTGAGCATTTTCATTTGCAATGGCGTATGCTTCTTCCATCCCTCGTTTCCAGTTCTCCACGTAGTCCCGCTGGTTACTGGAACCTGCCTCTGTGCACAATCCAAAGAGCATATCAACTGGAAGCCTGGGTGATCTCCCAAACAGAAGATAAAATGGTGAATAGCCAGTCACTTCATGCGTTCCGCTTGACCGTTTCCCATCGGGTGATAGGGTGTTGTTCTGGACCCCGCCATGCCACTGAGTTTCTTTAACTGATGGAACAGTTTCTCCCCCTTGGTCATGGTGGATGCGGGACGGGAACCCAAACTTCAGGGCAAAGTCATTGAAGATGAGATTCACAGTAGTTTTACCTGACTTTGATGTGATGGCGTAGGCTTGAGTGAAACGTGTAAAATGATCAACAATCACGAGGATGTACTCATATCCCCCTTTGCATCTGTCGAGATGAAGGAAGTCTATGCATACCAGTTCAAATGGCTGTGTTGTCACAATGTTTGTCAGAGGAGCTCTTGTTTCATGGGCTGGCTTTTTCTGCTTGACACAGCTACAAGTTTTAGTCACATAGTGCTCAATGTCAGATTGCATATATGGCCAGAAGAAGCGGTCACGTACTAGTGATACAGTGCGGTCAGTACCTTGCTGTCCCATGTTATTGTGCAACTCTTCAATCACTTTACCTTTGTACTGCTCTGGTAGAACTAACTGCTTGCGGGCTGTAGTGATTCTGTACAGAATGCCATCACTGTCTATTGTCAATTCGTCCCATTCTCTGAATAAGCATTTTGTCTTTGGACTGAATTTCTTTTGCTCTTTAACTGGCGGTTTGGAACCAGACAGTTTGAAATTGAGCACAGGACGGATGACCGGATCAGATTCTTGTGCTTCTCTTATCCCATCTTTTGGGATCGAGCTGGTTGTTGCAGTGGTTGTCTCACATTCAGCTGATACTGACATAGATGCAGCTGAAAGTGACCAAGGTACAACAGCCTCTTTCTGTACCTCAACTGCTTGTATCGTGGCGGCAATGGTGTCTGGTGGAAGCTCCTCAGAACATTCTCTCATCAGTGACTCTACATCCAGTGGCATCCTTGACAAAGCATCTGCATCACCGTTCTCTCTGCCTGGCCTGTATTTTATTGTAAAGTGGAAATCAGCCAAGTCTGCAACCCACCTGGAAGTGGTTGCGTTCAGTTTTGCAGTAGACAGAATGAATGTAGCAGAGCGGGTTGTTACCGCTGTATACAGTGAAGGTCGGAGCATAGTACAAATAATCATGGAATTTATCAGTGATTGCCCATTTTAGAGCTAGAAATTATAGCTTGCTCGAGTGGTTCTAGTAGTTCTTCTCAGCTGCTGTTAAGGTTCGAGAGCCATAAGCAATGACCCTAAGCTTCCCATCTTGCTTTTGATAAAGAACTGCTCCCAAGCCTTGGTGTGACGCATCAGTGTGTACAACAAATGGCTGAGTGAAATCAGGGAAACCTAAAACTTGTGGGTGAAGCAAACACTCAATCAGCTGTTCAAGTGCCTATTGATGCTGGTCAGTCCACAGGATTGGCTTGTTTGAGGGTACCACATTACTTACTTTCTTTGTTTTTGTTTTCCTTGGGTGGTCAGGTAATTTCTCTGAATCTGCTTTCAGGAGGTCATACAGGCAGCTGGCACTCCTAGAAAAGTCTTTGATGTACTGTCTGTAGTAAGTGAGTAAACCAAGCATTTTTCTGAGCAGTCTCTGGTCTGATTTCTTTCAATGCTCTTACTGCTTCAAAATCGGCTGGGTCAACTTGGCTGCTCCCTGCAGACACTATTCTGCCCAAATAACGGACCTGGGGTTTAAAGAGATCACACTTACTTGGTTTGAGTTTAATGCCATACTCTCCGAGACGCTGAAAAACTTTTCGCACATCATTCACATGGCTGTCGAATGTTTTACTGAAAACTAGTGTGTCGTCCAGATAAGGAATGCAGATGTTATCCCGGAGCCCTTCCAAACACTCCTCCATACAGCGCTGAAATGCTGCAGGAGCATTCATGAGGCCGAATGGCATACGTATCCACTCATAAAGTCCCCACGGGGTCACAAATGCTGTCAGTGGTCTGCTTTCTTCAGAGATGAACCCCTGGTGATACGCTTTTCCCTGATCTAAGAGGGAGAACCAGGAATTACCACCTAAAATGTCCATGATGTCTCGGACCAGAGGTATGGGCTGGCAGTCAGGATGTGTCTTTCTGTTCAGGTCTCTGTAATCTATACACAACTGGAGGGTCCCGTCCTTACGAACGCACAGGACAGTTGAAGAATATGAAGAGTTTGACTCCCTAACCCAGCCCTGGACTATGAGGTCATAAAGGTAACCCTTCATCTCCTGATACAGTGGTCTGGGCACTGACATGTATGTGCGCTTTACTGGTTCAGAGTCCTTTAGAGAAATAGTCATTTTCAATCGTTCAATGCAGCCAATGTCATTGGCTGATCTGGAGAAGGAGTGACACTCTTCTCTAAGTATTTGCCTAACAACCTCTCTCTGCTCTTCGGTTAGGTGAGTTAAACCTACTGGTGGATCCCACTGTTCAGTAGCAGTACATGGGATTCGAACGCTGGTGTGATTCACTGTGGCTGGGGTGACAGTTTTTTCAAAGACTTGGGCAGGTAACACAGTCATAATGGTTTGTACTGTACCGACTATTGTGCGTCCTAGCAGGGCAATGTCGTGGTCAGTGGGGTTAGAGACATCAAGCAGGATAACTGGAAAAACACCTTTCCTGACTCTGACTAGTGTGTCAAAGAACTCAAGGTCGTCTGGCCACTGCGGGTTCAGGTCTGGCTGGAAAAGCATTGTCATGTCGTCTTTGAAAGGCTGGGAAGCTACACGGCACTCAATCTGAATGCTACTGTGTTTTGGTACAGCAACCTTCTCTTTCTTGGTTTTCACCGTGTATTCATCTGTCTGTTCTGCGCTAACAGCCTGTATCAAAGCTCTCACCTTGTTCCTTTTGAGGCTTGGGAAAGCTGTTTTTACTGTACTGTATCGTTTAGTCTTTTCGGTCATTGTCAGGATGTGCTCGATAACATTGAAACCTATGATGGGATGAGATAGGTGACAGCCTTTCATTACCAGCACCGGGATGATCAGTTCCTTTGTTTGGTCAGTTTCAGAGGCTAGCCGAAAAGTTGTTTCAATCCATCCCAGGTATGGCATTTCAGTCCCATTTGCTGCAGTCAACCTTAGATCATCAGGTGAGTCCAGGATTTCTGAAACATCTCTCAGCCTTGCGTTTGGGAGAGATTCCTCTTTCCATCGTTCATCAATGACCAATACCTGAGAGCCTGTGTCCCATAGAGCTTGGAGGTGGTGGCGATTCAGGTGACACTCAATAAGGCACTGTCTGCCGACTAGCGAGGTGACCTTATTGATGTGCATATTGATGCTGCGCAGGGTCAGGTGCTTGGGACCGACTGTAGTTGCTGTAATACTGCTGCTGGGAAACAGGTGGCTGGGGGTCCCTATCTGGCCTTCTAACTGGGGGTGGGGCATAGGCACAAGGCGGTGACTGACACATAGGCTGCTGTAATGTCTCCTTAATCTGAGCAATCTCTGCACTGAGACCTTTTAGAGAAGCTACACCTGTCTTAAGTTCTGCTAACTCTGTTAACAGTTCTGCGGGTATCTTAGCTTTGGCTTCCTTCACAGGACACTTTGCAGATGGCGTATCTTCTAACTGGACTACACTTACAGTTGTAGCAGGCTGTGGGGCATTAAACCGCGTTTTGTTTAGTCTTTCTATCTCATTAGCACAAGCAATGTTAAGCTTCTCTAACAAAACCTCATCTGATGTTTCGCTCTCTAGCAGGAGAGGCTGCATGTCTATCCTGATACTGTCACTCTGGAGACCCATAAGGACTCTGTGTAAACACATGCTCTGGACTAGAGCAGGGTCATACTTAAGCCCTGATTCTGACTCCTGGGATGCAAACAGTACTTTCTGCCTCAAATCTTAGACGCGCATCAGGAAGCTTTGAGGGGTCTCCTTGCTATGCAGTGCTTCTGAAGCTAGCTGTTTGTAAAGCTCTGTTGCACTCTTCTCTTGGAAGTGGGAACGCAGGATACATCTAAGTGTGGGAAGAGTTAGCTGGGGTTTACCTTCCAAGTAGCTGCGTAGCTGTGAGCCTGGAGAAATAGCCCTGACTACTGCGTCTACTATTTCTACCTCAGGATAGCCTCTGTTAAGTCCATTCTCGATCTGATGGGCAAGGCTGGGAAAAAACAGTTTTTCTTTCTGGCCAGGTTCACCTATCTGACCAGAAATGTTAAACTCTTTGCGCCAGTATGAGCTGGGCTGTGCATTGGGTGAGAGCGGCACGCTCCCCTGAAGATTGGCATGGGGTTGGGGCTGACGCAGAGAATCACTGGCTTTGGCTGCAGTAATCTGCTCAGTTCCCACCCCTTGTTGTGGGGTTACAGTTCTCAGTTCCTCTATTCTGTGATGTGCTCCGGCTGGTTCAATATCATGGTCAGTTTGCCCTGTTTTGTTATCTATGCCACGGATCATCTCTGTCATTTCGTCTTTAAGTAGCAACAATTCCGACATGCCGCCATCTTCTAACTCTGCAACTTCCTCTCTTTCAAGGAACATCATAATGTGAGTCATTAATGATATGCGGGATTTGTTTTTAACATCTCTTCTCTGTTTGCCTGATATTTCAAGGAAATCACATATCTCTAGTAATTTGTCTTTAGTCAGGGTGTGCAATTCTCCTACTACCTCTTCCTGTAGTTCTTCCAAGGCACTTGTCATGTTGACAGAACAGGAGGAACTTTTACTGTGCAGGTGTTGACTCTGAATTAGATGGTCCTTACTGTCTCTGATGGTCGATCAATGGCCTCAGTTGACACGTACTTAACCACTAACTTCCAGCTTCCCTCGAACAGCAACACTTTCCTCACTGCAGCCTGCCTGAGTTGTTATGTGGAGATTTAGCTGGCTCGGAATTCAGCGACCAGGATGTGGAAACTGGACATCTGAGCAGCAATCTCAGCGAAGCCTCCAAAAATGTTACGCCCCTGAAAACATGGGAGAAATAATCACGAGAGTGATACGGTGTTGTTTTTCTCAATTCAACTTTTAGTGCAATCATTTTACAAAAGTAACACATTACAAAACAACAGAAAAACCATTATACAAATAACACAGCAATATATCTTATTAACAACGCACATGTTCATTCACAATCGACATAAAATGGCAGTTACTCTCAGTACGATGCTATTCTTCGCTACAACCGAGCAGGGCTCATATTACTCTCTGCAAACTTAACTCTAACTTCCTCAAGATGATACTAAGACACACCTTAAACACTCTTGTCATGTTAGCGAGTTATGACATTTAAATTACTCTTTTTATCTTCAATAACGTACCTGAAAACAGGGGAGAAATAATCACGAGAGTGATATGGTGTTGTTTTCTCAATTCAACTTTTAGTGCAATGAGAAAAGACCCGATTTCCCCAGGAATATGGGTGGAGACCAGAGCAATCGATCTCAGGCTCATAGATTAAGAGCATTTCGTAGATCACAGATGAACACTTTTAGGCACCACAAAATAAAGTAATCAATATAACGTTTACACATTACTCTCACAATTCGTACCCTTTGTACGCTTGACGGATTTTAACTTTAACAAAATTATATGAATGTTATCCATCTCTATCAACTAATACTGAATGCATGATATTTTTAACCTTAGATGTTTTAAGATCCTCACATAATATGAACTTACTAATACTTTTTAATGTATAACAGGCTATGAATATTTCCTTTAACCTGTCACAAGGAGGCCTTCAAGAAAGTGAAAACAGCCTTAGCTCAGTCAGAGGCCCTAACCCACTTCAACCCCAACTTGCCATTACAGTAGGCATGTGATGCATCGCCTTATGGCGTTGGTGCGGTTGTCTCACACATCATGCCATCAGGTGAAGAAAGGCCAATTGCTTTTGCATCACGGACCTTAAGTAAAGCCAAGAGCAATTATGCACAGATAGAGTGTGAAGCACTCGCCATTGTGTTTGGAGTTCCGAAATTTCATCGGTTTCTTTTGGCCGACGATTCACACTGCTGGCGGACCATAGACCCCTCACATCCATCTTTGGTCCCCACACCGGCATTCCTTCGCTTGCAGCCAGCCGCATGCAGCGATGGGCGTTATTGTTATCTGTTCACCAGTACGATATCAAGTACAGAAGGTCTGAGCAGCACTGCAATGCAGACGGCACACACTGAGCACTCCCAGGCTGAAATATTCTACTTCAAGGAAGTGACGAACGCCCCAGTTACATCTGTCCAAGAGAAATAAGTTCACCCACACGGATCCAGTGATGTCTGAGGTCGTGGACATTGTCACTCGTGGAAAAGAAGGAGAGATGTGGGACAGCTTACAACCTTACCTAGCGAGGAGAAACGAGCTCCGAGTTCAGTTTGGATGCTTGCTATGGGGTTTTCGAGTCATCATACCACCATCACTGAGAAGGCAGGTGCTTGAAGAACTCCATTCAGGGCACGGTGGCATGGTGCGAATGAAGGAGATTGCACACAGCTACTTTTCGTGGCCAGGTCTGGACGCAGCTATCGAAGACAAGGTTAAGTCATGTTCTGCATGTCAAAAGATGAGGAACATGCTTCAGCTAGCGCCACTACACCCATGGGAATTCCCAGAGGAGCCTTGGCAGCGAGTCCACATAGACTCTGCAGACCCACTGGAGGATCGTATGTTCTTAGTTGTAGTTGACGCACACAGGAAATGGCCTGAAGTCACAGTGATGAAGAGCACCTCAGCGGAGAGAACCATCGAAGAGCTACGGTCAATCTTCAGTCTCTTCGGCTTGCCAACGCAACTCATTAGTGATAATGGCCCCCAACTGGTGTCTGAAGAGTTCCGGTCATTCATGGAAGCAAATGGAATTCAGCACATCAAGTCAGCTCCGTATCACACTGCAACGAACGGCCTCGCTGAAAGGTTTGTCCAAACGATGAAGCAAGCTTTAAAATCATCACAAGGGAACGGCTACCGCATCTAAACACCTTCCTGTTAACCTACAGAAACACTCCACACGCTACAACCAACGTGGCACCCGCGTCAGCCATGATGAAAAGACAGCTTCGCACGCGACTCGACCTCCCGTGACCTCCAAAGACAGCTTGTACAGACACAACAGAGAGCACAGGTGGAGAGACGGAGCAAAGCAAAAGACAGAAGCTTCATAGCTGGAGAGAGAGTTCTTCCTCGGAACTACTGCTAAGGTCCAAAGTGGATACCAGCCACAGTGGTTGCACAAACAGGGCCTATGTCCTACACAGTTCACACACTGGAAAACATCATCTGGAGGAGACACGTGGATCAACTGTTGCCAGGAACCAACCTCAGAGATGACTCCTGTCAAGGGACAAACCAAGATCAGCTACTGGAGACCTACCATGACTACGAGCTATCACCTGAACATCCACTGCAGCAACCTACTAATGTGGAAAGTGCTCCAGACTCACCTGAACCAGCCAGAGTGCCTACTCAGGGTACTGTTGCACCAGAGTCTGGGCATACACCATCACCACTCAGACTCAGAGATAATGTGACTGTAGACTCACCAGTACATCGTCATTACCCTGCAAGAGAAAGACGCCCCCCCTGACAGGTTGACTATTTAGTTCAGACTAACCTCCGACATCGGGGCAGAATACACCCCAGGGTTAAGTCTGTGGACTGAGGCAGTCTACCCTCCATCCCTAGTTTAGAAAAGGTTATTCTGAAAAGTTAATTTATTTACATTAAGAAATTATATTAAAAAGAAAACAATAGGTAAAACAGTGAATATTTAGTGAATATTTAGGGGGAGGAATATGTTGTGTATTGATATTCTAGTTTTGTCCCCTTAGGGCACCTGTAACCTCCCTTGCTTACCTACGTTGAAATGCTTGGAATGTTCTTCCTGTGAAACGCATTAAACAATGCCAACGTTAATTTCTACTCCCGTCTCATGTCCTGTCCTTATATTAGTTGTATAAGTAATACAGTGTGCTATACAACAGTTACATTGAGGGATAGGTTGTTATTCTGGCACCATCCAGCCAGGTCTCTGATCTCCTCCCTATAGGCTGTCTCGTCGTTGTCGGTGATCAGGCCTACCACTGTTGTGTTGTCTGCAAACTTAATGATGGTGTTGGAGTCGTGCCTGGCCATGCAGTCGTGGGTGAACAGGGAGTACAGGAGGGGACTGAGCACACACCCCTGGGGAGCTCCAGTGTTGAGGATCAGTGTGGCAGATGTGTTTCTACCTACCCTCACCACCTGGGGGGGGCGGCCCGTCAGGAAGTACAGGATCATATTGCAGAGGGAGGTGTTTAGTCCCAGGTTCCTTAGCAAAGTTATTAGTTTTGAGGGTACTATGATGTTGAACGCTGAGCTGTAGTCAATGAATAGCATTGTCATATAGGTGTTCCTTTTGTCCAGGTGGGAAAGGGCAGTGTGGAGTACAATAGAGATTGCATCATCTGTGGATCTGTTCTTCACTGTTGACGTTGAGACTGGTGTTTTGCAGGTACTATTTTATGAAGCTGCCTGTTGGGGACTTCTGTTTCTGTTTCTCAAACTAGACACTCTAATGTGCTTGTCCTCTTGCTCAGTTGTGCACCGGGGTCTACCACTCCTCTTTCTATTCTGGTTAGAGCCAGTTTGTGCTCTTCTGTGAAGGGAGTAGTAAACAGCGTTGCACGAGATCTTCAAGTTTCTTGGCAATTTCTCGCATGGAATAGCCTTCATTTCTCAGAACAATAATAGACTGACGAGTTTCAGAAGAAAGTTCTTTGTTTCTAGCCATTTTGAGCCTGTAATCGAACCCACAAATGCTGATGCTCCAGATACTCAATTTGGTCTAAAGAAGGACAGTTGTATTGCTTCTTTAATCAGCACAACAGTTTTCAGCTGTGCTAACATAATTGCAAAAGGTTTTTCAAATAATCAATTACCCTTTTAAAATGATAAACTTGGATTAGCTAACACAACGTGCCATTGGAACACATGGGTGATGGTTGCTGATAATGGGCCTCTGTACGCCTATGTAGATATTCCATAAAGAATCGTCCATTTCCAGCTACAATAGTCATTTACAACATTAACAATGTCTACACTGTATTTCTGATCAATTTGATGTTGTTTTAATGGACAAAAAATGTGCTTTACTTTAAAAAACAAGGACATTTCTATGTGACCCCAAGCTTTTGAACCGTAGTGTATGTAAATGTTATATTTAAGTTTTTAGTTTTAATATTTTTCTTTGTCATTATGGGGTATTGTGTGTAAATTGATTTAAATTTTAGAATAAGGCTGTAACCTAAGAAAAAGTGGAAAAAGTGAAGGGGTCTGAATACTTTCAGAATGCACTGTATGTGATCAAAAGCAAGCTAATTCGACATTTGCGGGAAAATTCTATTTCAGGAACACGTGATTTGGAACTCACAAATCCACGACGGGCATGTTTTTTGGGAATTTTGGAGTGACTGTAATTGATGTAGATCCTCAGTGGGAACCTGGATAACAGCAGCATGAAGCAGTTGCATAGTTAGCAGATATAATTCCCCCGGCATGTTTTCTTTGAACTGGAACACCCATTGTGTATACTGTGTTGAATATTTAACCTCTGAGTCTTGCCTATGGTGTTATGGGCAAGAACAGATTACTGTAATATGGGACTTGCAATGTAAAGTACAGGCAAGATAAAACATGTGTTAGCCAGTGAAAATCATCCCATAGTATACCTTTTTTGGGTGTTGCTCTGGCTAGATATTACATTATTCATCTTCATTTTTAAATTCCACCCATAAGCTTTGTCAATAGTTGTATTGGTCACCAGACTTGATCCTCAGGCAGCATAAATACATACTCTGCTTAACACTTACTGTAATTTAATCATAAAGCATTACTAACATGTGTACGGAGGATATTCAGTGCCACTTAGAAAATAAAATGCTACATTTTGTATTTGTATTTGTGTTAATAATGGATCCCAATTAGCTTACTCTTCCTGGGGTCCAGCAAAATTAAGGCAGTTATACATTTTTTTTATCATTACACAGAGTTACACATGGAATAAACAAACATACAATCAAAATTACAGTAGAAAAACCTATATACGGTATGTGCAAATGAGGTAGGATAAGAAAGAGCAGGCAATAAATAGGCCATGGTGGCGAAGTAATTACAGTATAGCAATTAAACACTGGAATGGTAGGATGAATGTGCAAGTAGAGATACTGGGGTGCAAAGGAGCAAAATAAATAAATAAATACCGTATGGGGATGAGGTAGATAGATTGAGCTATGTACAGGTGCAGTGATCTGTGAGCTGCTCTGACAGCTGGTTTTTGCAGTTCGTTCCAGTCATCGGCAGCAGAGAACTGGAAGGAGAGGCGGCCAAAGGAGGAATTGGCTTTGGGGGTGACCAGTGAGATATTACTGCTGGAGTGCGTGCCAAGGGTGGGTGCTGCTATGGTGACCAGTGTGCTGAGATAAGGCGGGGATTTACCTAGCAGAGGCTTGCAGATGACCTGGAGCCAGTGGGTTTGGAGACGAGTATGAAGCGATGGCCAGCCAACGAGAGCGTACAGGTCGCAGTGGTGGGTAATATATGGGGCTTTGGTGACAAAGATGTGCAATGTGCAAAGTGAAATGGAACGTGGCTGTTCTCATTTTCCAAATGCCCAATTTCCCATTTGATCTTTTCTATTTTAATTTGTGCCTTTTTCTGGTCTCAGGCAAAGTTACTCAACACTAGGCAGAGTTACAAAACACTAGGTAAATTACTCATCACATGTCACTGAACAACCTCTGTTCCACTATTAGCTCCTTGACCACACAGCATGTATACTTTGAAAGAACAACAATCACAACACAATACACAGCCTCCTCAGGTAATTACTTATTCCTAGTTAGTTGTTTGCATGATGTGTAACTTTGCCTGATACCTGGAGAGTTTAATTGGCTATCAGCTTTGGCTTAACAGGATAATGTGCTCGTCTGATCTGCAGAAGACCCTTGTTCGAACCCTATCAGTTATAATTGTGGCATGGCTCAGATAGGTCTTTATGAGGTGGAGGAGTTCAAAGGATGGTGAACTGTAACTAAGGTTGTTCAGCCCAAGCGAAACAATTATTTTAATATATTACAAATATACTGAAGTATACTTAAATATATTGTACTACTACTACAAATTTACAAGATGTAGTTTTCTAGAATATCTTAAGTATACTATACAGTACACATACACACTTAATTGCAATTTAGTATATTAATTTAAAATATACTTGGAGTTGTTTTTAAGTTGCAGCATTAAATTGATTTTATATTACTCTGTTTGTGAGTGATCCAGTACACTATAAGTTGTTGATGTTGGATAAAAAATGTCACGACAAGCCCGATGGAAAGAACAACATTTTCGGCAAACTTTCCAAATATCGACAAAACAAAATATGCTTGACGAAGTGGGATCGTTTTATTTCTGTAAAATTAATTATGAGAGAAATGGTGGTGGAAACGCATTTACAGTTGAAGTCGTAAGTTTACATACACCTTAGCCAAATACATTTAAACTCCGTTTTTCACAGTTACTGACATTTATTCCTAGTAAATATTCCCTGTTTTAGATCAGGTAGAATCACCAATTTATTTTAAGAATGTGAAATGTCAGAATAATAGTAGAGAATGATTTATTTCAGCTTTTATTTCTTTCATCACATTCTCAGTGGGTCAGAAGTTTACATACACTCAATTAGTATTTGGTAGCATTGCCTTTAAATGGTTTAACTTGGGTCGAACGTTTCAGGTAGCCTTCCACAAACTTCCCACGATAAATTGAGTGAATTTTGGCCCATTCCTCCAGACAGGGCTGATGTAACTGAGTCAGGTTTGTAGGCCTCCTTGCTCGCATGTGCTTTTTCAGTTCTGCCCACTAATTTTCTATATGATTGAGGTCATGGCTTTGTGATGGCCACTCCAATACCTTGACTTTCTGTCCTTAGTCCATTTTGCCACAACTTTGGAAGTATGCTTGGGGTCAATGTCCATGTGGAAGACCCATTAGCGACCAAGCTTCACTGATATCTTGAGATGTTGCTTCAATATATCCACATAATTGTCCTGCCTCATGATGCCATCTATTTTGTGAAGTGCACCAGTCCCTCCTGCAGCAAAGCATCCCCACAACATGATGCTGCCACCCCCGTGCTTCACGGTTGGGATAGGGTTCTTCAGCTTGCTAGCATCCCCCTTTTCCCTCCAAACATAACGATGGTCATTATGGCCAAACAGTTCTATTTTTGTTTCATCGGACCAGAGGATATATTTCTCCAAAAAGTTACATCTTTGTCCCCATGTGCAGTTGCAAACCGTAGTGTCTTTTTTTATTGTGGTTTTGGTGGAGTGGCTTCTTCCTTGCTGAGCGGCCTTTCAGGGTATGTCGATATAGAACTCGTTTTACTGTGGGTTAGATGCTTTTGTACCTGTTTCCTCCAGCATCTTCACAAGGTCCGTTGCTGTTGTTCTGGGATTGATTTGCACTTTTCGCTAGGAGACAGAACACGTCTCCTTCCTGAGCGGTATGACGGCTGTGTGGTCCCATGGTGTTTATACGTGCGTACTATTGTTTGTACAGATGAACGTGGTACCTTCAGGTGTTTGGAAATTGCTCCCAAGGATGAACCAGATTTATGGAGGTCAAGTTTCTGAGGTCTTGGCTAATTTATTTTGATTTTCCCATGATGTCAAGCAAAGAGTCAATATGTTGGAAGGTAGGCCTTGAAATACATTCACAGGTACACCTCCAATTGACTCAAATGATGTCAATTAGCCATCAGAACCTTCTAAAGCCATGACATAATTTTCTGGAATTTTCCAAGCTGTTTGAAGGCACAGTCAACTTATGTATGTAAACTTCTGAACCACTGGAATTGTGGTAAAGCAAAATAATCCATCTGTCAACAATTGTTGGAAAAATTATTTGTGTCATGCAAAAGTAGATATCCTAACCGACTTACCAAAACTATAGTTTGTTAACAATAAATTTATGGAGTGGTTGAAAAATTTGTTTTAATGACTCCAGCCTAAATGTATGTAAACCTCCGACCTCAACTGTATGTACAAATATTGATATAATAACCATCATATCGTAGTAAACTTGGAGTCACGCGATGATATTTAGTGTGGTCCTCCCACTACGACTAGGAAAACCATGCAGTTTATTAGGCTACAGATGAAATAAGTTAAGACGAACTTCACAGAGTGGTGAAAGTGTATGGTGATGAGCTTGATTCTCGTTTCTAATAAGTATCAAGGGTCTTATTCTAGTGACATGATGATCGATGATTCAAATAAAAATAATAATCTCACTCTTTTTTTCCATAACAATCTTATCATGTAGGTAGCCTACCCACACTATATCTACAACCTGTGGGCTAGAGCACACGTGCCACGACCAGTGTGCACATTCGCTATATAACGCAAACAACACAAGAACAGCCCAAATAAGCAAAGATAAATGACAGTCCATCATTACTTTAAGACATAAAGGTCAGTCAATCTGGAAAATTTCAAGAACTTCTAAAGTTTCTTCAAGTTTAGTCACAAAAACTATCAAGCGCTATGATGAAACTGGTTCTCATGAGGACCGCCACAGGAAAGGAAGACCCAGAGTTACCTTAACTGTACATCAGATTGCAGCCCAAATACATTCTTAACAGAGTTCAAGTAACAGACACATCTCAACATCAACTGTTCAGAGGAGACAGCATGAATCGGGCCTTTATGGTCAAATTGCTGCAAAGATACCACTACTAAAGGACACCAATAAGAAGAAGAGACTTGATTGGGGCAAGAAACACAAACAATGAACACTAGACCAGTGGAAATCTGTCCTTTGGTCTGATGAGTCCAAATTTTAGATTTTTTTCTCCAACCGGTGTCTTTGTGAGACGCAGCGTAGGTGAACGGATGATCTCCACATATGTGTTTCCCACGGTGAGGCATGGAGGAGGAGGTTTGATGGTGTGGTGGTGCTTTGTTTGTGACACTGTCAGTAATTTATTTAGAATTCTAGGCACACTTAACCAGCATGGCTACCACAACATTCTGCAGCGATACGCCATCCCATCTGGTTTATCGCTTAGTGGGACTATCATTTGTTTTTCGATAGTACAATGACCAAACACACCTCCAGGCTGTGTAAGGGCTATTTGACCAAAAAGGAGAGTGATAGAGTGCTGCATATGATGACATGGCCTCCACAGTCACCCGACCTCAACCAAATTGAGGTAGTTTGGGATGAGATGGACTGCAGAGTGAAGGAAAAACAGCCAACAAGTGCTCAGCATATATGGGAACTCCTTCAAGACTGTTGGAAAAGCATTCCTCATGAAGCTGGTTGACAGAATGCCAAGGGTTAGCAAATCTGCCATCAAGGCAAAGGGTGGCTACTTTGAAGAATCTAAAATCTAAAATCTATTTTGATTTGCTTAACACTTTTTGGTTACATATGTGTAATTTCATAGTTTTGATGTTTTAACTATTATTCTACAATGTAGAAAATACAAAAAAATTAAGAAAAACCCTTGAAAGAGTAGGTGTGCTCAAACCACATGGGCGCAACTTTGGTTTTAGAAGTGGGGGGGACATAACTATATATATTGAAGAAAAAAAAGTTTAATCCAGTTGGATAAACACTCCAAATAGCCTACCCGACAGCACACTGGTGCCTAGTTTTGTATCACATTCCAATGATAAACCTGGGGGAGAAATTATATTTCAGAATGTGGGGGGAAAAAGCCCCTCCTACCGTCCCCAGTGAAAGTTGCGCCCCAAACGCAACTTTGCAAGTCTCAGGCAAGGTTGGGACTAACCCCGAGTTACCCCACTCGGGGTAGTCCCAACCTTGCCTGAGACTTTCAAAGTTGCATTTGCTCCCTGAGTCAATGCCTAGGCTTCAGCTTAGCAGGCATTTCTGGTGCCAAGGAGACCTGGGGTCACACTCTGTTGGTTACACTAGTGTCATGACTGTCCTGATCAGGTCAGGTTACAGGAGACCACAACCCTACAGATGATCTCTCAACCCCAACAGAGGAGGAGAGATCTAGGGGTCTGAAGATGTGAGGGTGTTATGACCCCTCACACCCTGGTAAATCTCAGGCCACAGACAAATTCCTTTGTCCTGTTACTATGGAGAACCAGCCTCAGAACATTAAACATTAAATAAAGGGACTTTGGAACAATGGTTTCTGTCAGCCACAATGGTGGTCATGACAATAGATGGAATATGAAAATGTATGTCAATTTTTGTTTTGTTATTAAAGGTTAATAGATGACGTTATTGCGAAAACATTGTAACGTCAACTGTTTACCTAGTATATGTTTGATGTTTATACATTGTACATTGTATGGAAAATGTCCAAAACAAAGAGAATGTTTTGGTAAAGATGAAATGTGAAGTTCATTGTCTAAAATTGGATTTGAGTAAAATCTAGACCTTGCCTCATAACTTGGTACGCCCAGAGAATTGCCCTAAAGGCGGTTACGCCCACTTCTGACACGAGGGTATACAACCTGTGAGTAAAGAATTTACAGAGGAGACTACGTGACCCAAGCTGCAGCCAAGGTCTAAAAAGTCAACGAACCCAGAACGCAACACAAGTTTGAAGACAAAGAAATCTTTTCCTACCCAAGCTACGGAGCTGTGTCTAAGCGGGGGAATTCAAGCTGGATCCCCTAGCATCCAATCCCAGCGAATCGTGGTATCTAAACGGTTTCATTCCTATGCTGTGAGCTCTGAGCTACAGAGCTGTCTGTCCTCAGAAGACCCCTTCCAGAGCAAGGGTGAGGGAACAGACTCCTAAGCCAAAAGGACACTGACATCGTGAGGACGACCAGAAAGGTGCGCCGGAGAAGTGAGTCATCGAGCAGCCTGAACGGTCCCCTGAACGGTCCATGCAGAGAATCGTCGGAGATCATCCCCACGTAATTACATCATTATATTCTGACCCATAAGAACGGCAGTTTGGGGCAAGGCTAGGGGTAGAATAGCATAGCTGACAAATTCACCCAAATGTATATTTCTCGTGTACTTTCTTTTTTGTCTCTCTCTTTGAAATCGTCATTTTGGGTAACACGCGCCATAGTGTGTTGGCCCGTTATACTAACTTCTAATCAATAGCCTATAATGTATTTTGTCTATGTGTATCTTTTATCATCATTTTAGCTTTATAGTAAATAAATATTCAACTAAGATTGGTGTGGTACGTACTCATTGGTGAGACCCGGGACCGTGCAGATTCACGGACTATACAATGTTCAGAACGAGATTGTAGAGGTAACTGGTTAATTAGCGGCTGTTGTAAAATCGATATTCTGATATTCTTTGAGTTAATTTGGGAAATAGAAACTCAATAAAAACTAGTTTTCCCATGGTGCCCCAGGTTAATGAGTTAATAATTGTTTGAATCCGTTAATCACGCTATTAGAAACTTTTAATCATTTGATGAGCAACAGTCGTCATATTAACTAATACAACGTCACGACACTAGTCTACGATCAATTCAAAGAGGGTCCAACATGGCTAGGATGTACTACTGCATGAGGGTGTGGCGTTTCTGACTCTCCTGGTTCACACCATTTAGCATACACTTTGAAAATGAACATGGAAATAGAAAAGAAAAAATGCTGAATTGGGTTGTTGGAAAAAGAAAACAGACACTTTCAATTTCACTTTGCACATTGCATTTCCAATTTACAACGGCATTTTCCATTTACCATGTTCATTTCGATTTTTCTGTTTACCACTTCCAATTTTTTTATTAACAATTTTCTATTTTCATTTTTAACTTTGCAATTGAATTGTGGAATGAATCATGCACACTGATATAAATATATAAATTAATTTATCATTTTCACGTTCCTATTTACCATTTAAGCATTTCGTTTTTAAAGTGGCACTGATCATCCTCCAAACATTTGGAACTATTAACCTGTCTTTGAGTGTGATTCACAACATATCTTTATTTGGAGATCACTATAAATGCATAAAAGTGATCAACTGTCACAAACTGTTAGCCTACTTTTGTATTTACATGGAATGTCCTACAACGCCCTCTGCTGAAGTGCACATACTGTCATTTGATACACCGCCGACAATCATGCTATTTTGCACAGGAGATTTGTTTTCCTTCCTCCCATTCGTCGGTAAATATTCCTTGGCAGCCGAATCCGTTGCAGCCAGGAAAACGATTCCATCCAATGTCCATGAAATAATCCAATCTCCTAGAGAGGTAATGTCTGCTCTACTGTAGGGTACAAATGAAGTGGAATATACAAATACAGCCAAACGGTAGACAACACAAGTCGCCAACCATTTACATCGACCAAAATGGCTTCTACAATCAGTAAAGGTTGACTTTGGGTAATATTTAAGTCCATGAGCTCCTAGAGGTAAAGAATGCATTTTTTTTTATGAGTAAGGTTCTTATGAAATGTCCATGAAAAGGGGATTAGTTACAATTCATGAGTCAAGCTCTGGTTATACCAATTGCTTTACATATTTAAGTCTGAGTTTCCTTCTGACAGAGCAGCCAGCTTAAACTCAAAGGGGATTGAAGCTTTGGAAAATTGAAGTGACTGTTAAAAGTAGACTTTGAGTGATGTTAGTTTCCAAAACACATTTACTCATCCTCGTGTAACACAGTAAAATAGGTGTGAAGCATGACAATGTATAAAACCCCATTTTACCACTGTCTCCTATGATGCATTGTGCATCCTTTGATGCTGTGTTTTGCATCATATAGGTATGATTTCTTTATTTTGGAAGACACATATCTTGAAAACTTGATTGCTAACTAGCAAAATGTTTGTGGACTATGTCAATAATGGACTAATGAAACAAATACCAAAAGATCAATTTTAGGTGTATTTTTCCTTTAAGTTGCAGTGGAGCACCTACATTAGCAAAAAATTACAAAGGTAGACTATACACCTTGGGTTAAAATGTGGCTTAAAATGAACCATGACTGATATTTGCACTCCTATCAAGCATATTTTAGTTACTGAAAATGTAATTTTATCCCAACAGGCTCAACTCCAAATGCGATTCTTTCAGAACACCACGACTAGCCTTTAAATGTTGAAAATATATTTCTAGCTCAGCTTGTTTTTTTTTTACACAGAGTTTTCTGGTTGTCAAACCAATAACAGTTGCGGTTTCCTAAAGACTCAACATGTTGCTATAGGAAACTCCAAAACCCAAATCCTAGTATTTTCCAGATATTTTCATTTTCTTATGCAGCCACGATGAAGAAAGAAAAAGAAAAACAAGCTTAAAGGACTGCTGAAGAGGGATAAAAAAGAAGGAATTCCTTTCAGGTCATATCTTATACGGCACACAAACGCTACATCCAGGGACGCATTCCAAGTAAACCGTCACGCAATATCTCTTGCTAAAATCAACGCCATAGTGCTGTACCGTACATGTCCACTAGGTTTACATTTGGTGACATTCAGTGTACCTCTTTGAGGCTTGTCATAATAACACACTGATGTTTCTGCACACTACATGTTCAAAAATACTGACATTACCTCCACTCAGAGCCCCCTCACGTTACTCTGTTATGCAGCCTATTAGTAATAGAAATAAATCGATGCAGTTCTTGCAAAAACAATAACGACAAAAAAAATCCATGCAGCTCTATGCAAATGTACTATGGACTACTCTCTGCTGTATCTAAAACATCTCATGATACAAAGCTTATTACATGGTATTGTTTTATACGGCATCTTACTGATATGAAAAGCACAGCCATAGAATGTGGAGTAACGTTGTCATCTGCTGTTTGGAGTCATGTTGCATGAATACACCTGACCTCATCTTTTGTGTCTGTGAGGGACACAAAGATGATTAAACACAATCTTAAAATAAAATGGAAAGATATCCGTTTCAACAACTATGCTTTTATAGGCTTGCTTTATATGTGATTATGATACAAGGTTTTCTCTGAGCCTTACAAAGTAAGTCACTAACATAATACTTAATAGCAGACTTTTATTTGCTAACGCACGGATAGAGCAGTATCAGATGAATGCTGGCGTGGAACTGGATAGTTGACGCGATGCCCCCTTTTCTCACAAATATAACTTAACTTTGTTAAAAATTTTAACATATTACTAAAAGCTTTGATTTTTAACTTGGATCATGACTGTATTCATGCAATGTATTATTTGCTTTCTTACTATTTTGAACCAGACGTGGTAATTGTCTAATGGTGTAACTGTCCCAGGTAAGGTTGCGGAACTTTGAACTAAGTGAATTAATGGATGAAAAAAATATTCCCTTCACCTACAACAACGGTACTTATGACACAGATGTGTATTTCAAGAAACAGTAGTCCCCAAGTCCATTCATCATATTTAAAAATGGTTCTGATTGATTAAATGTTGTCCCCAAAAGCAATGTCCACTTGGTGTGACACAATTCTGTGATTAAACAATGAGCCAGCATTTGGGCACCATTGTGTGGGGAGGGTTCTCTTGCAATGAGGAAGTACTGAAGACATTGCTGAAGCCCATGCTCTGAAAAGATTGTAAACTTAGTCAGAAATCTTCAACATAAATACTGCACTTTTCTGCAATTGCCATAAAAGGGGTAATTTTCTTAGACCTTTGGTTTGATTGAAAATTGGTCGGTTTAATTGAAAATAATATTTCTTTTGACAGTTGAAGTATAAAAAGCAACATGCTGTGGTGAAATCAAATGGTATACTTACTGTTAACAATAAGGCCAAAAAAAGACCATACAATCTGAGATTTCCACTGACCTCTGGTTCTGTCTCTGCCGCCTGGGAAGGGACTGGTTCTTTTACCTGGCCGTAGGGATGGTGCAGGCAGATATTGGGGACTGTCTGTGGTGCTCCCATTCCTGGTTCTCACTCCCTGCATTAGATCATTCATCCCCTTGATGCCTCTCTGTCGGTCCCACCAGTCTGTCTCAGTGGTCCTCCGATTGGTGTTCTGGCAAGAGACATGGCACTCCTAGGCAATGATGTCTAGGTGTGCCATGGCTTCGTTGCCTAGGTGTTGTGTTTCTCAAACCCTGTCATTGGCTCCATTGTGTGGTATCCTCCAACAGAACACCTCTCTTGAGCGGCTCCTTGGCTCCTCCTCACACTGTGGCCAGGTACACCTCAATGTTGTGGGTGTCTACCTGAGTGATCCTGTCAGCAACATATTCTTGTCTCAAGGATGTGCAAGTGCAAGTCTTAGTACACACGGTTGTTACAGTGAAACTGGTAATGGCTCATTAAATCAGTTATGGTTCCTTTGATTGCAACAACGTTACTTGGATAACTGAGGAAATTCTAGAGCTAATACATGCCAATGAGCGCTGACCTTCGGGGATACGTGCATTTATCAGACCCACGACTAGGGCTGTGGCGTTCACAAAATTTCATCAGCCAGTGATTGTCAAGCAAATAACTGTCGGTCTCACGGTAATTTACCGTTCATTAACATAAACACATTTAGTATCTCCTGGCTTCCACACAAGCCACTGATGCAGACCTTTGGAACATCTACATTTAAAAAAGTAAAATAAATCCATGTAATATATCCTACACCTTCACGATAAATTCATGTTTTTGTGTTAGACAGGTCTAAACAAACATGATATAAAGAAAATGCAGTCTATTTCAGAAGAACAGAATAGCGTACTCTGAGTTGTTCTTATGTTAGGTCCTGATCTGGCTATGCCATATGGCTGTGGGCTACACTAGTTCATTTAGCAGACAAGATTTGCTTAGAATTCCATGGCATTATTTTAGATTATTTTATAGTATGAAGAATACAATTGAACAAAGCTGAATAAAAGTGAAAGGATATTTTCTCCAAACGATTTAAGGGAGTGCACACTATTCTATATTGAACTGTTAACAAATAAATAGGTACTCCCATATGCTTAATTTAGCATTATTAATGTAACTTTAGATGTCAGAGTGATTAGAGGGCTGAGTACCAGGCAGTTAGCAAGTTTGGTAGGATACTAATGACCATCAGCAGCATCAGAGCTTGGAGAAACCTAATTACCGTGACTAAACAGTCACGTGGAATTTAACTGCCTTCATGACTGGTGACCTCCAGTGTGGCGGTAATATGGTCACCGCAACAGATCTACCCAAAACCCATGCGGGGTTGGTCTCTGGCATCATGGTTTTGTTGACCCCAATAGCGGCGCTGAAGTCTCATTCGAATGTGTGCCCTATCAACTTTCAATGGTACTTTCTGTGCATACCATGTTGACTACGGGTAACAGGGAATCAGGGTTCGATTCCAGGGAGGAAGCCTAAGAAATGGCTACCACATCCAAGGAAGGCACCAGGCATGTAAATTACCCACTCCGACTCGGGGAGGGGAGTGACAAAAAATAATAATACAGGGCTCTTTCGAGGCCCTGTAACTGGAATGAATACCCTTAAATAATTGAATGAGGATCCATTATTGATGTTTAGAAGTTGCATATACAAATGGTTCAATTATTTTGGAAAGTGTTAAAATTTGACTGCCTCTATTGTTCATCAGTATGACATAATGTCCAATAGGGTGACGCCAAATGAACATAAAGAAAGGTGTCTTGAACAAAACGTTTAAATAATTGTGAAGCTTGAGGCAGGTAACATCATGATACGCAACTAAGCTAATTGTTTTTTTAAAATCTAGGTTTAATAAAATTACTCAAAATGTAATTGGGAGACACTTGGTTATCATCATTATTCAAGTAAATTGTGTTTTTCAATTGAAATTCCAGAATCAGATTACTGATTTAAAGACAGAAGTAACTAATAATGACTAAACATAATGTTCTTGCCTATTTGGGAACCATTATACCTATGCAGTGCATTCTGAAAGTATTCAGACCCCTTCCCTTTTTCCACATGATGTTACTTTACAGCCTTATTCTAAAATGGATTAAATAAATTATTTTCCTCATCAATCTACACACAATAACCCATAATGACAACGTTTTTAGAAATGTTTGCAAAAATGTAAAAAAACAGAAATACCTTATTTACAGAAGTACTCAGACGCTTTGCTATGAGACTCGAAATTGAGCTCAGGTGCATCCTGCATCTTGAAAAGCGGTGATGTCGAGGTGCGTGAAATAAGTAATAGGGCAGATATATGTTTGGTGCTGTCAATAATTGATGCTGTGAAATTTGGGGAATAGCTCTCAGATTAGCAAATGCTGTCATGATCACTTGGTTGGTACAGGTGAGCACATCAGTGGTGGAGTTTGAATGTTTGCTCTCTGTCTCATGGCAATGGTTGCAGTTTTTAGCTGTATATAGTCAGCTAGCTAACTAGTTGGTTGTTTTGTCTTGTTTCTACCGATGTAATTCACGTGGAAACGGACCAAGCTGCTTGCTATAGCTAGCTAGCTAGTTAGTCTGTCAGGCATGAAAAGATGTGTGTAGCGGGAATTTGGGATGCACTCACGAAGCGTCAACCTCAGCTATCACTGGATACAGCCTCTTTCACAGTGAAAAGTCGTGTCCGCCTCGGTGCCATCCTTTTCAAGAAGCGAGTCTTTAAAAAAAAAAGAAAACGACTGCATACCCTGTTTCCGGTTTCTGGTTGATAACAACAGCTCTGCAAATACCACAACAGGTTGTTTGCAAGTAAATTTTGCCATATTGACAGATATTATTGTTTGAAAAACAAGGCTGTTCGCGGTGTCTACAGTAATTTTTTTAAAGGCTGTCGATGGCTGCTATGGGTTCTAAAGAGTTCAATTGTATCAGTTTTTTTAATCAAAGGTGGCAACATAACATTTTGAATTGTTTAGACAGTTTATTGCAACTATATGTTTTTTTACTTACATTTTTGAATGAATTTTTTTGATGGCCATAATGTCAACTACTATCAAAATCTCAATATATCAACCCTTTAGAGTTGACCTTACAGATGTACTTGATAATATGCACACCTATATAGAACCTTTTCGTTCTTTGGTTAAAATGGAAGACCCCTTTTCATAAAAAGGGACTAGCTACGTTGCCGCTGAGCCCAAATATCATTGCTACTGATGTCAGCAAATGCATGTAAGTTGGTCTTCTGCATCATAATAATTATGTCAGCACAGCATTTTTCCTTCATTCTTGCAGGTGTAAGATTGACTCATGTTTATGCTGCTATTTTCTTCTTCTCAGGAACCAGCCAGGAAATAACCCATACAGTACTGTCCACAAAGAATCTATAAACCCTCTGAAGGCATTCAGAGTTACCAAGATTGGCATGGGCCATCATTCAAACAAAGTGCCTCCCTGCCCACCAGTGCATATTTCCAAACAATGTTTGCATTCCCTAAACTGGTTGTTTGAGTGTGACTATAATGACAATAGCATATCAAAACTATGTTGGTATTCTTTTGTGCATTATTTTATTATTCAATATATATTTTTCTTATTAACATTACTATTCTATTAGTAGTAGCCATAATTCATAAATGGCACCGTAAAGGGTTCTATATGAAACCATTTGGTTTGGTGAAGAAGAACCCGCAGGGTTTTATTTGGGTCAGTGAAGAAGAACCCTACAAAAGAGTTCCATATATGATACCATTTCTGGTTCTATATGGAACTCCTTTTCTGCAAGTGTGCCATTCTGCCAATCAATGGCTCCAAATTCCTCCATTTATGATAACTGTCACGCCTGCTCCTGCTCCCCCTCTCTGGCCCTCGAGGGCACCAGGCTGCCCTTCATTACGCACACCTGTCACCATCATTACGCGCATCAGCGCTCATTGGACTCACCTGGACTCCTTCACGTTGTTGACTGCCCCCTCTATTTCTGTCTGTTCCTCAGCTTTGTTCCCCTTATCAGCATTATTGTCGGGATGTTGTTTTGTTCCCCCCGTCCAGACGCTGTTCTTGTTTTGTTTGATGTCCGTTTTCCATTAAATGTTCACTGCCTGTACTTGCTTCTCATCTCCAGCGTCGGTCCTTACAGAATTCTGATTCCACTATTTGAAGCATCAGGGAGTTCTTGTTTTTTTGTTTTTGGTGGTGACATCGGGTCTGGGTGCGGACGCCGATGGAACCGGGGGTGCTTCAGCTGGCTTGTCGGACTTCCGCGCCTGAGCTGGCTTCAGAGGTTTCCTTACATCGGTTGGCTCGGCAGGCTCCAATCCCATGTCATGCCTCAGCTGGCTCGTCGGGCTCCCAAGCCCCAGCTGGCCCATCAGACTCCCACGCCTCAGCGGGATCATCAGGCTCCCACGCCTCAGCCGGCTCGTACGGCTCCCACACCTCAGCCGTCTCGTCCGGCTTCTACGCCTCAGTGGGCTTGTCCAGCATCCATGCCTCGTCTGGCCCGTCAGGCTCGCCCAGGTGGGACGCAGGGTGGTGCCCCTAGAGGGGGAGGTAGTGTCATGCCTGCTCCCGCTCCCCCTCTCTGGCGCGTTCGAGGGTGCCAGGCTGCCCTTCATTACGCACACCTGTCACAATCATTATGCGCATCTGTGCTCATTGTACTCACCTGGACTCCTTCACATTTTTGATTGCCCCCTCTGTATCTGTCTGTTCCTCAGTTTTGTTCCCCGTGTCGACATTATTGTCGTAATGTTGTTTTGTTCCCCCTGTCCAGACACTGTCCTTCCTCTGTTTGATGTCTGTTTTCCATTAAATGTTCACTCCCTGTACTTTCTTCTTGTCTCCAGCATCAGTCCTTACAGATAACCATCAGTTGATTTGGTATTGCACACACTTACACCCATACAATCCAACATACATTGTCCTGAACTGAACATGCTAACATTTACATTACATTTTTGTCATTTAGCAGACACTGTTATTCAGAGCGACTTACAGTGAGTGCAATCATCTTAAGATAGCTAGGTGAGACAACCACATACTGAGAGTGTCTGACACACTTAAACTCAATTTTATCTCACTGTTGGTAAGGTAATGCTTTCCCTTTGAGTTCTAATCCTGTTTACCTTAAAGATTATGTCTCTGTCATAGCTCCCAGTCCTGAGACCAGCTTTATCAGTACTGAACCTTGACTATTCATGTGCATTAGCAGGCAAAGTAGCTTGTGCTATTTTGCAGATTGTGAGTGCTTGTGAGTGCTTTAACCTGGGTCTTCTGTACCCTGCATCTTTTGAAATCCACTACTTATTCTCTTGAATATATATATATTTTTTTTAAATCACAAATATTTGCTGACGTTTTGTGTGGACATGAGATCAGGACTTGGTTACTTCCATAATTCTAAGAGAGATTTAATGTTTTACCAATCACCGATTTCAACACATCTCAACCATTCCAAACTATTTTCAACAACCAACAACAGAATTTGACTCCGACAAACAATCTTTATCACCGACATTATTCCATATTGCATTTGCCTGGACTTCCTCCTCGAAACATTGAGTCTCATTTGTGTATATGCAGTGATCTTTCACCACTTCTGTGGTTATCTGTGAGAAATCTGGGCCAAATGTTCTCTGGTTCTTAATGCATAAGATTCATTACATGGCCTTAGGATGGGCTGTCTAATCTGTCCCTACTTGAATTAACTGATCTCCATCTAACAGCTATTTAAATATTGTCAAGAATAAGACTGCTATATGATTTAAGATTGACAGTGGATGGTGGTGGGGGAACTCCATTGAAATCCAAGAAAAGCATGACTGGGTCGTGAAGGCCAATATAAATGGTGCAATAATCAGTAATTGTCACAGATCATCATTTTTTATTGTGGCATCTGGGAATCTGGTCAATGGTCCTATTCTTAATATACTGTACAGTGCCTTCAGAAAGTATTCATACCCCTTATTCAACGTCTTGTGTTACAGGCTGAATTCCAAATGTATTGAATATATTTTTCTCACCCATGTACACACAATACCCCAAAATGACAAAGTGAAAACATGTTTTTAGAAAGTTTAGCAAATTTATTGAAAATGAAATACAGAAATATCAAATGTACATCAATATTCACACCCCTGAGTGTGACAATACATGTTAGAATCACCTTTGGTAGTGATTACTGCTTTGAGTCTTTCTGGGTAAGTCCTTAAGAGCGTGCACAGCTGGATTGTACAATATTTGCCCATTATTATTCTTAACATTCTTCAAGCTCTGTCAAATTGTTTGTTGATCATTGCTGTACCCCCCTTTCGACCCCTAATGTTTAATTGTCAAAGACTCCAGCCACCCTAGTCATAGACTGTTCTCTCTGCTACCACACGGCAAGCGGTACCGGAGCGCCAACTCTAGGTCCAAGAGGCTTCTAAAACAGCTTCTACCCCCAAGCCATAAGACTCCTGAACATATAATCAAATGGCTACCAATACTATTTGCATATCCCCGCCCCTTTTACACCACTGATACTCTCTGTTGTTATCGTCTATGCATGGTTACTTTAATAACTCTACCTACATGTACATATTAACTCAATTACCTTGACTAACCGATGCCCCCACACATTGACTGTACTGGTAGCCCCCTGTGTATAGTCTCACTATTGTTATTTTACTGCTGTTCCTTATTTACTTCTTACTTTTATTTCTTATTCTTATTTGTACTGCATTGTTGGTTATGGGCTCGTAAGTAACCATTTCACTGTAAGGTCTACCCCGGCACATGTGGCTAATACAATTTGATTTGACAACAATTTTCAAGACTTGTCATAGATTTTCAAAAATATTTCAGTCAAAACTGTAGCTCGGCCACTCAGGAACATTCACATAGAACTGATTTGGCCTTGTGTTTTAGGTTATTGTCCTGCTGAAAGGGGAATTTAAACTCCCTGGTCTTTGTGGTTGAATCTGTGCTTGCAATTCACCACTCGACTGAGGGACCTTAATTGTATGTGCAGGGTACAGAGATGGGGAAGTCATTAAAAAAATCATGGTTAACTACTATTATTGAACACAGAATGAGTCCATGCAAGTTACATGATTTGTTAAGCACATGTTTACTCCCAAACTTATTTAGGCTTGCCATAACAAAGGAGTTGAATACTTATTGACTCAAGACATTTCAGCTTTTCGTTTTTTATTAATTAAAAATATTTTACAAGCAAATATTCAACTTTAACATTATGTGGTATTGTGTGTACTGTAGATCAGAGACACAAAATCAAAATGTAATCCATTTTAAATTCAGGCCATAAGACAAAAATAAACTTGGTTAAAAGGCTTGTGTATTACACTCTATGACACTTATACTGTATACCTAAACTCTGTCAGTGAAGAACATAACCCCAACTGGAGGTCTGCATCATATCTCTTCACAGTGTTACTGTGACAACAACCTTTTTGAAGGTATAGTATTGTAATGTCCCTCTCAGGATATGAATAAGCAATAATCACGATAAGACGTCGGTACTATTAATTCAGTTCATGATCGACATGCAATACTGATGGTATACAGTGATGAAAAAATAATTAGTTAAGAGATCAAAAGATCAATTCTCTGTGTTATTTAAGACATACGGTACCTTTGTGCAACATAACGTGACAGAGGACATTTTAAGTACACTTCTACTTTCATTCCAGACCTGCTTCTATTTTCAGGCGGCCTAGCGTCTGCTATGAAATCCCTGGGTATTCCACAGAGTTAGAGCAGTTCTCAGGAGATTAATGTCCATATCCAGACACTTACCTGTCAGCCAGCCTGATACGATTATTCCAATGTGTGGCTGGCTGGAATGCACTTCCTCTACTATGGTGTAGTCTTCCTGTGTCATGCCTCGTCTTGAAAATGTCATCTGCCATGTGGTACACATAACTTCATGTATCGTTTGCTGACCTTAACATCATATTGAAAATGTTCCCCGGCACATTATGAAGTACATTCCTGTGTGTGCGCCGATCAATTTGTCTCTTGTCACGTTGACGTGCAATATGTCCTAAATAAATAAATACAATATCAGATATCAGCATGCCAATATCATGCATTCAACATGACATTGTTTGTCAGGAGGAAACAACAATTAGACAAATATTTAACTGGATTCAAAACGGTTCCGTGGATTTCCTTTGTCCCCCGCTATTCCGATTACTGAATGTTTACCTCTGAATTTACCATTCTAATTGCTTGTTGCAAGTCAATTTGTTTTCTGAGAAAGTTGTTCTAATTGGAAAAAAATTACGAGAGCCTTCAATCATATGGTAGCAGTGTAGTGTTCAACAGAGTTCATACAGGGGACCTGACCTCTGAAAAAATGGAACATTTTGAAGGTTGATTTTCCTGTATCTGAAAAATAATCAATCATTTCTGTATTCATGAGAGGTTAACCTTGAGTTATTGATAATTAACCATCATTGTGCACAAGACTTTGAATGGATTGTCTCCAGGCAACCATATAGATTGGAAGCAGGATATTTGTTTCATGTGGGGAAGGTATATCCACACAATACCCATACGTTCAGCAGTATTGAGCTGCTTACAAATACCACCCTGGGTTAGCATGAAGGGAGACATTATTTCCTCTTGATACTTCTCAATGTTTTGACATCAGTGCATCTGATAATAGGGCAATATTAGCAAGAGCATGAAGGTAAGCAATATGTTCTGGTCTAACCCAAGTAAGGTTCAGTGATATTCTCGATTGACATAGCAGTTAACCCTAATGTCCTCTAAACCATTATGTAATCATGACGTGTTGGGGGGGGGGGGGGGGGGGGAGCACTCTGGAAAGCACTGGACAACGTTTTGTGGGTGCAACTGCCACTTTCATTAGTAGGGTCAGTGTCCACTGCAAGTTGCAGTGCATCAAATCAAAATCAGGTAATTCAATTCTGATTAAACCAATCTAAATTGCATGCACGAACAGACACTGCAGGATTTGTATTTGTAAATGTTATGCTGAGCAAGGACCAAAGCATTCAGTTAAATGTTGATTGTGTTAAAAAAAAACTTGGCAAGGGAAAACACAGCAACCATTGCTGTCTGTCAGTGTTGTGAGCTACATGTTCATGGTAACTGAATGGTAACCATTAGTGCAGAAAAGGGTGTCACACTGACTCCTGTGAATGATGGTTGTCATTCTCCCTGGCACTTTCAAAAGGGCACACACACACCTGGAATGAAACACATTTAAAAATAGACATTTCAATTTGAAACATTTTATTCATTTTCAATTACATCTCACAGAGATACATTTCGTTTGTTAATACAATAGTATTAAAACAGTTATGCAACACCTATCAAGCACAACTCAGCCACAACTTGAACTATCTTGATTTAAGAACCATGGAGAAAGAGTTGAATTCATCGAAAATGTTTTGAGAAAATCTTCCCCAGGTACTGTATCAATGCACATGAACATGTTTTTCTGTATAGTTCTGCATATTGATCCAAGATGTCTGTGGTGGTCATATTTTTATTGAACCTTTATTTAACTAGTCAAGTCAGTTAAGAACAAATTCTTATTTACAATGACGGCCTACCCAAACCCTCCCCTGACCCGGGCGACGCTGGGCCAATTGTGCGCCGCCCTTCGATACTGTTAAATGTTGACGATAGCATATGTGGATGTTCTTCCCCGGAATCGGCGGAATGTTGATGGCCACCAGACGGATCATACTGTCACTGTGCTTCATTAAGGAATTAAAGGACAACCTCGGAGTGAACCATGGTCGTTCCCACCGTTGACTCATTCTTACAGAACATTTACAATAACAAACAAACAGGTCACAACAAAACACAGGGATGAGGCACACATAGGCAAGGTACTGTATCTCTACCATTAGAAAAGGACATCATGTCATTCTAAACAGAAGCTCGACACAGCCATGGGGGGGAACTAAACATTTTGATTTGTAATTACTGAGGGACATAACAAACATCATTAAGGGGTATGTTTGCGCTTTCATTTGATTACTTTCATATTTCCGCCATATAAATATCTCATGTAGATTGTTCTAAGGATTGACAATCTTCTCATATGTAAAAGCCTATCCTTTCGGCATAAAATCTAGACATAAAACACTCAAAAGCTTGGTTGACAAATGAATTTAAAAAAATGCATACAGTAAGGCAATGCAGCTGCGCTGAATACTCTAAATAGTTAGCTGTTGATTTCACATTCTTGAGAAGTGAAAAGTACACGTAAAACACATCCTTTGCTGAGTACTTGACTCTGAAAGCTAGAGTTCATGAAAGGCAATACATGTTTAAGTCTTATAAAGTCAACTTTGAAAGTATAAAAAACATAACTGCACAAATATTGCATGGAGCTGAGCTGAAATGGCCGTTTGAGTTAAGACCTGAAAAAGAGAAAAACACTCATCAACAAACACATAGTACCTGTGGGATTCATCGTTATGAGACAGAATTTTGTTGAAGGCACTCTGGAAACCTTGAATCGATTGTAGCAAAAGTGAATACTGTGAATGGTGAAAGACAAAAACAGTTCTCTCTTACTGGACATCTTTGGTATCCTGATGGGGCCACTGCTGCTGCCATCCCCTCCATCACTCAGGGCTTTGATCTCAATGAGGTAGTCCTCACCAGAGGGGACCTGCAGTGCCATGCTGGTCCTGTTGGTCTCCACAACGCTGGTCTTCCCAAGCCAGTTCTGACGGTACAGCACCTAGAGACGGGAGAGGGAATATCATGGTATCTGATATCAATAATACAAATTTAAGTGACACAGTAGTTTGACATAAATGAGAAATTAGTCGTTTTTGGATAATGCCACTGTATTGTTTTTGAGGAGCTATTTTTTTGGAAAAAATACAAAAGTATTTTTTTGTGCAGCCAAATAGTCTTAAGAAATTGTATTTGTATTTTTCAGAAGCCCCTTTCCAGAGGATGACATGAATTGCAAATTATAGTGTGAGGTGCTAGTGTGGCCCCCGTGGCGCTCCATGGAGGCTAGTGTCTGAGTGTGAAGCTTCACAGGCACTCAGCTGCTTCCTCACCTTCTCTTTCATATCTCTGAGCCATATCAGATCAATCAATTAGCGAAAGGTGCTCCATTGTAAATGAATACTTTAAAAGAAACCAGGACCTTTTCTGAGTCATAATCCTCTGCTGAATGCTCTCAGAGTTCAGATACTCAAGATGACATGAAACGCTTCCTGTTACGCAGGTTCAAACACTTTTTACTACTGAACATTCAGAGGGATCAAAAGGCAGGAAAGAATGGATCCTCCGGGCGTTCCACCATTAGGGACGCCATTAGGGAAAGTGTTGCCTCAACAGCTATCCACCAGGACACATTTTGTGTGTTTCCATATCAGAACTTGGCAGACCTTCAGTCAAACATACTCAGTGGAAACCCAGAACAATGGAGAAACAGATTTGTTTTGTGTCATAACACCAGGAACCGTCTTTTTAATTTTGCACGGATTGTCCACACAATTTTGCATGGACAATCCATATGTGACACTGGAAGTGCTGAGGTTTATACTTCCACTGCGACCAGGGAGACATTAATAGATAAGACAGCTGTTGAGGTAAACCAACAAACTGCATTTGTTTCCTAGTTTTCAAAGATCCTGCTATTACACTGACAACACTCACCTTGTATCCTGTCACCTCAGACTCATTTCCCATTGCCTTGACATGTTCCCAACTCAAAAAGATCTTGGAGTTTGTCAAGTTCCACTCAATATTCCCTGGAGGTTGACTTGGTGCTGAAAGATATGCAATCATAAAGCCACACAAATTAATCACGTACAATTCTGTCAATAGCTGAAATTACTTCAAAATTACTTTCTCACATTAAACATCCCCATAATCACTGCTGTTTGAAGGAACTACCCACTGGGCACACACTGGTTGAACCAATGTTGTTTCCATGTAGGGATGGGCGATATGGCCAAAATATCGTATCAAGGTATCTCTAAAAAAATGCACGGTATTTTATGTTTTGGAATAACAATAGTTCTATGTTTGCTTTATGGGTAGTGCAGGATCCTAGGGTGGCAACACATACATTCTAAGTGATTTCAATGGGTCTTTATCCATTCTACTTGTTTTATACTGTTCGATTAAACTTTTGCATTTCCTGCGCTCATTTGAGATGTTGCAATTGCGATTTGACTTGCGATTTTGTGCAAAACACTTGGGTGAACTGTTGGTTCCATGGAAATAGAATGATTATTCTAATTCTATAGGCACTTTGCATAGTGTTGTTTGACATGACGCTGAACGTAGATGCCAGGGAGGAGTTATTGTAACAGGGTAGGAACCAAACTGTTGATCATATGTCTCATAGGGGACCCTGTAATCTTTGGATTCATTGCATGTTCTCATATTCATGCTTTGCGTATTCCTCTTTGATTTGTAAGATACTGTTGCACAAACAACATGCTTTACATGATTTAAGTCTACACCATCACTGGTATTATCAGGCTGTTTAGCTAATTACGTTTGCTCTGACTCAGTACATTTATTAGCTAGCTAGCTAGATAGACAGCTAACTAGCGATTAGCAGCTAACAAGATGTAGGCCAAACTTGCTAAAAAAATACAAACTAGCTGTTTGCAGATGTAAGAAACATAAACTAACAATGTAATTATAGAATGCTAGTGTATTTATATTAAGAAGCAAAGTGAAAACGGCATCATAATCATCAACATTGTTGCATGTGCTGCATTGACCATGCAGACTGAACGCAAGTTTCTCGTGGTCGAGGAACAACATTTGCGCTCCTTGAGTAACGATCAGTGTTGCCAACTCCTCAGTAAGGAAAGTAGCTATTGGCTGTCCTAAAAGTCGCTATAAGTCGCTAAATGACATCATCACCTAATTTGCAAACATTTAAATCCCGTTATAGAAGGTAAAGTAAAAACCCAAACCGGTCTGTGCATCAATACCGGTATATAGTAAAATATGGTATACTGCCCAAGCCCTATTTCCACGTCACCAACGTGGAATAGATGTTGAACTGACGTCTGCGCCCAGTGGGTCTAGAAGATAGAAGATAACACAAGAAGGTGGGATAGCTGATTGCTTTGTGATAGAGTTAGTAGTTGAATAATTGCATCTTACTCTGATAAGCTCATAAACACGCCTCCTCTCCCTGAGTTGTCAAGGTAAACAGCATCTTATCACCCATTTTTTATTTATTAAAAAACCCCAGAAGTGACTCTTCTTATCAACTGTATGCAAGAATGTGCTCTGTGTTGCCTTAAAACTGTAGCATTCTCTGTGTTGGTCTTGCCAACCCCAATTGTCTCACCTCTAAGAAGCAGAGGCTACATCATGAAGGTCTGATATCTGATTGGAGGTTAACTTTACAGTAATACTATTGGTCAACAAATCAGGTTTTGAATCCAAACAACTCAGATGCTTATGGAAGATTAAATATTAATTTTTCTATCTCCTATTTGTTCCTGACCTGTGGTGAGACACATTCTTTCTTTCTCTCTCCACACCATGGACTTTTGGGGCATGGCCTTTCAGGCTATGATTTCTGTCTCTCTCACTGACCATGCTTAGAATAATGCCTTGTAATGCTTGTTAATGTCTTGTAACGTAAGCGTTATGCCTTGAATGTGAATCCATTCATTTTACAAAGTAGTTAAATACACTTGTATTTGGAATCCAGTCTCGGACCTTCCTTCATTTGCCTATTACTGTAACTCAACTCTCGCATATTGCTAATAATCTTTATGGAGTCAGATAAACATTTAAATAGGCCAATCGCATAGTCTTATTAGTCGCACGTGATGTATAATATACACATAAAAACATTTCTGGCCACTACACTGCTAATTCACATGTTTGTAGGTATGACATAATCCAATTCCATTCGCTAGTCTTGCAGTTAACATGCAGTCAAAGCTTTACCCAGATGATGATGTTTTGTCTCAGCAGTGCTGTTGATGTAGAGTATTCACAGAGGCTTTAAAGCCATGGAAGTTGTACTGTATACTGCTGCATTCCACCACAATGCCATTCATGTTAACCTCTGCTGGATATACAGGCTTCATATACGTGAAAGCAAACTTGTGGAGAGAAAAATGCTCAAATTGCATGTGACAACTGTTCCATCTTAGAGAATACTCACGTGGTTTCTTGGTGGTGACGTTGACTGCGGGGCTAGAAGGCCCTGCTCCAGCGCTGTTCTGGGCCCTGACTGAGATCAGATACACAGTACTGCCCTTGAGCCCAGAGAGAAGGGCTGCAGGGTCTGTGACCCTCACCATCTCAGCATCACTCTCTTGCATCCCCTCCTCCCAACAAAGGACCTGGAACCAAAGACATGAAGGTTATTCCAGACCTCCCGACAGCATTAAAACAGGATTAGAGACACGTCCAGCACCGTTGTTTGTGGACCTGATAACCAGGTTCACAATGGGGGTCAAGCAACCTGGGCCTTCTCTACAGCCAGACAGTTCTGGGCTATATACTATGGGGAAAATGGGCAAGGATCCTCAGGGTGTTCCGTCATTAGGGACAGTGTTGGTTGTGGAGGAAATTGATATATGATGTTCACACTTGTGAGGGGTGATTTATAGAACACTACTCAGGCAGGGAAGCAGCCAGCGTATTAGGCTCCTTGGGAGACTGGAATAGCTGTGGACAGACCTCTTCACTCTAGATTAGATGGTGAGAAATATACCTTTGTATCCCAAGGTATTTTTCGGGGGAGGGGAAATGTCACGTTTTTGCCATTGGCAGTTCTATTTAAATGCATGCCAACCTACTGCTGAGTCAATCATCGTGAGGATAATACTGTATCTATCATGCTGTTTTCTGCTCTCTACCAGCATCATGATTCTTTGGATATTTTTCATACCTCATATCCAATGATCTTCCAACTGATGGCTGTCTGGGTAATGGGTTCCCAGTACACCTCGATTTCAGAGGCTGACAGCGTCCGGGTCCACACTCTGGACGGGGGTTCAGAGGGCTCTAAGCATGACAAATTTAGACCAAGGACATTATCGAGAATGGTAAACATTCAAGTCAAACTAACCCAAAGCTTCCATTTCATCAGCATCTTGAGAAATAGTCAAAATAACTAACCTTCCTCTGCGGAATACACTACAACCACATGGCTAGACGGGCCTTCTCCTTTGTTGTTGTAGACTCCAACTTTCACCTCAAATTGGGAGAGGGGAGGGACGCTGTCGTTCCTGAAGGTGTATCTTGATGCATCAGGTGAAGCCAGCACAGTCTGCTTCCATGTGCTTGTACCAAGAGGACGAAAAGCCACAACGTATCCAAATTCCTCTCCACTCTGTAGCTCCTCTGGTATTGGCTATGAGACAGAGACAATTTGACTGCATAAATTGTAGCAATTCTTATCCCTTCCCATTGGTTGAACTGAATATCAAATTACTACCTCAACTGGAAGTGTCAAATTCTGAACAGTGAAATACCACAACCCCAACATAATGCATTATATCCAAAGATATACACAGTATATACACATTCTGCATGATAAGTTCATTCCCTTTAAGAAACCCACAGAAACATCCATTCTGAGACATCGTCCTAGATTTATGCACAAACAATTTCCACCATCTCTGCATCTGCATTTTGATTTACACACCAGGGGAGCCATTTGGAACAGGCAAATAGCTAGGCAAGACAGCTCTTCTTTTAATTTAAACCCATTTAATTGAAGTCGCATCGCCGTAGAGAATTCTGTCAAAACCCCATTCATGTCAGAAGAGTGATTTGAAATGTACACATTTGTAGGTATTGTATCTTGTAATTGTCCTTGACATACAAGGAAAAACAAATAAATAATTTTAAAAAGGAAAGAACACTGATCTGTCATAATAAAGATGTATTCTATAAGTCCGTGATGATCAGCAAGCTTACCTCCCATTGGATAACCAGTTCTCCCCGCCTTCCTCCTCCTCCACTCACATTACCTGGTGCTACTTCAGGAACTGGATGGACAAAAAACAACAACAGTGTCCAACATAAGTTTGTGTATTCCTCGGAGCAAAGGCATGTATTTGAATCCCTACTACTCCGAAACCCTACGGAAGCCTTGATGTCACTATCATAGTGCCCCTCATCCTTGTACGGTTTCAAAGCAAAGGCTTAGCTTTTTGATGTAATTAAATTAGGGTTGATACTGGCACGAGCGCCAGTGCACGCTACTGCTGTTACTACAGTGTATCGCACTGCAGGAATACTCTTCCCTTGTGATTCAGTGGGCCAGGCGGAAGCACTCTGCTAACCCACTCAGAATAGACACTTTCAAGTCATTGCCTTATGGCAGGCGTGGGTATTTCACACGGCTCCTGTTGATGTTGCTGACATGAATTAATCATGGCAGAAATTCCTGAGTGCTGATGTGAACAGCGTCGGAATGCTATAAAAGGTATGATGCCTCCTGCTCGAGTAGTTCTAATCTGACAAGCAAAAGTTTCGAGTGTCAATATCCACATGGATAGATAGGCCACGTGGCCTAAACACACAAATAAATTATCTCTCACTTTCTTTTCCTATTAGGTCAATTATTAACATCTGTCTCTGTGTCAGTCAAATTGGAACAGAAGCTGATTCTGTCTTCATTACACGTAATTAGCGATGAGAAAGGCACAATAACCAGTGGACTGGCGTGAAAAGTGTATGTGGGTTCTACATGGTGAAATTCATCAGGGGCTGAACGGAACACTCCATGCAAAATGAAACTAATCAGACCGTTAAATTACATTTCCACCGTGGGGTTGATAGATTCACCACAAGAGGAAAAAGAGAAATGAGAATGTACCTGCCGCTTTTGTTCGAATCTGCTTGGATTGCATGCTGGGCTCTCCAACACCCACATTGTTGCTAGCCACCACCCTGAATTCGTAATCCACCCAGGGGTTCAAATCTATCACCGTTGCATGAAACATCTGTCCAGGCACAGAATCAGGAACTAGGATTAAAGAATTTAGAATTTAAATACATATTGATTCTCATCCACCAACAAAACACATTCATGTTATCAAAGACTGCCTGTGATACAATTAATGTCAATATAACTTATCCAAGAAGGCCCCCAAGATAACGAATGATTAAAGATAAATACTCCTGTTCACATCATTCATCCCCAAAGATGACTATTCCCACAGTATTCTGATAGTACAGACATTTTAAAGGGGAAATTACAAACATCAGAAGCCTTTTTAAACCTTAAATACACTACACGTTCTACATTTCCTGCATTGCAAGAACGTTCTCCTGCAACAGGGTGATCAAATTAAGATCCTACATCTGTAAACAGTGTCTGTGAGGGATGGGCTGGCATTGTAGCTACCTGTCCTGACGGCCTGCCAGCCTATGGAGAAGGGGGTCCTGGCCTGGATGCTGTATGTGGTGACAGGGCTGTGGTGGTCAGGCCCAGACTCCCAGGAGAGCTGGGCAGTGGAGTCAGTGATTTCCCCCACAATAAGGCCCTCTGGGGCACCGGGAGGCCCTGAAATAACCAGCAGCACAGGCACAGAACAGGGAGACAAGGACAACCACTGTCAAATAGTTCTATTGTGTCAGCCAAAAAAAGGATGGCAAGGTTAGAGCAGTCTGCCCACAAAAGAGAGAGACATTTAATATTTCACACAGCAGAGATAAAGATCCTTCCGTTGATGAGGGGAAATACAAAAGGATTCAAAAACGAAGGAGAAGAGGAAAATTTATGCATTGATTTTCAGATGCTCCTGTAGTCATTATTTAACACTGAATGAATGTCACCCAGAATAGTTGGCTGAAGTAAAGGGAATTAATAGAACGGGTGATCATGTCTGAGGTTGTCTAATTCCTCTTTAGATGAGTGCTACCCTAGATATGGTATATCTCTATGGGTGCTACAGTATGCCAGTAAACCAAAGTATCATCACAGGGAGGAAGTGCGTGCATACCTCTAACAATCAGGTGGGCTGCTGCTGAGACACTGTCCACCACAGTGTGTACCATGCACACATACTTCCCAGAATGCTTTAGCTGAATATTCCTGACCATCAGATCACCAGCTGATCCCTGATGACAATAGAACAGAAAAAGTGTGCAATTTATCAACAATACTAGTGTCTCAAAATACAGTCATTCAATGTATATTGTTTTCCAGCTGTGTAGCACCTTTCGTACCACTTATACAGTATACATTATGATAGATTTTTTTTTTATCCCAAGTATGCTTTTGCAGTAAGCAGTGAGAGAAAAGAGCAGGTAGGAACATTGGAGTGACACTGATTTCAACACTCCTTGTGTTAAAAACAAAAAACACTTCCTGAAGTTTAAGAGCTCTGCCAAATGATGCTCACAGTGAAAATGTCAGTGTTATACAGGCCGTTTTAGTGCAGGGTCTTTGTGTGCTCAGCAGACCAGAGGATAAATCCTGTAGGCAGACAGATTTGTGTGCCTTTGTTCACTGGAGTGTCAGGTGATTTACTCATAAGATCAGCAACAGACTGGTTGTTTTAATCTTCATGTCCACAGGTTTTACCTGGCCAGGTCTCCATGTTAAATGCCTTAGTCTTGTCTGAGATGAACAGTGCCTTCAGAAAGTATTCATACCCCTTGACTTATTTCACATTCTGATGTGTTACAGTCGGGATTCAAAATGGATTAAATATTTGTTTTTCTCACCCATCTACACACAATACCCCATAATGACAAAGTGAAAACATGTTTTTAGAAATGTTTGCAAAATTTATTGAAAATGAAACACAAAAATATTCACCCCGCTAAGTCAATACATGTTACAATCACCTTTGGCAGCGATTACAGCTAGGAGTCTTTCTGGTAAGTCTCTAAGCTTCGCACACCTGGATTGTTTAATATTTGCACATTACAATTTTGTTTTATTCTTCAAGTTCTGTCAAATTGGTTTTTGATCATTACTATACAGCAATAGATTTTCAAGCCGATTTAATTCTAAATTGTAACTAGGCCACTTAGGAACAATTCAATGTTGTCTTGGTAAGCAACTCCAGTGTATGTTTGGCCTTGTGTTTTAGGTTATTGTCCTGCTGAAAGGTGAATTTGCCTCCCAGTGTCTGTTGGAAAGCAGTTTGAACCAGGTTTTCCTCTAGGATTTTTCCTGTTCTTACCTCTATTCTGTTTATTTTATCCTAAAAAACTCTAGTTCTAGCCAATAACAAGCATACCCATAACATGATTACCCATCTACCAATAGGTGCCCTTCTTTGCGAGGCACTGGAAAAACTCCCTGGTCTTTGTGGTTACATTTCTGTTTGAAATTCACTGCTCGACTGAGGGACCGTACAGATAATTGTATGTGTGAGGTACAGAGACGAGGTAGTCATTCAAAAAGAATGTTAAGCACTATTATTGCACACAGAGTGAGTCCGTGCAACTTATGTGACTTGTTAGGCAAATATTTACTCCTGAATGTATTAAGACTTGGCATAACAAAGAGGTGGAATACTTATTGACTCAAGACATTTCAGCTTTCCTTTTTTATTAATTTGTAAAAATGTGTGAAAACTTCATTCCACTTTGACATTATGGGGTATTGTGTGTTGGCCAGTGACACCAAATCTCAATTTAATACATTTGAAATGTAACACAAGAAAATGTGGAAAAAGTCAAGGGGTGTGAATACTTTCTGAACGTACTGTAGGTGTTGGTGTAATGATACTGTACAATTCAGGGTGCTTGTGTGCGGAGGTTGTAAATATTCTAACATGTTCATATAAGGTGTTGCTTTTTACTGTCCAAGCTATGAAGCTTGTGAGAAGAGACTACTGTGTGCTGTCTCCTGTACAGTACAGGTAGACGGTACATACCACTCCTATCATCTCAAAGTGGTCCTGTCTGTTGAAATCGATGAGCTTGCCGTTGAAGAACCACTTAAAGGTGGGATCCAGGGAGGAGTCTCCAGACACTTCACATGGCAACACGATGCTCTCTCCCACAGTGGCATCCACACTCAGCGGTGGAACTGTTATCTTGGTCGGCTCTATTTGAGAATACAGAAAAACAAACACACAGCATGTTTACCTTGAATATGAATATAAACCTGCTGCTGGACAAAATGTACTTTAGACAAGATGTTTCAATGCAGTGGCAGCCTCCCCTACTACTAATGTAACAAATTGATCTTAAATTGCTCCCATTGGGAAGTGTCTTCCTCTCAATCCTATTACATGTTTTTTTTCATGATGTTTTATTGATATAGTCTTGAGACTGAATAATTCAACTAAATGCAATCATGGTGTCAAATTAAGGGGAAAAAAATGAATAATCCATGTAGAACCATCAGTTATTAGAACAGCCACATTGAAATATGCCGCAGCAGTTCTTTTAAAATTAACATGCAATGTCTGACTTGGATGGAACAGAACATCTCTCTCCTCACTACTATAGATATAGGGATTTTCTACCCTCCGCTGTGTGACCAATAACTCACAGCTGACAAAACCAAGGATGAGTTATGTTTCTGTCAAACCAGCAGGAACATAAAACAACTATACATTTCATTATCAATTTCATGCTTGGCTTAGTATTTTTTCTTTCTTTCTCTAAACAGGTTTAAACCATCTGCTTAAAAGGTAGTGAAATCTGTGTCCGGAAAAGTACCTTTCACCACCAGAGTACCAGTACTGCTTGATGTCCCAAAGGGGTTCCTGGCCACACAGGTGTACCTCCCTCCGTCTGATTCGCTGATGTTGCTGATACGGAGAGTTCCATCCCCCATGATGGTCCGTCTGACAAGAATGAAAGAACAGACAGCTGTTGTTATCAGGATCAATAATGATTTGATAGCCCTCACTGGGTTATATAGGGATTCGAAATACTATATTAGTGATTGATAAATGAGGATAAGCATACAATTATATCAATACTTTCATATCACATCCATTCCGATATATCCATGCTGTAGTTTGAATGACAACTATTTCATGAATAAAAACGTAATTATCTGGAAGATTGAATTCTCTACAAGCACATTTGCAGAGAGCAATTATCTTAGTTGAAGCAGAACAGATTTGCTGTAGGGTCGCCATGCTATTGACAGCACAAAAGATTAAATGCGTATTTTAATAGGATACACAGCGGGACACTAAGGCCAAAATGAGGACAGGGGAAGGAGAAGAGAGCAGCATAACGGGGAGAGATGATTCACTAATGGGAATCTTTACCTGCTGCCTTATCGTTATACAACATGTGAGTGATTCCTCACGTAACCAGGACAAAAAAAGACCATGGTTTTAGAAATGCTCACAAAATACAATCCGTAGAATGGTCCGTTGGAGGGATGTTGGCGTACGCTGAGTGTACGAAACATTAGGAACACCTTCCTAATATTGAGTTGCACCCCCTTTTCCCGTCGGAACAGCCTCAATTCGTCAGGGCCATAGATTCTATAAGGTGTCGAAGGAATTCCACAGGGGATGCTGGCCTGTGTTGACCCCAATGCTTCCCACAGATTTGTCAAGTTGGCCAGACATTGTTCGGGTGGTGGACCATTCCTGATACACACAGGAAACTGTTGAGTGTGAAAAACCCAGGAGCGCTGCAGTTCTGGACACACTCATACCTAGTGCGCCAGGCACCTACTACCATACCCCGTGCAAAGCAACTTAAATATAAGGCTCCTGAGTGGCGCAGCGGTCTAAGGCACTGCATCTCCATGCTAGAGGTGTCACTACAGACTGTGGTTCGATCCCAAGCTGTATCTCAACCGGCTGTGATCGGGAGTTCCATAGGAAGGCGCACAATTAGCCCAGCGTTGCCCGGGTTAGAGGAGGGTTTGTCCTGGGTAGGCAGTCATTGTAAAATAGGAATTTGTTCATATTTGACTTGCCTAGTTAAATAAAGGTTATAAAAATAGATATATACACTTCATCTTACCCATTTACCCTCTGAATGGCACACATTCTCAATTGTCTCAAGGCTTAAAAACAAACTTTTTATAGTCCCGTACCCCTTCAAATATTCAACCTCCAGCTGCGTACCCCCTCTAGCACCCCCTCTAGCACCATCATTGTAAGCCTGCTTACACACACACACTATACGATACATTTATTAAACATAAGAATGAGTGTGAGTTTTTGTCACAACCCGGCTCATGGGAATAATAGTAATAACATAATAATAATCAATAATTTTGCTCTTTATTTAACTATCTTACATATAAACCTTATTTGTTCATCGAAAATTGTGAATAATTCACCACAGGTTAATGAGCAGGGTGTGCTTGAAAGGTTGCACATAACTCTGCAATGTTGGTTTGTATTGGAGAGAGTCTCAGTCTTAAATTATTTTCCACCGACAGTCTGTGTTTGTATTTAGTTTTTTTATGCTAGTGAGGGCCGAGAACTCCGAGACTCTCACATAGATACGTGGTTGCAAAGGGCATCAGTGTCTTAACAGTGCGATTTACCAAGGCAGGATACTCTGAGCGCAGCCCAATCCAGAAACCTGGCAGTGGCTTCTGATTAAATTCAATTTTTACAGAACCGCTTGTTGCAATTTCGCTGAGGCTCTCTTGTTCAGATATTGGTAAGTGGACTGGAGACAGGACATGAAAGGGATAATGAATCCAGTTGTTTGTGTCATCCTTTTCGGGAAAGTACCTGCTCACTCAGGTGCTTCGCTATATCACATTTGACATTGTCGGTAAGCTTGAGTTCATTTGCACACAAAAAATCATACAATAATGGAAAGACCAGTGTGTTGTCCTTGTTAATGCAGAGAGAGATGAGCTCCAACTTCTTAATCATAGCCTCAATTTTGTCCTGCACATTGAATATAGTGGCGGAGGGTCCCTGTAATCCCAGATTCAGATCATTCAGGCGAGAAAAAACATCAGCCGGATAGGCCAGTTGTGTGAGAAGCTTGTCATCATGCAAGCGGTCAGACAAGTGAAAATTCTGGTCAGTAAAGAACTTTAAGCTTGTCTCTCAATGAAAAAAAAACGTGTCAATACTTTGCCCCTTGATAACCAGCGCCACTTCTGGATGTAAAAGCGTTACATGGTCGCTGCCCATATCATTGCATAGCACAGAAAATACAGGAGAGTTCAGGGGCCTTGCTTTAACAAAGTGAACCATTTTCACTGTAGTGTCCAAAATGTCTTCCAAGCTGTACATCACCCAAATGTATAGCCCCGTTGGAAAATATAAATGGACTGTTTGAAAATGTGAATAAAAAAGTAATGTGAATCACATTTTTATTTGACGTACCCCCGAAGGCATTGCGCGTACCTCTGAAGTATGTGCAAATATTACTCATATTACAGAGTAGAGGTCGACCGATTAATCGGAATGGCCGATTAATTAGGGCCGATTTCAAGTTTTCATAACAATCGGAAATCGGTATTTTTGGGTGCCGATTTTTTAAATATATTTTTTTTACTGCACCTTTATTTAATTTTTATTTAACTAGGCAAGTCAGTTAAGAACACTTCTTATTTTCAATGAAGGCCTAGGAACGGTGGGTTTAACTGCCTCATTCAGGGGCAGAAAGCCAGATTTTCAACTTGTCAGCTCGGGGGATCCAATCTTGCAGCCTTACAGTTAACTAGTCCAACGCCATAATGACCTGCCTCTCTCTCGTTGCACTCAACAAGGAGACTGACTGCCTGTTACACAAATGCAGTAAGCCAAAGTAAGTTGCTAGCTAGCATTAAACTTATCTTATAAAATCATAATCACTAGTTAACTACACATGGTTGATGATATTACTAGATATTATCTAGCGTGTCCTGTCCTGTGTTGCATATAATCTGACTGAGCATACAAGCATACAAGTATCTAAGTATCTGACTGAACGGTGGTAGGCAGAAGCAGGCCCGTAAACATTCATTCAAACAGCACTTTCGTGCGTTTTGCCAGCAGCTCTTCGTTGTGCGTCAAGCATTGCGCTGTTTATGACTTCAAACCTATCAACTCCCGAGATGAGGCTGGTGTGACCGAAGTGAAATGGCTGGCTAGTTAGCGCGCGCTAATAGCGTTTCAAACTTCACTTGCTCTGAGCCTTGGGGTGGTGGTTTCCCTTGCTCTGCATGGGTAACGATGCTTCGATGTGGTGGCTGTTGTCGTTGTGTTGCTGGTTCGAGCCCTGTCAGGAGCTAAGACAGGGACGGAGGCTATACTGTTGCACTGGCAATACTAAAGTGCCTATAAGAACATCCAATAGTCAAAGATTAATGAAATACAAATGGTATAGAGGGAAATAGTCCTATAATTCCTATAATAACTACAACCTAAAACTTCTTACCTGGGAATATTGAAGACTCATGTTAAAAGGAACCACCAGCTTTCATATGTTCTCATGTTCTGAGCAAGGAACTGAAACATTAGCTTTCTTACATAGCACATATTGCACTTTTACGTTCCTCTCCAACACTTTGTTTTTGCATTATTTAAACCAAATTGAACATGTTTCATTATCTACTTGAGGCTAAATTGATTTTATTGATGTATTATATTAAGTTAAAATAAGTGTTAATTCAGTATTGTTGTACTTGTCATTATTACAAATACATTTTTTTTAATCAGCCGATTAATCGGTATCGGCTTTTTTGGTCCCCCAATATTCGGTATCGGTATCAGCGTTGAAAAATCATAATCGATCGACCTCTATTACAGAGCATGCAGTAAAGCTTTGTTTGCCACCAAATTCTGCTTTGTAGCACCTACAGATGAAACATTATGGACTTAAAGAAGGCCTGGGCGAGGCCAAAATGGCATAAATATGCCAAATTTGATTAATTATTTCTCAATTATGCTTTTAGATACAAATGTTTAAAAAAACATGTAAAAAATCCTTCCTCCAGAGGATCATTCTATGTAATCAATTTCATGAAAATCCATCATGTGTGAGATCCTATCAAAACACTAAAATACATTTCCAAAAGGTAATGAAAGCAGATAGGACTAGAGAGCCATCTCTCTTGTAGCTGGGTGTATGGACTGAGAAACCAAGGGAACTAGAGCAACAATGGTTGAAAGGCACATGACTGAAATACTAATCAGGGACCATTAAGAGCTCGGCAATTTTTTTCTCTCTCCATATTTCTATAAATTGACTGAAATATCACAATAACGATAAATGGAAGGATAAGTTTATAACAAATGTGCACCGGTTAGCCTACACTTTAAAGGGTGCTATCTAGAACCTAAAAGGGTTCTTCCTTCCTTCTTCCTCCCATTAGAAAGCACTTTGAAGAACCATTTTTGGTTCCAGGTAGATCTTTTTTGGGTTGCATGTAGAACCCCTTCCACAAAGGGTTCTACATGGATAAGCAGGTAGCTCAGTGGTTAGAGCATTGGACTAGTAACCGAAATGTTGCAAGATCGAATCCCTGAGCTGATAAGATGAAAATCTGTCGTCCTGCCCCTGAACAAGGCAGTTAACCCACTGTTCCTAGGCCGTCATTGAAAATAATAATTTGTTCTTAACTGACTTGCCTAGTTAAATAAAGGTTAAAAAAGGGGTTCTCCTATGGAGACAAACTCCTGTTGGAACCCTTTTTCCTAAGAGTGTACTTTTGAATTATTACCGTACCCTTAGAACTACTACTACTACTTTGAATGTTGTAACTATCCATTGTAGCTATCCATTGTAACTATCCATTGTAGCTATCCATTGTAACTATCCATTGTAACTATCTATTGTAACTATCCATTGTAACTATCCATTGTAGCCGATATAAGCAGACTTACAGTATTTCATTGAAAACTTCACATTTCACTAGTATAGGCTACTTATCATGACAGTAAAATGTCCTCGATAAATGGTTGGTACGGTCGGTGTCAATCATTTTTCTGTTTATCGTCCCAGCTCTAGGACCAGTGTTCTCTTTGATATTATTGACTTAATCTATTTGCGACATAATCCCCAACTATGTAAAGTGTTACAAACTAGATTAAAAAAGTGGCTTACGTCACATCACAAAAGCAACCGCATAACAAAGCAGTGGTTTCTATTCATTGTTTGCCATATTCCACAAACACCAGAGGCCACGGGGTGTCTAATGCTTGTACGTTATTTTAGAACGAACACAATGTAAACACATGCATAAATGATGCTGAGAACTCCTAGCTATCGTGACCTTCTGATACAGCAAATCAAACGCAGAGGCTGTGAGCTGCAAGCTCAGAAATCAAACAATTTCACTGCAGCTCTTAAAAATAAATACGTATTCACTCCAGCTGAGCTGAGACCCAGAGAGCATGTCTGACACAGGGTGCTTTGCGCTGATTTATTGACAAAAATATCAAACATTGAGTGATGGAGGCGCGTTGAGAACATGACCTGAGGGGCAATGAGCTGCAAAACAAATACAAAACGTAAAGAACTATCTGCTTTAAGAAAGAAACGCCGTTCCACGCCGTGCATTTTCTATTCTCGTCCAGATGCACAGCCTGTGTAATCACTTCTTTCTCCTTTTCTCCCATGACCGCTCCGTGGAATATGATACAGTAACTAATCAATCGCTCTGCTCACATGTTGAGGCAGGACCACTGAGTTACGGAAATACTATGGAAATGTGGCAGCACATATTGATTTGGGCCACAGCCCTAAAGCAGGAGACTAAGGAGAATAACAGAGCAGTATCACCAAGGCTCCTGTTCACAATCCGTCTGACTCAACCACACCACCCAAATTAAAGATGCAGAATTGGAGGGAGTATATGCAGGGGTGTGAGAGGAGTACAATAAACAGAATACTGCAGGTGAGAATAAGCTCTCACCTTTTCCCCTCTCCTTCTCTCAACCACTCACTCATGCACACACACACACACACACACACACACACACACACACACACACACACACACACACACACACACACACACACACACACACACACACACCAGTATATAGCTGCTGAGTAAGATTAGAGAGTAAATCATAACATGGGTGACTCATAAGGTAGGTAGTAGTATACTGGACATACACTGAGTATACCAAACATTAAGAACACCTTCCTAATATTGCGTGGCATGCCCTTTTGCCCTCAGAACAGTCTCAATTTGTCACGGCATGGACTCGAAAGCATTCCACAGTTTTCGAAAGCATTCCACAGTTGTCGAAAGCATTCCACAGGGATGCTGGCCCATGTTGACGTTAATGCTTCCCACAGTTGTGTCAAGTTGGCTGGGTGTCCTTTGGGTGGTGGACCACCCCTTGATACGTGAAACTGTTGAGCGTGAAAAATCCAGCAGCCTTGCAGTTCTTGACACAAACCGGTTTGCCTGGGACCTACTACCATAACACAAAGGCACTTCAAATCCTTTGTCTTGCCCATTCACCCTCTGAATGGCAAACATGCACAATTCATGTCTCATTTGTCTCAAGCCTTCAAAATCTTTAACCTGTCTCCTCCCCTTCATCTACAGTGATGGAAATGGATCAAACAAGTGACATCAATTATGGGATCACAACTTTCACCTGAATTCACCTGGTCAGTCTATGTCATGGAAAGAGCAGGTGTTCTTAATGTTTTGTATACTCAGTGTATTATTCTCCTGCCCAGGCCTCTCCAATCCTGTTCCTGGAGAGCTACCCTCCTGTAGGTGTTCACTTCAAACCCAGTTGTAACGAACCTGGTTCAGCTTATCAACCAGCTAACTACTAGAATCAGGTGCGCTATATTAGGGTTGGAGCGAAAACCTACAGGATGGTAGCTCTCCAGGAACAGGGTTGGAGAGGCCTGCTACAGCCATTGGTCCACAGCGTACTCTTGGCCGGAGTCTTTCTTCCAGACGACTGCAGGGCCACATTTAGTACAGTAATTCCCCTGAGGCTAGTGTAGCTTCAGCAGCAGGGCCATGCAGCAGTGACACCATCCACACAACCCTTCTGGTGCTATGACCAGTACCTCAAATATACTTGTGAGCTGTGAACCCGTGAAGCTGTTGAGGCTTACATGAGAGGTTACAAGGAAGCATCTATAGCCACTGCTGAATACAAGATTGAAAGACCAAGGTCATAATCAACATAAAGCCCCTACCATAACGGTCACAGAACATCCGTGAATTCAGAGACATACAGAGAGCGATACAGTTCGTTGACATCAGCAAAAAGAGAGGGTGTTAGCAAAAAAACGAACACTCGTCAACGTCAGTCCTCGTAAGTAGAGACACATAGGGTTGAGTCCTAGAGGCTAAGCACGGCCCCAGGAGAAGGGCCCTTTTACACGTGCCATCAATGGCATGAGCAGCGATGCGTACTGTTACTACGGCTGTTACTGTACCTCGTGCTGTCCTTCAGAAACTCTCCCCCTCTCCGCCAGGAGATGGATGCCCTAGGGGACGCATGGGGACGGCACTCCATGATCACCTCCCCCCCTCTCTGGATCAGCATGGACTTCTTCACAGGACTGCTGGAGAAGTCGGGTGGAGAGGCTGCATGGGGAACAGAACAAACCCTGTTGCTACCATTCTGTTCTCTTTGACAAGGCACAGCAGCTAGCTATCGCATGTACTGTGTGCATTAGCCAAACTGTCAAACGCATCCTAGTCAATTATATAAATTGGATTTCATGAAAAACCACTGGTTGGCTTTCTTTATCAAGTAAATATGCAAATGTGACTAAAAACCATGGCTCAGCTAATATTCACTGTTTTTGTTAATTTTCTTTTGGAGTTGGTTCTGACTACTGACAGTGATTCTACACAAATGTCTTGACCTTGCGGTGTTTCTGGCTTCAACTTTCTAAACAAGACATAACAAACACTCCAGACTAGTGTCCTCCAGACACGCTTACCTACAACTTTGAGTTCAGCGCTGGCATAGATGGCGCCGTGTTCGTTCTCTGCCAGACACTGGTACATACCAGAGTCCAACAGGTTGATCGTGGGGACGGCCAATCGTCCACCTTCTACCAGTATCCTGTCCTGGTGGCAAGACATACACACCCTCATTAACACACTTTAGTATGGGATGTGTGATAAAACTACGTTTAAATTGATACTTTTAGAAATGCATAACCTAGGAAGATTAGTATCTGAACAATACAAATGTTCATGCAAACTGTCAACAACAATTTAGATATTTTGGCCATGTAAGATTTAGCAAAAAAACAACAACTGTCAATCAGGATTTTTCTGCAGTGTAATATGGATATCATCTATCTTGTGATAGTGTGACCTTTGCAGCAAACCTTGTGACGGGTAGACTTTTGAAATACAAACCGGCTTAATGTTTGATCTCATGCCTTTGATCTGAGATGAAAAAGGGTCTTAAGATGGGTAGAGTAGTTCTTAATGGAGTATAACAATGACACATACAAAATGCTCAGTACAATGTTTAGCAAGCCATTCTCACCTCCAGCACCAAGGGCTCCCCGTTCTTCAGCCATCTGTACACAGGTTTAGGCTTGCCGCTCGCCTTGCACTCCCACTGGAGATTAGCCTCGATGGCCATATGAACATCTTTCAACGTCTGGACCCACTGCAGATGTTCAACACCTGGAGAATAAAGAACACGATTTAGTGACAAAATGTCAGCCTTTATATTGACAGTTCCAATGCAGAACTGTTTTGTTAAGTCGTCCTAAAATAAATAATGGCACAAACAATAGCTCTATGGAAGAGCTGGAAGCTGCCTTAAGCTTGGGATGCCATTTGTATTTTTCTCTAAGGACCAACTGGCTATTGGCTGTATTCAAGTTGGCAAGACAACGGCTTAGCTACTTCAGAATGACTAAACAGAAAGGTTAATTGGTACAAATTAATTCCAGATTATCCTGTCATTATAATGGCCTTTCATACAGAAAAAGGTTTTCCAGGCCTGACTCATTATCCATAATTTATCCATAATTTATGGACTCTAAATTTTAATTAGACTTGTTTAGCTAAACGTTGACAAAAGACAGATAAACCCATTACCATTCAAGGAATTGTTCATTTTTATTAGTTATATTTAGGGATTTAAAGTTGAAAACCACTTGTCGGTTTGAATTGTTTCATTATTAAACAAATAAGCATTTATGAGCCTGGGAAATAAAATGAGGAAATCCTCTGAACAGTTAAATGAATTATCGCCTATCACAAAAGCAACATACAACTGTTAATCTATATACGTTGTGATGTGATCATACTCTGGAATACGAGTTGTCCTTTGGCAACGTTCCTTCCTCTGGAGTTCTCTGCAACACACTCATATACACCAGCATCCTCCGGTCTGAAATATGGTATTTCCAGGACTCCGTTGGAATGATTGATTTTGATCTTGCCAGGGAGGGGATTCCCATCTGTTCTCCTCCATGTGATGGAAGGCACTGGGCTGGAGAGGTCAGGCAGGAAAGGTCACCACAGCCACATGCTTCATATTGACACTTAGTATTAATACATTAGCTGCCAGACATAGATATCTAACATTGTTGTGTGTCATGGGAGATGTCTGGCCAATGACTAATACAGTACATTCTCAGAATCTGAAATTCCATATGCAAAGACTATGTGATGCTGCTACAGTGTGCTTGCTAATGATCTCAGTTGATTAATGGTTACCCAAACTATCTGCACTGACCCTATCTTGCAATGACTCTATGCACACCTTCCTAATATTGAGTTGCACCCCCACACCCCGTTTTGCCCTCAGAACAGCCTCGATTATTTGGGGCACGGACTCTACAAGGTGTCGAAAGCATTCAACAGGGATGCTGGCCCATGTTGACTCCAATGCTTCCCACAGTTGTGTCAAGTTGTCTGGATGTCCTTTGGCTGGTGGATCATTCTTGATACACACGGGAAACTGTTGATTGTGAAAAACCCAGCAGCGTTGCAGTTCTTGACACAAACCGTTGCGCCTGGCACCTACTGCCATACCCCGTTCAAAAGAACATGAATCTTTTGTCTTGCCCATTCATCCTCTGAATGGCACACATACACAATCCATGTCTTAATAGTCTCAAGGTTTAAAAATCATTCTATATGGAATAAATCAATAAGGTATCATAGATTTCACCTCGATTCACATGGTCAGTCTATGCCATACACCCTATATACACACTCACACACAAAACCCGCACACACACACACATAACACACACATTTTTATACTCATCATTTGCTGCTGCTACTCGGTTCTTTGTTTTATTATTATCAATCCTGATGCCTAGTCACTTTACCCTGCCTTCATGTACATATCTACCTAAAATACCTTTTTATTATCTATCCTGATGTCTAGTCACTTTACCCTGCCTTCATGTACATATCTATCTCAATTTACCTTGTGCCTCTGCACATTGATCTGGTACTGGTACTCCCTGTATATAACGCCACATAGATCTGGTACTGGTACTCCCTGTATATAACTCCACATAGATCTGGTACTGGTACTCCCTGTATATAACTCCACATTGATCTGGTACTGGTACTCCCTGTATATAACTCCACATAGATCTGGTACTGGTACTCCCTGTATATAACTCCACATAGATCTGGTACTGGTACTCCCTGTATATAACTCCACATAGATCTGGTACTGGTACTCCCTGTATATAACTCCACATAGATCTGGTACTGGTACTCCCTGTATATAACTCCACATAGATCTGGTACTGGTACTCCCTGTATATAACTCCACATCTGGACTCTGGTACTCCCTGGTATATAACTCCACATAGATCTGGTACTGGTACTCCCTGTATATAACTCCACATTGATCTGGTACTGGTACTCCCTGTATATAACTCCACATTGATCTGGTACTGGTACTCCCTGTATATAACTCCACATTGATCTGGTACTGGTACTCCCTGTATATAACTCCACATTGATCTGGTACTGGTAATCCCTGTATATAGCTCAATTCTTGTGTATTTTATTCCTCTTGTGTTACCGTTTTTCTTTTTAGGTAATAAAAAAGCATTTCACGGTTAAGTCCACACCCGTTGTAAACGCTGCGTGTGACAAATCCAATTTGATTTGATTTGAGACCTACTTTCCTAAGGCGAAACATTCCAGTTTCACTGATGATCCTTTGGTGACATGAAGACTTTCGGGGAACTGAACTTCAATCTTTGGCTCATACTCTCCCATTACAGCTGTGTCAGGTGGAAGAACATCACATTAATTCAAACACAAAATGAACATTGCATTCTATAATTCAAATGAAATGCAAGAACTGTGGCACAGAGCAGGTTGGTAAAGGGCATGCCTGCGTGTTAATATGCTTTACAACATCTCTGCTCCAGCTCAAATCTTAAGTGGCACACACTGTATAATCACTGGTGATGGGGTTGGTGAGGTGAATCTCACTGTGCAGAAATGTGTTTGTGTGCACGTGTGTGAGTGTGTCTGTGTGTGTCTATGCACTCTACATTTCCGGATATGTAAATGTGTAAACATGTCTTTTCATGCAGAGGGAGAGATGGCTTTTCATGCCGCGTTCAAAACAACTGGGAACTCTGGAGAAAGAAAAACCGAGCTCCGACTGAGAAAAATCCCTTTCAACGGTCCTCCAACTCCGACCTCTTTCTTGGAGCTCCCAGTTGACCGACCTGAAGATCACTGGCGTCATGATTGAACCGCGTATTCTTTCGGAGTTCCCAGTTGTCTTGAACGCGGCATCAGACCTACGGCTCGGTAGCGTGAATACTGCACAACCCCGATCCTGAGCAGCAGCTAAACGAAACACCGTCGCGCTCAAGACGACTGATTTATCTCCCTAGCTTTCACTGCCCACAACTGTACAGGCGAGGTCAGCATGCAGGATAAGCAGTAGCCAGTGGAGCCAGTGGAAGCAGTGGAGCATGCTCACCGTCCCTGCGCAGCACCACGGGGGTGGGCGAGCTGTACGCGGTGGCGTTGGTCATCATGTTCCTCACCACACACGTGTAGTTCCCCACATCGGAGGCCTCCACTTTGGCGATGTACAGGTTGCCGGTCCTCTGGGAGACGAAGCGACGGGTATCCTGCAGCAGGAAACTTGGGCGTCCGTTGAAAACCCACGAGTATTTGATCTCTGCAGGGGGAAGAGCACAGACAGCGACCGCAGAGGATCGTGGGCATTGACAGAGGAAGAGATACTTGTGCCCAATGACATCCCAAAATCTGCCAGTGTGGCGAAACTAAGGATAAACAAGAGATCAGGTTAGACTCTTGTACCTGTACTGTAGCTATAAAAAGGATGGAGACATGCAGTAGTTGCATCTTATAATATCTAATAACATTGCACTTAGACAGTGTAATAAGACTTATGTGCAGGGGGCAGTTCACAAAACAGTCGCACTAACAGACGGTGGCACATCCATAGCAGTCATGGCATTCTAGTCTGTGCCCACTGTTGCCCATCGACATACTCAACAGCAGTATTTCAAACAAGTTTCTAATTGAATAACGCGTCATTCAATAATGTTATGTTTTTTGTTTGTTTTTTTTAGCTCGACAGCTTAACAAGGCTGAACCTTGCTCTTTTCACGTCTCCAAGCATTTCAGAGAGCAAGCAGGGATTTGGATACGCTATTGAATTCCATTTTCAGTTAGAGGAGATAGCAGCCTCCTCCCGCGCGTACTACGGGTCAGTGCCACCGGCTTATGCCGATCACACAGACAGTGGAGTAAATTCCAAGTTCAAAAACATTATCGTAATCTAGGCTGGGTCCTTTTTTGTCCTGACAGCCTTTAGACTCGGCGGCCATTTAATGAGAGAGAGAGGGAGTGAAAGAGAGACAGAGAGAGAAGAGAGATGGACAGAGCGAGAGAGAGGGGGGGGGGGGGCTGGAGCAGCGGGATCTGGAGACATCAGTGTCAAATTAAGAGCTTCTTAAGAGACAGGGAGGGTAGGGTGGGCTGGGGTATTAGAGCCCCTCTGATCAAGGAACACATTACATCCTGCAGTCAGACTTTTGACTGGGCAGACAGTAAAGATCCTATTGCTTCCTTCAGGGAAACAGTGAATTAAAATGATCATAGTGAAAGTCAGGGCATAGTGACAGACCTTTCATGATTAGAGAGTATTATGGAGTGGTTCTGCTTAAGGGTTGTGGTCTCACAGCAACAGAGGACTCGCAGAATTGAACACTGAACACAGACCATTTCAGAACACCTACTACTGATGGCTCAAGTTGCTTGAAATAACATTTATATGGCTCTGCATTTCTGTATCAGCAATAACTTTCACTACATTGGTTTGACATTACTACAAGTTATGACAGAAAACAAATATGTTTCCTTGGATCTAAAAATCCACAGCATTGTTCTCCAATTCAAAAATGTATGCCTTTCCTCTGAAATCCACCTGGAGACAGCAGCATTGTGAAACACAATCCCATCAAATGTCTGGAAGAAAAACTAGAAAATATCAAATGAAGAGATGAAGGCATTTTGGGGAAAAGGAAGAGAGATCGTAAAAAAGGTGCGGTTTGAATCCCTCGTGGCCATTGATTCAGTTGGAAACAGAGAGTGGAGAAATGCTGGTACGCTGGCGTGAAATTGTGGTAGTGGCGCGGAATGGCTTCAGGAGTGCGGGGCACTTTGAGGGTCTGCTAATCAGCAGCACACAGACACGGAACAGACTCGCAGCTGTGCCACGGGATAAACGCCCCCCCCCCCCCCCCCCCCCCGACACACCAGCCACCAGGAGCGAGCGCTGGAAGGAAGTGGAGCGCCGGAGGCTTACAAATGATAGCACGGTAGCGGGTCACACTGGGAAAGAGTGAGCTTTGAGGCCATGAAGTGTGAGGGTATGAACTGGGGATGTAACGGCATTTGGAGTTTGGGTTGAGTTCAGGTAGATGAGGGATCCTGCTCCAGTCCAGTAGGACTGATCATAAAAGCCAGTCCCACGGGAGAGGAAGAGAGAGAAAGTAGGATATGAAAGACTAGAAGTGAGAAGAAATAGTAGATATGAGAGCAGAGACGTGCAGCAGTGTTGGGGAAAGAAAGTGGGTGTGATTGTGAGGGGGCATAAGATAGCTGGGGCGTGTGTGAAAGAGAAGCAGCATAGAATCAGTAAGGGTTGAGGATACAAAGCGTTATACACTCTCAGGAAAAAAAAGGGTTCCAAAATGGTTCTTCAGCTGTCCCCATAGGAGCACCCTTTTGGGTTCCATGTAGAACCCTCCGCGGAAAGAGTTCTACATGGAACCCAAAAAGGCTCTACCTGGAACCAAAAAGGGTTCTTCAAATGGTTCTCCTATGGGGATAGCCCGAAGAACCCTTTAAGGTTCTAGATAGCACCTTTTTTTGTTGTAAGAGTGTGGTACCTCCATTATGGGGTGGAGGGCCACATAGCAGCACCACAGCCTGGCCTTCTCTCACTGACACTGTGTTCCTGGACTTTCTGCTGAAGTTCTGCAGATCTGTGGGGAGGCAAAGACAAAGTGGCTCTGATTACTTTCAGACGTCTATAGTTGAACCTCCCCTAAATTGCAGTGAGATTCTGGAGAGGGCATTTTCATTTTGAAGACCATGTTCCTCTCTATGCACATTGCTTGTACCTCATTTGCTTTACCTCCCTGCTAATACCACCAGTGACATGTGTGAACAGGGAGAGACATAAATACCTCTCTCTAAACCGGGGTTTTACGGATCACTTTCACTTTTCATGAAATGCTGCTGCATTACGAGGAAAAATAGACAGCTCCAGGGACCCCAAACCTTTGGAAATATCATTCAAATCCCAAGAGGGGGGCAGGCAAATATCAACAATAACAAAGTCTCATCTCATCCGGAGGCTTATCACCATTTAAATGAACATATCAAGTATGAGCACCCTTCCTGCATGAATAATACAAACCCCTACCCCCTGAGATTGGTTATAACTTCCCTAAACGTAATGTGGGATTGGTTTGGTTTGTTTAATTAGCTGGAGCCTGTCAGTAGGCCTGCATTGTAAAAAGAAACAACATTGACATATGAACACCCTACCAGGTCTACCAAGGCATATCACTCAGGTGGACCATTCCAACTGGGTTAGTCTTGGCACTATCTCCAGAGATGTAAATAAATGTGTTGTTGGACTCATGGGAGAACTTTAGTCTGGAATGATGTTTATCTTTTCACTGGCTACAGAGGGAGTGAATTTCACAGTGCATTTGAGTGAGAAGAAGAGAGGTAAACGTGCCCATCTGTTGTTGAAAGCGCTCCAGATGATGTGATTTAGTCAGGGTGTAACATTAAGCCAGAGTTAAAAACCATTCTAAGATTCCGACTTAACACTAATCACTAATGGAGCTGCAGGCTTAGTGCATGTCAACACGGCAATTACCCCAAAGTAACAGCTCTTCTCAAATTAAAACATGCTTCCGGAGTGAGAAGAAAAACCCTTTTGGGGTTCCTAACCTGAATGATTTGCTTGTGCTGTACTTAATCGTGCGTTAAATCGTGGCAAATCACATCTTCACTTGATGTGTCATGACTAGAGAAACAGACTCTCGAAGACGTGTCTCTAAAAAACACTTGAAAATGAACGTTTTTTGTTTAGGTAAATGTCTGAAATGGCAGTGTTTTGTTGTTCCTTCGTATTGAAGATAGGAGTCCAAATCTACTCACATGCAAACTGAACCTTGGCCTCCCTGCTGACGATGGTCCCAAAGACATTGGTAGCAATACACTGGTAAACGCCCCCGTGATGTGTTGCATGGGGGTGATTGATCAACAGGTTTCCCTCAACCAGGTTGTAGTTCAAATCCATGTCAATATATCCCCCATCAACCTTCCATCTGTAGAGCCGCACACACAAACACAAATGATTATTCCGACAGCACAAACCAACATGGCCACAGGACAACATAGTATTCTAAATGAAAATACTGACACGGGGAAAGGTATGAAAAGCTAAAGAGTTTAAAGGACAAGCACCTACTTATAATGCGGGACTGGGTTCCCCTTTGCTTTACAATTGATGAACACCTTGTTGTCCTCAGACCTCAGGGGGAAAACGCTGTCACTTGGTTCTTGAGTGAAGACAGGTCCATGGCGTGCGCTTCTCTCTGAGTGAAAAGAGCTCCGCCGCTTTAGTTTTACCTTGCTACCGACAACTACGCCTGAACGGTGAAAGCCAATCACTGAGGACAAAATGATACATTGTGTGAACCTATACCCAACTATGTACCCAACCTGTTTTACTGTACAGACAGTAGTCTTTAGGCTACAATGACAGCCTCGCCACAGTGTTGACATGAGAGAGAGAACAAATACGACACTGACAATTAGAGGCCAATGAACTGATCCCATTCTCTACACCCTGTAGCTCTGCAGGCATACTCGGACGCCGCATTTTACAGCGCACAAGGACATGTCATACAGGAAGTCCAGGGACATCTTCCACAGTATTCTCCTTCTTTCCATTTCAATTCCAACCAACGTGCAGTCTGTTGGCACACCCGTGACACGGATGGCAGCTCAGTCAGGTCTGCTGTTTTGGTAAGCTGCTGCCAACTTACCAATACACCAGAGTAATTACCCCATGTTACAGTAATTGACTCCGCTGAAATGCAGCTATTGTTCCCTTAATGCGTAACCCCCCTCCGTCAGAACTAATCGTCTTCTCTGTTCCGACACACAGTAGGCTACAGTATCCTGTCGGTGGCTCTCCACAGCTACAGTCCAAGTTCTAATGTCCCCTTTGGAAATCAACAGTCTTTCATATGAGATTATTTTTTTATATATATATATATATATATATATATATATATATATATTTTTTTACAGGTACCTAACCTTGAAGACTAGGACAAAGAGAAGTACTCCCTCCCGCATCATCATCATGCTAATGAGAGTGTGGGGGAGAAGCTTTGCCTGAGGTGAGGACCTCCTTTCCTTCCTCAGCCTCCAAGGGAGGTGCTTCATATCTCTGTCCTTTAAAGGAAATAAATGAATGAACCTTTTATAGCTGGTCTATTCAACCTGGGAAAAGCTTGTGCTTCGTGTAATTTGGAGAGATCTCACCCTGGCTAGCAGTCACCCTCCAACTTGTCATCAAACTACACATGCACACTGAATATCAATTATATATGTATTTATGTAAATGTGAGCTCAATGATGAGGAAAATACATCAACCCGCACCAAGTAGAAATCTTTGACATCTCCACATTCTGTGTCCCCCCCCCTCTGCCTTGATCTGTACGTGTCCCTGAGAAAGTGCTGACTGAAGATAAAATGCTAACTCAATGGAGATGGCAGCATAGATAACACAATAGCCACCTACTCCATACACTGTGTACATTTAAATACATTTTGTCTGACATTTTGTCTGATGGCTTGTAAATATCCGGGCTTGACTTCCATTTACATCTGTCAGCCAGGCGTGTCAACGTTAAAATCCCTCTCCATTCTGTAGATAGTTCATAATACCCAGACATAAAGTGTGGGAGATACACTGCTATATTGACACTCCAGATCTCTGCCTCTCGAAGGTCACTCCAGTGTACGGAAACAGAATTCAGGTTAGTAATTGGGACCTTGCAGGTGTTTGTTGAGTGGTATGGCTAAGAAGCTAAGGAAGTGTTATTGCCATGGAGATGAGCATAAAGCGAGACATATGACATGAAGAATGAGAAATACAAAATAGATTCGCACCATGGAAACCATTGTGTGGCGAGTTAATCACAAACCCTACATCTTTCACTCCAAGTTTGGTCAAGTTTGACACATGATCCTTTGTGGTGATATAGATCAAATGACGAGTGATGTCATACCGAAGGAAACCCCCTAACAGCATGCATCCTGGGTGAGAATGGCATGATACTCTTTGAAGAGATAAGGAAATTATAAAACAGACAGAGGGGTGTATCGCTTGCAGAGGGGTGTATGCAGATCAGGTGTGGTATCAAAGGCAACTTGGGGGACATCTTACCAGCAAGGCAGTCCGTGAGTGACAGAAGGATTAACAGTTCCCATGGCAACAACATTTTCATTTTCCAAGGTCAAAGGCTTTCTTTCTTCCCATCCAATTGCCAGTGAGAGGGGAAAATTTCCTGTGTAAACTCTGCTCCTTGTAGCTGCGGAAAGGAGAAAAGACAAAATGGGCAATGTGACAACAATCCTTTTGAAATAGGCTATACACTGAGCCTGTTGAAAAATGGAGCTGGAATTGAGGAAAATCAGTCAACCATGAATAATGAATTCATCAAAATAAGCAGGGTCAAGATCCCGTGCCTGAGGGACAAGCTAGTAGCTGATCTACAGGAGCTGATATTTGGTGTGTACATTCTGCTGCTACAATATCTCCCAGGAGCACAAGTCAAGGGAGCGAGAAAAAAGATTCAAGGCTTGCAGAAGCAGCAGATGAGTAGCACAACCGCCCTGCCAAAGGCCCTGTTTAGATTTCGCCCAAACTACTGGTTCAATACGGTTACACTGTGGAAAATAACGTGATACATACACAGATCTGCATGCATTTCTCTCTCCTCACAGCAGTGAAAAGGATGTGCCGGGGAGATGTCCGATGTGACTCTTGAAGGGCAGGGAATATGACGGTGAGACATTTCCATTTAACCTGGCCTCTATTGAGAGAGCTAGAGAGAGCAATCCGCCTCGAAACACGGAGCAGACACAGACGATATCCTCTAGGAAGCATCAGAGAGAACTATTATTGCTGTGAAGAGCAAAGAATTGCTGCTATACACATTCACAGGCTTTGATCAGCAGCTCCAGACAGAGAGGGTTAGGTATCAATAACATTAGCTCATTATGATGTGCTGCGATTGGTACATAAATACCTAGGCTATTAACACAGGCCCGAATGGGAGACGTTTGAATAGGTGCAATACATCTCCGATATAAATTGAGACGGGAACACAGTTTTCCTAGATTGTGATCACATTCCGCGTGAACAGAATTCCATACACGGATGGGAAAGTAAAGGAAAAGCTAAAAGGAAAGATAAATAATAGTAATTCTCTCTGACACGAGGTGTTAAAACCATGTCCTTTGTAAGTTACACAATGTGCCCAGCATGAAAAGCTCAGCATGAACTCCTACTGTACATAGGTAATGTCGGCTACTTCTTGACTCAGGTACTGCCCCTCCAGCTGTGGAGTTGAGCTAATGCCACGTTGTACAGTTATACAATGTTCTTCCAGGTGACGTTCTAATGTGAAAAACCAGCTCATTTACGTTCGATGGCGACAATATTTCTCCAAACTTTTACATCCTTTTCTTTTCCCTCTTTGCAATCAGTGCAGTCTCATTTCCTGTGGTGAGAAATAGCCATGTTGGAAACTTAATAGAAGAAAAGGGGAAGAGTAGTAATCAGGAAAGATAAAAGGGCTTAGATCTCAGTAGGGATGAGAAGAGATTCAATTAGATTCATTATCTTCTTTATCTTCGACTTTTTTTTTTTAACCTGCTGCCTTTTTTCCCCCTAGTCATTCTGCCCACAGTTTTGCCCTGAATCGCAATCAACTTCGGAGGAATAAGTCAGTAACAGGAAATTTGGCTGATGCCTTCCCTTATGGGTGATGTATCTGTCTCACGTAGGGGGAAACTGACGCTGAAACAGTACCCATATCACAATAGACAGAACTCACATTGGACCTATTTGAACACCTCATGGGAGAGCTAAATGCATTGACTATCCCCCCCCCCCCCCGCCCTTCTATCCATTGCAATACCATCCGTCTGAAATACCACCAGTCTGTAGTACCATCAATCTACAGTCCTTGGTAGGGGTATACAGTATGTACCATTTTGGTAATATTAAGTTTGTGTGCAATTTTCAACTCTCTGAATCCTTTTGGGAATATTTGCCAGCCAACTACCCAAAACGGCTATTTGCAATCAATAAATTATACATGCCAGCTACTGAGCTGAGTCATTCACAATCAATGTGATCTAAATTCAGGCAAGCTTGCCAAAACAAAATCTGAGAACACAATCCTCTGGCAGAGTGTGCGGTGCAAGGAAAAATAGACAGTAGAGATGTACATTGACCAAGAGGGGACATTCTTCCTTTTGGTCCAAGTAGATCCCACTGTGACGATGTAGAATCAGGGCTTTGAATACCGACCCCCCAATCATCATATTCGGGCCAATCCAAATCATTCCATTTTCCAACTCCAAGAACTGCTGCTGCATGCTGTAGGGATCCTCCTGGCACTCTTATCCACCCAGACAGGTGCTACACATTGTTCATGGCTGAGTTGATGTCAACTCAAACATACCGTAGAGCACCAAACTTGAATATGAATTGTGTAGTAGAGGAGTGGAATTAATCAAGCCATACCTGTGGCGACTAGGATCACTGAGGAGTTATCGCTATTTATGGGTACTTAGAGGATCGGGAGGGCAGGGGAACCATTGCAGTCCATTGCCGAGGTTGTCTAACAAGGCCCTGAAGCCTAAAGTCATTAGTGTCCCTGCTCTGCCAGATGATCGATGCTAATTTATGTTTGGTCTAGTCAGCTGTCCAGTTTCACTTTCAAGCTGATCAACTTTCTTTTGTCTCCTCGCTGTAGCACGTCCTCTCCCCCTGGCGCTCAAAGTCAAACTCATGGAGCTGTTTGCCTTTGCCCCATGGATGGAAGCTATGATTATGCTCAGCGTCAAGATGCAGAGCCTAGATTCCCGGAAGTGTACGGTACGACTGAGAGAGATGGCACTGTTCCTCTGTCAGATAGCACTGCTCTGTTTTTAACGATGCATACGTCCTGGGCATCCTTGGGGAGGATGTGTTTCTTGGTCACAGTCCAGAAATTTAAAGTAGTTGCTCATGATCCCCATGATTAATTTATATACCAGAGAAAAATACAATGGTAATAATTCTTGTGCCCAGCGGACGGTGGTCGCAGGTGTTGGAAACTCCAAGTGGGATGAATCCGAGCTAATGGTGCCTGCAAGGGAAAATATCTGTCAGGGATTAATCCCTAATAACACTGTGGTATAGATCACGTGCCTCTTCTCCCTCAATGGCCTCCCGAGATTAAGATAGCTAGCTGGAGAGAAATGATTCAATGAGGTATGGGTATCGACACGGCTGCATTTTGGTTTGACGCATTGGCTGGTTTAATGTTCATTACTGATGAGCAGCATCCCACAGTGGGATATGTAAACTAGGTGGAACTGAGAGGAGGATGCAGTTGAACTCTGTTGAGCAGAGTTCCACTTCATTAGTTCCTGAGTAATTGGCTATAACACGTGACCACGGAAAATTAACATCAGCGGCCTAGCCAGAGGTAATTAAGGCATGTTTTTGGAGCTTACCCCTGTAAATAAGACTAGTACACAAAATCCCACACTCGTGGTTTCAAAGGCCTCATTTTGTTAGGGTTAATCATGGCATAGAGTTCTTGGACCAGGCTGGACTACACACTTTCTCTGTGAAATTTGCAACGCCAAGGAGGGGAGGGGAAGGGTGCACTCAAGAGATACAATGTTGCAATGGACAGACCTTAATTATTGCTATGAAATATTATACCGGAGGTACAGAATGAATTAAGTCTTGTCCATCCCCTTCCATTTATGGCCTTATCATATCAAAGCTCGCCTCTCCAAAACACTCCTGTAATCTCCTTGATCTCAGATTACTGTCAACCCGTTTCCATTCATGGGAGAGCTGGAGCTAGGCAAACACTATGGCGGCAGGATGTCAATCAGCATTTACTGGCTAAGGGCTAAACACGTTGCTAGCTAGATGAGAGGAAGAGTAACATTGACGAGCACCATCCTGTTGTTCCCTGTCTTGCTCTTCAACATTCACGCCAACCCTAAAGTGACTTCGCAGAGTCAACAGGCAACGAAGAGTGAAGGACGAAGATACAGTAACTCAAATGAACCCACAGATGAATCTTTACACTCATACAAATGGCTGTTGTCCTTGAGGGGAAGAGAGCTTCTTTCAGTCAAAGTGTTACAAGGGGAAGGAAGTGGTAAGATAATGGTTATCTGGAGGGCAGTCATGCACAGAATTGAAAGTAACCCGTTCATTCTAGTCCTTACAGCTTGAAATCTGTGATAAGACGATACTGTAAGTGCCGTCCCCAATAACGTAGCTAACACCGATCAGCACCAGGGACAGCTGCAGATACTGTATGTTGAATATTCACAGCCCACTATTGCTAAATGTAATGTGGGCGTAAAGACATGAATACGCACAAATTCACACACACACATGCACACACGCGTGCACACACGCGCGCGCGCACACACGCACACACACGCACACACAACATAGAAAAATGGGATTACAGTAGCAACAGCAACAGCTCTTGTACCTTAAATAACACCCACAGTCGCAGTCTTTTACAGTATGAAATAAATCACCAGCTCCACTGACAACCATGTTTCCCACTGATTGAGTACTCACAGAGTAACTGGAGAGAGCCCTCTACTTCCCCAGGAGCTGAGACACAATCAGCCCCTTCCTTTGGTCTGCTAAGAGAGAGAGAGAGAGAGAGAGAGAGAGCTCAGAGACCGTGTGAGCTGAATCTGAAGCCGGACAGGAGCCACTGAAATGGTGGGAGCTCGGGAAGCTCTGTGCCTTGCTGCTGCTATCGGTCTGTAACACAGTGTGTATCCCTGATCACAGGGAACATTTCTTTGTGCCCTGCCCCTTCATGGCGCCGCACAATTATGGCACCACTGATGCCAGCAATCCACCACGGCAGGATTCAAGGATTGTCCTTGAATTCCTGAAGAAAAGAGTGTCTGGATGTGAAATAGTGATACAAACGTGACAAACAACACTGCAAGTTTAATCCATCTGATCGACCCCAGATCATAATTTGTTTGACAGAGTTTGTGTATTAACAGAGCCGAAAATCAATAAGATAAATATTGCCCTTTTAACTTTTCTACTATGTTGTGTAGTGGTAAAATTCTATAAAGATATTTTGTACAAGTGGTAGCTACTTCATAGGGTATGACCATTTCTAAGAGGCATTGGTGTGATACACAAACATACGCGCGCACGCACACACAGGCGCGCACGCACGCACACACACACACACACACACACACACACACACACACACACACACACACACACACACACACACACACACACACAGACCAATCACAATGACCTGAATTCCTGTGCTAGCACCACAGAAGCCATTTACTCATTGTAATTTGGTTTCCAGCATGGCAGACACCAGCAGAGCTATCACAAAAAGACAGATTGTTTCTGCAGGTGGATAGAGCTTCGCTTGCAGTGGCCTTAATAAAAAGCACTCTGCATACGTACTCTACAGTGCAACATCTGAAAAAGGGCATTTATTATCCCAAAATAAGCTAACAATTTCACAACAGTCTTAAAGAGGAGCATTGAGCAAGTTGCTGTGAAATGCCTGAAACACGCAAAAGGTAATACAACTGGTGAGAATTAATATGATTTCATTTCCAACCAAATTAGTGTATGTGTATGTTTGCTAGGCAATTTGACATTCAGCGAAAAAATCCAAGACTCAACAATAATAAGAAAAGATTACTTAACACAAACCTTGTGTCCTTCTGATGAATGTTTGTTGTTCATTTTTTTTATTGTTTATTTCTCTTTTGTTTATTATCTATTTCACTTGCTTTGGCCCCTTGAATTGAATAGAGAGAGAGAGAGAGAGAGAGAGAGAGAGAGAGAGAGAGAGAGAGAGAGAGAGAGAGAGAGAGAGAGGACAAGAAAGGAGATAGAGAAGGGAGACAGACAGACAGACAGACAGACAGACAGACAGACAGACAGACAGACAGACAGACAGACAGACAGACAGACAGACAGACAGACAGACAGACAGACAGACAGACAGACAAAGGAGATAGAGACAGAGAGGCAGACAGACAGAGAGAGAAAGGAGATAGAGAGAGACAGGAGATAGAGACAGACAGAGAGAGAAAGGAGATAGAGACAGACAGACAGAGAGAGAGAAATGAGATAGAGATAGAGACAGACAGAGAGAGAGAAAGGAGATAGAGATAGAGACAGACAGAGACAGAGAAAGGAGATAGATATAGAGAGAGAGAGAAAAGGAGATAGATATAGATATAGACAGAGAAAGGAGAGAGATAGAGACAGACAAAGACAGACAGAGAGATAGAGAGAGACAGACAGAGAGATAGAGAGAGACAGACAGAGAGAGAGATAGAGACAGATAGAGAGAGAGAAAGGAGATAGAGACAGAGAGAGAAAAAGGAGATAGAGACAGAGAGAGACAGAGAGAGAGAAAGGTGATGGAGACCGACACAGACAGAGAGAGGAGAGAGAGAATGCACGTCAGAAATCAGCTCAATGTAATTGAAGAATCCATAGACTCTAACCACTTCTGGAAAACACTAAACAAACAACAACACGAAGAATATCTATCCAAAATGGAGATGTATGGGTAAACCACTTCTCCAATCTTTTTGGCTCTATAACAACGAATAAAGAGCAAAAACATATACATGATCAAATACAAATCTTAGAATCAACTATTAAAGACTACCAGAACCCACTGGATTATCCAATTACCTGAATGAGTTACAGGACAAAATAAAAACCCTCCAACCCAAAAAGTCCTGTGGTGTTGATGGTATCCTTAATGAAATGATCAAATATACAGACAACAAATTCCAATTGGCTATACTAAAACTCTTTAACATCATTCTTAGCTCTGGCATCGTCCCCAATATTTGGAACCAAGGACTGATCACCCCAATCCACAAAAGTGGAGACAAATTTGACCCCAATAACTACCGTGGAATATGCGTCAACAGTAACCTTGGGAAAATCCTCTCCACTATCATTAACAGCAGACTCGTACATTTCCTCAATGAAAACAATGTACTGAGCAAATGTCAAATTGGCTTTTTACCAAATTACCGTACAACAGACCATGTATTCACCCTACACACCCTAATTGACAACCAAACAAACCAAAACAAAGGCAAAGTCTTCTCATGCTTTGTTGATTTCAAAAAAGCCTTCGACTCAATTTGGCATGAGGGTCTGCTATACAAATTGATGGAAAGTGGCATAGGGGGTAAAACATACGACATTATAAAATCCATGTACACAAACAACAAGTGTGTGGTTAAAATTGGCAAAAAACACACTTCTCTTCACACAGGGACAGGGATGCAGCTTAAGCCCCACCCTCTTCAACATATATATCAATGAATTGGCGCGGACACTAGAAAAGTCTGCAGCACCCGGACTCACCCTACTAGAATCTGAAGTCAAATGTCTACTGTTTGCTGATGATCTGGTGCTTCTGTCACCAACCAAGGAGGGCCTACAGCAGCACCTAGATCTTCTGCACAGATTCTGTCAGACCTGGGCCCTGACAGTAAATCTCAGTAAGACCAAAATAATGGTGTTCCAAAAAAGGTCCAGTCGCCAGGACCACAAATACAAATTCCATCTAGACACCGTTGCCTTAGAGCACACAAAAAACTATACATACCTTGGCCTAAACATCAGCGCCACAGGTAACTTCCACAAAGCTGTGAACGATCTCAGAGACAAGGCAAGAAGGGCATTCTATGCCATCAAAATGAACATAAAATTCAACATACCAATTAGGATCTGGCTAAAAATACTTGAATCAGTCATATTGCCCTTTATGGTTGTGAGGTCTGGGGTCCGGTCACCAACCAAGATTTCACAAATTGGGACAAACACCAAATTGAGACTCTGCATGCAGAATTCTGCAAAACCATCCTCCGTGTACAACGTAGAACACCAAATAATTGCATGCAGAGCAGAATTAGGCCGATACCCACTAATGATCAAAATCCTGAAAAGAGCCGTTAAATTCTACAACCACCTAAAAGGAAGCGATTCCCAAACCTTCCATAATAAAGCCATCACCTACAGAGAGATGAACCTGGAGAAGAGTCCCCTAAGCAAGCTGGTCCTGGGCCTCTGTTCACAAACACAAACACACCCCACAGAGCCCCAGGACAGCAGCACAATTAGACCCAACCAAATCATGAGAAAACAAAAAGATAATTACTTGACACATTGGAAAGAATTAACAAAAAAATAAAGAGCAAACTAGAATGCTATTTGGCCCTAAACAGAGAGTACACAGTGGCAGAATACCTGACCATTGTGACTGACCCAAACTTAAGGAAAGCTTTGACTATGTACAGACTCAGTGAGCATAGCCTTGCTATTGAAAAAGGCCACCATAGGCAGACATGGCTCTCAAGAGAAGACAGGCTATGTGCTCACTGCCCACAAAATGAGGTGGAAACTGAGTTGCACTTCCTAACCTCCTGCCCAATATATATCTATATTAGAGAGACAAATTTCCCTCAGATTACACAGATCCACAAAGAATTCGAAAACAAATCCAATTTTGATAAACTCCCATATCTACTGGGTGAAATGCCACAGTGTGCCATCACAGCAGCAAGATTTGTGACCTGTTACCACAAGAAAAGGGCAACCAGTGAAGAACAAACACCATTGTAAATACAACCCATATTTATTCTTATTTATTTTCCCTTGTGTACCCTTAATCATTTGTACATCATTGCAACACTGTAAATATACGTAATATGACATTTGTAATGTCTTTATTGTTTTGAAACTTCTGTTTGTGTAATGTTTACTGTTAATATTTATTGTTTATTGTTTATTTCACTTTTGTATATTATCTACCTCACTTGCTTTGGCAATGTTAACACATGTTTCCCATGCCAATAAAGCCCCTTGAATTGAATTGAAAGGAGATAGAGACAGACACAGACAGAGAGAGGAGAGAGAGGAGATAGAGACAGTGAGAGAGAGAGAGAGAGAGAGAGAGAGAGAGAGAGAGAGAGAGAGAGAGAGACAGTGTGAGAGAGAGAGAGAGAGAGGAGACAGTGACAGAGAGAGAGGAGACAGTGACAGAGAGAGAGGAGACAGTGACAGAGAGAAGAGACCGAGAGCAGGAGAAAGAGAAAGGAGAGCGAGAGAGACAGAGAGAAAGTAGAGAGAGACAGAGACAGACAGACAGACAGACAGACAGACAGACAGACAGACAGACAGACAGACAGACAGACAGACAGACAGACAGACAGACAGACAGACAGACAGACAGACAGACAGACAGACAGACAGACAGACAGACAGACAGACAGACAGACAGACAGACAGACAGAGTCTAAGACCTAGTTTACAGCCCTGCATTATATTTCTATTATGAAAAATCCCAATAAATTTAAGCAGCAGCAGTGATATTCAAGATCTCATTTTACCGGAATGGCTGTATCTCAATAGGAGCGTAATGAGGAGGGGAACAAGGCAAGGCCATTCTTTATTAAATTAACATGATTTACCATAACGTGGGGCTGCTGATTACTATGCATAATCCTGCCTGTGACTGGTGGATATTTAATCCACCTTACATCAATGTCCTCTCTCTAGTTCCAGTAGGGAATGGATATGGTATGCTGTTCCCAGTTGGGTGCTATATAAAACCACCCATAACAAGTCCCATCTATATTCCTTCCCTGTTGAGTTAAGAGGACGAGTGTTAGAGTATGGTGTTATGCTGCTCTGGACTAATATAAATGACTTTATATTTTAAGGGGTGACAGGTAATCAGGTTCATGCCATTGTTTCCAGTGAGTTGCTTTCGACATGCTATTTTTCACAGCTTGTTTTTTTGTTGTAGCCTACTGTATCTTACTCAGTAACAAGTAAGTTGATAATGAGCACACATATGCCTATGTTAAGCACAGTGAAAAGTTTCAAGGAGAATATGATTTCTTAGATTGAACTTTTAACGTGTAGTCTAGACACAGTAATTATCAGCTATATAAAAGGGAAATGTCAAAGACCTTGGTGAAATGTTGCTGGTCTTAGGAACAGCGCTGGTTTTACACTATGTTAATAATGTGAAATGGTGCTGGTCTTTATGAACAGCACTGGTTTTACAGTATGTTAATAATGTGAAATGGTGCTGGTCTTTATGAACAGCTCTGGTTTTACACTATGTTAATAATGTGAAATGGTGCTGGTCTTTATGAACAGCACTGGTTTTACACTATGTTAATAATGTGAAATGGTGCTGGTCTTTATGAACAGCGCTGGTTTTACACTATGTTAATAATGTGAAATGGTGCTGGTCTTTATGAACAGCACTGGTTGTACACTATGTTAATAATGTGAAATGGTGCTGGTCTTTATGAACAGCTCTGGTTTTACACTATGCTAATAATGTGAAATGGTGCTGGTCTTATGAACAGCTCTGGTTTTACACTATGTTAATAATGTGAAATGGTGCTGGTCTTTATGAACAGCGCTGGTTGTACACTATGTTAATAATGTGAAATGGTGCTGGTCTTTATGAACAGCGCTGGATGTACACTATGTTAATAATGTGAAATGGTGCTGGTCTTTATGAACAGCGCTGGTTTTACACTATGTTAATAATGTGAAATGGTGCTGGTCTTTATGAACAGCACTGGTTTTACACTATGTTAATAATGTGAAATGGTGCTGGTCTTTATGAACAGCTCTGGTTTTACACTATGTTAATAATGTGAAAGGGTGCTGGTCTTTATGAACAGCGCTGGTTTTACACTATGTTAATAATGTGAAATGGTGCTGGTCTTTATGAACAGCACTGGTTTTACACTATGTTAATAATGTGAAAGGGTGCTGGTCTTTATGAACAGCGCTGGTTGTACACTATGTTAATAATGTGAAATGGTGCTGGTCTTTATGAACAGCGCTGGTTTTACACTATGTTAATAATGTGAAATGGTCATAGAAGCAGATTCTACAATAGCGAACCAGACAAATACACTCAGACATTCATCGTATTGTATTCTTTATCCAAAATCCTCATCCTGAGTACAGAGTTGTTCCTATTTATTCCATAATCCTCAGCCATAGTTTCTGTGTTAACATTTGAATCTTTCTCACCATACATTTAAAATTGCTCTAGTTCCACAACTTCCTTCCATGCTCAGCAGCCTTTTGGCAACGCCACTAAGTGCCCGAAGCAAGAGAGTCACATTACTGCAGCCCCGGAGATTATGAATGATAGGGAAACTCTTTTTACATTCATTACAGGACCTCCCATGAATAATTCATTGAATCAAATTACAGGCCCCAGAAATATTCAACTGTGTTGTATCAGGCCTTTCCTCTCCAATTGATCACTTCTTATATAAGTGATGTATTTGCCGACAAGGGAGCTGCAGCCCCATTCACCAGCTAGCCAGATAGGAAATAACTGTTACTGCAGGGCGAAGGGACATTAGGAGCAATTCCAAACTGATATAAAAAGGTGAGATCAAGAGAAATCTAACAGCAATGCTTATCTACGTCGGTGGAACCCTTTCATTCGTACTGTCAGACAAAATGTACGTTTCTGTAAATACTACTTTGCCCCCGAGTCAAATATTACGTCCCTTTGAAAATAGATGGTGAGAAAAAGTGAGAAAAAAATCAACTTCAATTTACAACTGCTCATACTGTAACACACGCATCATCACCGTGTATAATATCGCCAGGACTGCTCGGGGTTCTGTCAACACAGCCTGGTTGTGGGTCCCACTGGGGAATTGTAGCTGTCATTCACCTGAATAATGTGGGAGACAGCAGTGGTATTTCGGAGAAAGAAGAAGGAGTCCATCATCTCTGCTAGGTCACAGAGTGAGTGACTAATTCTGCTAAAGGTTAGGCATGAACTGTGACCGCTTTCCTTGACAGGGGCTCTGACAAAGCACCCACACCCAACAAAACAGGTCAATGCCGCTCCGATTATTCCTCCTACATCCATAAGAATAGGAGAGATGATAAACTAGGTGGTGGGCTCAGAGGTCGGCAGTGAAGGACATCAAACATAAATGCACCTCGAGGGAAAAAAAGCCCAACAATAAAGTTACAATCTAAAAAATTAATGGCCGTTTTTGTTGCATCTGCTGGATGAATCTGTTCAGAGGTTCCGAAGGGTGCAATCTGCGTAGTAGAGCTCCGAACAGCTTTGCTCAGGAGAAGCGTCCCTCAGTTCATAGTCTTCAGATTACAGCCCCTGTAAAAGCTGCAGATACGATTCCATTGGACTGAAAGTGTAACAAGTATCTGAAACCCCTATCGACTGATCTACTGTACTCACCTCACCATAGAAATAATCTATGGTAATGCAGAGTTTGTAAAATAATTTTTATAGATAACATTTTCATAATTTATAGATTTTAATATTGCACATTTTATTGTTATGTCCATGGCTCATATATAAAATGAAAGTGGTGTTCTCATAATCATATAATGAAATGTACTTTCAAAGTCAAGATATACCCTTGCTTTAGTGTTAACCAGCGAATGAACCTACTAGCGAATCTTTAAGGCGAGATCAAAAGGGCACGGCTGCACAACAAGATGGAGTCAAAAGGCAATTTCTCAAGGTCAAGAGTTGAGTGATTAAAGCTAGGTTTGGGAAAAAGATCACACAGATTGAAGTCCAAGAGTTGAGATGAGGGGGGGGGATCCTCCAACTCCTCAAGCGTGAAATGATACAGATCATTTAAAGTGGTCTTCCTACAAATGGGTTAGGTCATTGAAATCATTAGTATTTGAGCAAGTAATACAGCTGCTAAATACTGCATGTCATTTTTCAATATTTTTCTTCCTCAGGGGTAGTCTACTTGTTCCAGTGAAACCAAGGCTGCGCCATTGCCTGCTGCCGATGCACCCTAAACTCTCTGCAACCCCAATTTCAGAGGTCTCAATTAGGCTGTGTTTCAGTCTCCTTCAACTAGAGACCTCTAGTAACACACAGCCCCAGAGACATAAAGCCCATTAACACTAGTTCTCCAATTCCATTTGGAATCTAGCTCAGCCAAGAGAGGATTTTTTTCTGACTTACCACCATGTATTTTAACCTCCTGCCTGACACTACCATACACACATCAAATAAGGGTGATAGAGTGCTAAGCAGGAGTGTGATTTAATCAAATTGTGTTAGTGGAGGTGTTTTGAAACCTATTTTTGAGATGTGAAACTTTATCAATTTGATGTTATTCACACCATTACCATAATGATTCAAAATACAGCCTTGCAGTATAGGAAGTGGTAGTTCTTCAATTATTTATATTCCACCAGTTATTAAGTTATTACATTATTTTGTATTATTAATGAATTTTCATTTTGGAAAAATGTTATCTATCAGTGTAAACTTAAATTACCAAAACTAAAACTAGATGTAGAAAATACACCTACATATATACATTTTTTTGAGAACTAACAACCACCAGAGTCAGAGAGAATTGAAAATTCCCAAAACAATACATTTAGCAGTATTGATTTTATTATTATGTTTGCACAAAATGCATAGAATTTAGGGAAATAGGCTTAAAAACAGAAAATGTTCTGTCAGCTGCATGGCAGAATATGGACAATCACATTAAATTAGCTTAAGCCCAGGCACCACAGGCTAAAATTATATTTTTGCATCTAATTTGGGTTATTTTGGTCCATCAATATTAGTATTAATAATACAAATAAAAATGTCAAAAAGCTGGTGGAAATGATTGTTTTTATTAGTTGATCATACTATCACGATCAAAATATAATAATTTGTAACCACTTTAAAATGGACATACCTTCAAAGCTCACTAGATTTAATCACACATAATTTACAGTCGAAGTCGGAAGTTTACATACACTTAGCCAAATACATTTAAACTAAGTTTTTCACAATTCCTGACATTTAATCCTAGTAAGAATTCCTGTCTTAGGTCAGTTAGGATCACCACTTTATTTTAAGAATGTAAAATGTCAGAATAATAGTAGAGAGAATGATTTATTTCAGCTTTTATTTCTTCCATCACATTCCCAGTGGGTCAGAAGTTTACATACACTAGTACTCAATTAGTATTTGGTAGCATTGCCTTTACATTGTTTAACATGGGTCAAACGTTTTAGGTAGCCTCCCACAAGCTTCCCAAAATAAGTTGGGGGAATTTTAAACCATTCCTCCTGACAGAGTTGGTGTAACTGAGTCAGGTTTGTAGGCCTCCTTGCTCGCACACGCTTTTCAGTTCGGCCCACAAATTTTCTATGGGATTGAGGTCAGGGCATTGTAATGGCCACTCCAACACCTTGACTTTGTTGTCCTTAAGCCATTTTGCCACATCTTTGGAAGTATGCTTGGGGTCATTGTTCATTTGGAAGACCAATTTGCGACCAAGCTTTAACTTCCTGACTGATGCCTTGAGATGTTGCTTCAATATATCCACATAATTTTCCAACCTCAAGATGCCATCTATTTTGTGAAGTGCACCAGTCCCTCTTGGAGCAAAGCAACCCCACCCCCGTGCTTCACGCTTGGTATGGTGTTATATGGCTTGCAAGCATACCCCTTTTTCCTCCAAACATAACGATGGTCATTATGGCCAAACAGTTCTATTTTTGTTTCATGAGACCAGAGGACATTTCTTCAAAAAGTATGATATTTGTCCCCATGTGCAGTTGCAAACCATAGTCTGGATTTTTTTATGGTGGTTTTAGAGCAGTGGCTGCTTCCTTGCTGAGCGGCATTTCAGGTTATGTCGATATAGGACTCGTTTTACTGTGGATATAGATACTTTTGTACCTGTTTCCTCCAACATCTTCACAAGGTCCTTTGCTGTTGTTCTGGGATTGATTTTCACTTTTCGCACCAAAGTATGTTCATCTCTAGGAGACAGAACGCATCTCCTTTCTCAGCGGTATGGCGGCTGCGTAGTCCCATGGTGTTTATACTTGCGTACTATTCGACTTGTCAAAACTATAGTTTGTTTACAATAAATTTGTGGAGTGGTTGAAAAACTAGTTTCAATGACTCCAACCTAAGTGTATGTAAACTTCCGACTTCATCTGTAAAGCCCATTTCATAGAGAATGTAAAAAACGGAACTATGTGTAGTAACTTACTTTGAAGATGGTGATTGGGTCTAAATAGGTGTTTGGTGTTCGGTAGTCTAAATTCAGTGTCCTTGTCTTTAAACTGCCATTTCCCTAAAGTAAAATTCTTCCCACACACCAACTAATTTTTTTCAGCCTCAGAAGAATCTGCATTCACCAAATTGTGTGTGTTTATCCTTAGATGTTTTTCTCAGACTTATACACAGGGAATTGTTGATATGTTGTCACATTTTTATTCTACATAACATTTTCTTTAACAAAAAATGTCGCCAAAAATGCATTTTACGTACCTTTCTTTAGTATTTTACACATAGAAAGATGAAAAGGGTATTTATCCACCACTTGCTATGCAGACCTCCAGTCCTGGAGTGTCTTAACAAAATGAAACCAAAACACTTAGGCTGACTTCATCCAGTGTTGATAAAAATGAATTTGCATGATATGCAAATATGCGCATATTTAGTGAGATATCACCTCATTCGCATATTTTCAACACAATATTACAGGAAAATAATTATACAAAAAATACTTATATTTGTGTCCACATTCAACAGTTAAAAGTTGACTGTGATATGATTAATGGGAAACAATTACTGTATTAGGGTGTGGTGGCCTTAAACCTGCAACATTTTCTCTCAGCTCCATGGAAAAATGTGTAGAAATTAGGAAATTAGCTTTAAAACGAGAAAAAATGTATCTCAGCTCCATGAAGAACATGTTAGAATTGCAGGAAATTGACTTAAAAATGAATTGGCAGTTTACATGTGCAGTGCACCAATCCACAGCATGTCCTGGATATTGTTATAAACTGCAACAGTGTAAGCTGTTCAAAGCTCAGAAACCACTGAGGAGACAGAATGGATTGTCTCAGTGACTGAGAGTGCGTGCCAGCCCCTCAAAGCCCAATGTGTACTGCTCCTCTGGACTCCTGCCCTGAACTCCAGCGTTACCCAAATCATCACGGCTTTGCCCTTTATCCTCAAGTCCTGTAACTTTCATCTCCTTGCCATCAATTAAGACATGGTTTACTCTGACTAAGTCCATTTGAAGCCTGCGGCAGTGCATGGTACTTCCGCTGAGCCCTTCACACTGGTGGCCTCGAAATATTCCTCAAGTTGTCACCCCATTAGACAGGCCTGCTCCTAATTGCAGTGACACTATCTTGCATGTACAGGGGGATGGTGTTGCTGCAGTCAGCAGTCCACAAGGCTCATTTGCACTTCTCCCTGTGCTTTAGCACCGTGGACCATAGAATTCCTCTGGAGACACAACTCACATCGTCGTGTCACTTTAATTGATGGCAAACTTGCTGTCAATGATCATTAACAACATGAAGGGCTTCTGACTGAAGGTGTCTCTATTTTAAAAGGGGGACTCACCTCATTTATCATCCAGAAAGCCTGTGCTACTGTATTGGACTAATCTGGATTCCTTCAGTAAATTATGCCATATACAAAGTAGATGTTCCATATGACATAACTAATTACAGGTCCATTTACCACCTCAGAGTCAACACATTTTCATTTCTGAGGATGGGACACAAATTGACCACCACAACCTTCAGTACACCTTATTTCTCGTCTGTCTTGTTTGATCATGCCGACAAATTACATCGAGAGCCTCGCTCCTCTGCAGTTCAGCGGGAACATTTATGATTGCAAATAACCTTACATGTCTGACATTTCCTAAGAAAAGGCTGCTTGGATGGGGTAGGGGACTGACAGAACCCTGGATTGTGTCTGAAATGGCACCCTATTATCTACATAGTGCACTGCTCCGGGCAAATGTAGTGCAATATATCGGGAATAGGTTGCCATTTTGGGACACAGTCCTGGTTAGGTGCCATGACGCTCAGGGCTCCTGGGTTTGACCATGCCACATCACACCTGGCTGGGCTGCTGTTGCCTGGTGACTCAATCACTAGGCCTGAGGATTAGTATGCAAAGCATTCGGGCCTTGAACATGGTGTCTGCTGCCTGTGACAAACTGTAATGAACCCAGCGGTAGCATATCAACGCTGCAGAAAGCAGCAATGATCACACCGGAACAGTCAGCTGTGACTCGGACCTGAAGTGAAAATGCAGTGCGAGAAAAGGAACTTGGAACAGTGGGTTCACTTCTTGCGTTATTTACACAAAACCTCTACTATTCGGTCATATACAATGGGATACTAGTGCACCGTCCTTGCCACTGCACTACTACTATCCTTTTTTTGCTACTGCCAAATCCTTACCACATGCTCGTGTGCCCCAGTTGTATCGTTGCTGCCAGAGGCACCACACACTGTAAGCCGTTTCTTCAGAGAAAATCTAAGCAAATAGGCAAACAAGCAATCATTTTGTTGGTAATAGTATTCAATAATAACCATACAGTACACTCTTAGGGGGGAAAAAAGGTACCCTCTCGAACCTAAAAGTGTTCTTCGGCTGTCCTCCTAGGAGAAACCTTAGAAGAACCCTTTTGGGTTCCATGTAGAACCCTTTCCACTGAGGGTTTTTACATGGAACCCAAAGGGGTTCTACTATGGGAACAGTCGAAGAACCCTTTTGGAACTGTCCAACGTCCATTTATTTAGGTGGCGTTGTAATGTGGTTTCTTGGTCATAATCGGCTGAATCTGGTGGGCCTGTTAGAAACAGACTTTATTACCACCAGGCAGCATGACATGTGGAATGTCAATGTACCTTTGATACACGCCTTCAATAAAAGATAATAAAAGTGACAATGAGATGAACTCCATTCATTCTAACAGGGCCAAGGTTTGATACAGGCCAAACAATCGTTCTCGATCCAATTATAGTATGCAAAGCTGGACAGTTCCCCTCTCATAGTCTCAATGATGAATGGCACAGTAGAGAAAATCTAGATACGATCTTCCATTATAATGCTTGTGCTCATACACAGAGCCTATCAAGACACCTTTTGTGAATATGCCTGATATCATGTGTGTTTGAAAACTAACAAAATCCCTATCAGGGAAAATTAAACTGGGCATGTATATTTTTTTAAATAAGGCAATTTCCTGTTTTTGCAAACGTTTAGGGTAATGTACATATCTTTTTTAAATGATTGATCGAAATGTTGTTTACTTAGCAAATCTCCAAAAACAATGACTCCCTGATATTGGATCAAGACCACAGGCATGATTCAAGCACAGACTTTTGACCAAAGTGATGTCCCTTAATGGGAGACAGAATGTTTATGAAACGTTTGAATGTGGCAAGTGAAGTGGTTTCATGACAACGAGGCCATACTGAGGTGTCACATCAGTCGTACAAAGAAACGCAAGGCTGTATCCACTCTAAAATCATATTCTACTTTTACAACTAAGCAGAATGACAGCTGCAAGAAAGAAAGGGAGAGAAAAGGAAAGAAAGGACAGTGAGTCATTTACATTCATAGCCCAAAAAACGGATAGCAATAAACTCCATATACATGTTTAGAACAGTAGGCATGCAGCTGCACCAATCAGTGGTTTGCCTAGCTTGTCAGAGCCTGCTGAAAAAAAGAAATGTTTTCACACTAAGGCCAATTAGTTCGGAGGCAGAGCTCATTGGAATGGAACAGCTAAGATGCAGAACATTATCCAAACCGTTCCTGGTAAAAGGGATGCCAATCAAAAGCATGTCCCACTATGTCTGACAGGAGGAAGTGGAACAAGAACAACGCTCACCACTGAATTTGAGTCGGAAACTCTCTACTGTTGAATAGTAAACCTGTTCACAATGCCAGAATAGCAAATAGATAATTCCCCAAGCCTACAATCACAGGAATATGCAATACATATTCAGGAAAGTAACAATTGCCATGTTTACCACAAATTTGAATCTGTCCTAGATGCCACCTAACAATGAGGTATGTTCGACCTTAGCCTTCAAGTCAGCAAAAAAATAAAAAATAAAAAATAAATATGGGTGTATTTCTGTCAGGTGAAATTGTACAGAGCCCCTAAACTTCAGAGCGGTACCATGAAAAGCTGTAATAACTACACATTATCTCACACTGTGAGTTCATTTCAATGTGGCTGAGGTGTTTAAAAAAAAAGAAGAAGACACGAGTTCAGCTGACTCACAGCTAAACTGTCAACAGTTTGGTAATCTCGTCTGGGCCATGTCTGACTTTGCTCGAAAACCTGGAGAACACAGCCTTCCTTTTCCATGAATCTCAATCTGACACGTAATAGAATAGTGCAGTACTTCAAGGATGGAAGGATGTATCTTTCAAGCACTTGAAGAAGGCTTATTATGTTGTCTAACCCTGCCACCCCCCAGCCAGTTTAAAACAACGTACCACAGAGAAAGGAAACCCCTTCAGATAGGTCTTTCCATATTCACCAGACTAACATCTTAGTCCTCATTCTCCCAGGGATGATTTTGTGTCTCTATTCTAATGTGTGTTTATCTGTATGAATTGTTTACAAGGCGCCACTTGAATACAAGCAAGGGTAGCTGGGTTCTCCAAAACTCCTTAGCTGCTAGAGTCATACTGGGTAATTGGTTTTGATAGCGTCGAGGGGTCTCGAATGTTCCTTGACCTTTGCTGTGAGGGCGAGGAGTAGCTTGTTTTAACTGGATAGCTTTTAACCCCTCAACATATTTGATCCTCAAACTGTCAAGAGTGATTTCTGGACCAAATTGAAGGAATGATCTGTAGTTAAACAGCTTGAGCCCACAATGAGGATTTTAAATAAATTAAATGCAGACCCACCATAGCCCAGCAACAAACAACTGATATACAGTGAGTGTACAAAACATTAGAAACACCTTCCTAATATTGAGTGGCATGCCCTTTTGCCCTCAGAACAGCCTCACTTTGTCATGTCCTGGGCTCTACAAGGTGTCGAAAGCATTCCACAAGGATGCTGGCCCATGTTGACTCCAATGCTTCCCACACTGTCAGTTGTGCCTGGATGTCCTTTGGGTGGTGGACCATTCTTGATAGACACAGGAAACAAAACCCAGCAGCGTTGCAGTTCTTGACACACTCAAACCGGTGCGCATGGCACCTACACCAGGCACCCACTACCATACCCCGTTCAAAGGCACTTCAATCTTTTCTCTTGCCCATTCACCCTCTAAATGGCACACAATACATGTCTCAATTTTCTCAAGGCTTAAAAGTCCTTTCTCCTCCCCTTCATCTACAGTTATTGAAGTGGATTTAACATCAATAAGGGATCATATATTTACCTGGATTCACCTTGTCAGTCTATGTCATGAAAAGAGCAGGTGTCCTTAATGTTTTGTACACTCAGTGTATTTGGACGGCTGCCGTTTCTTCATTAGACCACTGAGAAGTGAAGGACACTTTCATTTTCAAATTCTGAATTTACTTGCATTCACATACTGTAGATACTGTATGTAATAAGTTTGACAAAACAGGTGACTGTTGCATTTTGTAACTACTAATCTTCTAGTATATAAACATCACATCACTAAAAAATACAACACATGGGAAAAGGTGGTTTCATTTTACTGACTTGTTTCCTGCGTTGGGTTTATGCTATTGTCATAACAGTGTCAAAACAAACCAAAACAATAGGCTATCTAGATAAAATACATCATCTAAACCCTAATCAAAATCAAGACATTTTTCAGTTTCTTTGCAATTGTATTTTAGTATTCCCTTTTAACTGCGCACTCTGTCAAAATAAAATACATATTTTATTCATTATACAAAGTTGGGAATTTTAGAAATCAAACATGTGCATTCTCTGAGGTCTATGTCTGGGTATAAACTTGCTGAATATTTATACTGGAATAATTGAATGACTATATGAAAATGAATGATTAAAATGTCTGCTCCATAGTCAAGTCAACTCCTTCACTACTTTGAACAAATCTCCAGACCCCCGGAGAATTTAACAGGCTCCTGAGTAAATGGCGGCCACATAAACACCCGCCTCAGGTTTGACTTTTGAGTAGGTTGTGTGCCCCGCGGGGGTGAAAGCTCCACCTCTTAGTTGGGGTCCTACTGCGGCAGCTGCAGTGCTCTAGTTTGTGTGCCCGACTGCAATGAAAGGTTTTTTATTTACCACTTCTATATATTCAATCATCCTGCAGACAACTGCCACTGACACTAAAAATACCCCTGCCCTGGGTTGCCTGCTACTTTGAGCTTTCAGCACAGACCAGCATTCCAGAAATCACATTCAGTCAGTTCAATGTTCAATGGCGGCTTGTGGGGGGCAACCGGAGTGCTCTGAACTCAACTGACTGTGTGGACACTAGCTCAGATCTCAGACCACTTTTCTTTTAGTTTAAATCAAACCACAAAGTTTTTCCCAAAGCCCTCTATGATATCTTCCCTCTGCAAGCAGGAGAAGGAAGAGAGCTTCGGGAAACCTTTCCTTGTGTGCCTGGACCACTGGAATCCTACCACGAGGACAGTATCTACAGTTGAAGTCGGAAGTTTACATACACTTAGGATGGAGTCATTAAAACTCATTTTTCAACCACTCCACATTGCGAACAAACTATAGTTTTGGCAAGTCGGTTAAGACATCTACTTTGTAATTTTTTCAGATTATTTCACTTATAATTCACTATATCACAATTCCAGTGGTTCAGAAGTTTACATACACTAAGTTGACTGTGCCTTTAAACAGCTTGAAAAATTCCAGAAAATTATGTCTAGGCTTTAGAAGCTTCTGTTAGGCTAATTGACATCATTTGAGGCCTACCTTCAAACTCTGTGCCTCTTTGCTTGACATCATGGGAAAATCAAAAGAAATTAGCAAAGACCTCAGAAAAAGATTGTGGACCTCCACAAGTCTGTTTCATCCTTGGGAGAATTTTCCAAATGCCTGAAGGTACCACGTTAATCTGTACAAACAATAGTACGCAAGTATAAACACCATGGGATTACGCAGCCGTCATACCGCTCAGTAAGGAGATGCATTCTGTCACCTAGAGATGAACGTACTTTAGTGCGAAAAGTGAAAATCAATCCCAGAACAACAGCAAAGGACCTTGTGAAGACGCTGGAGGAAATCGGTACAAAAGTATCTATATCCACAGTAAAGCGAGTCCTATATCGAAATATCCTGATAGGCCGCTCAGCAAGGAAGAAGCCACTGCTCTAAAACCGCCATAAAAAAAAAAGCCAGACTACGGTTTGCAACTGCACATGGGGACAAATATGGTACTTTTTGGAGAAATGTCCTCTGGTCTGATGAAACAAATAATGACCATCGTTTAAGTTTGGAGGAAAAAGGGGGAGGCTTGCACGCCGAAGAACACCATCCCAACCTTGAAGCACAGGGGTGGCAGCATCCTGTTGTGGGGGTGCTTTGCTGGAGTAGGGACTGGTGCACTTCACAAAATAGATGGCTCCATGAGGAAAATTATGTGGATATATTGAAGCAACATCTCAAGACATCAGTCAGGAAGTTAAAGCTTGGTCGTAAATGGACAATGACCCCAAGCATACTTCCAAAATTGTGGCAAAAGGACAACAAAGTCAAGGTATTGGAGTGGCCATCACAAAGCCCTGACCTCAATCCTATAGAACATTTGTGGGCAGAACTGAAAGTGTGTGCGAGGAAGGAGGCCTACAAACCTGACTCAGTTATACCAGCTCTGTCGGGAAGAATGAGCCAAAATTCACCCAACTTATTGTGGGAAGCTTGTAGAAGGCTACCTGAAACGTTTGACCCAAATTAAACAATGTAAAGGCAATGCTACCACATACTATTTGAGTATGTAAAATTCTGACCCACTGGGAATGTGATGAAAGAAATAAAAGCTGAAATAAACCATTCTCTCTACTCTTATTCTGACATTTCACATTCTTAAAATAAAGTGGTGATCCTAACTAACCTAAGACAGGGAATGTTTACTAGGATTAAATATCAGGAATTGTGAAAAACTGAGTTCAAATTAAATGTATTTGGCTAATGTGTATGTAAACTTCCGACTTCAACTGTATCTAACCTAGGATACATTGTTCTTTATTTAAAAGCAACACAAATTCATCCCTCATAGTACTAATGGTCGACAGATATGTATACTGAACAAAAATATAAACGCAACATGTAAAATGAAATTGTCCATATACACAAAAAGCTTATTTCTCTTACATTTTGTGCACAAATTTGTTTATGAACATTTCTCCTTTGCCAAAATAATCCATTCACCTATCAGGTGTGGCATATCAAGAAGCTGATTAAACAGGGCTCCCGAGTGGCGCAGCGGTCTAATGCACTGCACTGGTTCGATTCCAGGCTGTATCACGTCCGGACATGAGTGGGAGTTCCATAGGGCGGTGCACTATTGGCCCAGCATTGTAAATTGTAAATAAGAATTTATTCTTAACTGACTTGTCTAGTTAAATAAATATAAAATAAAAAACAGCATGATCATTACACAGGTGCACCTTGTGCTGGGTACACTACAAGGCCACTTTAAAATGTGCAGTTTTGTCACACAACACAATGCCACAGATGTCTCAAGTTTCTAGGGAGCGTGCAATTGACATGCTGACTGCAGCTCCACCAGAGCTGTTGCCAGATAATTTCATGTTAATTTCTCTACCATAAGCTGCCTTCAACGTTGTTTAAGAGAATTTGACAGTACGTCCAACCGACCTCACAACAGCAGACCACATGTAGCCACACCAGCCCAGGGCCTTCAGATCCGGCTTCGTCACCTGCGGGATCCTCTGAAACCAGCCACCTGGACAACAGATGAAACTGTGGGTTTGCACAACCAAAGAATTTCGGCACAAACTGTCAGAAATTGTCTCAGGGAAGCTCCCCTGCGTGCTCATCGTCCTCACCAGGGTCTTGACCTGACTGCAGTTTGGTGTCGTAACCGACTTCAGTGGGCAAATACTCGCCTTTGATGGCCACTGGCACATTGGAGAAGTGTGCTCTTCACAGATGAATCCCAGTTTCCACTGTACCAGGCAGATGGCAGACAGCGTGTACGGCATCGTGTGGGTGAGCAGTTTGTTTATGTCAATGTTTTGAACAGAGTGCCACCGTTCACCAGACATTGAACATGTTTGGGATGATCTTGATCGACATGTACGGCAGCATGCTCCTGTTCAACTTCGCACAGCCATTAAAGAGGAGTGGGACAACCTTCCACAGGCCATAATCAACAGGCTGATCAACTCTATGCAAAAGAGATGTGTCGCGCTGCATGAGGCAAATGGTGGTCACACCAGATACTGACTGGTTTTCTGATCCACGCTCCTACCTTTTTTAAGGTATCTGTGACCAACAGATGCATATCTGTATTTCCAGTCATGTGAAATCCATAGATTGGCTCAGTGAATTCTGGAAATTCGTCACGCTGGTATGAATAATTCGGGAGACAGGCGCAGGAATGCGTAACAGTTTTTTTTATTACACCCAAATTACGGCGTGCCGTGTAAAGGCACAGGGAAAAAGACCAAACAAACACTATACAAAACACAGGGTAGAAACCCAAACAAAAGAGTGAGGATTACCTTGAATAAATAACACAAGCGCACAATGATTAACACACAGGACGAGACCGTAATCATCTGCGTAATCCACAATGGCACGAAAGTCAAAACATAGCAAAGGTACTCACACGCACCAATGGAAAATGTAACAATAATCGACAGGACACACTTTAGTAATACAATTACTAATCACTGGGAATAGAGGCCAGGTGTGCGTAATGAAAGTTCCAGAGGGATCTGTGACAAAATGGAAATAACTTAGAAAACTGACCATAAATTACAGCTCAAAAATGGGAGACTGTAAATGATCCATAATTCCGAAATGTATCTCAAAATAAATTGAAAAGATACCCAATTCACTTTCAAAACCAAGTAACAAGTAAACAATATCTCACGTAATGCTCATTGTTGCTTGGAACGAGTATCATTCAAAGAAACATAGCGAGTTTTAGCAGAGAAATTCTCATGAGACATGCCAGGCTTTCAAAGCAATTATGACACTCTTATCTATATAAGCATGCACAACTTTCCGTATTCCTTCTGCAAGAAATAAGTGTTGGTTCTACTGTCTGGACATTTGAGATAGTCATATATTTGAGCTAGTCAAATGCTTAGTATATTTCCCGCAGGAAATAAGCTATTTAAGAGCACCTGCCAACTTGGAAAGAGTTGAGCTATGAGAAATCGAGGTTCACATGAACATAAAGCCGATGTTCATATAATAAAACATTCATGATCAGTGACTTGCTTGAGCATATGTTAATATACAACCTATTATCTCACAATTCAATATGACATATTCCAGCCTGTAGCAATAGAATAATTGTTCTTGGTTGAAATGTGATGCATTGTTTGTCAACATACTGATTACACATCTGGTAGTGATGGAAAACAATGACATAATGAATAGTGAATGATGAAACTATGATTCTAATGGTTTTGGAATATGCAAACAGAACTGTGACTTCATCTGTCCATATTAAGATAAGCATGAGTGAAGAGTGAGGAGCTTAGGGGAAGGGAAGGGGAGCCTTTCAGTGGGATGCTGCTGATTTGAATATGATTAATGGAGGGCCAGCTCCTGGAGTTCCATCCAGCACACACAGCCAGTCAGCCGCTGATAGAGTATAACCCAACATTTTCTCTGCCATTACCAGATACACTGCTTCTATTTACCCAGCACTCAGGACCGTAGACGCCTGTGCTCAGTCTTAAGCCCATAATAAGACAGTGAGGAGTCTGTACAGCTGGAAGAGGAGCTGAAGACCACTGGCACCAACGCCACATCCAGGGCTCAGTCCAGGGGAGGCCAGGCCATCTCTATCACACAGGGGACAGGACAGTGATGTGACAACAGCAGTCCCTTCCCCTCTGTGTCACTTCAAAGTGCTGGAATCGAAAGCCATGTCAGAGGCATGCATGTCATCATCACCATCAGGACAGGAAGCACTACAGGCATCAAGGTCAGCCCTGACAAAGTCCCCATTCTTCAGGCACTGCAGTGACGCACAACATGAGCTCAGTCAGTGACCTGCGTGGAACTGGGTTTTAAATTGCCCTCACAAAAAAAATATGAAAGACAGGAGCATCACTTACAAAAACGGAATTGAATGCCTCATAGGCCTGTAGGCTATATCTAAGATTGAGCAAGCTGTTGTGCTAAGAGGTGTTCAAACAAGTAGAGTACTGTAAAAAATGTAATAAAAAATTGCCATCACATACTAGGACTTACTGTCATTCAAGCCTTTATGTATCTTACTATACGTATGAGAAACACCATTTGGTGCCCTGATCCAAAACCAGCTGAAATAAATGAAATATTATTACTGTACTTTCACTTTTATCTTCATCCCGCGACAACAACAACAACAAAAACTCCCTGTCGTCTCATACATCATTCCAGCCTTGCCATGTCTACGGCACCATGTGGACAAGGTCTCAAAGAGCTCTGACCTTCCGTGTGTTGATTTCACTTAACCATCTGGCTGCTTGAGACCAACAAGGTCACTTCTCATTCCCATTCACCGGCTCAGCTTGGCCTCCTCTCCGTACAGGCTGCACTACAGTACCTGGAATAATCATGGAAGTTGTGCTTGCTCCCAAACTCTACAAAGTTATTACAGTAGGAAAAGGTGTAGCACAACTATGAAGTTCAATTGTAATGCAATTTCTAGCATTAAATGCTGGGTATTACTCTGCCTATATGATCATGAAGTGTGTCTGGTTGACCACATGATGTGCCAAAGCAATATCCTACACAGGAAAAGCTGAAGCCAAACTTGAACCAGGAATGTTAAAGTAAGGGTGCAAATGTTATGGATACAAGAGCCTCTTGGGGCAGAAGCCGGATGAGTGAAGACGATTCAGATAACAGCACTTAAAGGGCCAATCTGCAGTTGCTGTTGAAGTCGGAAGTTTACATACACTTAGGTTGGAGTCATTAAAACTCATTTTTCAACCACTCCACAAATGTCTTGCTAACAAACCATAGATTTGACAAGTTGGTTAGGACATCTACTATGTGCATGACACAAGTACATTTTCCAACAATTGTTTACAGACATATTATTTCACTTATAATTCACTGTATCACAATTCCAGTGGGTCAGAAGTTCACATACACTAAGTTGACTGTGCCTTTAAAACAGTCCAAACCTGAAAGGCCACTCAGCAAGGAAGAGGCCACTGCTCCAAAACCGCCATAAAAAAGCCAGACTACAGTTTGCAACTGCACATGGGGATAAAGATCGTACTTTTTGAAGAAATGTCCTCTGGTCTGATGAAACAAAAATAGAACTGTTTGGCCATATTGACCATCGTTATGTTTGGAGGAAAAAGGGGGATGCTTGCAAGCCGAACAACACCATCCCAACCGTGAAGCACAGGGGTGGCAGCATCATGTTGTGGGGGTGCTTTGCTGTAGGAGGGACTGGTACTTTTCACAAAATGGGAATGTGATGAAAGAAATAAAAGCTGAAATAAATCATTATCTCTACTATTATTCTGACATTTCACATTCTTAAAATAAAGTGGTGATCCTAACTGACCCAAGACAGGGAATTTTTACTAGGATTAAATGTCAGGAAAACTGAGTTTGAATGTATTTGGCTAAGATGTATGTAAACTTCCGACTTCAACTGTACCTCCATTTTTGGACTTACACATGAATGATTGATTCTTAAAGATTTTAAGTTCTACATGCCTCATGAGCTTAGTTTAACTCTTGTACCCCATCAGAACCCCAAATATAAGCTTTTTAAAAATGTCAATGTGTGTAAAGTACATGTAAACAAACACTGTATAGCCTCAAAACACGGTTAAAACTATAATTTCTTGCATCCATAGCTCTGTCTATGAATTTCAAATTGGTTCCATTTTGCCAGATCCATCCCTTTCTACAGAAACCATGCCAGGGAGGCCACTTTGTCATTGCATTCAACGGTAGATTGCCCTTTTAAGCACTCTCTCCCTCATTAAGCAGTGGAAATGTTGAGATGTTGAGTGGGCTATTTAAGGCTACTCAGAAATCCATAACTGTTTACTGTATGTTGCCAGAAATTAGGGACTAAGCAATTTAAAGTTGTCTTACCAATGACTTTGAGGTTAATAGCTGCAGTCGTGTCTAAGCTCACATTATTTTTTATATGAGAAATGTATTGGAGTGTGTCTGAGGACTGAGGAGTCCTCATAAAAAAAAATTATTATACTGTGGGCCAGCTGAGGGTGACAGGTGAGTATCTTTAATTTGGTATATCTTGCTTCCCACTCAAATAGCCTCCCTGTCTTCATATTTTACATCATAAAAAAAATGACAAGCAGTCACAGGTGGGTCAAGTGTGAATGACATCAACGCAAATAAACATTCCAACCTCTTAATATGCAAAATCCCAATTTATAATTCATCATACTGTATGTCATTCGCACCAAGGAGTAACATATGATAGCATACCGTATGAGTTATGAATATGTCAATCATTCCTATTTTAATTAAACTGTTTGATTATTTAAGAAAAGGTGTGTACAATTGATTGGTAGGCTATCAAACTGCCCTATCACACCGTGATCATAAACACTAGCTCTGAGGAGAGGAGAAAGGTTATCTAATGGCTTTATAAGCACCAGCATTATGAAAGGCAGCAGTATTATGTAAATAATAGCAGGAAGAGAAGCATATATATATTTATTTTATAGACAACTATTGATGCACAGTAAGAGCCAAACCTTTTAGCTCATAAGCATTATATGTGCGTCATAAAACACATAATGCATGTTCAGACAGAATGTGGGGATATAAAACAGAATAAATAAGTAAATAACAAGGTCAATGAAACTAAATCAGTGTAATTGTGCATGTAAAAGTGACAGGGTATGGATTATTACTGAGATTCCTGAACCCACGGTGTTGTGGAACGATACGTCTTTAAGGTGGACAGGGGAGTTGAGGGAGACATTGCGTCAAAGGCTGCTACAGGCTCGGCATAAACAACCCTCATTCAACATCCACCCAGGAGGCATTTTCTGTTCATCCTAACAAAAACAACACCTGTATACTGGCATGGGGAGTGAATGGAGGATAAGAATGTGTGTTTTTATACAGTATTTTCTATCCACTCTTACTGCATACCACAAAATACTCAAGGAATATATGAAATATTTGTTCACCAGGGAAGAAATATATGAATATCTGGGGGGGGAATGTGTCATTGGAAGCTATCTATCTTGGGAATGGGTACACTAATGGATTCTGCAGCCCACATCGAACTGCTGAGAGGATACAGTGAGCATACGCAATATGTCCTTCAAGACATCTAGGTACTGTAGGTTGGGCGTTGGACCAACAAACATCAGAGGAGCATGTAATGTCTCTGGTCATCATAGGACACGTCTGTCAGGGTAGTGGCATGGAGCCAGAGAGTGCTCTCTCATCTCTGGAACTGACCACGAGCACAAAGTAATGAGATCATCCTGGGCAAAGTGATGCTGAGAATCATCTCCTCTCCATCCCTCCATAGCACGGTGGCCACATTTCTCCAGGCCCTTCTGCCGATAGTCCATCCATCCTCTAGCAGAGGCCAGTGGCACCGGAGTGATCACTGCCTGGAATAGCCCAGCCCCCAACACAACATCTGACTAGTCAAATCATAGCAGAAACATAGGAAGGATGGAGTTCAATCATCTTGACAAAATGAGACATCTGAACCCCCCTTTGGAGGAGCATTTTTCTTTTCTCACTCCCCACTGTCATCTAAATGACCATTGTCTGACCTAAGTAAGGCCAGGTAATGATATTTGCTGGTTGAGATAGGTATGGCAGGATTGTCGATCTACAGTATTGCCAGTGCATCTCCGGGAAATGTTTTCTACTAAGAGGGCAAAGAAAGGAAATGGTTATTCCAAATCTATTTTGCTTTTGGCAAAAAAAAAGAATGAGAGAGCATTTGTGGGTAAATCACAACGCAGAACCAGTGATGAGGCTGAGGGATGGCAGAGGTCTTAATCCATTAGGCCTGGCAGCCATTGAGAGACTGACTAAAGCCTTCTTTATGCTGCCCCTATATTTGGGGACACATTATTGATAAATCCCTGCAAAGAGGGGCTTTTGAAGACAGACACAAACCTATACAATCCAGAGAATGTAAAAAAGGGCCACAATGTGGCCCTGAAGATAAAGATAAATCTATCACAGGCCAGTAAGTGTAACGGTAAAAAGACTGTTTAAAGGTTTAGAATAATGACAGATGTCAGGAGTTATTTTTCACCGTGTGAGGATGTAAGTTGTCTTAGAAATATAGAGTCAACTAACGGTGAGGTGCTGTGATGTCTGGGAGAGTTCTGTTGATGGATGGGCTGGGCCAGCGCCCACAGTAGCCTCACAAAGCCAGAGTGAAATGGCACAGGGCATAGGGCAGAATGACAGACCATGACACAAGCAGACAAAATCAGTAGAGCCAAGCTATAGGGACAGACAGACAGCACACACTGCCACAGACAAATAGGCCTTTGACCCACTCTGTCTGCCCAAGAGAGTTGTAGCCACACAGTGGACTGAGCCAGTCACAGTCACATGCTTCACAGAGAAGAATCACATGCCAAAGCAATTACTTCTCTGACTGATGACTTATTCTCCTCACGTTCACACTCACGGACCTAGTTGTTTGGTTTGCAAATTCCAAGATAAAAAAGACTGGGAGGGAGGCCCTAAACTGGAGGCAGGCATGTGCTGGTTTATTGCAAGTGTAAGCAGCTCATCAGAAGATTGGTTCATTGCAAATCCATGTAGTGTGCAGTGCATTAATCATGCTGCAGCCTGCACTGCCTCAGTATTTATGTTGTGGTGTAGTTTCTAGCAAACAGCAGTGAAGAAAATGCTGCCCAACAGCAAGGAAACTCTCATTATGTTTGTCACATCATTCATTGTCCCAATATCGTTAATTTTGTTACACATACTGATTTACTTGTCGTGTTTGAATAGCGCATATTAATAGACTTCAAAATATGCACCCAAACTGCTCGGCAATCCAGTCTGTTACAGTAGATGTTATTCACAAACAGTACCTTCGGAAAGTATTCAGACCCCTTGACTTAATAAAAATTTAAGAAAATACATTTTTATTTATTTATTTAACTAGGCAAGTCAGTTAAGAACAAATTCTTATTGTCACAACTTCCGCTGAAGTCGGATCCTCTCCTTGTTCAGCGGTCGGCGTCACCGGCTTTCTAGCCATCCATTTTTCATTTATCCATTTGTTTTGTCTTGTTCCCTGCCCACTTGGTTTTCATTCCCCAATCACTCTACATGTATGTATTCCTATGTTCCCCCTCATGCCTTTGTGTGAGATTGTTTTGTGTTACGTGTCTATTTTGACGCGCTATACTGGTAGGCATTTATTCCGTGTTTTATTTCACGAGGTATGTTTATTTGTTTGTACACAATTATTGTGACTGTTTGCACTTTTGCCAATTGGCTGGAGGTGTTGACGCAGTGGTGTCCGTCTGTTGGTTTCTCCTGTCTAAATAAAGTGTGCGCCTGTTCACAACTCTCTGCTCTCCTGCACCTGACTCCGCACACCATTGACACTTATTTTCAATGAAGACATAGGAACAGCAACTGCCTTGCTCAGGGGCAGAACGACAGATCTTTACCTTGCCAGCTCAGGGATTCAATCTTGCAAATTTTCAGTTACTAGTCCAAAGCTCTAACCACTAGGCTACCTGCCGCCTTTTTCTAAAATGTAATAAATAGCTTTTTTTCCCTCATCAATCTACACACAACGACAAAAAACAAAGCAAAAACAGTTATTTTTTGTGTGCTAATTTATACAAAAATATATAAAAACATATAATATTTACATTATTATTCAGACCCTTTACTCAGTACTTTGTTGGTGCACCTTTGGCAGCAATTACAACCTTGAGTCTTCTTGGGTATGATGCTACAAGCTTGGAAAACCTGTATTTGGGGAGTTTTTCCTATTCTTCTCTGCAGATCCTTTCAAGCTTTGTGAAGTTGGATGAGTTGCTGCACAGCTTTTTTCAGGTCTCTCCAGAGAGGTTCGATCAGGTTCAAGTCCTGGGTCTGGCTGGGCCATACAAGGACATTCAGAGACTTGTATGAAAAACAATGAAAAACACCCCCACAGCTTGATGCTGCCACCACCATGCTTCACTGTAGGGATGGTGCAAGGGTTCCTCCAGACGTGACGCTTGGCATTCAGGCCAAAGAGTTCAATCTTGGTTTCATCAGACCAGAGAATCTTGTTTCTCATAGTCTGAGAGTCTTTAGTTTCTCATAGTCTGAGGTGCCTTTTGGCAAACTCCAAGCCGGTTGTCATGTGCCTTTTACTGAGGAGCGGCTTCCGTCTGGCCGCTTTAGCATAAAGTCTTAATTGGTGGAGTGCTGCAGAGATGGTTGTCCTTCTGGAAGGTTCTCCCATCTCCACAGAGGAACTCTAGAGCCCTATCAGAGTGACTATCGGGTTCTTGGTCACCTCCCTGACCAAGGCCATTCTCCCCCTATTGCTCAGTTTGGCTGGGCGGGCGGCCAGCTCTAGGAACAGTCTTGGTGGTTACAAACTACTTCCATTTAAGAATGATGGAGGCCACTCTGTTTTTGGGGGCTTTCAATGCTGCCAAAATGTTTTGTTACCCTTCCCCAGCTCTGTGCCTAGACACAATCCTTTCTCAGAGTTCTACGGACAATTCCTTCAAACTCCTGGATTGGTTTTTGCTCTGACATGCACTGTCAACTGTAGGACCTTATATACACAGGTGTGTGCCTTTCCAAATCATGTCCAATCAATTGAAATTACCACAGGTGGACTCCAATCTAGTTGTAGAAACATCTCAAGGATGATCAATGGAAACAGGATGTACCTGAATTCAATTTCGAGAGTCATAGCAAAGTGTTTAAATAATAATAAATGTGCAAACATTTCTAAAAATATGTTTTTGCTTTGTCATTATGGGGTATTGCGTGTAGATTCATGAGGCATTTTTTATGTATTTAATACATTTTTGAATTAAGGCTGTAACATAACAAAATGTGGCACAAGTCAAGTATTCTTCCACATTTTGTTGAATTACAGCCTTAATTCAAAATGGACTAAATAAATATTTTTTTCTCACCCATCTACACACAATACCCCATTATGACAAAGCACATTTTTATTGAAAATTAAATACAAAAATATCTAATTTACAGTACTAGTCAAAAGTTTGGACATGCTACTCATTCCAGGGTTTTTCTTTATCTTTACTCTTTTCTATATTGCAGGATAATAGTGAAGACATCAAATCTATGAAATAACACATAGAGTCATGTAGTAACCAATAAAGTAGTAAACAAATCAAAATGTATTTTATATTTGAGATTCTTCAAAGTAGCTACTCTTTGCCTTGAAGACAGCTTTGCACACTCTTGGCATTCTCTCAACCAGCTTCCTGAGGTAGTCACCTGGAATGCATTGCCATTAACAGGTGCCTTGTTAAAAGTTATTTTGTGGAATTACTTTCCATCTTAATGCATTTGAGCCAATCAGTTGTGTTGTGACAAGGTAGGGGTAGTATATAGAAGATAGCCCTATTTGGTAAAAGACCAAGTCCATATTATGGCAAGAACAGCTCAAATAAGCTATAATAGAAACAACAGTCCATCCTTACTTTAAGACCTGAAGATCAGTCAATCTGGAAAATTTCAAGAACTTTGAAAGTTTCTTCAAGTGCAGTCAGATGAAACTGGCAATGATGAAACTGGCTCTCATGAGAACCGCCACTGGAAAGGAAGACCCATAGTTACATCTGATGCAGAGGATAAATTCATTAGAGTTAACTGCACCTCAGAATGCAGCCCAAATAAATGCTTCACAGAATTCATGTAACAGACATCTTAACATCAACTGTTCAGAGACTGCTTGAATCAGGCCTTCATAGCCGAATTGCTGCAAATAAACCACTACTAATGGACACCAATAATAAGAAGAGACTTATTTGGGCCAAGAAAAACGAGCAATGGATATTAGACATTAAATCTGTTGTTTTTGTCTGTTGAGTCCAAATTTGAGATATTCGGTTCCACCCTCCGTGTCTGTGAGATGCAGAGTAGGTGAACAGATGATCTCCGCATGTGTTTCCCACCGTGAAGCATGGAGAACGAGGTGTGATGGTGTGGGGGTGCTTTGCTGTCACTGTCCGTGGTTTATTTAGAATTCAAGGCACACTTAACCAGCATGGCTACCACAGCATTCTGCAGCGATACACCATCCCATCTGGTTTGCGCTTAGTGGGACAATTATGGACAATGACCGAAAACACATCTCCAGGCTGTGTAAGGGCTATTTGACCAGGGAGTGTGATGGAGTGCTGCATCACCCGATCTCAACCCAAGTGAGATGGTTTGGGATGAGTTGGACCGCAAAGTGAAGGAAAAGCAGCCAACAAGTGATCAGCATATGTGGGAACTCCTTCAAGACTGTTGGAAAAGCATTCCTTGTGAAGCTGGTTGAGAGAATGCCAAGAGTGTGCAAAGCTGTCATTCTACTTTGAAGAATCTAAAATCTAAAATATTTTGACTGTCTGTCTAGGTAAGTCTCTAAGAGCTTTTCACACCTGGATTGTGCAACATTTGCCCATTATTCTTTTCAAAATTCTTCAAGCTCTTTCAAATTGGTTGATTGTTTGTTGAACCTTGGTGGACAACCATTTTCACATCTTTCCATAGATTTTCAAGTAGATTTAAGTCAAAACTGTAACTCGGCCACACAGGAACATACAATGTCTTCTTGGTAAACATCTCCAGTGTAGATTTGGCCTTGTGTTTTCGGTTATTGTCCTGCTGAAAGGTGAACTCATCTCTCAGTGTCTGTTGGAAAGCTGACTGAACCAGGTTTTCCTGTGAGATATAGCTTGTGCTTAGTTTTATTCCATTTATTTTTAATCCTGAAAAACTCACCAGTCCTTAACGATTACAAGCATACCCATAACATGATGCAGCCACTACTATGCTTGAATATATGGAGTGTGGTACTCATTAACATCTTGTATTGGATTTGCCCCAAACATAAAGCTTTGTATTCTGGACAAAAAGTGAATTGTTTTGACACATTTTCTGCAGAATTACTTTAGTACCTTATTGCAAACAGGATGCATATTTTGTAATATTTGTATTATGTATAGGCTTCCCTCTTTTCATTCTGTCAAGTAGGTTAATATTGTGGAGTAACTACAATGTTGTTGATCCATCCTCAGTTCTCCGATCACAGCCATTAAACTCTGTAAACTGTTTTAAAGGCACCATTAGCCTCATGGTGAAATCCCTGAGTGGTTTCCTTCCTCTCCGGCAACTGAGTTAGGAAGGACGCCTGTATCTTTGTAGTGATTGGGTGTATTGATGCACCATTCAAAGTGTAATTAATAGCGTCGCCATGCTCAAAGGGATATTCAATGTCAGAATTTTTTTCTTCTCCAATCTACCAATAGGTGCCCTTCTTTGCAAGGCATTGGAAAATCTCCCTGGTCTTTGTGGTTGTATCTGTCTTTGAAATTCAGTACTCGACTGAGGGACCTTAAAGATAATTGTATGTGTGGGGTACAGAGATGAGGTAGTCTTTAAAAAATCATGTTAAACATTATTATTGCAAACACAGTGAGTCCATGCAACTTATTATGTGACTTGTTATGCACATTTTCACTGCTTGTACTTGCCACAACAAAGAGGCTGAATACTTATTGACTCAAGGCATTTTAGCATTTCATTTTTTATTAATTTGTAAACATAATTACTCTTTGACATTATGGGGTATTGTGTGTAGGCCAGTGACAAAAAACGAAATGTAATCCATTTTAAATTCAGGCTGTAACACAACAAAATGTGGAAAAAGTCAAGGGGTGTGAATACATTCTGAAGGCAATGTACGAGTTGATATCGGAGTTTTATTGAAATGAGTTCGGTACAAATGGCAGTGGTGTGTACGGAATCAATATACAGTATGTTCCACCCCATTCAAACGCAGTGCCAGAAATGAATCATCCACTCAAGAGAGAGGTGTTATGTTTTAAGGCTGTAATTCTAAACCCTTTGTGGAGGTAGATGGAGATATTACTGTGTTAATATGAGGCTTGCAATTTCCCATCCTATGGGATCTCAATTACATCCTTGCGGAACTGCATAGAGTGTGGCACTGACATTACTTTCCCAGTTAATGTGATGTTAATACATCCACAGAATAAGATTGCACTACAAAAAGGTTACGCAAATTAACCCGGACATAAAAATAACATGCATACATTGACGCCCCTCTCCATGTCTTGCATTGTCAAGATTAATAGGTTCCTAGATGAGAGTCAAAAATAATTATTGGTAGCATCGGTACAAGCTGCTCATTCTACGTGGTCACCTCACTCTAAACTTGCTCGTTTTTTTACGAGGCTAAAACCATGATTTGGTCAAACAGTAATGTGCATTATGCTCATGATTCCTTTAATGAAAGTCTCTGCCCTGCCCATGTGCCTGTTTCACTTGGGCCTGCTGCTGAGATGAGTGAGACATTCACCATTCCTTTCCCCCCTAGCCCTTGCTGTCCAAAGGGAATATGCCTTTCTCTCGTTTCCAGGGCAGGGACATCTGTTTTTGAGAGATTCTGGGAAATCTGGTCTAAGGCTTATGGTCTAATTGAGTTCTCACTGCTTCCAGTATACAGAATTGATGTCATGTTGCTAGATAGCCAGCTAGCTTCACTAATGTTGCTAGCTAGCAAGCCAGAAATTGAAGAAAGTCCTTTGCCTACAACTAGCTGGATAATTTGCTAGTTAGCAATATGTAGGCTGTCCACCCACTCTGCCTAGAGTGATGAAATTTCAAAAATACATTTTATCAAGACAAATATGAATATTCATTTTCTGAATCACTCAGTGGGGTCTTTCTCAAACACACTGTATCATTAAAATGATATCCAAAAAGTCTGATTTTGTATCCTAATACATCTGATAATAAGCACCGAGCTCTGTTGACATAACTTTTGAGGAATTTAAATGTTGTGGTTTTGTGGACTTCATAGTTAATGGGTTGCAAAAAGCTAAATTAGCATGACACAAACTGAATTAAATGTAAAAGGCTTTACTAAATAAAAAGCTTAGTAAACCCTCAGTGCTCCATTGACATTTCACAGAGATACACTTGTTTTTGTGAGAAAACTATGAAAAATAACAGGAATTTTCCATCCTGAACTACAATCAATTTACAATCAATGATAGAGATTTGAGGTTAGGACCATTGGTTTTATTAGAGGATAATCTACAGAATGAACATATTATTTAACCAATTGGTCAAAATATGCTTTTTGATTGGACACCCTAAAATATGTTGAACAAATAATTGAATTCACCTTCACCGTGCTGTAACGTACGTTGCTCCCGATGCCAGGTAACCAAATGTTTAGCTAAACGGTTAGCGTCGTCACTAGCATAAAAGGCCTTTTCATTTTTTTTATTAACATTTATTTAACTAGGCAAGTCAGTTAAGAACAAATTCATATTTAAAATGATGGCCACCAGAAGGCAAAAGGCCTCCTGCAGGGCCGAGGGCTGGGATAAAATAAAAAAATAAAATAAATATATGACAAAACACACATCACGACAAGAGAGACGCCACAATACTACATAAAGAGAGACCTAAAACAACAACATAGCATGGCAGCAACACATGAAAACACAGCATGGTAGCAACACAACATGACAACAACATGGTACTGTAGCAACACAACATGGCAGCAGCACAACATGGTACAAACATTATTGGGAACAGACAACAACACAAAAGGCAAGAAGGTAGAGACTAGAGGTCGATTAATTAGGGCCAATTTCAAGTTTTCATAACAATCCGTAATCTGCATTTTTGGACACCGATTTTGACCAATTACATTGCACTCCACGAGGAGACTGCGTGGCAGGCTGACCACCTGTTACGCGAGTGCTGCAAGGAGCCAAGGTAAGTTTCTAGCTAGCATTAAACTGATCTTGTAAAAAACAATCAATCTTAACATAATCACTAGTTAACTACACATGGTTGATGATATTACTAGTTTATCTAGCTTGTCCTGCGTTGCATATAATCAATACGGTACCTGTTAATTTATCATCGAATCACAGCCTACTTCCTCAAACGGGTGATGATTTAACAAGCTCATTCGCGAAAAAAGCACTGTCGTTGCGCCAATGTGTACCTAACCATAAACATCAACCCCTTTCTTAAAATCAATACAGAAGTAAAAAAAAATGTAATCTGCGTATTTAGTTAATATTGCCTGCTAACATGAACTTCTTTTAACTAGGGAAATTGTGTCACTTCTCTTGTGTTCTGTGCAAGCAGAGTCAAGGTACATGCAGCAGTTTGGGCCGCCTGGCTCGTTGCGAACTGTGTGGAGACCATTTCTTCCTAACAAAGACCGTAATTAATTTGCCCGAAATGTACATAACTATGACATAACATTGAAGGTTGTGCAATGTAACAGCAATATTTAGACTAAGGGTTGCCGCCCGTTCGACAAAATACGGCACAGTTCCGTATTTCACTGAAAGAATAAACGTTTTGTTTTCAAAATGATAGTTTCCAGATTTTACCATAATAATGACCTTAGGCTCGTATTTCTGTGTGTTTATTATATTATAATTAAGTCTATGATTTGATATTTGATAGAGAAGTCTGACTGAGCGGTGGTAGGCAGCAGCAGGCTCGTAAGAATTCATTCAAACAGCACTTTCCTGCATTTGCCAGCAGCTCTTCGCTGTGCTTCAAGCATTGCGCTGTTTATGACTTCAAGCCTATCAACTCCCGAGATTAGGCTGGCAATACTATAGTGCCTATAAGAACATCCAATAGTCAAAGGTATATTAAATATAAATGTATGGAGAGAATTAGTCCTATAATTCCTATAATAACTACAACCTAAAACTTCTTAACTGGGAATATTGAAGACTCATGTTAAAAGGAACCACCAGCTTTCATATGTTCTCATATACTGAGCAAGAGATTTAAACATTAGCTTTTTTACATGGCACATATTGCACTTTTACTTTCTTCTCCAACACTGTGTTTGCATTATTTTAACCAAATTGAACATATTTATTTATTTATTTGAGACTAAATAGATGTTATTAATGTATTAAATTAAGTTAAAATAAAAGTGTTCATTCAGTATTGTTGTAATTGTCATCATTACACATATGTACGTGGAGGTTGAGAGCAGCAGTAGGTGTCTCAGATAGGGGGAAGTGAGGCCTAGGAGGGTTTAATAAATAAGCATCAACCAGTGGATCTTGCGACAGGTATACAGAGATGACCAGTTTACAGAGGAGTATAGAGTGCAGTGATGTGTCCTATAAGGAGCATTGGTGGAAAATCTGATGGCCGAATGGTAAAGAACATCTAGCCACTCGAGAGCACCCTTACCTGCCAATCTATAAATTACGTCTCCCTAATCGAGCATGGGTAGGATGGTCATCTGAATCCGGGTTAGTTTTGCAGCTGGGGTGAAAGAGGAGCAATTGCGATAGAGGAACAAGTCTAGATTTAACCTTAGTCTGCAGCTTTGATATGTGCTGAGAGAAGGACAGAGTACCGTCTAGCCATACTTCCAAGTACTTGTATGAGGTGACTACCTCAAGCTCTAAACCCGCAGAGGTAGCAATCACACCGGTGGGGAGAGGGACTTTCTTCTTACCAAACCACATGACCTTTGTTTTGGAGGTGTTCAGAACAAGGTTAAAGGCAGAGAAAGATTGTTGGACACTAAGAAAGATATGTTGTAGAGCATTTAACACAAAATCCGGGGAGGGATTATAAGAGTATAAATCGGTATCATCTGCATATAAATGGATGAGAGAGCTTCCTACTGCTTGAACTATGTTGTTGATGTCAATTGAAACTGGCAGGTTGACTTAATTCCTAACCTTGCTTGCCATGGCCTTGGCTTCTAGCTAGCATACTAACTTAATGTTTTGAATTAACATTATACATTTTTTGATTGTATATACTGTACATTATCATTGTCTTAGCAAACTCATTTTTTATATTTAGGTACCTAGCTAGCTAGCTTTGCAAACATCAGCTTAGCAAGCTAGCTACCGGTCTCAGACTGCTGGATTCCAAAGTGACAGTGGTTGAAAAATCAAGAGTAGGCAATAGAAATATGGCTGTAAAATCAGTTCTAGCTTACTTTAGAAGAAAGTCTGTCATTTATTTTCTACTGGAGAGTTACTTATTATTCACTCATAGTGTACAGCAGCTGCCATTACTGCAGCAGCGAAAAAAAACTTAAGGTCCCCTGCAATTTGAGCCCACCTCATGCAAGAAGGGCCTATGCATTCGGCTATACACTCGTATTGCCCATGGACCGGTTCATACATAAAACATTCTCCATTCAGGCTACAAAGCGGTCAATTTCTTCCTCAACTCTCCGAGACTAACATTAGCTATTCTAGCATGGTGGTGGAAAATGGGGTTTCATAAAAAAAGTAAGCATATTTTCCCAGTTTGTTTTCCCGCCTTCTCACCATTTCAATGAGTTAAGGGGGAAATCAGACTTTGCAGCATGCTGAATTGATTAACTTCTTCGATATAGGGGGCGCTCTTTTAATTTTTGGATAAAGAAACGTTCCCGTTTTAAACAAGATAAGTAAATACTTCGCATTTACCAGGTGCTCGCTTGGTGTCCTCCATTGCAATTATTGCGTAATCTCCAGCTGCGTGTATTTTTCCATTTGGTTCAGAGGAGAAACCCAACTGCCACGAATGACTTATCATCGAATAGATATGTGAAAAACACCTTGAGGATTGATTCTAAACAACGTTTGCCATGTTTCTGTCGATATTATGGAGTAAATTTGGAAAAAAGTTTGGCGTTGTAATGACTGAGTTTTCTGGGTTTTTTCTTAGCCAAACGTGATGAACAAAACGGAGCGATTTCTCCTACACAAATAATATTTTTGGAAAAACTGAACATTTGCTATCTTACTGAGACTCTCCTCATTGAAAACATCCGAAGTACTTCAAAGGTAAATGATTTTTATTTGGATGCTTTTCTTGTTTTTGTGAAAATGTTGCCTGCTGAATGCTAGGCTTAATGCTATGCTAGCTATCAATACTCTTACACAAATGCTTGTGTAGCTATGGTTGAAAAGCATATTTTGAAAATCTGAGATGACAGTGTTGTTAACCTGTTAGTACTCTAGGGGCAGTATTTAATTTTTGGATAAAAAGACGTGCCCGTTTTAAGCGCAATATTTTGTCACGAAAAGATGCTCGAATATGCTTGGAATTGATAGTTTTGGAAAGAAGAGACTCTTACGTTTCCAGAACTGCAAAGATTTTCACTGTGAGTCCCTTAGAACAAATGCTTCGGGCAAAACCAAGATGTATGACCGACCAGGAAATGAACAGGATTTTTGAGGCTACGTTTTCCATGATCGCCTTATATGGCTGTGAATGCGACAGGAATAAACGGACACTTTATCTTGTTTCCCCAAGGTCTCTGCAGCATTGTGACGTATTTGTAGGCATATCATTGGAAGATTGACCATAAGAGACTACAATTGCCAAGTGTCCCGCTTGGTGTCTGCGTGGCATTTGGTGCGCAAAAGTCAGGTCCCAATATTTTTCCATTCGAATCAGACAACAAAGCAGGCGTCAAGGACGGTGCTTTCAATGGAGAGATATATGCCAAACCACCTTCAGGATTGATTCAAACAACGTTTTCCATGTTTCAGTCGATATTATGGAGTTAATTCGGAAAAAAGTTCGACGTGTAGGTGACTGAATTTTCGGTTAGTTTCGGTAGCCAAATGCATAGTAACAAAAGGGAACGATGTGTCCTACACAAGAATCTTTCAGGAAAAACTGGACATCTGCTATGTAACTGAGAGTCTCCTCATTGAAACATCTGAAGTTCTTCAAAGGTAAATTATTTTATTTGATTCCTTGGCTGGTTTTTGTGAATATGTTGCGTGCTAAATGCTAACGCTAAATGCTAAGCTAGCTATCACCACTCTTACACAAATTATTGATTTTCTCTGGTTCTAAAGCATATTTTGAAAATCTGAGACGACAGGATTGTTAAGAAAAGGATAAGCTTGAGAGCAGGCATATTTATTTCGATTTCATTTTTAGAAATCGCTAACGTTGCGTTATGGTAATGAGCTTGAGGCTGTAGTAACGATACCGCATGCGGGATGGGGCGGACTATGAGGTTAACAAAAGGCTAAGCTTGTGAGCCAATATATTTATTTCATTTCATTTGCGATTTTCATGAATAGTTAACGTTGCGTTATGGTAATGAGCTTGAGGCTATGATTACGCTCCCGGATACGGGATTGCTCGACGCAAGAAGTTAATGGAGAATGTTTTATGTACAAACCAGTCCATGAGGGATTCAAGTGTATTGCCAGCTGCAAACTGTCACATGTGCTCCCTCTTCGGCGTCTAGGTCTCCAGGCTGCTCGTTATGGCGCATACCTGTCAGCATCGTTACGCACTTGCGCGTCATCAGACTCACCTGGACTCCATCACCTCCCTGATTACCTTCCCTACATATGTCACTTCCTTTGGTTCCTTCCCCAGGCTTTATTGTTTCTGTTCCTGTGTCAGTTCTGTGCATTTTTCAGTTTCTTACTTTTGTACTATGTTGTGTTCATTTATTAAAACACTCACTCCCACTTGCTTCCCGATTCTCAGAGCACATTATATACAAATATTCCCTTTGGACGGTAAGATGAAACGACTCAATAGTGCCATCTGCTGGCCTTTGAGCTATCTCCCCTCGGGCTCACGGAGAAAATGTGTTCTGGTTGTAGGCTATAACATTCCAAAATCCAATTGCAGGAAAAAAACAGCTTTGGAAGCTATTGCTTAAAAATCTGCACTGCTGAGAATGTGCACAGAATCACGGAATCCAGACATTAAAAAGGAATTCAACAATATTCAAAATGTACTGAACTGAACAGAATGCATCAGTGATTTGTATTTCCTGCAACTTTTTGAAGAAGCAACTGCACGGGAATACCCCTGTCTGTGTGTGTGCGGTGTGCCCGTCTGCAACTTTGTGTAGCCATTAGCGACAATGCTAATAACTGTCTACTGGTAGATAGAAAGGCATCCCCAAAAACCTTCTCAAATAAATGTTAACTAGCCTTTGCCTACCTGGCAGAATGATATGATGATTATTGGCAATTAAAGGGTAACTACACACTAAAATCAAAATGTTTTATATAATTCCCAGACCTTAAAAGGTGGTCTCCTGACATGGTTTAGACAAAATTAGACAAAAAAATATAACAGATTTTATAGGGCCATACTACAACTGCAACATTGTTTTTATCTTTACATTGAATTTACTGTTGGATTAATGCATTGCTACTAGTAGTGGATTCATGTTTAGAGTTAGTGATCCAGTCTGTATCACAACCTGCCGTGATTGGGAGTCCCATAGGGCGGCGCACAATTGGCCCAGCATCGTCCGGGTTTTGCCGGTGTAGGCCATCATTGTAAATAAGAATTTGTTCTTAACTGACTTGCCTAGTTAAATTAAATAAAGGTTAAATTAAAACATATATAATTAAAGTGATCTAGGTCAGGGGTCCTCAAAGTGAGGAGGTACTGATCTAAAAAAAAAATATATATATATGACTATATATATGACTATATATAACTACCAACAACATATTAAAGACATTTTGTCTAAGGGATTCGTGGAATAAGTTTAGAGTGTTAATACAATACAATATTATTAATCTCTTATGTTCTTAACCCTGGCCAACATGGGCCTGGGGATACTGGTATCCACAGCACTCCACTATTTTTACATAAATGCACTGTAATTTAAGCTTTAAAAACTGCAATCTTTTCTGTCTGCCTCCTGGAAAATGTGTAGAATTGCAGGATACTAGCTTTAAAGCTGTACCAACAAAACATTTCTCTGCTCCATGACAAAATGTGTGCAATTACAGGAAATTGGCTTGGAAACAACATAATTATCTCTCCGATGCGGGCCAAGAAACAGGCCTTTAAAATGTTCCTTCCCAGGGCCCAAGCCCCAGGTCCAGACTTGGTTCGTCCGGGCATGCATTGCAGAAGTCATAGTAAAACTATTTTTTTTATCTCACTCGAGTTGTGTTCTGGTTATGAGGAGGTCCCTGATGAATTTGCTATCACAAAAGGGTTCTCCAGACCCAAAAAGTTTGAGAACCCATGATCTAGCTAATTTGTTTTGAGTTTCCATTTACTCATGTGGTGAATTAGCCCCAAATAAATTAACCTATGAAATGTAACTCATTTCAGAAAACTAGGTGTATGTCGCGTGTCACTGCTTTACAGAAGAGACATTTGAACGTAAAAAAAAGTTGATCTAAACACGTTTATTGGCAGAAAGGCCTTCTGGAACATGTGAATTGTCATGTGCCTTAATAACAAACTTGTATGCCATCTGTAAAGCTGAATAAAATTGTTAAATTACGAGACTAGTTGGTTTAGCCACAGAAAAAGTCAGAAACCTTCCCGCTAGCCATGAGTGGCTGAGATAATAAGTGGGCTGGACATGCCGAGAGATGAGTTCGGATTGGTCTGCCATGTAGTACGCTTCTGTCTATTTGAGCTGGTCAGTATGTGTAGGTAATCTTGTCTAATGCTGCTTTCAAAAATATATATTGCCTAGTAGAACTGCATAAGTGTTGCTCTCCACTTTCTGGAGGACTGAGTTTTGAAATCAGTGGAATTAGAATATGATAACTAAGGAGATCGAGAAAACACCTGTCTCGGGATTACATCTTCAAACTAAGGGCAACCATGGCATCCGTGAGAGAGTTAAATATCTTTCAAATATTACATGTCTCTAATTTGGTCAGAAAGTTGTTTTCATTTAAAGTTCAAGTGTACTGTTAGCTAGCTAGCTAAAGTTGGCTGGCTGGCTAGCTAACGTTACATGTATGATCTGTGTAGTAATATTATTTGTACTTTAGAGCCATTTGCATTGCTAGTTATAGACTAATGTTAGCTAGCTAACATTGAACCTGGTTGGGTAGCTATCTGCAGATTCATGCAGGGTATTAACGTCATGAGTTGGGATTATGGTTAATTGTTTACCTAGCTAGCTACATGTCTTAACTTCTTCGATATAGGGGGCGCTCTTTTAATTTTGGGATTAAAAACCGTTCCCGTTTTAAACAAGATATTTTGTCGCGAAAAGATGCTCGACTATGCATATAATTGACAGCTTTGGAAAGAAAACACTCTGACGTTTCCAAAACTGCAAAGATATTGTCTGTGAGTGCCACAGAACTAATGCTACAGGCGAAACCAAGATGAAATTTCATACAGGAAGTGCCTCAGATTTTGAATGCGCTGTGTTCCAATGTCTCCTTATATGGCTGTGAATGCGCCAGGAATGAGCCTACACTTTCTGTCGTTTCCCCAAGCTGTCTGTAGCATTGTGACGTATTTGTAGGCATATCATTGGAGGATTGACCATAAGAGACTACATTTACCAGGTGTCCGCTTGGTGTCCTCCGTCGAAATTATTGCGTAATCTCCAGCTGCGTGTATTTTTCTATTTGGTTCAGAGGAGAAACCAAACTGCCACGAATGATTTATCATTGAATAGATATGTGGAAAACACCTTGAGGATTGATTCTAAACAACGTTTGCCATGTTTCTGTCGATATTATGGAGTTAATTTGGAAAAAAGTTTGGCATGGTAATGACTGAATTATCGTTTTTTTTTCTTAGCCAAACGTGATGAACAAAACGGAGCGATTTCTCCTACACAAATAATATTTTTGGAAAAACTGAACATTTGCTATCTAACTGAGAGTCTCCTCATTGAAAACATCCGAAGTTCTTCAAAGGTAAATTATTTAATTTGAATGGTTTTCTTGTTTTTGTGAAAATGTTGCCTGCTGAATGCTAGGCTTAATGCTATGCTAGCTATCAATACTCTTACACAAATGCTTGTGTAGCTATGGTTGAAAAGCATATTTTGAAAATCTGAGATGACAGTGTTGTTAACAAAAGTCTAAGCTTGTGAGCCAATATATGTATTTCATTTCATTTGCGATTTTCATGAATAGTTAACGTTGCGTTATGGTAATGAGCTTGAGGCTATGATTACGCTCCCGGATACGGGATTGCTCGACGCAAGAAGTTAACAAAAGACTCCACTATGCAAGTAACCTTTTCAAAATCATTTGAATGACTTCACTGTGACAACTGTTTGATAGACGTAGCTGGTAAAGAGCAAAGAAAAACTGACACATTTACGAACCCTTAACCTCTTCAGTCGACCCTCTACTTTTTTGAACATTTTGTTAAAAATCGCGCAACATTTCAGCGCCCTGTTACTCATGCCAGGAATATAGTACGTTCATATGGTTAGAATGTGTGTATAGGAAACCCTCGGACGTTTTTAAAACTGGTTAAATCACGACTGTGGCTATTACATAACGTGCGTTACATCGGAAAGCGCAGGAAAACCTGATCACAGAAAATGGAAATAAATATCCTTGCGCCACTACCGCAATTGTTAACAGTGAGCCGAATTAGATAAGACCGAGCATTCAACTCCCACAGCATCCCCATGTTGTCGAGTATCTTGTGAATTTAATCCTCTTTGATTCTTGGTTGAACCGAAAGAGGGGCACGACGTACCTCCGGTCTCCGCCCAGATCATTCCGGAAGAGCTCTCTCCTGAAATTTTTTCCAAGACGACAGCTAATGATATGTACATCGCCTACGGATGATTTTTATCGCTTATTAACGTTTACTAATACCTAAAGTAGCATTACAAACGTATTTCGAAGTGTTTTGTGAAAGTTTATCGTCTACTTTTTGAATTTTAAAAAATGACGTTACGTTGTGAAATCGCTGTTTTTTTCGTTTATCACACAGTCATACATATAACGATATCTTGGCTTTATATGGCCCGATTTAATCGAAATAAAGACCCAATAGTGTTTATGGGACATCTAGGAGTGCCAACAAAGAAGATGGTGAAAGGTAATGACTGTTTTCTATTTTATTGTGCGGTTTGTGTAACGCCGAAATGCTAATTATTTTGTTTACGTCCCCTGCTGTGCTTTTCTGTTGTAGTGTATTGGTGCATGCTATCAGATAATAGCTTCTCATGCTGTCGCCGAAAAGCATTTTAAAAATCTGACTTGTTGCCTGGATTCACAACGAGTGTAGCTTTAATTTGATACCCTGCATGTGTATTTTAATGAACTTTTGAGTTTTAACTAATACTATTAGCATTTAGCGTAGCGCATTTGCATTTCCAGAGCTCTAGTTGGGACGCAAGCGTCCCAGGTAGAGGTAAGAGGTTAACACCTGTTGAATATGGCCGGTGTCAGTAAACGTTGGCAAAAAAAAGTGTCAATTGTTGCCAGCAGCACAGCTGCAGTCACCAACGCTCTGGATAAAATAAACATAGCCTAAACAGCTCTGCTAGAGCGAGTAAAATGGTCAGCGAGCTGTTTGTGTCTGGAAGTAGCTAGAAATCTAGCCAACTTTAGCCAGTTAGCTTGGGTGCTTGACTGCTGTTGTTAGGACAGAATGCTCTAATCAATCCTCAAAGAGATGGGTGGGGCTAAGCTTAAGAGGGTGTGAACAATGCTGAATAGGTGTAGACAGAGAAGAGGTATCTCTATTTAACTACATACCACTCTGGAGCCCTATTTTAACAGTAAAACATAACAACAATAGCCTAATTGTCGACCCAACATGGCTGACAATCACTGGATTAGGTTGCACATCAAAATATTTTGAATCATGCATTCCTGCATGGACTTGTTACATGCTTAGAAAAAAAGGTGCTATCTAGAATCTAAATGGGTTCTTCGGCTGTCCCCATAGGAGAACCCTTTGAATAACTAGTTTTGGTTCCAGGTAAAACCTTTTTCAGTTCCAGGTAGAACCCCTTTCAGTTCCATGTAGAACCCTTTGCACAAGGGTTCTTCTATTGGGACAGCTGAAGAACCCTTTTGGAACCCTTTTTTCCTAAAATTGTAAATGAAACAATGTTCTTCTTGAATACTATGTCAGTGGTCTGTTACACCTCTCATGAAAAACTTGCGAATGACTTTCTAAAACAGTTACACATTTTGTCTATTGCGACCAAATTACGGGCTGGTGCCAACAACTGAAAAAGTTGTAAATGTTAGTCTGGTGCCATGGTCTGAACCATATTCAGTTATGCGTGGTGATTAACTAAATTATCTATCACCTTAAAGCTTTAATTAGTATACAGTACTAACTGTTCATTATAACCCCACACATTTCCATTAAACTGTGAACCAAGCAACATAGAGTACACACTCTCTTTTCTTACTGAGAGGACACTGAAAGCCTGCATATGTTTTTACAAAGAGTAGAACATACAGTTCCATAAAACAATGGAGACTGAAAGAGACACGTACTTTTGTCAACCATCATCCCCCCCCAATTCATTATGATGAGATATGGCACCATTCACTATTATGAGATCTTGCTTAATCTAAATGTAATGTTCAGTTCTATGATGTTAACCTTCCTATTGCGAGTGTGTATGGGTGAGAATGGGGGACATTGATAACGCAGTAAAAGGAAACATAAGTGGAAAAGAGGTGCTTGTAACGTGTGAGCTAGCAGCGCAGTGTACAGTATGCAGAGGTAAGGGCCTGTCAGATACTATCTTCACAAACACAACTGCATAAGATATTCACATAACGGTAAATGTAACCTTCTAGCAACTGGAGGCACACTGCCAGAAATAGTGTACTGAAACCATTGACATTAAAAACCAGTAGATCGTGACAGCGCTGACGTCATCAACATATTCCTATGGAAAACTCCTGATGGCGGATGAAGCCAGAAGTATTTGAATTTGAAGTGCGCCATATTGCTGAATGGGGCTGAACGGCACCAAACAATCGCTAAGGATCATGGTGAAAGTGGCCCTAACTAGCAAAGGATCATGGTCAATGTAGTCATTTTCATCCTGCCTGAGAGAGTCAGCCTTAATGCCTCCTTGTGATTGGTCTGTGTCAGCAAGTGGTCCTGTGTGATGACACATGCATTAGTCAGAATAGATCTTATGACCCAATCTATCTTAATTTGTAGCGAAGTTAAAATAATTCACTGTTGGGATTAAACTTATTTTAGAGGCCAAAAACGTCCGTTTAAAAAAAAATGCTGTTTGGCAGTTCTTGCGATCGTAATTTAGATAAGCTTTCTAGGGTAGACCAGAACTTTTGCATTGCAAGGTTTCTACGCAGTAGCCGACCAGCAGAGCTCATGACTTCAAGCTCCAGACCAAAAACTGGGGGGGGCCTGGTTGAAAGAAGTATGAGGCAATGGTGTGACACTGGCATATATTACAATACAGCAATACAGAGAGTAACACAACGCTGCCATGCTACTGCTGCTGCTACTGGGCTATACTTGGGACAATGCAAGTGGCAAACCCTGAGACATACCCGAAAATAAGTTTTGAATTCTGCACGTCACACTGAAATAAAATTTAAAAAAACTGTCTTACACTGCTCAAAGAAGCACCTGTGAAATTCCTCATCTTGCAGGTGGATGGTGAAATTACTGACAGGAGGTAGGATTTCAAAGATGAAGGAGTGGAATATGCAAAACCGCAGAAGAGTATGGAGAGAGAAAGTGTAGAAGTGTGAATCTGATTATGCATACAGGAAGATTGAGAGCTATGGGAGTTGAGGTTATTTGAGATTTGACATGTGTTTTTGTTTACTTAAAAAAAAATTTTTTAAATGCAAACTAAAAATGTTTATTCGCCCAAGTTAGACATGTACTTATGTACAGTATTTGTAAACATTACCCATAATATGTTTCTGAATGTATGTTAGGTCTATGAAATTGATTTGTCAACAATTAAGAGAGCAGAAAATAGAGACAAAAATGTGCTCTGTATTTGCTACTAGAAGAAGCAATCACAAAACACAATGGTTTGTATGTACAAACTCCAAAGATTATTCAGCCCCGATCTGACTGCCTTGGGAGCCTTGACCAAAACTCAATTTCCAGAATACATATTGAATCCTCTGAGACATTCCTCTGAAAGGAAGTCTCAAAAACTGTACTTCAGCCCAAGTCACTACCCCGGTGAACCTCAAACTTATACTTGACACTTTTTGGAGACATAAATTCTACATGACATGTTTTAGATTTCTGTTTAACTGGAAATTTCTACTGTTATAATATAATCTGCGAGGGTTTGTGCAGTATCTGTCTTGCGTGACAGGCCAACACGCAGGTCCTCTTTTAGGCTGATGCAGGTGGCCCTGGACTCAGTCGAGTCTCTATTACAGTATATACAGTGGGGCAAAAAAGTATTTAGTCAGCCACCAATTGTGCAAGTTCTCCCACTTAAAAAGATGAGAGAGGCCTGTCATTTTCATCATAGGTACACTTCAACTATGACAGACAAAATGAGAAAAAAAAATCCAGAAAATCACATTGTAGGATTTTTAATTGAATTTATTTGCAAATTATGGTGGAAAATAAGTATTTGGTCAATAACAAAAGTTTATCTCAATACTTTGTTATATACCCTTTGTTGGCAATGACAGAGGTCAAACGTTTTCTGTAAGTCTTCACAAGGTTTTCACACACTGTTGCTGCTATTTTGGCCCATTCCCCCATGCAGATCTCCTCTAGAGCAGTGATGTTTTGGGGCTGTTGCTGGGCAACACGGACTTTCAACTCCCTCCAAAGATTTTCTATGGGGTTGAGATCTGGAGACTGGCTACGCCACTCCAGGACCTTGAAATGCTTCTTACAAAGCCACTCATTCGTTGCCCGGGCGGTGTGTTTGGGATCATTGTCATGCTGAAAGACCCAGCCACGTTTCATCTTCAATGCCCTTGCTGATGGAAGGAGGTTTTCACTCAAAATCTCACGATACATGGCCCCATTCATTCTTTCCTTTACACGGATCAGTCGTCCTGGTCCCTTTGCAGAAAAACAGCCCCAAAGGTATGTAGGTATGGTGTTCTTTGGATGCAACTCAGCATTCTTTGTCCTCCAAACACGACGAGTTGAGTTTTTACCAAAAAGTTATATTTTGGTTTCATCTGACCATATGACATTCTCCCATTCTTCTTCTGGATCATCCAAATGCTCTCTAGCAAGCTTCAGACGGGCCTGGACATGTACTGGCTTAACCTCTAGCGACGAGCAATCCCGTATCCGGGAGCGTAATCATAGCCTCAAGCGCATTACCATAACGCAACGTTTCCTATTCATGAAAATCGCAAATGAAATGAAATAAATATATTGAAACACAAGCTTAGCCTTTTGTTAACCTCTTAAGCGCACCCGACACGCAGGCGTGCCATCTAGCCATCTGGAAATGCAAATGCGCTACGCTAAATGCTAATAGCACTCGTTAAAACTCAAACGTTCATTAAAACACACATGCAGGGTACTGAATTAAAGCTACAGTCGTTGTGAATCCAGCTAACAAGTCAGATTTTTAAAATGCTTTTCGGCGAAAGCATGAGAAGCTATTATCTGATAGCATGCAACACCCCGAAATACCTGAAGGGGACGTAAACAAAATAATTAGCATAGCCGGCGCTACACAAAATACAGAAATAAAATATAAAACATTCATTACCTTCGACGAGCTTCTTTGTTGGCACTCCTAGATGTCCCATAAACATCACTATTGGGTCTTTTTTTTCGATTAAATCGGTCCATATATACCCTAAATATCGATCTATGAAAAGTGTGTGATCCAGGAAAAAACAGCGTTTTAAAACGCAACGTCATTTTTTAAAATTAAAAAAGTTGACGATAAACTTTCACAAAACACTTCGAAATACTTTTGTAATCCAACTTTAGGTATTAGTAAACGTTAATAATCTATCAAATTGATCACGGGGCGATGTGTATTGAATAGCTCCACGTCTTCAAATCATGTTCGGAAATTTCTCCTCCAAAACATCCTGTCGGAGACCGGAAGGAATGGGCTCTCTCTTACTCGTTTGACCAAGAAACAAAGCCCAGGCAATTGACAAGACTGGCGACATCGTGTGGACGCTGTAGGACTTGCAATCTCAGCCCCATGTAATTTGCTTTCCCAAAGACAATACATGCAAGTGGCGGATTGATATTTTTTCCAGATTTTGGTGATCAGTTTTTCTTCCGCTTTTCGATGAAACACACGTTCTGTTATAGTCACAGCCGTGATTTAACCAGTTTTAGAAACGTCAGAGTGTTTTCTATCCACACATACTAATCATATGCATATACTATATTCCTGGCATGAGTAGCAGGACGCTGAAATGTTGCGCGATTTTTAACAGAATGTTCGAAAAAGTAGGGGGTAGGCTTAACAGGTTTTAAAAACACTGTCATCTCAGATTTTCAAAATGTGCGTTACAGCCAACGCTAGACAAGAATTTGTGTAAGTTTAGCATGGCATAATGCTATGCTAGGCTGTGCTGGCAGCAGGCAACATTTTCACAAAAATAAGAAAAGCAACCAAATTAAATCATTTACCTTTGAAGAACTTCAGATGCTTTCACTCAGGAGACTCCCAGTTAGATAGCAAATGTTACTTTTTGCCAAAAAGAATATTTTTGTAGGCGAAAAACGTCACGTTTGTTCATCCTGCTTGGCTGAGAAATCGACCGAAAATACTTCAACTATAACGCCAAACCTTTTTCAAAATTTGCTACATAATTATCGACAGAAACACGGAAAATGTTGTTTAGGATCCATCCTCAAAGTGTTTTTAACATATGTATTCAATAATATATCCGTGGAGGCAGTTGGTTTCTCATAAGAAACTATTGGAAAAATGGCTACCTCAGTATTTTACGCAACGTTTTCTCCGGGAGACACCATGCGTCCACTCGCCCTATATGGTCTCTTACAGCCATTCTCCAATGGAAATGCCTAAAAAGATGTCACAATGCTGCAGACACCTTGGGGAAAACGTGGAAAACGTAAGCTGACTCCTAGCTCCTTCACAGCCATATAAAGAGTCATTGGCATAAGGCTGTTTCAAAAAATGCGGCACTTCCTGATTGGATTTTTATCTGGGTTTCGCCTGTAACATCAGTTCTGTGGCACTCACAGACAATATCTTTGCAGTTTTGGAAACGTCAGAGTGTTTTCTTTCCAAAGCTGTCAATTATATGCATAGTCAAGCATCTTTTCGTGACAAAATATCTTGTTTAAAACGGGAACGTTTTTCATCCCAAAATTAAAATAGCGCCCCCTATATCCAAGAAGTTAAGCAGGAGTTCTTCTTCAATGAGTCGGACGCTAGGGATATACTGCAGACACCCGACCAGGCCCAGATCCCCATGATTCGCTGGAAAAGGAAACAGGTTTTGCGGAAAGAGATGACAAGTGGCTAACCTGCCCTTCCCTTCCATTCTGCTAGCTAACGTTCAATCGCTGGAAAATAAATGGGACGAACTGAAAGCACGTATATCCTACCAATGGGACATTAAACACGATAAAATCTTATGTTTCACTGAGTTGTGGCTGAACGACAACATTAAGAACATACAGCTGGTGGGGTATACACTCTATTGGCAGGACAGAACAGCAACATCTGGTAAGACACAGGGCAGGGGCCTATGCATATTTGTTAACAATAGCTGGTGCACGATATGTAAGGAAGTCTCAGGGTGCTGCTCGCCTGAGGTAGAGAATCTTATGATAAGCTGTAGACCACACTATCTACCTACAGAGTTTTCATCTGTATCTTTCGTAGCTGTCTGCATACCACTACAGACAGAGGCTGGCACTAAAACCGCACTCGATGAGCTGTATTCCCCCATAAGCAAACAGGAAAACGCTCATCCAGAGGCGGCGTTGCTAGTGGCCGGGGACTTTAATGCAGGGAAACTTAAATAAGTTCTACCTCATTTCTATCAGCATGTTAAATGTGAAACCAGGGGGGAAACAATTCTAGACCACCTTTACTCCACACACAGAGATGCGTAAAAAAGCTCTTCCTCGCCCTCCATTTGACAAATCTGACCGAAACTGTATCCTTTTGATTCCTGCTTACAAGCAAAAATTTAAGTAGGAAGCACCAGTGACTCGGTCTATAAAAAAGTGATCAGATGACGCAGATGCTAAACTACAGGACTGTTTTGCTTGCACAGACTGGAATATGTTAAGGGATTCTTCCGATGGCATTAAGGAGTACACTACACCAGTCATTGGCTTTATCAATAAGTGCATTGAGGACGTCGTCCCCAAAGTGACCGTAACTACACACCGTAACCAGAAGCCATGGATTACAGGCAACATTTGCACTGAGCTAAAGGGTAGAGATGCCGTTTTCAAGGAGTCTAACACGGAAGCTTATAAGAAATCCCGCTATGCCCTCCAACGAACCATCAAACAGGCAAAGCATCAATACAGGACTAAGATTGAATCGTATTACACCGGCTCCAACGCTCATCGGATGTGGCACAGCTTGCAAACTATTACAGACTACAAAGGGAAGCACAGTCGAGAGCTGCCCAGTGACACGAGCCGACCAGACGAGCTAAATAACTTCTATGCTCGCTTCGAGGCAAGTAACACTGAAACATGCAAGAGAGCATCAGCTGTTCCAAATGACTGTGTGATCACGCTCTCCACAGACGATGTGAGTAAGACCTTTAAACAGGTCAACATTCACAAGACCGCTGGGCCAGACGGATTACCAGGACGTGTACTCCGAGCATGACCAGCTCGTAAGTGTCTTCACTGACATTTTCAGCCTCTCTTGTCTGAGTCTGTAATACCAACATGTTTCAAGCAGACCACCATAGTCTCTGTTCCCAAGAACACTAAGGTAACCTGCCTACATGACTACCGACCCATAGCACTCACGTCTGCAGCCATGAAATGCTTTGAAAGGCTGATCATGGCTCACATCAACAACATTATCCCAGAAACCCTAGACCTACTCCAATTTGCATGCCGCACCAAGAGATCCACAGATTATGCAATCTCTATTGCAGTCCACACTGCCCTTTCCCACCTGGACAAAAAGAACACCATAGTGCCCTCAAAGCTCATCACTAAGCTAAGGACCCTGGGACTAAACACCTCCCTCTGCAACTGGATCCTGGACTTCCTGATGGGCCGCCCCAGGTGGTAAGGGTAGGTAACAACAAATCCGCCACGCTGATCCTCAGCACGGGGACCCCTCAAGGGTGCGTGCTCAGTCCCCCCCTGTCCTCCCTGTTCACTCATGACTGCACGGCCAGGCACGACACTAACACCATCATTAAGTTAGCTGATGACACAACAGTGGTAGGCCTGATCACCGACAACGATGAGACAACCTATAGGGAGGAGGTCAGAGATCTGACCATGTGGTGCAAGGACAATAACCTCTCCCTCATTGTGATCAAGACAAAGGAGATGATTTTGGACTACAGGAAAAGGAGGACCGGGCACGCCCCCATTCTCATCGACGAGGCTGTAGTGGAGCAGGTTGAGAACTTCAAGTTCCTTGGTGTCCACATCACCAACAAACTAACATGGTGCAAGCACACCAAGACAGTCGTGAAGAGGTTACGACAAAATCTATTTCCCTCAGGAGACTGAAAAGATTTGGCATGGTCCTCAGATTCTCAAAACGTTTTACAGATGCACCATCGAGAGCACTGGTTGCATCACTGCCTGGTATGGCAACTTCTTGGCTTCCGACCGCAAGGCACTACAGAGGGTAGTGCGTACGGCCCAGTACATCTCCGGGCCAAGCTTCCTGCCATCCAGGACCTCTATACCAGGCGGTGTCAGAGGAAGGCCTAAAAATTGTCAAAGACCTCAGCCACCCTAGTCATAGACTGTTCTCTTTGCTACCGCATGGCAAGCGGTACCAGAGCGCCACGTCTCGGTCCAAGAGGCTTCTAATCAGCTTCTACCCCCAAGCCATAAGACTTCTGAACAGCTAATCAAATGCCTACCCAGACTATTTGCATTGCCCCCCCAACCCCCTATGCTGCTGCTACTCTCTGTTATTATCTATGCATAGCCAGTTTAATAACTCTACCTACATGTACATAATTACCGCAATTACCTCAACACCGGTGCCCCCCGCACATTGACACATTGACTCTGTATATAGCCCTGCCATTGTTATTTACTGCTGCTCTTAATTATTTGTTATTCTTATCTCTTATCTCTTACTTACTTACTCTACAAGGAAAACAGTACTCTTACTTACTTATCTCTTACTTTTTTAGGGTTTTACTTAAAACTGCATTGTTTGTTAAGGAATTGTAAGTAAGCATTTCACTGTAAAGTCTAATACAATTTTATTTTGATAATGAATCCAGTTTTTAGCTAGGATTCTGCCTGTGTTTAGCTTTACTCTGTTTCTTTTTATCCCAAAAAACTCCCTAGTTCTTGCCGATGACAAGCATACCCATAAAATGACAAAGCCACCACCATGCTTGAAAATATGAAGAGTGGTACTCAGTGATGTGTTGTCTTGGATTTGCCCCAAACATAAATCTTTGTATTCAGGACATAAAGTACATTTCTTTGCCACATTTTTTGCTGTATCACTTGTAGCTAACAGGATGGTTTGGATTATTTTTTATTCTGAGATGGTATACTATTATTGCACACAGAGTGAGTCCATGCAACTTATTATGTGACTTAAGCACATGTTTACTCCTGAATGTATTTAGAATTGCCATAACAAAGAGGTTGAACACGTATTGACTCAAGACATTTCCGCCTTTTAATTCATTTGTAAACATTTCTAAAAACATCATTCCACTTTGACAATTATGGGTTATTGTGAGTAGGTCTGTGACACACAATCTCAATGGAATCCATTCTAAATTCAGGCTGTAACACAACCAGATGTGGAATAAGTCGAGGGGTGTGAATACAATCTGAAGGCACTGTAGCTAGCGTATCCTCAGCATGGTTTCTGCACCGCCTCCTCCTCTACCACCAACGTGTTACTGATGCCTGTGAGTCAGAGGATTTGTTAGATGTAGCTAAGCTCAGCTCCCACCTTATTTCTAGGGTATTATCCTCAGGCATCTTTCTCTTAAACCACAGAGTCTGCTCCAACTTCTCCACTGCATACCGCCGGATTGAGCAGACGCTGGATTAATACTCTGTCTGTACTTTGGTGTTAAAATGTGAGGTCATTTATTTCCAAGTACTGTGTCCTGTTTGAGAATGGTTTGAGTTAAACCTTGTTTTCCGTATTCTAATACTTCTACACTGCTATTAGGGTTGATGTAAAACTTCCTAAGTATTTTCCAGAGAATCTAGAGCTGGATAGTTCATACAAATATTAGTGTACCTACATAACCATTACACGCAACAACAACAACAACAAACAGTATTAATCTAAATGAATCTCATGAGAGCATAATCTATCTATCTATCTCTTTGGAAATATATGACGACAAGTTAATGTGCAGCATGGCAATGATGAATAATGTATAATGTCTACTAAGAAGATTACAACCAGGAGTGACCACAGTGGAGCCAGCCATTTTACATAAGGTTTAAGTAATTGAGGAATATGTGTTCAAAACCTTTACACAAAGACTTATGGCTTCCCAGTCAGGTTCTGATAAATAATTGATAGTGACAGTATTATTATGGAAAACAGAAAAAACAAGGACAACAATTATTCATAAATTCCACATAAAAAACGAAATTCCAATGATAATGTTTAGACAGTACTTTGGGTCTTTTTTAGTGAAGGAGGAGCAGGAAAGAGATGAAAGTACTTCCCAGTTCAGAATTGTACAGTACATGATAAGTCCATTCCCTCTCTCCCTCAAAGCACTGACAGTGAGGGCTCTGATTTATTCATGAGCCTCTGCTGCCAAGGAGTATTAAATGAAAGAGGTTGACTGAAAAGGTAAAGATTCTGCTGAGAAAAGCAAATGACAAATCAAAACAAATCAAACGTAGGTGCACCCACCCGTTGACTTGACAGGACTAGCTGTTTGCCTCGACATCAACAATTAATGCTGCGCTGCCCCAACCTCTGCGTCACTCCGGGTGTCAGGGGAGAATGCCAATCTTTCTTCTGTTTCAGATAAAGGACTGAAATGGAGACCGCTTATCGTGTTCTTTCATCACCCGAAAGGTTATTCAGTAAGTTCTAATAACTTGGTGTGAAGTGTTGAGGGCAGTTTTTAAGGATTGTAGCAGCACCAGAAATAAATCACAGTGGTTCCTGTCACATAGATCAGCCTCCACCCACACTCCAATCAGTCTCCATCAGCAGGTGAAGGTCACCAGTCTGTCCTCTTTTACTGTACCCGGCCTCCTGCAGACCCACCACATGTCCTCTCCATGCTCCTTCAAATATCCTTGCAAGATATTTTGGCATTCCGCAATCCATTGGAGATGGATTCTTAAAGTGAAAATATATACTGATGATGTCTATACTTGATCAGTCAGAAATAAACCCTTTTGAAGAATTGTGCAGATCAGGTAAAACAATTTTTTCCTTTGACAATTTTCAAGGGCATTTTAGCTGTAGGTGTTCTTGATCAAGAAGGCTACTCCGTGCAACCTTACCTTCTGAAGATGGTATTACATTGTAATTTTGCTAAATGCATTGTGGCATTGTATTCATTAAGGATGCATCAAGGAACCTTTGTTGATAACTTCGGGTAGTCTAAAAAGGGTGTTATTATCCTTCTATGCCACACTTCCACAACAATGGTGACATAAAGCATGATTCAGTTGGCAATGCATATTAACTAATTGCAAGAACATTTCCTTCCATTCCAATCACCAAACAGGGCCATATAAGTAAGCATCATTGCTCACTTTCCTCCCTATTTTCGAGTACTGAACTTTCCAAAAAATGCACTTCCTGAAGACATCACTGAGAATGTAGCCCACACGTCACAATAACATCCTGGCTGCCTGCTGGCTAGCTGGCGGATGGCCAGGGAAGCATTTCACTTGAAGTGTGCGAGGGACTGACAGGCGCCTGAGCAGCAACACAGCATTCATTAAAACATCTGTGGCCGTGAATACAGAACCAGCCTGGCTCACATACACACCTGCAGCTATTAACACTGCCAAGATCCCGGGTATGAGGACGGGTGGAGGGAGAGTGGATCTGGCTGAACTGGCGGTCTGATATCACAGGCCTGATCCCGGCAGACAACACTGAGCTCAGGATGTTAAACCTCACCAGCCGCTCCATCTATCAGTGTTATCTCTTTCTATCGCCCAAGTGAAGATTAGGCCTCAGCTAGATACTTGCCCTGGCCTGCTGGCCTGCACTGAACTCACTGCCATGCAGCTTCATATCCCAACACGGGGAACTGGGGGGGAACATGCATAACACATGATACCTCAGAGAAATGTCATGTCTACTCAACTTATAAGACAACTCAGTGATAGTAGCATTGGTGAGATAGTTATAGACACAGACAATTACACCCCATACATATATATACGAAAAACATTGAGGCTGTCTGTTGGTCAGTGCAACACACCATGTTGTCATTCGGATCATGTGTCTATCATATGCATACATTTGTCAGCGAGAAGCAGCCAGGCCAATATTTTCCTCTCTAGAACAATGACCAAATGGATCACTTATTTTAATGTTCTAATTCATTTCCTGTGGATGGTAGAAGATGGAGTGATTTCACATCTGTTGCAATTTGGTGAGAGCAGGCTGAATGGTCGGGCCGCAGTGGGCCACTGCCAGTCTGTCTGCTGGGCATGAGCAACTGAGGGGGCCCATATGTATTCTCTCAATGGCCCTCCTGAGACTAATCGACAGGGCTGCAGAGACGTGGCAGATTTATTAAGTCACTGCTTTGGAAATGAAGCCACAAAGTGGTATATTAATAATTGTTTTGCCAGACTAAGTGACTGAAGAGCGTGATCATGGAATAAATATGTTGAGTTGAGAAAAACAGCTAATGATACATTATGCTTTACCTTCCTGTAAGGGGTTGAACTTTATGGTAATCATGTCAGAAGAGAGGATGGTATATATTTCCTGCCAATCATGACAGCAGACTTGGGTGTCATTAATAAGAACTGCTCTTGTTGACCAAAGTCCCACCGTACCATTATCGAAGTTGAAAGCAGTACATATGCATAACAGATCTGACACACACATGCACACACGTGAACATACACACACTGCCTGTCACAGAGAGAGAGAGAGAGAGAGAGAGAGAGCGAGAGAGAGCGAGAGAGAGAGAGAGAGAAAATCAGCACCGTGGACAGCTCAAGCACTGGTTGTTTCAAACAGAAATACATTGTACCGCTTTAGGAGAGTATAGGAGCTACCCACTGGAGTATGACATGTTCAGCAATTAGGCTATAGCCTACCTGAACAACTTCAGAAAACCCAGAAAGAGATTACGAAATGGGTACAAAAGCTGTGTGAAATTCAGTAACGTGATTCACCAAGCTACCCCGTTATGTGATGCAAGTTGAAACAAAACTCCATAGTTCGCCGAGTCTTCCACAGAAGCGTTGGAAAGCATTATTGCACCAACTGTGAAGGTATGAGGCGGGGAGATCAATTAAAACGATTGCTACACTTACAAAACTACGACGGATAACCTTCCATTTTGAATGTACTGACAATATGCTTTGAAATGCAATTCCGATTGGTAAATTCTGCTTGTACCGAAGTGTAGATCCGAATGAAGCGGGCGAAATGCTGCCGCCGACTGTGTGTGTGGGGGGGGGGGGGGGGGGGATAGGAACTTTATCTTCATGTACCGGAGAGATAAAGCATTCATTTGAGTTCAATGCATGGTAATCTAAGGTTTTTCATGAAAATGCGCAAATCAACCAGCTGTGGTGCGACTAGGTAGCCTAGCCTACGATACTAGTTATACATGCTGCTATGCGTTTACTCAAATTGTAAGTGGAGTGAACGCATTCACCACCGAAGTAGCCTAACATTCTTCATTCACATAATAACTTTCATGCAACCTTACCTTCAACAGAAAAGACAGGACAGGTTGCTTCAGGCGAATGGAAAGGTTCTTAAAAACCAAGAGGATGCTGGAGACGATGACAGTGGAGACGTCCGGGACACAGGGATCTCAAGCCGCTTTTGATACAGAACCGCTTGATGTCCGAACTGTTTCTCAAGTGAGTCTGGCTTTTTACGGCAGAAAAACGCCACACCATAGACCCCTCCCCCGTATAAATCACAATCTGTATCAAATAATGGTTGTTCTCATGAATAGGCTATACTAATGATCTCAACACAATTTTAATATAACATCAGACTATTGAATCTGAAGGTGAATTTGTGGTGGAGACTTCATAATAGCCCATCTATTTAAAGTGTAGGCTAATTCTTCATAAATTGGGACAAATTGTTTCCCTTTTTTAGTGAATGACAAATCTACGGGAGGCTATAGCCTACACCTATCCTAGCCTACCACCAACATTTATCAATCAGCAGTGTTCTATTCCACACCTTTGTTATGTCCATTTACAGCAATGTGTCCATACAACCTGGTCTCATAGACTAGACGTAACATATTAAGTCAGGGACACATTAGTATGATATGTTACATTTGGTATGGTTACATACACTACCAGTCAAAGGTGTGGACACACTTACTCATTCCAGGGGTTTTCTTTATTTTTTAAAACTATTTTCTACATTGTATAGGTGACTACCTCATGAAGCTGGTTGAGAAAATGCCATGACTGTGCTAAGCTGTCTTCAAGGCAAAGAGTGGCTACTTTGAAGAATCTAACACTTTTTTTCCTCATTTCTACATGATTCCATATGTGTTATTTCATAGTTTTAAAGTCTTCACTAATATTCTACAATGTAGAAAATAGTAAAAAATTAAATTAAATAAAAAAAACCTTGAATGGTGTGTCCAAACGTGTTACTGGTACTGTAAGACAGAAGGTTACTTAAGGCAAAAATGAAAGTAGGGTGGTTGGTCAGGGTGGATGTGTAGGCGTATAACGTGAAGATCTAGCAACCCAAAGGTTGCGTGTTCGAATCTCAACTTTAACATACTTTGCAACTACAGTACTTACTTCTTTTTAGTTTGTTTTTCAACTACTTAGCATGTTAGCTAACGCTTCCCCTAACCATGACCGTGATCCCTTACCTCTACACGAGCTAACTTTAGCCACTTAGCTTACGTTAGCCACCTAGCCACAAGAAATTGGAATTCATAACATACAGTTGAAGTCGGAAGTTTACATGCACCTTAGCCAAATACATTTTAACTCAGTTTTTCCACAAACATAACGATAGTTATTGTGGCCAAACAGTTCTATTTTTGTTTCATCAGACCAGAGGACATTTCTCCAAAAAGTATGATCTTTGTCCCCATGTGCAGTTGCAAACCATAGTCTGGATTTTGTTATGGTGGTTTTAGAGCAGTGGCTTCTTCCTTGCTGAGCGGTCTTTCAGGTTGTGTCGATATATAGGACTCGTTTTACTGTGGATATAGATAATTTTGTACCTGTTTCCTCCAGCATCTTCCCAATGTCCTTTGCTGTTGTTCTGGGATTGATTTGCACTTTTCACACCAAAGTACGACCATCTCTAGGAGACAGAACGCGTATCCGTTCAGGCGTTCAGGCATTTGGAAATTGCTCCCAAGGATGAACCAGACTTGTGGAGGTCTATCATTTTTTATGAGGTCTTGGCTGATTTATTTTGATTTTCCCATGATGTCAAGCAAGGAGGTACTGAGTTTGAAGGTAGGCTTTGAAATACATCCACAGGTACACCTCCAATTGACTCAAATGATGTCAATTAGCCTATCAGAAGCTTCTAAAGCTATAACATAATTTTCTGGAATTTTCCAAGCTGTTTAAAAGCACAGACAATTTAGTGTATGTAAACTTCTGACCCACTGGAATTGTGATACAGTGAATTATACGTGAAATAATCTGTCTGTGAACAATTGTTGGACATGCACCAAGTAGATGTCCTAACCGACTTGCCAAAAATATAGTTTTTGAACAAGAAATTTGTGGAGTGGTTGAAAAAATGAGTTATAATGACTCCAACCTAAGTGCATGTAAACTTCCGACTTCAACTGGGGATAAGACCCAGATGCCGACAGCTAGAGTCACAGATGTTTATTGACCCAAACAGGGGGCAGGCAAAAGACAGATAGGTGACACCTGGACACCTGTCAAGCACAAAGACAGGTGAAACATATCAGGGTGTGAAAGTATCATGTGTTAAGCAAATTCATAACATATTGTACGAATTGCAAATTCTAGCATATTGTACGAATTGTAATTCGAACATATGATACGAATTGGATGATGGACATGCACAAATGAATACATACAATAAGAAATGTAACATCATACTAATTGGAGTGTACCCCAGTTTACATTTATTATGTTACATCTACCCCTGAGTCTATGTTGGTCCATCTTAAACTAGATCTATTTAAATGGAATTTGCTACTGAATAGCTGTACACCATGCACTATCAAGAGAATTGAAGATGAGCGATAAACAGTCTGCTATTATCTATTGCTCTATGCTACATTGGCAATTCACACAGCGTTAATCTAATTATAGCATACCATATTAAAAGTGAAATAATAGGTGAAATATCTCTCATAAGCATAACATATTGCATAATGTAGCCTAACATATAGTGCCTTCAGAAAGTATTCGTGCCCCTTGACTTTTTCCACATTTTTTTGTGTTACAGCCTGAATTTAACATTTTTTAAATTGAGATTTATGTTTTTCAAAATATTTACATATGAATTAAAAATGAAAAGCTGAAATGTCTTGAGTATTCAACCCCTTTGTTATGGAAAGTTTAAATAAGTTCAGGAGTAAAAATGTGCTTAACAGATTCGGCCACAAAGACCAGGGAGGTTTTCCAATACCTCACAAAGAAAGATAGGTAGATAGGTAAAAAGCAAACATTAAATATCCCTTTAAGCATGGTGAAGTTATTAATTACACGTTGGATGGTGTATCAATACACCTAGTCACTATAAAGATACAGGCATCCTTCCTAACTCCGTTGCCGGAGAGGAAGGAAACCTCTCAGGGATTTCACCATGAGGCCAATGGTGACTTTAAAACAGTTACAGAGTTTAATGGCTGTGATAGGAGATCTGAGGATGGCTCAACAATATTGTAGTTACTCCACAATACTAACCTAATTGACAGAGTGAAAAGTAAGAAGCCTTTACAGAATACAAAATATTCCAAAACATGCATCCTGTTTGCAACAAGGCACTATAGTGATACAGCAAAAAATGTGGCAAAGCAATTCACTTTTTTTATGAATACAAAGTGTTGTGTTTGGAGTGAATACAATACCACACATTACTGAGTACCACCCTCCATATTTTCAAGCATAGTGATCCCAAGCAAAAAAAAGGTTATTTTAATATATTACAAGTACAGTGCATTCGGGAAGTATTCAGACCCATTGCATTTTTCCAAACCCTGTTACTTTACAGCCTTATTCTAAAATTGACATCAATCTACATACAGTACCCCATAATGACAAAGTGAAAACAGGTTTTTAGAAATATTTGCAAGTTTATATAAAAAAACACAGAACTAACTTATTTACATAAGTATTCAGACTCTTCGCTATGAGTCTCGAAATTAAGCTCAGGTGCATCCTGTTTCCAGTGAGTCCACCTGTGGTAAATTCAATTAATTGGGTATGATTTGGAAAGGCTCACACCTGTCTATTTAAGGTCCCACAGTTGACAGTGCTTGTCAGAGCGAAAACCAAGCCATGAGGTCAAAGGAATTGTCCGTAGAGCTCCGAGACAGGATTGTGTTGAGGCACAGATCTGGGGAAGGGTACCAAAACATTTCTGTAGCATTGAAGGACCCCTGGAAAACAGAGGCCTCAATCATTGTTAAATGGAAGAAATTTGGAACCACCAAGACTGTTCCTAGAGCTGGCCATCCAGCCAAACTGAGCAATCGGGGGAGAAGGGCCTTGGTCAGGGAGGTGACCAAGAACCCGATGGTCACTCTGACAGAGCTCCAGAGTTCCTCGGTGGAGATGGGAGGACCTTCCAGAAGGACAACCATCTCTGCTGTACTCCACCAATCAGGTCTTTATGGTAGCGTGGCCAGATGGAAGTCAAACCTCAGTTAAAGGCACACAGCTCACTTGGAGTTTGCCAAACGGCACCTAAATGACTCTCAGACCATGAGAAATGAGATTCTCTGGTCTGATGAAACCAAGATTGAATTATTTGGCCTGAATGCCAGGCATCACATCTGGAGGAAACCTGGCACCATCCCAACGGTGAAGCATGTTGGTGGCAGCATCATGCTGTGGGGATGTCTTTCAGCAGCAGGGACTGGGAGAGTAGTCAGGATCAAGGGAAAGATGAATGGAGCAAAGTACAGAGAAATCCTTGATGAAAACCTGCTCCAGAGCTCTCAGGACCTCAGACTTGGGCGAAGGTACACCTTCCAACACGACAATGACCCTAAGCACACAACCAAGACAAAGCAGTAGTGGCTTCGGGACAAGTCTCTGAATGTCTGAATATTAGGTAAAACTTAAACATAACATTTTATAACTGTTCTTGTAATATTCTGAGGACCTCCAAGAGAAGGTCCAAGAGATGGTCAAATGTATATTGCGTGATTATCAATGGAATATTACGCCCCTCCCCCCCAATTTTGTGATATCCAATTGGTAGTTACAGTCTTGTCCCATCACTGCAACTCTTGTACGGACTCGGGAGAGGCGAAGGTTGAGAGCCATGTGTCTTCAGAAACACGACCCCGTCAAACAGCACAGCACCAATGTGTCTGAAGAAACACTACAGCTGACGACCGAAGTCAGCGTGCATGCGCCCGGCCCACCACAAGGAGTCGCTAGAGCGCGATGGGACACATTAATCCCAGCCGGGCAAACCCTCCCCTAACCCGAACAACACTGGGCCAATTGTGCGCCGTCTCATAAGTCTCCTGGTCGCGGCCGGCTGAACCGTGATCAAGACAAAGGATATGATTGCACCTGCCCATTCTCATCGACAGGGCTGTTGTGGACCAAGTTGAGAGCTTCAAGTTCCTTGGTGTCCACATCACCAACAAATTATCATGGTCCAAATATACCAAGACAGTCGTGAAGAGGGCACGACAAAGCCTATTCCCCCTCAGAAGACTGAAAGGATTTGGCAATGGTCCTCAGATCCTAAAAAGTTCTACAGCTGCACCATCGAGAGCATCCTGACAGGTTTCCTCATTGCCTGGTATGGCAACTGCTCTGCCTACGTACCGCAAGGCACTACAGAGGGTCGTGCGTACTGCCCAGTACAGCACTGGGGCCAAGCTTCCTGCCATCCAGGACCTCTATACCAGGCGGTGTCAGAGGAAGGTCCTAAAAGTTGTCAAAGACTCCAGCCATCCTAGTCATAAGACTGTTCTCTGCAACCACACGGCAAGCGGTACCGGAGCGCCAAGTCTAGGTCCAAGAGGCTTCTTAACAGATTCTACCCCCCAAGCCGTAAGACTCCTGAACAGGTTATCAAATGGCTTCCCAGACAATTTGCATTGTCCCTCCCCCTCTTTACGCTGCTGCTACTCTCTGTTTATTATCTATGCATAGTCACTTTAACTCTACCTACACGTGCATATCACCTCAATTACCTCGACTAACCTGACCACATTGACTGTACCGTTTCCTCCTGTATATAGCCTCACTACATTTATTTTACTGCTACTCTTTAATTATTTGTTATTTTTATTACATTTTTTACTTATCTATTTTTACTTGACACTTATTTTTCTTAAAACTTGATTGTTGCTTTGTCACGCCCTGGTCGAAGTATATTGTGTTTGTCTTTATTTATTTGGTCAGGCCGGGGTGTGACATGGGTTTATTGTGGTGTGTTTTGTCAGGTATTGGGTGTGTGGCTTAGTGGGGGTATCTAGCAAAGTCTATGGCTGTCTGGAGTGGTTCTCAATCAGAGGCAGGTGTTTATCGTTGTCTCTGATTGGGAACCATATTTAGGCAGCCATATTCTTTGAGTGTTTTGTGGGTGATTGTTCCTGTCTTTGTGTTTGCACCAGATAGGGCTGTTTTGGTTTTCACATTTCATTATTTTGTAGTTTCTTCATGTATAGTTTTTTTCCTTCATTAAAATATCATGAATCATCATCACGCTGCATTTTGGTCCGACTCTCCTTCTCCACAAGAAAGCCGTTACATGCTTAAGGGCTTGTAACTAAGCATTTCACTGTAAGGTCTACTGCGCCTGTTGTATTCGGCGCATGTGACAAATACAATTTGATTTGATCTGTAGTGACGCCTCTAGCACTGCGATTCAGTGCCTCTCGGGAGGCCTGCCAACTGTGTTTCTAGCATGTATTGTGAATAGTTATGTAAATGAAGTGTTTCTGTAGTTCATTTTCAATACATTTGCAAAAATTTCTAAAAACATGTTTTCACTTCGCCATTTGGGTCATTGTGCGTAGATGGATAATATAAAAGAATATTGAATTTATTTTGAATTCAGGCTCTAACACAGCAAAAAGTGGAATTAGTGTCCCCCCCAAACCCCTCTTTTACGCTGCTGCTGCTCTCTGTTTATCATATATGCATACACTTTAACTATACAGTCATGTACATATGTACATACTACCTCAATTGGCCAGGCCAACCAGTGCTCCCGCACATTGGCTAACCGGGCTATCTGCATTGTGTCCCGCTACCCGCCACCCACCACCTGCCACCCGCCAACCACTCTTTACGCTACTGCTACTCTCTGTTCGTCATATATGCATAGTAACTTTGACCATATCTACATGTACATACTACCTCAATCAGCCTGACTAACCGGTGTCTGTATGTAGCCTTGCCACTGTTTTTCACTGTCTTTTTACTGTTGTTTTTATTTCTTTACTTGCCTATTGTTCACCTAATACCTTTTTTGCACTATATCTTAGAGCCTGTTGTAAGTATTTCACTGTAAGGTCTGTTGTATTCGGCGCACGTGACAAATAAACTTTGATTTGATTTGAAGTCAAGGGGTATAAATACTTCATGAAGGCTCTGTAAGTATTTGTTTCTTATCTCCAAGTCAAATGTCAATTTCGCAACACTGGAAAATATTGGCCACAAGAGTCCAAACATAAAGCTATTTTGCTTCAGGACTACTCAAGTGCAGAAAATCAACTCATTCTATTACAGTAACATAATATGCAACTTTAATTTCAACATATTGTATGTAGGTAGGCTCACATTACAAGCACCTCACATTACATTGGCTGTCAAGAAGCAAGTGTAATAGACTTTTTGGACAAACCATGGAATGGCATTAGTTCGCAGAAGAAATATATAGTTTAACTTGTATGGACAATTTAATACATGACACAGTTAGAATCACATAACTTTACTTCAAAATCAATGTAAGGCTGTACACAAAAGGACTAATGTGGCTGGTAAATATTAACTTCACTGTTTAAAGACTTTAAACCTCTTGTTGGGTCCCCCTGACTTTAAACCTCTTGTTGGGTCCCCCTCGGTACAGTTAAGCTAAAGTAGGGTAATGCGATTAGCATGAGGTTGTAAGTAACAAGAACATTTCCCAGGACATAGACATATCTGATATTGGCAGAAAGCTTAAATTCTCTAACTGCACTGTCCAATTTATAGTAGCTATTACAATGAAAGAATACCATGCTATTGTTTCAGGAGAGTGCACAGTTATGCATTTAAAAAGTTATTAATATACCAATTAGGCACATTTGACACAAACGTCTGAACAGAAATGCAATGGTTCATTGGATCAGTCTAAAACTTTGCACATACACTGCTGCAGAAATTTAAATGACACTGGGCTGGAATAATACATTACGGCTTTTCTCTTGCATTTCAAAGATGATGGTACAAAAAAAAATACAAAAAAGCACATGACTGTTTCTTTGCATTATCTTTTACCAGATCTAATGTGTTATATTCTCCTACATTCATTTCACATTTCCACAAACGTGTTTCCTTTCAAATGGTATCAAGAATATGCATATCCCTGCTTCAGGTCCTGAGCTACAGGCAGTTAGATTTGGGCATGTAATTTTAGACAAAATTGTGTCTGATCCTTAGCCTTACACCTTATTCCCACTTTGAGATATGAAGGAGTCTGAGGAGTGGGGTGGCAAAATAGAACTCTACTTTTATGTTCACATTACATTCATGCGTTACTTTTCATTCAACATTTTTGGCCCGCAGCTCAAATTGACTGTAAATATCACAGTAGCCAGTAACCAGTAAGCACAAACTATTCAATGACAGAAGCTTTTATTCTAAAACATATTACACTATTGAATAATGCAACCAAACCATATTACACTCTTGAATAACGCAACAATTCACAAGCATGTCTGTGCAGACAATTACATTTACATTACATTTAAGTCATTTAGCAGACGCTCTTATCCAGAGCGACTTACAAATTGGTGCATTCACCTTATGACATCCAGTGGAACAGTAGTGCATCTAAATCTTTTAAGGGGGGGGGGGTGAGAGGGATTACTTTATCCTATCCTAGGTATTCCTTAAAGAGGTGGGGTTTCAGGTGTCTCCGGAAGGTGGTGATTGACTCCGCTGTCCTGGCGTCGTGAGGGAGTTTGTTCCACCATTGGGGGGCCAGAGCAGCGAACAGTTTTGACTGGGCTGAGCGGGAACTGTACTTCCTCAGTGGTAGGGAGGCGAGCAGGCCAGAGGTTAAAGAGCTTATCTTCTCATCTGTAAGCTACTTATTACATTTTATCATCAAGACAAAGGCACAGAGTTGCTAACATCATGTGCTCATCAAGTAATGTTAGCTTATCAAAAATGATAGGCTAAGTGGGTCAGTGCAGCCAGCAGCTACTGCGTCATTTTCAGAATGTACATTAACAAGCTGATCCTGCAAATTCAAGTAAAAACAAGTCTCAAATAGGAAAATGGCTATACTTTTCAGCTGTTTCAAAAACATTGCTCTGCTATTACCAGTAGGAGTGTTGGCTCAACGAGGCAATTCTGTTTACACTCCCCTTCTTCAAGGGGGGCAACTGTCAGGCAAGTTATGTGCACTTCCTCCGTAGGTACTGGTTGAGACGTAGCAAGTACGTAAGTTTACATTTTAGTGATATGTGTAGCCCACAGTATTTTTACAAAAAAGAGTGGAAAGTGTGAAGAGACTCTAAGTGAACTATCATTTGACACCTTTCTCATGCAAGTGTGCCACAACAGGCAAGTATTCTTCAACAGGCAGTTAACCCACTGTTCCTAGGCCGTCATTGAAAATAAGAATTTTTTCTTAACTGACTTGCCTAGTTAAATAAAGGTAAAATAAAAAAGTAATCAAGTAAGTTGTTCAACTAAAGCAAACAGAGGAAAAACTGTAAAGACCCATCATTTTTTTGTGCTATTTCAGATGGTATGAATAGCTCAATGTCTCTAATGCTAATATCTGCCAGTGGAGGACAATGGACTAAATTACGCTAAGCCTGATAGAAAGTCAAGTTGCCTCTGGAATACAATATATTATCTTGAAGGGTAAACACAAAACTTGGCTACCATCAGGAAGGCTAAGAACAATTGTCTTTGATCAATTGCAATCATGTTCCTTTATTTGTGTGTAATATACCTGTATGTCAAGAGGAGAACTGCTGGATAGTGATTTGTGACTATCAAGCCTAAAATAGGCTTCTAATGTAAATGTATAAATGTCACAGGTATTTCTTGAAGCCTTTTTTGCACATTATCAAATCTGAAATGCCTCTCTGCTACAAGATAGGATCAACAAGGCATTTACATTTCATCTTGAATCACTTGACACCAGGTATTCTAACAGACATAGAATGAGAGCTAGCTGCTCCTTACTGTCCTCAGCTTATATCCAAAGGTGTTTTACTTCCTCGTGCAATTATTTTCTTCCTATTGAGATAGAGGTAGAGATATGAGGTATTGAGATGGAAAATAAAATCCCTAGACATTTGACTTATACTAAACCATTATCTTTCTCTTTCTCTTTCTCTTTCATGCAATCTTACTATAACAAGCAATAGGTTACCATCTGATTTCAGCCCAAGGTCTTTTGCCAACAAGGTAGTGGGAAAAGACAGTGTAGTCATTAGCATAATGGATAATAACTCTGGGGGCATTCATGTAAAGAGAAGTCCCCTTGAAGCTATCTCTTGTGCCGTCCTGTTAGCATATCAATACTCCCAGCTCCCTAGTGAGAATCCACTCACCAGAATAGAAAGGATGTGGCAAGGGTAGATCACAGTTTCATCATCAGGAAATAATAAACTCCACCACAGCTATCAGAAGCGTTTACATAATTAAGGTATACATTTCATGTAATTACTGCAAAGATCCAGAGTGACACGAAGTGTTACATTATGAACAGTGCATTTGGAAAGTACTCAGACCCCTTCCCTTTTTACACATTTCAAATCAAATCTAATTTTATTTGTCACATGCGCCGAATACAACAGGTTTAGACCTTACCATGAAATCCTTACTTACAAGCCCTTAACCAACAACGCAGTTTACTAAATAAACTAAAATCAAAAAGTAACACAAGAAAATTACATAACAATAACGATTCTATATACAGGGGGTACCGGTACCGAGTCAATGTGCAGGGGTACAGGTTAGTTGAGGTAATTTGTAAAATGACTATGCATAGATAATAGACAGCGAGTAGCAGCAGTGTTAAAAGAAGGTGGGGGGGGGGGGTGACTGGAGTCTGTGGTGGCATATTTCTGCTTTACCAAATGAGGAGAGTTACAAACTTCACACACCATTCAGAGTTATACTTAAACTACATCTTTAATAATAAGAGCTTTGCAATAGCCTTTGACTTTCAATGATGCGCCATCTCTAATGAACCATTGAAAGTGACAACAGAAATATACAAAGATCTTTTATAGCCAAGATACACCCTCTCAACCTACATGACGAACCACAGATCTTAGGAACACTTCACAAAGGGACTTTAATTGAGAATAGAGTATCCCTTAGCCAGATAACATTCACTATAAATTATCGTTCAGTTTGGTCCCTAAAACGAGGTTCTAATCTCGTTCCTGGTACTTCATAGCACAGAACCATTACCTCATCCAATGGCATAACAAGTGTTAACTCTAGATACTCCCATCTCAAGTAAACCCCCTCTTGACCCCACTCCTGGACAAGCTCACTGAGGGGAGTGAGCCTCTAGGTCGTACACTATCCCAGGATAAGTGCAACATCAGAAAGAACATATAATAGTTTCAGACAGTGCCATAAACCTCCCCCAATGCCAAAGGAGGGAGTGACTTGCGCACAGACATTGTGATGACAAGTAATTGGTTCCCCATTAATCACGCCATCCCTTCACATGGTTTAACAGATACATTCACATACGAAGACAATGTTCCACCCTGTCCTCTTCCCTTTCTGATATTCTGCATAGCACCAGAGACATGTAAAAGACAAGCCTGACCTCTCCCCTCTCTGGGCCCCAAGTGACTGTGCCCCAGTTGAGGGAAGAAATGCAACTGCCAACACTAGAGTCTATTAGAAATACATTCTAATAAAAAGTATATTACACAAGAATATTATGCAGATATGACATCTTAATTACTTATGTTACCCAACTAATTCTGATTCATCCACCACAAGTCTTTGACCATTCATGGTGGGGCCTTCCTCTGACACCATCTCTGACACCCTCCTCTGACACACCTCCTGGATGTCATGAAGCTTGGCCCCAGTGATGTACTGGACCGTACACATTACCCTCTGTAGCGCCTTACAGTCAGATGCAGAGAAGTTGCCATACCAGGCGGTGGCTCAACCGGTCAGAAAGTTCTCGATAGTGCAGCTGTAGAACTTTTTGAGGATCTGGGGACCCATGCCAAATCTTTTCAGTCTCCTGAGGGGGAAAGGGTGTTGTCGTGCCCTCTTCTCAACTGTCTTGGTGTGTTTGGACCACGATATTTTGTTGGTGATGTGGACACCAAGGAACTTAAAACTCTCTACAAGCTCCACTTCAGCCCCGTCGATGTTAATCTTCGAGATCGGTGTCCCTTCTATGGGACGGTTGAGCTAACATAGGCTAATGCGATGAGCATGAGGTTGTAAGTAACAAGAACATTTCCCGGGACATAAACATATCTGATATTGACAAAAAGCTTGCATTTCTTGTTAATCTAACTGCACTGTCCAATTTATAGTAGCTATTACAGTGAAAGAATACCATACTATTGTTTGAGGAGAGTGCACAGTTTTGAACATGAAAATGTCTACGAATAATATAGATGGGAACTCTCTCGGTAGTGTGGTCTGCAGCAATACATCAATACTTCTTTATTATTAGACATCGTGCATCAACAATTATTGACAAATAGACACACACCCCGCCCCTCGTCTTACCAGACGTAGCTGCTCAGTCATGCAGATGCATGGAGAAGCCAGCCAACATCTCAGTCCATCGGAGAAGCTTGTAAAAATGGATTAAATAGAACATTTTCCCCATCAATCTACACACATACCCTTTGCTATGAGACTTAAAGTTGAGCTCAGGTGCATCCTGTTTCTATTGGTAATCTTTCAGATGTTTCTACAACTAGATTGGAGTCAACCAGTGGTAAATTAAATTGATTGGACATGATTTGGAAAGGCACACACCTGTCCTTATGAGATCCTACAGTTGACAGTGCTTGTCAGAGCAAAATCCAAGCCATGAGGTCGAAGGAATTGTCCGTAGAGCTCCGAGACAGGATTGTGTCGAGGCACAGATCTGGGAAAGATCTGCACCTCGACAGAGCCCCAACTGTTTTGAGCCCCACTTGTTTAGCTAAAAAGAATGTGCACCCTGATTGGCTCAGTGTTCTGTCACTTATAGGAACATTATGTCACTGAAAAATCACTTGGGAAAAATCGAAAGTTAAGCCCCTTTTGGTGCTGCCATAGACTTACATTATAAGTGCCCGTTCAAGAAGGCTCAAGGTCATTGGCCACAGATGAAATGATGTCAAATCACGTTATATCTGCCGTAGCTTAGATTGGACTGATCATGTCAACATTATATGTTCAAAATCTTAGCTAGCAAGCGAGACAAGCAGTCATCATCCTTAATCATGTTGACAATCCACAGGCAAATGCTTTTCAATCCTTGTCATATGAAGAGAAATAATGAAGAGAAATTATAGATGAAATGTATCGGTGCTCATTGGACATTGGACATTGGACATAAACATTACACAACAAGTTGGAATTTGCAAATTCAGTGGTTTGGAAGGAATCAGTGGCTAACTGTAAGCTTCGCAAAGCAATCACTATTTTGCTTCCCCTGCCTGCAATTTGGTGGAGAGGGTGTGTGGTTCAAGTCTGGGTTTAAGGGTCCCTTTTCCAAGCCTTAAACAATAAACATTCACAGGCAGCATCATGGACCAGGAAAGGTTGAATACATTGGCCGTGCTGTCAATCCAACATGGCTTCTGCCGTGTTCAAAACAACTGGAAACTCGGTACTGGGAAATCTCAGAGTTTAGTGAGTTGAAAAACTCTGCGAACTTGGAAAATAAATGTTTTAATTGTCATCCAACTCGGAATACCAAGTCGGGAACTCAAGCCTCTTTCTAGAGCGCCAACCTGAAGATCACTGACGCCATGATTCGACCTTGTTTTTTGCAGAGTTCCCAGTTCTCTTGAAAGAACCATAAATCTCGAGAATGCTCGACTTTGATGAAAATGTTTCAAGACAAAGTTTGCCCACAAGAAGGTCCGTTGTTCCACCTTCCTTTACAAGTGAGTACAGTACAACGGTAAGTCATAAAATGTCTTGTATGCTGCTGCATAAATTATCTAGTATGCCAGCGAGGTATGTAAACTGTAGCTAAGAAAGTAATACCAAGTGCATGTTGTGTAGTAAGCTGTTAGTAGCCCATGTGCCTCACCCTAATAATTTGGTCCCTTTTCCCCTCTCATAATTTAGACTACTGTTCTTACTTGGTGGTGCACATATATCCTATGGACTGTTTTAGAGAAACGTCATCATCAAATATTGTAAGAGCTTTCATTGTCTGCTCATATGGCCCATTTATTTATCCTACGGTTCTGACTTGGTTTACAGGGAGAACACTGTAAGAACGGCCCATGTTCTGAATTCTTACGCTGTACATTTAAAAATTGCTGAACAAATAGTTATATTGACTATGTCTGTCTTAGCTCGCTCATTAATGTCTTAATCAAAATGACAGGTGGCCTCTTATCCGCTTGTCGTCCCCTTATGCCATCGTTTGTTAATCTCAATTGTCAGTAGAAATCATATTTGTTTAAGAAAGTCAACCATATCAGATATGTATTTTTTAAGGCTGAATGAACTGTTTTGCTGCCAGACAAGGCTCCGCTGATAGCCAGGTGTATTGCTGGTAAGGATTCACTCCATGGTGCTGAAAAGAAAGCTCTGCTGTTGGGACAGCTTTATGTAGGTCCTAACAGTTTGTGGGCACCGTTTGTCACCGTTATAGTGCAATTAATGTATTATTTAGTGTTGTGTTGTGTAGTGGCTTTGCTGGCATGCATTAAAAGAAATTGGGGGAGTTTTCCCCACCAAGATTTACATGATAAAATCGCCACTGTATGTAATATTAGATTGTTCCAGTAGTTTGAATGAGAAAGTGACTTTTAAACACTCAGTCAGGCCAGTGTCTCCTCATTGTGGTTCTTCGGTCATGTCTACTGTTTTACTCCTCTGACCATGTATGATATTGGCAGAGAAAATAAAAGAGGAATAGAACCTGATGTGCAATTTGACATCTGCATAATCATGTTTGCTTCAACAAGGGCTAAATTGAAAAGATGAAAAATAAACACACAATTGTACTGAGCCATTACACTTGACTGCAGATGAAAATTAAACCCCAGACTGATTGCATTACACTGACCGTGGGCCGTCCTTAGTCTCACATTCGTGCTCTAATTTAAAACTCAAAGGACTCTGCCGTATTCCTATTGTAAAATGTCTGAAGAGCAGTATCTGTGCTTTTGCCTTTACGATAGACTGTCCCAAACTACATACAACCTCGTGTGTTAGAGTAATACATGTTTTTATATTGCAACCCAGTCTTATTTCCAGAGGGAAAAAAAAAAAAACTCCCAGTACAGAATCCTCACTCTCTGGCCTGATTTACTTGTTGATCCATTTGCTCTGCACATTTCAACACACACAGAAACACAGACACACACTCTGGTGAAGAACTCAGATATATTTGTGTGACTAATACATACTGTATATCATATCAAGATAGCTAGAAGGGTATTACAAATTATATTTATACTCTCCTCAACATTTAGACATTTCCAAGAATAGCAAAGAAGGATTCTCAGTAATGGAGGACAAGGCATTATTGTTCATTCATTATTTTACAATCAATTAGAGTTATCAATGTTGTGATCACCTGTGGCAACTGGCTACCATCCGGACAGATATTGGTTGAGTCGACATGCCTTGTTTTTTCAATTGACTTTATCAAAGTAATTCCATTGCTTCACAATGGCTAGTAGGTTTGGTGTATTTCACTTTGGTTGACAACCCAAATGTCAACCAAAACTGGATGTTGACCTGACTACTTTGCCCAGTGGGTAGACTATTGGACCCACATCTCCCACTGAGAGATGTATAAAGTGCACTCAGTAATGACATTCATCTTGTGTACCTGAAAGGGCAATCTCTTACTAACTTGTCAAAGAGAATATCCTTCATGTCTACTGTGATCATGTTGTGCTTTAAACACATTCACAACTCACAAACCTTGCTGTTGTCACTTTGCATGTCACTATCGTGGCTGGTTCAGCTCACTGGCAACATGACCTTATCAACCTAGCAGATGACATAGAGAAGAGTAGAATGAAAATGTGAATACTGTTGAAGAGGGAGTTAGATATTGTTTCATTATTTAAGGCCAACTCCAGAGTCGTTTTATGCTACTAAACTATAAACTCCATGGCACCAATAAGTTGATGTTTATTTCCTCTTTAGTCACCTTACCTCTGATAAGCAATTTAAAAGCATACCAATGCCAAATTAGCTGTATTCATCATCAGATAGAGTTAACAATTCCTAACTAATGTTAAGATTCGTCTGCTATTTTAAAGAGACATTTTAAAGTTCATTATTTTCCAAGTTATTTATATAGATGATATGCTTTTACTGGGCGGTCTTCTCCATTCTCAAGAGGGTAAACACTTTTCAAACACTACTCAAAGTTCCTCTGTTTAAGGTGGCTGTGAATAATGAATCATGGGAACTCTACACCGTGCGAGTGCAGACACTGTTCGGCAGAAAGAGACAAATCAGAGAGGTGCTTTTTATATGTAGACCTTTCAATCAGAACCTGACCCGCCTCTAATAAGTGACATCCCAGACTGGCTGTGTAATTTATGACCTGCCTCAGCAAATTGCTTCACGAGGGACCAGAGGAGCACCTCTCAGGCAGATGAAACCCATGGAGACTGAGCCTCACACACGGGGACACAATTCTCTGCCTCGCTTTCACACAGAGCTGCCCTATCTCTGCCACCACCTCATGCCAATTTGACAAACTGTGTAATGAGATAATCATATTTATACCCAATCCCTAAACAGCTATGGTAACCTCAAAAGCTGCTTAACGAGGTCTAATTATTCGTATTCATATGGATTTGCTTCAGTTTCTCTTCTTGTAATGGCTGTTGTTGATTTCACGTGATTGAGACAGAAAGCCTGTGAATGTGGTTTGCTAGGGCTTCTATTGTTGCCTGAAGCCATAGCGGTGTGTTATTACGTTTCTGAAACGATATTTGCTCTTGGAAATGACTCTCATTTTTCCATCTAATTGTCTCTTTAGGGAGCGGAGCATCATCCTTGACCCAGTTTTCTTCCTGACCTCAAGACCTTCTGACCTAGCATCACCCTTTCAGCCAGACTAGCCGGCACTGGCATCATTTACCCACAAATAAAAACCATTGGGTTGAAGATGACAAATGGGTTGTTTTTGGTTGTCGGAAAACTGGCGTCTTAAAACAAAATTGGTCTACAGTTCATGTTGCTACGTTTTTACTATTTGGTTCTCTCTGCATGATGTCCCAGTTAAAGGATGGCATGTCAATAGGAAAAGGTGTCTGTTCATTACATTACACTCGAATCCAAATGGAAAAGCATTTTGGAACTGCAGCACCAAGACCTCATTTCCAAACACTCAGTGCACCTGGAATAATGGGGTGTAACCATGACTCGGGGCTCTCTAAATATATGGCAATGAAATTACGAAAAGTATTTCAGAATTCAAAGAGCAATTGTTTCCGAGCACGTATTTGGGAAGATGAATTGCTGTTTATACCCTGAGAAGTGCATCCAAGCTGTTGCTCTCAAAGAACATATCACTGAGGTTTACTTAGCCACAGCTTCTCATCAACACAATGAGAAACTGGAGAATAACCGTGAGAAACACAAGCCTCTGCTGCGTACATGCTGGAGACTATTCATGCTGAAAACCAAAAGGCCAAATGCAATCAAACCTGCCTTAACAATTATTATGTAGTATATTTCTTCACACGGCTATGTCGGAAATGGTTAGTAATGATGGATTAAATAAATTGTGAATTTATTGTCTAATTGAAGTAGTTTCAGAATGACAATAACAAATCAACAGCACTGTAGGTCATTCTCAACTAAATCACAACCAAGTTATCTCTAAAGAGTTGTTTAGTTTTTATGTGAAATGTTTTACACATATGGCTATAAATGAACATGCCTATTTCAGCATCATTCTGAAAGACTGAGCTGAGGGAGCCAATGTCAACAGGAACACAATCTCAGGTCCTCACCTTTCTGAGAATGTGCAGCGTGTGCTCCAGTTTTAAAAGTGGTGAATGATGCATAATTTGTCATGAAACGCTATCCTTGTAAGAGTGTCTAGTGTTGTGCTTTCGGCACCCCCTGAGTCTCCAAGAGGCGTCGGTCCCTGGCCAAAGACAGATCACTGGAGTAGGTTGATTTCCTCAGAGTTTGCTTCCTGCCTGCCTCCACTCTATTTTAGGGAGCCACTTGAAGGTTGCACTGAGAAGATAACAAAGTCCACTTTGAGCTCCATTAGAGTGTTCATTCCCGTGCTGCGAATGATGGTTGGATAACAGGTTCTGGCTTTAAGTAATTAATGGTGGTAGTTTCCTTCAAAGTGAGTTGTTAGTGAATAAAATCAGTTTTGGTTTGACCATAGTGGTACAGTACATTGAGTGTTTCGTGTGTAGTAGGAATATAGACAGTCATCCTCTTAGACATAGGAAACAACACGAATGAACACATTCAAACAGAAATATGTATCGTAACTGTAACATAGTCAACCTACTATCCCACTGGGTTCCTTCAAAATGCTGATGAGTTGTACTGCAATGTTGATTTGATCAAGTAGCGAGTAGCTACGAGCATTTGCATAAGAATGACTCATGTTGGGTGTTGATTTAACATATACCATACTCATCATAAAATAAAGGCACTTGGAAATAATTGATATTAAATGAATTAAACATGGTTTCTGCTCTACACACAAAATGGTCCATAGTTCCTTATTTTAATTTGAAAGCAGGCTGCAATAAAATACTTGCTTTAAATGAACCGTAATCTTTCCCCGTGTTGCTTAACACTTTGCTGGAGGCACAATTGGGTTACCGTGTCAACAGTTCTGTGGCATGCCTTTGAGAGGCCGAGGCTGCTCGCTTCAGGGGGAGGCTAGCTTCCCACTTCCCTTGTCTGATCCTGTGATGAAACGTGGGTGAATAAAGAGAAGAGAGGTAGACACACAACCAGAAATCCCAGCATGACAGAAGGGGAAGACCGAAGCTCATTAATGGCTGCAGCCTGGAATGATCCCACACTGAGTCAAGGGAATAAGGTGTGGCAAGTAGCCACAATCTGTTCTGAACGTGGTAGTTAACCCACTAATCCTAGGCTGTCATTGTAAATAAGAATTTGTTCTTAACTGAATTGCCTAGTAAAATAAGAGCCAACTTGCTCCATTACTGAATAGAGGCAGACTTCAAAAGGGCATGAACATCTGGAATTATCCTTAATTTGAGTACCTGAGAATAACTCTGTTTTACTAGTGCATGCTCATGTAGCACGTCTGGTTTGGCCCATGTTCGATATCTGATGGATCACATTGGTGCCATGACCTGGATCACACAGTTCATGTTCATCAGTTACTGGTGTTGTAGCAAAGGTGGGGTCAAGTGTGGTTTGGTGAACTACACATGCACAAAGAGTTACCTTGCCAAAAGACTCTTCCAGAGCTAATCAATAGAGTAACCATAGTCTTGAGGCGGGGAACGCCCCGGTTTCGATACCCAGTTGGTCACATTGGTGCTGTGACCTAGATCACAAAGAGGTATCAGTATTTTTAGAAAAATGTACTTTCTGTTGGTAAAACTATTTATTTTTGTGTAGTAAAAGTGCATAACATCATTACAAAGGCACACAATTATTGATCACTAATCAGAAGCATGCATGTGTCACTGTGCAGTAAGTTAGAGAAGACTCTGAAGTGTTGGTCTAACAGTACAGTTTCCAGGAACCCTCAGGTGAAAGATATGGAGAAAGCTAGGTGAGAACTCTGATGGTCAAGGAGATTTGTATCCAGTCTTGAGATGACATTTGTTCCCCAAGGACAAATGGCTTCATATGAAAAATTGATATGGGGCAGAAAATAGACTTCCAGTCAGATATAGAGGGAGTCTGACTGAGAGACCAGCAGGATTCCAAGTTACAGCGGCCCAATTTACCTGAATCAATTATTCACTGGGCAGCAGCCTGATATCAGCACCTAAAAGCACAACTACAAAGACCAGAGGTTGTTTAAGGATATATCTAGAAGAAAACTAATGAAGACTGACATATTGATTGATGGTAGCATCTTAAAGCCATTTGTTTGCCTTCCGGAGGGCTCCACATTGGCTGGACTACTACTTTCCTTTGGCAAAGGAATGGGTGTCTTGTTGTAACCTGCATCCTACTTTTTAAGCCCGTCACTAGCACGTCATGTAAAAAAATTGACATAGCCTCTTTAGATGTGCTAAAATGATTTGTATTCAGTAGGGTTGTCAGAGTTAATCAGTTAACTCGAGTTCACACATTTTTATTATCGTGTTCAATGGTGTTCAAAATATAATGAAAACGTCCAAAATAGCAAGTACTGCGCTTAACTTGATTACATTTTTCAGTAATTTGACAGCCCTAGTTTTCAGACAATACTTCATAAGTAGTAGCTAGGTTTCCATTGGCGATAGATTTTATTCAAAAATCTTCATAAAGACAATATGCACATTTTCCCGCCAGTGGTGTGTTTCCACTTGTTGTGGATAAATATCAGTGTGTGATGATGCACTGTATTGCACACAAAAGTACTTTATCGCTTATTGCTTTCATGTACTGAATAAAAATCGAAAGTTCAATGTGTTTCCATCGCATTTTCAACTCCTACCGATAGTTTTGTCACAAAAACTGTTGAGTTAAATAACAAATGTGCCTACTCTGGTCCTGGCAGGTGTGCTCTAGCCAACAACCGCTCACATATATAGTGAAGGTAGGCTGTATGGATAGGCTAGTCTACAAAATGAGATTATTAGGGAAAAGAGCGAGATTTTTTTTATTTATCAAAGAGCAGTCAAGCATCGCTCATCATGTCACCAGAGTAAGACTCTTGATATTTATTGGAAAGGAGCATCAAGCTCACGACCGTGCACTTTCACCACCCTGTGAAGATCATCATAATTTATTTAATCTGACTGTTGCCTAATAAACTCCACGGTTTCCCGAGTCATAGTGGGAGGACCACACTCCATTACATCATGTGACTCCAAGTTTACTTCGATATGATGGCTATGTCGTGACGTTGTATTAGTTAATGTGACGACTGCTGCTCATCAAATGATTAAAGGTTTATAATTGCGTGATTAAATGAATCAGGCAATTATTAACTCATTAACCTGGGGCACCATGGGGAAATGAGTTTTATTGAGTTTCTATTCCCAAATTAACTCAAAGAATATCAGAATATCGATTTTACAACAGTCGCTAATTAATCAATTTCCTCTACAGTCTCATTCTGAACGTCGCATAATCCGGGAATCTGCACAAACCCGAGTCCCACCAATGAGTTCGTACCACACCAATTTTAGTTGATTATTTATTTAGTAGAAAGCTAAAATGACAATAAAAGATACACATACACAAAAACGTCATGTCACGAGAAATATACATATGGGTGCATTTATCAGCTATTCTTATTTTAACCCTAGCCTTGCCCCGAACTTCCGCTCTTATGGGTCAGAATATAATGATGTAATTACATGTTGAAGGTCTCCACTCTGGGTCTCTGCGTGGACTGTTTCATCTTCTCGGATGGCGCACTTCTCTGGTGCAACTCTCTGGTTGTCCACACAATGTCAGTGTCCTTTTGGCTTAATAGTCTGATCCCTCGCCCTCGTTCTGAAAGTGGTCTTCTGAGGACAGCCAGCAAAGGAATGAAACAGTGTAGATGAAACGATTCGATGGGGAGCGGAGGCCGGGTGGTCCGGATTGAATTCACCCGCTTAGACGCAGCTACTCCTCCGTAGCATGGATAGAATAATGTTCCTTTGTCTTCAACCTCGTGTTGCGTTTTGAGTTCGTTGACTACTCAGACCTTGGCTGCAGCTCCGGTCACTTAGTCTGATATGTTAATTCTTAACTCACATGTCTTATACCCTCGGATCAGAAGTGGGCGGAACTGCATTTAGGGCAATTCTCTGGGCGTACCAAGTTAAGAGGTCTAGATTTGACTCAAATCCAATTTTAGATAACTAACTTCACATTTCATCTTTACCAAAACATTCTCTTTGATGGATTTTGCCGACATTCTGCTTATTTTCTTATAGATTATATTTTTGATCTCCAAACAGTTTTCTGCTTCCCAAACTAGAATCTGTAACAAATAGAGTGGACTGCATTTTGTAGTCTTTACCCTTTGCCAAAGTTTTTTTTTAAATGGCATTGTTTATGAGTGCAAGAATGAACTTCAGAGTAGGCATTCCCTAACGGAAATATGCGCGTAAATGCTAGAACGGGCCAATAGGATCTCACTAGCTCGTGCTTGGCTCCACCCACCTCCTTGATTGTTCTGCCCACTATGATTAATTTACTCCAATTGGAAACGACAGGCTCTGGTCTATCTTAGGTTAGTTATAAAAATCTTTGACATGACTTTACTCACATTAAAAACTGTGGATGGAAATGTGGTTAGTGACCCTTACATATTGCCTTTTCTTTGCAGTGGTAGTTACATGTATGGAGCCCAACAAGAAACAGTCACTGCTAATGATAAATAATCCACGATGTATGTCCATCTTGTGTGACATTTGCAGAGAGAAAAACAGCCAGAACAAAGCCCATTTTCTCCTGAGACATCTACCAGACAGTGCTGCCTAGATGGAATCAATTATAGAGTCAGACAAATAATCACTGCATCAGAATGACATAATATGTGTGTACTTTATCCTGCACATAATAATAATCGTGCTCCCTGACTCTAGGGAACTGGACTAAATGTTTCATAAGTGACAATTTAATAAGTCAGCGACCAGATTGCAGATAATAGTGATCTGGGCTCAAGGCAACTAGGCCTACATCACAGGAGGATGGTGGCATCTCAATTAGGGAGGACAGGATCGTGGTAATGGCTAGAGCGGAATGAGTGGAATGGTATCAATACATGCAGTGGCGACCCGTCATTCAGGGCAGGTGGGGCAGAGACTCACCTGTTTTGAGCCCCACGTTTTCAGCAACATCAAAAAATATACAGTATATGTAAATATTAATTTTTTGGGGCTTGCCTGTTTTAGATGTTATTTTGGTGTTAATACGTGTTGAATATCAGTTTGCAAACAATGAGTTAATAAAGCATGCAAACATGGTCTCTATTTTTTAATTTTTTTTTAGTAAGGCAGCTCCAAAATGCAGGTGTTTCAGCCTAGCTCAATGCTTTCTGTGGTGGTGGGGTAAGCCAGCAGAAAATATGGAGCTTTGCGCCGTGGTTGGCTCAGTGTTCTGTCACTCATGGGGTCATCACCGCCAAGTCTAAGGGTAGACCTCGAAAATCCGAGCTCATTGGGTGTTGCCATAGAGTTACATTAGAAGTGCCCATCCAAAAAATATCATTGGCCACAGATAAAATTATGTCAAATCACGTTATATCTACAGTAGCTTTGATTGGACTGTCAATATCATACTTTCAAAATCTTAGCTAGCCATCATCATCATGAATAAAGTCGACAATCTACTGGCAAATCCTTTTTAATCCTTGTCATATGAAGAGAAATAATTAAGAGAAATTATAGATAAAACGTATCGGTGCTCATCGGCCATTGGACATAAACATTAAACCACCAGTTGGAAATTGCAAATTCAACAATGAGTGGTTTGGAAGGAATCAGTGGCTAACTTCAAGCAATGTAAAGCATTCATTAGCCTGCTATTCAGTTGAGTGGCTGTGTGGTCCCAAGTCTAAGATTAAGGGTCTCTTTTCCTAGTTTAAAATTATAAACATTCAACATTGGTCATGCTGTCAACGAGTCATGATTTGTGCCGCACACAAAACAACTGTTAACTCGGAACTGCAAAATATTTTTATTTATTTTTTTATTTCACCTTTATTTAACCAGGTAAGCAAGTTGAGAACATGTTCTCTGCAAAATATGACATTAGGGAGTTCAAGACAACTGGGAACTTGGGAAAAACGAGCTACGAATTGCAAAAATAAGTTTTGAACTTTCATCCAACTTGGAATTGTAAATTGGGAACTCAGGGCCTCTTTCTAGAGCTACAACCTGAAGATTACTGAGGGTAATACTAAGTCTATGTTGTGTAGTAAGCTGTTAGTAGCACATGTGCCTCACCCTAATAATTTGGTATATTTTCACCTATTAATTTCACCTACTGTTCTTACTTGGTGGTGGACATGTGGCCTTTAACCTGTTTTTGAAAAATGTAATCATTGAATATTGTAAGAGCTTTCATTGTCTACTTATATGCCCCATTTATTCATCGTATGGATCTGAGTTTGTGTACCTGGAGAACACTGTAAGAACGGCCCATGGTCTGAATTATGTCGCTGTACATTTCAAAAGTGCTGAACAAATAGTTATATTAACTACTTCCGTCTAAGCTCACTCATTAATGTCTTAATCAAAATGACGGATTGCCTCTTAACCCGCTTGTCGTCCTCTTATGCCATAGTTTGTACATTTCAATTGTCAGTAGAAATCACATTTGTTTAAGCAAGACAACCATATCAGCTATTTATTTTTTAAAGGCAGTAAATGAGGCTGAATAAACTGTTTCGCTGCCAGACAAAGCTCTGCTGATAGCCAGGTGTTGCAGTGGTAAGGTGTTGGGACTCTGCTGTTGGGACAGCTTTATGTAGGCCCTAACAGTTTGTGGGCACCGTTTGTCATCATTATAGTGCAATTAATATACTGTTTAGTGTTTTGTTGTGGCTTTGCTGGCATGCATCCCACTTTATTTATTTTTTGCCCCACCAAGATTTACATGCTAAAATCGCCTCTGGTTTGACATCATTCCATTTTCCTCTGTTCCAGCCCTCAGCAGCCTCCTGTGGCCTACATACTATAGATAATCAAAGCATGACAGCAGATCTTACATTTTAAATAACCCACAGTGCATTACCAGCAGTTATTTACAGTGTAAGCACTGCTCACTAATTTTTAACAAGCCCTTAAGGTCCCGGTCACAGACAGAGCTGACAAGCAAAGCAGGAGAATGCAGTTGTTGTTTTCCCCTTCACAATATAAAACATAGTAATGGCTCTGAGTATTGGTAAAGTAGGACACCTAGCAAAGTGGGATACTTAAGCTTTGCAATGGATTTTTAAAATGTGTACAATAACATAACCACCAGTCAATGCCTGTGTGTTAGGAAGTATGAGATGATAAACAATGGGTTCAGTGAGTATGACATCATCATTGTGTGAGTGACACATGTAATGACACATGACGCCAGAGGCATAATGGTAAGTAAAATGTACAGAATCCCTGAAGCCCCTCAAAAATACAAAAACTTGCAGAATTATCTTGTCTGAATGACATTTCCAAGCACTCCGTGTTGCATCGTGCTTAAGAACAGCACTTAGCCATAGTATATTGGCCATATACCACACCCCCTTGGGCTTTATTGCTTAAATACGTAGGCCTACATCTGGCCACCTCTGTATTTCTTAATTGATATCAAATTACTCACTCATCTTACTTAAATGATAGTACATGAGTTTAATGTCTCATATTTTTGGTGATATTTTGAAATAATGTCACCAAAATAAATTTAAAAAGCCAACATTTGATGACTTATGACATTAACAAAAATATAGTTAATTTCTTGTCATTTAATTCCTGAAGTAAGATTGATTGTCATCCATTCCTAGACTTTCCTTGTGCTTCCCATGACAAGCCCGTGGAGATATTAAAACAGCTGCGACAAATGTCGTTCCCTGCCACAAACATGATGCGTCAGGGAGCACCACAGACTTGAGCACCACAAATGAGATCACACACCTGCCATGTCTCCACCATCCACGCTGGCACTGTATTGAGTGTTAGATGAGGCACACAGGTGTGTCTCTGCTCTCCGCAGTGGAGGTGAGGCTGTGACAGCATGTACCTGGTGGTCTTCCTTTCTGGCTCCTCTGCTACAGCTTTGTAATCTCATTACCGATGCATGTCTCATTAATTTCCGTCATGGCCGAATGGCCCACCATTCTTGCTGTCACTGCCTGGGACCAGTCTCCTGCCACCACTGCTAGGAATCCAAGGACCTGGATCCAAAGCAGATGAAGGGGAAAACGATGGCCTGTTAAAATGGCCATCGATGCTGAATCATCAATGATGATCTGTCCAGGTGGAATTTTAAATGTTAGCAAGGGTTCATGAAGATGACAAATCCAGCTGCCAAATTTGTCAAAAACATTTTTGCTTGGGGGTAACTTTTGAGAGAAAAAGTACCATTTCTATGATTTAAACAAACAACCAAGTCAAGGGAGAGAGGCAGCGCAGTATGAGTACATTCATTTGGCAGATGGATGTGACATTGATGCTGTGCTATTCATATTTGTTCTGTAAAAATAATATAATAATAAAATAAATAGTAATTCAAAATAAAATATGTGAAAGACACATTCAAATGAATTCATGCAGCACTTCATGGCAAATGTGCTGTATGTGCATGACTATGTACTATATGCACATTCTCATTGAAGGGGCTGTAGTGAAGCAGGTTGAGAGCTTCAAGTTCCTTGGCGTCTACATCACCAACAAACTAACATGGTACAAGCACACCAAGACAGTTGTGAAGAGGACACAACAACCCCCCCCCCCCCCCCACAGATTTGGCATGGGTCCTCAGATCCTCAAAACGTTCTACAGCTGCACCATCGAGAGCATCCTGACAGGTTGCATCACTGCCTGGAATGGCAACTGCTCGGCCTCAGAACCGCAAGGCACTACAGAGGGTAATGTGTATAGCCCAGTACATCACTGGGGCCAAGCTTCCTGCCATCCAGGACCTCTATACCAGGCAGTGTCAGTGGCCCTAAAAAGGCCCTAAAAATTGTCAAAGACTCCAGCCACCCTGGTGATAGACTGTTCTGTCTGCTACAGCACCGTAAGCAGGACCGGAACGCCAAGTCTTTTACGCTACTGCTACTCTCTGTTATACCTACATGTACATACAGTATTACATCAATTATCTCGACTAACTTGTGCCTCCGCACATTGACTCTGTACCTGTACCTCCTGTATATAGCTTCACTATTGTTATTTTACTGCTGCTCTTTAATTACTTGTTACTTTTATTTAATTTTTTTGTGGACATTTTTCTTAAATCTGCATTGTTGGTTAAGGGCTTGTAAGTAAGCATTTCCACTGTAAGGTCTATAACTGTTGTATTTGGCGCATCTGACAAATAACATTTGATTTCATTTGATGTATAGCTGATGTGGGCATAAAATACGTTTGTCCATTGTAAAACCCAGGGGGCTATGGCTTGCAATATTTTGATGTAAGTTTTGTAGGCCCACAATAATGAGGATGCTAATGATGCTTTAAATGTGTTTGTTGAGATTTTAATGGCTCGGTGTTTCTGTTCAGTTCTTTTTTTTTGCATGGAATGATGACTGAATCCAATATCACTTTAAGTGGTCATATTTGTTATCCTGCTGGTCATAGGAATCAATTATGAGGCTGTGTTTGTGAGGTAAAGTACATTTATTCTGTATACAAGGGAGGCTTTATTTCAATCTAAACATACTGTTTCTCAGAAAACTTGCAGAGTGGTTATTGAATTTGAATGTTCAGTGATAACTACAAATGATACAACAGAATGTGAATCTCACACACAATTCAACCATTCTAGCATATTTAATTGTTACCTTCCATACCAAGAATACATGTTAATCCTGGGAGAAAAGACTATTAATGTAAAAGTGGCTATTTGATCATACTTTTTTTGTTGTTGTTGTTGTGCTGATTGTAAACACAATCTGGCCTCGCTTATTGTACTTCCCTGTTCTGTTATAAGACAAGTTCCTGATGCTTGCTCAAGGTTGGCATTAAATGAAACATACACAGATTGTCCTTGCCTGAGGCCTTTTCACATGATTTGAAATGCAATGTTCAAATTCCCCTTTGTCAGTTGGTGGTCTTGTTAGTTCTTCAAAAGGTTGTTGTTTGATGGTTTCCCTTTGCCACTTGCTCATTTACATTGTCCGAATTGCAAAGATTGCTTAAATTCTCAAAATCGCAAACATTGACATGCTTTTAGGCATGCTAGCAAATGCTTAGGGTTTGGGTAAGTGTTTGGGAAAGGTTAAAACCTCTTAAGGATCGGACCCTTTTTCCACCTACATTTTCACCTAAAATGACACACCCAAATTTAACTGCTTGTGGCTCAGGACCTGAAGCAAGGATATGCATATTCTTGATTACCAATATAGTGGAAATTTCCTGTATTTACCAAATCATGAGAGCAAACCACACAAGTCGGAGTTATCATAAAGTCCATCTTTAATTATATGAGCTCCATCACAACCCTGTGACTCTCAGATCAATTCAGTGTCTATCAATGAATCCTCTGAGAGTGCTTACAAAACAGTTCTTAGTATCATTTATAGCCAAGACACACCCATCTCAACTCACATGACGAATAACAGATCTTAGAAACATTACAAAGGAAGACTTTACTTGAGAGAGGAGTATTCCATAGCCAGACAGCATTAGCTATAAATTATCGTTCAGTTTGCTCTCCTAAAACGAGGTTCTACTTCTCGTTCTTGGTACAACATAGTACCAAAACATTAGGATATATATCAATTGTCATTTTAGACACTCCCATTCTGGACAAGCTCACGGAGACACAGTGACTGGCACACAGACATTGTGGAGCCAAGAGATAATTGGTTCCCCCTCAATCATCCCTTCAGATGGTTTAAAAGATATGTTTACATATGAAGACAAGCTTGACCTCTCCCCTCTCTGCGGCCCAAGTAACTAAACCCTGACAGAGAACAGATAACTGCAACCGGCCACCACTATAGTACAACAAGATACATTCTATATGAGAAATAACTCACAAGCATATAATGAAAATAAAACATCTTATCTATGTTACCCAACTATTCTGATTAATCCCCAACACCATTTGAAAGGAAACACTTTGAAGTTTGTGGAAATGTGAAATTAATTAGATCTGGTCAAATATAATACAAAGATAAAAACTTTTTTTTTTTTTGTACCATCATCTTTGAAATGCAAGAGACAGGCCATAGTGTGTTATTCTAGGCCAGGCGCAATTTAGATTTTGGCCACTAAATAGCAGCAGTGTATGTGCAAAGTTTTACACTGATCCAATGAACCATTGCATATCTGTTCAAAATGTCGTATCAAGACTGCCCAAATGTGCCTAATTGGTTTATTAATACATTTTCATGTTCATAATTGTGCACTCTCCTCAAACAACAGCATAGTATTATTTCACTGTAATAGCTACTGTTAATTGGACAGTGCAGTTAGATTAACAATAATTTAAGCTTTCTGCCCATATCAGATATATCTATGTCCTGGGATTTTTTTATTTATTACTTACAACCTCATGCTAATCACATTGGCCCACGTTAGCTTAACCATTCCTCGGGTGGGACACCGATCCCATAGAGGTGATGCTCCAGAGCTTTTGGATAATTTCAGACAGTAGTTTTGAAAGTAGTGCTCATAAGCTAAAATGGTCCCCCAAAAACTGTGCACAAATGTGTGCTATGTAAGGTTCCTCAGTCGAGCAGTGAATTTCAAACACAGATTCAACACAAATACCAGGGAGGATTTCCAATGCCTTGTAAAGAAGGGCACCTATTAGTAGATCGGTAAAAATACAAATTGACATTGAATACCCATTTGAGCATGATGAAGTTATTAATTACACTTTAGATGCTGTATTTTATCAATACACCCAGTCACTACAACGATACAGGCGTCCTTCCTAACTCAGTTGCCGGAGAGGAAGGAAACCATTCAGAGATCTCACCATGAGAACAATGGTGACTTTAAAACAGTTACAGGCTGTGATAGGAGAACACTGAGGATGGATCAACAACATTGTAGTTACTCCACAATAGTAACTTAATTAACAGAGTGAAAAGAAGGAAACCTGTACCAAATACAAAAATTCTAAAACATGCATCCTGTTTGCAACAAGCCACTAAAGTAATACTGCAAAATAATTGGCAAAGAAATTACATTTTTGTCCAGAATGCAAAGTGTTACTCTGCATATTTTCAAGCATAGTGGTGGCTGCATCACGTTATGGGGTATGCTTGTAATCGCTAAGGACTGTGGAGTTTTCCAGGATAAAAAATGGAGCAAAGCAGAGGCAAAATCCTAGAGGAAAACCTGCTTCAGTCTGTATTCCACCAAGACACTGGGAGATGATGTCACACCCTGACCTTAGAGATCCTTATTATTCTCTATGTTTGGTTAGGTCAGGGTGTGACTCGGGTGGGAAATTCTATGTTTTCTATTTCTTTGTTATTGGCCGAGTGTGGTTCCCAATCAGAGGCAGCAGCCTATCGTTGTATCTGATTGGGGATCATACTTAGGCAGCCCTTTTCCCACCATTAGATTGGGGGATCTTGTTTTCTGTTTAGTGTTTCTGCCTGACAGAACTGTGCACTTTCATTTTTTTGTTATTTTGTTTGAGTGTTTTTGAAATAAAAGAATCATGGACACTTCCTACGCTGCGCTTTGGTCCAATCTTCCTACCACCAACGAGAGCCATTACAGATTAATTCACCTTTCAGCAGTACAGTCATAGACAAAAGTTTTGGGAATGACAAATATTAAGTTTGACAAAGTCTGCTGCCTCAGTTTGTATGATGGAAGTTTGCATATACTCCAGAATGTTATGAAGAGTGATCAGATGATTTGCAATTAATTTCAAAGTCCCATGCAAATCATGTCAGTGATTCTCTCGTTAACACAGGTGTGAGTGTTTACGAGGACAAGGCTGGAGATCACTCTGTCATGCTGATTGAGTTTGAATAACAGACTGGAAGCTTCAAAAGGAAGGTGGTGCTTGGAATCATCGTTCTTCCTCTGTCAACCATGGTTACCTGCAAGGAAACACATGCTGTCATCATTGCTTTGCACAAAAAGGGCTCCATAGGCAAGGATATTGCTGCCAGTAAGATTGCACCTAAATCAACCATTTATCAGATCATCAAGAACTTCAAGGAGAGCAGTTCAATTGTTGTTAAGAAGGCTTCAGGGCGCCCATGAAAGTCCAGCAAGCGCCAGGACCATCTCCTAAAGTTAATTCAGCTGCGGGATCGGGGCACCATCAGTACAGAGCTTGCTCAGGAATGGCAGCAGTCAGGTGTGAGTGCATCTGTGTGGCGAAGACTTTTCAAGGATGGCCACTTCTCTCCAGGAAAACATCAGGGACAGACTGATATTCTGCAAAAGGTACAGGGATTGGACTGCTGAGGACTGGGTTAAAGTAATTTGATGAATCCCCTTTCCAATTGTTTGGGGCATCCGGAAAAAAGCTTGTCCGGAGAAGACAAGGTGAGCGCTACCATCAGTCCTGTGTCATGCCAACAGTAAAGCATCCTGAGACCATTCATGTGTGTGGTTGATTCTCAGCCAAGGGAGTGGGCTCACTCACAATTTTTCCTAAGAACACAGCCATGACAAAGAATGGTACCAACACATCCTCCGAGAGCAACCTCCCCCCAACCATCCAGGAACAGTTTGGTGATGAACAATGCCTTTTCCAGCATGATGGAGCACCTTGCTATAAGGCAAAAGTGATAACTAAGTGGCTCAGGGAACAAAACATCGATATTTTGGGTCCATGGCCAGGAAACTCCCAGACCTTAATCCCATTGAGAACTTGTGGTCAGTCCTCAAGAGGTGGAGGGGGCAAACAAAAACACACAAATTCTGACAAACTCCAAGCATTGATTATGCAAGAATGGGCTGCCATCAGTCGGGATGTGGCCCAGAAGTTAATTGACAACATGCCAGGGCGGATTGCAGAGGTCTTGAAAAAGAAGGGTCAACACTGCAAATATTGACTCTTTGCATCAACTTCATGTAATTGTCCATAAAAGCCTTTGACACTTATGAAAAGCTTGTAATCATACTTCAATATTCCATAGTAACATCTGACAAAAATATCTAAAGACACTGAAGCAGCAAACTTTGTGAAAATCAATATTTTTGTCTTTCTCAAAACTTTTGGCCATGACTGTACAATAACTTAAAACACAAGACCAAATATACACTGGAGTTGCTTACCGAGATGACAATGTATGTTCCTGAGTGGCAGAGTTACAGTTCCGACTTAAATCTAGTTAAACATCTATGGCAAGACCTGAAAATGGTCATCTAGCAGTGATCAACACCCTATTTTACAGAGCTTGAAGAATTTTAAATCATAATGGAGGAATATTGTACAATCCAGGTGTGCGAAGCTCTTAGAGACTTACCCAGAAAGACTCACAGCTGTAAGTCTCTAGCACTTTTATTTCCATTGAAATGCATTTGAAGCTCATTTAAATATTGTTTTAGAACAAAAAGTATAAATGCTTTCAAAAATATTTTCTCAAGCAATCTACGTATATTTGAAAGTTGGTTTTGTTTTAATACCTTGAATCATTTAAGCTCTAGAGCTGGCTAAATAATACAAGTAATAATGACACGAGTATGCAAGAAATCTAGAGTTGTGCTTTGCCTTCAATTATTACGGTACCCAGTGTTTGATTTGTTACGAATTCCAATTCGTACAATATGCTACAAATTTGTAACTGCTTTCATGCAGTCAAATGACCTAGTGGCCTCATGGGTGGAATGCTCTTAATATCCTTCATAATTTCCATAAAGCATAAAATCTGGTGTTTCTATGTCAGTATATAAATTATAAATGTCAGTATATAAAGTGTAATATTGAGATGCAAACTCAAAATGTGATACATTTCAACTCTATATCTGACATGGTACAGGTGTATTATTTTTTTAAGACTACCAAGAATCACTCTTTGTGACCCTGATTTAGCCCACTGCAGTAAAAGGTTATTAAGATTAGGCATGCTAGTTTAGGCCAGGGTAAGGGTTAGGGTACAGTTTGAAAAATAATGTTGTTGCTGCTCACTGGATAAAGTGTGTTGATGCACATCATCTGACAAATCAAATGATGTATTACATTGTCGAGGTTGTTCTTGAAACAGTCAAATCAAAACCTGTCACATGCAGATAAAGTGCATCGCTGTGGGAAATCATTACCGGTCATGGAGTTCCTTACTTCCCCTTCTCTCAAACAAAAAAGACCCATATTCAACCGTTAGCCTTCACATTTACGAAAGTCTCGGCTAAGAAGTTGTCAAAACTCAAATACATTTCAAGATAATGTAGTAAGCTGGATATAGTATATGCCTAGGCCTAGCAGTAGACCCTTTACTAGTAGTTCAATAGATAGCTAAGAGCGACACTGTTGTTGCTACTCTTTGACTAGCAGGTGAGTAAAATGACACTCTTTTCCTCACTGCTCCTGGGGTCACATTGTACCAAAAATCTAACAGAATGACGAAAGCTTTGTGCCACCTTGTGTAAGTACATTTTCCTGACAGAAATCAGCCCTTCAGAGAGGGACATTTTAAAGAGCCTCAGAACAGCTTGAGGCTTTAAAGATCACACTTTTTTGATGGGGGGGGGGGGGTTCTTTGTTGTTGATGTTAGTTGATGATAAAAAAAACATTAGGCTATTTTTCACTTTGCTGATGACAATAACAGTGCTCCAAGCCATGACATACACTTAATGTGAAATAGCACTTAATGTGCAACTTATGAAAGCTGAGGGAATCGGGAGCGGGGCAACATTTATGTGATTGTTAGCAGGTGAAGATAACTGCATGGATACGAGTTTCTAGTTTCCTTTCTCTCCTTTTTCAGTTGCATGAAAGCATCAACGAACACAGCCTTGTTCTTCCCTTTTCTTCGTAACCCCCCCCCCCCCATCCAAAGGTCCCCAGAGAGATTCAATTTTCAGACGACTTTGGTAAAGCAATTCTTGTGCACCACAAAGAACTGACACTTACTACTGAAAGAGAGTTGCATTTATATCCATAGAGATGTTGGGGGAAACTGCTATAGCTCATCTAAAGAGAAACCTTACAATAGAAAGCATTTTAAATTAGAGGATGGCCTCAGACACAACTCGAAGTTGTGGTTACTGGATTGTTCAATAAGCAAGGATTTCACCTCAGGAGACTGAGTGAATCCCAAATCCATCCTTGAGAGCGAGGCTGTTCTCCAGTGACAGCCTTCAAAGTGCATAGATATGAAAAATGAAATATGCCACCTTTGGGAACATGGATACTATTTTGAAAATGAAGTATTGTGGTTTTTTTAAGGCATTGTTTGTTTAGTTTTCTTTTCATGGGACTTCGTTCAATAGTTATGTCAGTTATGGTAATGACGCTATCGTTGAACATTGTGCAATTGATTCAAGTCTCTTTTTTAAACTCTCGCTGTAAACTGCCAATTAAGTTCCTTGTAAAGAATCTATTAGTCTGTAATCATGACTAAACTAAGAGAGAAATAATGAGCTCTTCATACAGTAATAGCTCATTGATAAACATGAAATTGCATGAACAAAACTTTAAAACAATTACATTATTATATTATAATATTTTCTGTCATTTGCACACGCCATATTGATAATCACACTAAAGAGCCAGATTTTTTGTTGTTGTATTGTACTGTATATCAAACAGCATACTTGTTGAGCGGTGTCTTATTTAAATAATATCTTGTGACTGAGACTGCTCAGACTACTCATGTAAGTTGTTTTTGTCATAAATCTTGTTCTGAAGACAGCTCTGCAGATTGGTCAGTAGCTGGTACAGCCACAAAGTCATAAAATCATTAACCCTAACCTTAACCACGCTGCTAACCCTAATGCCTAACCCTAACCTTATATTAAGATAAAAAAGCACATTTTTGTTTTCATAATTTTTACAATATAGCCAATTCTTTTGTTACAATGTCGCCGGAGGGCTGGCTGCCGTTTTACGGGCTCCTTACCAGTTGTGCTATTGTGTGTGTTTTTTCGCGTTATTTGTAACTTATTTTGTACATACTATTCCGGCCACCGTCTCTTATGACCGAAAAGAGCTTCTGGACATCAGAACAGCGATTACTCACCTCGGACTGGACAAAGAATTATTTCTTTAACAAGTTGGAGTTTTTCTTTAACGAGTAGACACCGGATAAGGCCCAAATCCACATGAATCTCATGAAGAAGAGACAGAGATATAGAGGTCATAAGTCTTGGTACCTTGTAAGAATCTGACGGCGAGTGGATAACCCTCCTCTATCATCAGTCCTATTAGCCAACGTGCAATCATTGGATAATAAACTGTATGACCTCCGATCAAGACTATCCTACCAACGGGACATTGAAAACTGTAATATCTTATGTTTCACTGATTTGTGGATTTATGATGACTTGGATAACATACAGCTGGTAAGATAAGTGGTGGCAGTCTGTGTCTATTTGTTAATAACAGCTGGTGCATGAAATCTAGAATGAATAAAGTCTCAAGGTTTTGCTCACCTTAGGTAGTGATATCTCATGATAAGCTGAATACCACACTATTTATCAAGAGAGTTTTCATATATATTTTTCGTAGCTGTCTATTTATCACCACAAACCAATGCTGGCACTAAGACTCAACAAGCTGTATAAGACCATAAGAAAACAAGAAAATGTTCATCCAGAGGTGGCGCTCCTAGTGGCCGGGAACTTTAATGCAGGGAACCTTAAATCAGTTTTACCTCATTTCTACCAACATGTTACATGTGCAACCAGAGGAATAAAAACTCTAGACCACCTTTACTCCACACACAGAGATGGGTACAAAACTCTCACTCACCCTCCATTTGGCAAATATGACCATAACTATATCCTCCTGATTCCTGTTTAAAAGCAAGCAAAAACTAAAGCAGGGAGGACTCGCTCAATACGAAAGAGATCAGATGACGCAGATGCTAAAATACAGGATTGTTTTGCTACCATAGCCTGGAATATGTTCCTGGATTATTCTGATGGCATTGAGGATTACACCACATCAGTCACTGGCTTCATCAATAAGTGCATCAATGACATCGTCCCCACAGCGATGTACCCCAACCAGAAGCCATGGATTACAGGCAACATCCGCTCTGAAATAAAGGGTTGAGTTACCACTTTCAGGGAGCGGGAATCTAACCCGGACGATTATAAGAAATTCCGCTATGCCATCCGACGGACTATCAACCAGGCAAAGGCTCAATATAGGACTAAGACTGAATCCTACTACACCGGCACTAATGCTCGTCAGATGTGGCAGGGCTTGCAAACCATTACGGACTACAAAGGGAATCACAGCCACGAGCTGCCCAGTGACACTAGCCTACCAGATGAGCTAAATTACTTCTATGTGCACTTCGAAGCAAGCAACACTGAAGCATGCATGAGAGCCCCAGCTGTTCTGGATGACTGTGTGATCACGCTCTTCATAGCCAATGTGAGTAAGACCTTTGAACAGGTCAACATTCACAAGGCCGCAGGGCCAGACGGATTACCAGGACGTGTACTCCAAGCATGCTCTGACCAACTGGCAAGTGTCTTCACTGACTATTTCAACCTGTCCCTGTCCGAGTCGGTAATAACAACATGTTTCAAGCAGACCACCATAGTCCCTGTACCCAAGAACTCCAAGGTGTCATGACTCTCCTGTGATGCGATGGGTCAGGTTACAGTGAGTCCGCTCTACAGCGCTCTCTCTCTCTCTCTTTTGTTACAAGGAGATTCCTCCCGCCAAAACGACAACATAAAAAGGTTGAATAAGATTTTCTGTTGAATTACTCCCCGTAGATGAATCAAGTGTTTTCAACAGAGAGACAGCAAAGACATACACGTAAATATGTACATTGCAATTCTTTCGAATGAGTGGCCGTTTATGTGCAAAGTATTCACATTTCCATGACCATAGTTATCAGCTGTCTGTACGATAGTGGAATTCCTTTGTCTCTCCATTTCCCTCTCTTTTGCATCCGCCATTTTAAGTAACAAGCCGTCAAATCAGCGCCAAGTCTAGGCTCAAAAGGCTTTTTACCCCCTTTTCGTGGTATCCAATTGTTACTATCTTGTCTCATCGCTACAACTCCTGTACTGGCTCGGGAGGGACGAATGTCGAAAGCCATGCATCCTCCGAAACACAGCCGCACTGCTTCTTAACACAGTGCGCATCCAACCCGGAAGCCAGCCGCACCAATGTGTCGGAGGAAACACCGTGCACCTGGAGACTTGGTTAGCGTGCACTGCACCCGGCCCGCAAAATAAGTGAAATGAAAAAACTAACTTGTTTTTAAAAAATCCTAAAAATAAAAAACGGAAAATTGTTGCATGCATATGTATTCACCCCCTTTGCTATGAAGCCCCTAAATAAGATCTGGTGCAACCAATTACCTTCAGAAGTTACATAATTAGTTAAATAAAGTTATTCTGTGTGCAATCTAAGTGTCACATGATCTGTCACACGATCTCAGTATATATACACCTGTTCTGAAAGTACCCAGAATCTGCAACACCACTAAGCAAGGGGCACCACCATTCAAGCGGCACCATGAAGACCAAGGAGTTCTCCAAACAGGTCAGGGACAAAGTTGTGGAGAAGTACAGATCAGGGTTGGGTTCTAAAAAAAGATCAGAAACTTTAACATCCCACGGAGCACCATTAAATCCATGATTAAAAAATGGAAAGATTATGGCACCACAACAAACCTGCCAAGAGAGGGCCACCCACCAAAACTCATGGACCAGGCAAGGAGGGCATTAATCAGAGAGGCAACAAAGAGACCAAAGATAACCCTGAAGGAGCTGCAAAGCTCCACAGCGGAGATTGGAGTATCTATTCAAAACTATTCACACTATTGGGTGAATAGTTATGCACGCTCACGTTTTCAGTTTTCTTGTCTTATTTCTTGTTTGTTTCACAAAAAGAATATGTTGCATCTTGAAAGTGGTAGGCATGTCGTGTAAATCAAATGATACAAACCCCCCCAAAAATCCATTTTAATTCCAGTTTGTAAGGCAACAAAATAGGAAAAATGCCAAGGGTTGTGAATACTTTCGCAAGCCGCTGTGTACATATGAGACGAGTAATGCAAGTAAACATTATTAAAGTTAAATTATTAAAGTGAACAATGATTTCAAGTCTAAGATATATATCATAAATTACTATTTTGGCCTATATCCCAGATCACTACATATTTTTTGTACAATTATTTTGCGTATGTTTTGTTTTTAAAGCGACTTTGAGATTCTACTTGTAATGAAAGTTCATTATAAAATGCATCTATTATTATTATATTGCATTTGCAAAGTCATCGACAGCTATTGTTTAAATTCAATACAGGGTTCAAATAAAAATGAACAATATATATAGGCCTAGGCTTTCAAGCTTTGGTTGATTTCCAATGTAATCTTCAAGTTAATAATTAATATGTAGGATTCACGTCTCCATCTGAACAAAACATGTAAGTGAAAGAATAGGACCAAATCAAATCAAACTCAAAATGCACTTTAAATAAAGTTTGATTTGATTTAGTCATATTCTTGAACTTTTGGTTGAGATGGAGACCTGAATCCAACATATAAATTATTCAAGTAACTGTCCAGTGCAAATCTAAAGTTAATATTCTGTTAACTCACGTTGAAATAATGTTGTTGACTCGTCCTATACTCGTATTTGTGGCCAAAGTATAATTTGGAAGAAAAAAAACCACTTCAAAAACCCCAATTCAAACTTGGGGTCTCAAACAGACCATTTAAAAATGTCACGCCCTGATCTGTTCCACCTGTCCTCCTCCAGGTGTCGCTTATTTTCCCCAGTGTATTTATCCCTGTGTTTCCTGTCTCTCTGTGCCAGTTCATCTTGTCTGTTCAAGTTAACCAGCGTGTTTTTCCCATGCGCCTGCTTTTTCTATTCTCTTTTGCTATTCCTCCCGGTTTTGACCCTTGCCTGTTTCTGGACTCTGCACCCGCCTACCTGACCATTCTGCCTCCCCTGACCTCGAGCCTGCCTGCCACACTGTACCTCCTGGACTCTGATCTGGTTTTGACCTTTTGCCTGTCCACAAACCATTCTCTTGCCTACTCCTTTTGGAATATCATAAATATCAAAGACTCAAACAATCTGCCTCCCGTGTCTGCATCTGGGTCTGGCTTGTGCCCTCATTTTTTAAACATACTTTATTACAATTTTTGGAGGAAGGAAAGCTTTTTCACTCATATAATTAATTATAGGTAGTATTTAATATACAGCTGGAAGCACTGGACAGTTACTTTCATTTGTAGACAAACTGGAATTAAGGCCAGAATAATTCAGACAAATTAAAGCCAGGCTAGTCATCTACAACCAAACACAATTCAATATTACTTTTATAATACAATAAATAGCATAACATTAAGGATATCCCACAAACTAATATAACAGTATTTATTCAACCTTAAAATGGCCACATTTTGAGGTTCCAGTATCTATGAAGGTATTATGTAATCACAGAAAGAATGCATGTTCAAGATAGCGTGCAAAGGTCACAGGTTTGAAGATCTTCACAAATGCTGTAATAATCTGACACGAATCTCGAGCAGCATTGACTACGTGCACTGTGCACTTTTAATGTAATCTCAACTGCAATCCAGGTCATTTGGTTGTGCTATTAGATGGAGCACAGCAATAACACATTATGTTGTTGTATAAATACAAAATATATGGCATTGTATTCCCATTTGAACTCTGTTGTGCTTTTGAATGGTTGAAAGCACAGTGATAACACATTTCGACCAAAACCCGACGTTGTTTTTCCATTGACATTTGGTTGTGCTTCTAGATGGTCGAAAGCATAACGATAACACATTGGGAATTCCAAAAACTTCTGGCTGTCTTTTTGAGTGGGTGAATAACGGTCAAAATCAGTTGCTAACGGATCGTTTTTTTTTGTCAGAACAACTGCGCTAGAATTACCTGTGCCTATTTTTCCCATTCCTTAAGAATCAACACAGATGCTATGGATTTATGACATGACACTCCCACGTTGTGAAAATGTTGAATAAAGATTGTTTGAAGGACAATTGACCACGAAAGTTTACATGTGAACCAAACCTAAGGTCACCTTTTACCAAATATTGTTTATGCAACTGCTACAGGAAAACGTCTGGAAATGTGTGCTAGCAGTGATCTTTTTGTATGGAGTTTAACACATGGATATGTTCTTTCCATTGCAGATGTAGTTTATCATTATATTTCAGTCTAAAGTAGGATTCTAATTAACCTCATTGCACACAACCTGCAGGCAATGATTATCTGGTGAATACACTCTTCATTAACATGGCTTTATAAAAACAATGTTTTGTTTTAGTCCTTATCTTGAGGCAATGGTGCAATTATCTTCACAATTACGTGTTCTTCGTAGTGATAGTGTGTCTATTATTGTAGTTTGTCTCATTATTGTATTCAGTGTGCGTGAACACTCCACATAGCCTCCTTTGCTATAGCTCACCCCATCCAGGATGATCATTTCTGCTACACTATGGATAATTATACTAAACTATAATTGAAACTTCATTAAGTATTATATTGTCCTTGCTTGGCATTGTGTAGTAGTGGTTGCAATGTCAGACTGGTGCAGACTGAACATCTTGTTCCCTTTGTGACACATGAGGTCCTAGCAGGCTGCAATGAGCTCCAGTAGGCCTACCTACGAGTACACCATCATGTCTTCCTTGCTGGATGCTTCCGACAGTTTCATCAGCTCATGAATAAGATGAATGATGTGGAAGTGAGTAGTACGTACATTGGAAGCCTTTCTGTTTGAGGCAGTGGCATGGCCCATAGCCATTTGTCACTGTTTCGATGCACCAACATCTACAAGCCAACCTGTGCTCTCATTCATCAAACCTAAAGCTGCTAACTTACTGTTTGCTAAATTTAGAACAAGAATGGACATGTTGAGATGTCCCAATAAGATAAATAGTGTTTCTTTGTCATTAAAATCCTACATTAACAATGACCCACATTCCCACCATCTCTCCAAAGACAAAATACATAATTAGCATTCAGATGTAGCGTTTATTAATATTGCCTCAATCTGCCTCAATCCTCAAATTTAACAAGCATATATTTGCAAAATCCCAAACAATTATACAAAAGAAATGCATGACACCAGTGATGACACTTCTTTTGTGTTTGTTTGGCGTGAGCTTCTGAACAATCAGCACAGCAATAGAGTTTTCAATTGGCAGGTTGGGATAAGATGCCTGGCCTTGTTTGTAATTTGAGTAAATGTTACTGAATTCAGGAAGGTGAGCTCATATGTACAATTTTCAAGACTCAGAGCTGGGTATATGGTATATCATACATTGCAGTTGTTCAATGTGAAAGTTATGCTTCTTTGAAATTTGATAAACTTTTTATCGCACGTTGGAGAAAAGTATGAGCAAAATGCACTTGAAAGATTTTCACACTTTCTAGAGAGTTCTTCTTTGTTCACACCCTCTTAAGCCTTAGCCCCGCCCATCGCTTTAAGAGCTGACATATAAAGGCATGAGTCAACATGGCGTCGTTCTCCAGAACGTAGTCTCTACCTTCCAACTCCTCCATTCAATCAAATCAAATTGTATTGGTCACATACACATGGTTAGCAGATGTTAATGCGAGTGTAGTGATCATGAATCCTGCCTTGTTTCTGCCTTGTTTCTCTCAATATAGCTCAGAGCTTTCTCCTTGGCTAAACTAGGCTCATCATTTAAATGTTTTATTCGTATTTATGGATCCTATACACGTTTGTAATTAAGGCATATGAACGTTCATATGTTCCACAATACATTTCTGCACAAAATATAAATAGAATTACTGCCCTATTATGGATGACAAATTAGCATCAAACAGCCATGATCCTGAATCGTTTCACAAATGCTGATAGTGTTGTGTTCCTGTCTCTTATTATGCAATGGGGTTCTTTGCAATTTGGCATCTTACATGAATGATTACTAATAGTAAACTCTTGAAGCCAATAGAAATAAATCGAGACAGGGCAGACAAAGGAGCAAATCCTACGATTGGTTGCCAGGTCAACATGATATCAGATATGTTTTATTGATGAAATAATGACCAGAAAGACCTATTGTGTAAACCCTGTTTTATTGCTGTTTTTGGTTTACATCCATGCAGTAAAAAGCAGGTATTCGGGGTGTCTGGCTCTTAAAACCACATCTAAACAACGCCAGACATGACTCTGAGCAAAAGCAACCCACCACACCCATGGAATGGATCACGTTCTGTGGGCAGCAGAGACATTCACAATCACCACATAATCTGACAATAATTGTGCCAATCATCCACTAATTAATGAACTAATGCAAGTCATTTCATCATTCAAATTGTAATTTCTCACACCTGTAACTATCTTACAGAAAGTAAGAAGGCAAGGAACCACCTGGAATGTGGTCAAGAAAACCACCCAGAACAGAGTTCGCTGTAGATGCACAGCTGAGGCCCTTTCCTCCACCAGGAGCTGAAAGGTATAAGTCAAGAAGACAGTCAAGTAGACCTAACTGTTTTAGGTAGACAGTACTGTCTTAATCGTATTAAGCTTTATCAACTGAAGGGATGTTTTTAGGATGCCAAAAACACCCAATGCCTAAATATTTTTTTTATGTTTAGCATTTTTTTTGCCAGGGTAGAGATACCTGTCACTTCTGTTCAAACTTCACACTAATCACAGATTCAGGAAGTTAAAAAAACAGCACTAATCCAACATTAATCAATCACCACTCAGCAAACCATCAAAATAAAAGCAAATATGCTGTCTTACATTAACCATTATCCTCATAAGTAGCTGCAACAAATTGTTTCAATTTGTCATCCTCTAATATTTTGTCACTGGCCTACACACAATACCTCATCATGTCAAAGTGTATGTTTTTATTTTTATTATAATATATATGTTTTAACTAATTAATAAAACATAAGAAGCTGAAATGCCTTGAGTCAATAAGTATTCAACCCCTTTGTTATGGCAAGCCTAAATAAATTCCGGAGTAGAAATGTGCTTAACAACTCACATAATAACTTACATGGACTCACCCTGTGTGCAACAACAGTGATTAACATGATTTTTGAATGACTACCTCCTCTCTGTACCCCACACATACATTTACAGTGGCTTGCGAAAGTATTCACACCCCTTGGCAATTTTCCTATTTTGTATCGTTTCATTTACACAACATGCCTACCACTTTGAAGATGCAAAATATTTTTTTGGGTGTGAAACAAACAAGAAGTAACACAAAAAGACGGAAAACTTGAGCGTGCATAACTATTCACCCCCCCCCCCAATACTTTGTAGAGCAACCTTTTGCAGCAATTACAGCTGTAAGTCTCTTGGGGTATGTCTCTATAAGCTTGGCACATCTAGCCACTGGGATTTTTGCCCATTCTTCAAGGCAAAACTGCTCCAGCTCCTTCAAGTTGGAAGGGTTCCGCTGCTGTACAGCAATCTTTAAGTCATACCACAGATTCTCAATTGGATTGAGGTCTTTGACAAGGCCATTCCAAGACATTGAACTGTTTCCCCTTAAACCACTCAAGTTTTGCGTTAGCAGTATACCTAGGGCCATTGTCCTGCTGGAAGGTGAACCTCAGTCCCAGTCTCAAATCTCTGGAAGACTGAAACAGGTTTCCCTCAAGAATTTCCCTGTATTTAGCGCCATCCATCATTCCTTCAATTCTGACCAGTTTCCCAGCCCCTGCCAATGAAAAACATCCCCACAGCATGATGCTGCCACCACCTTGCTTCACTGTGGATGGTATGGTATTCTCGGGGTGATGAGAGGTGTTAGGTTTGCGCCAGACATAGCGTTTTCCTTGACGGCCAAAAAGCTCAATTTTAATCTCATCTGACCAGAATACCTTCTTCCATATGTTTGGGGAGTCTCCTACATGCCTTTTGGCGAACACCAAATGTGCACTTATTTTTTTCTGGCCACTCTTCCGTAAAGCCTAGCTCTGTGGAGTGTATGGCTTAAAGTGGTCCTATGGACAGATACACCAATCTCCGCTGTGGAGCTTTGCAGCTCCTTCAGGGTTATCTTTGGTTTCTTTGTTGCCTCCCTGATTAATGCCCTCCTTGCCTGGTCCGTGAGTTTTGGTGGGCGGCCCTCTCTTGGCAGGTTTGTTGTGGTGCTATAATCTTTCCAATTTTTTTATCATGGATTTAATGGTGCTCTGTGGGATATTCAAAGTTTTGGATATTTTTTATAACCCAACCCTGATCTGTACTTCTCCACAACTTTGTCCCTGACCTGTTTGGAGAACTCCTTGGTCTTCATGGTGCCGCTTGATTGGTGGTGCCCCTTGTTTAGTGGTGTTGCAGATTCTGAGGCCTTTCAGAACAGGTGTATATATACTGAGATCATAAGACAGATCATGTGACACTTAGATTGCACACAGAAGGACTTTATTTAACTAATTATTAACTATTTTCCAGGTTTACATTTTTTTAAAACATTTTTAATAGGTTATTTTTTTCATTTCACTTCACCATTTTGGACTATTCTGTGTATGTCAATTACATGAAGTCCAAATAAAAATCCATTTAAATTACAGGTTGAAATGCAACGAAATATGAAAAACGCCAAGGGAGATGAATACTTTTGCAAGGCACTGTAATTATCTGTAAGTTTGCCGGAGAGGAAAGATACCGCTCAGAGATTTCACCATGAGACTTTAAAATAGTTACAGAGTTTAATGGCTGTGATAGGAGAAAACTGAGGATAGCTCAACAACATTGTACTTTAGTTACTCCACAATACTAACCTAAATGACAGAGTGAAAAGAAGGAAGCTTGTACAGAATAAAAATATTCCAAAATATGCATCCTGTTTGCAAAAAGGCACTAAAGTAATACTGCAAAACAATTGGAAAAGAAATTCCCTCTTTATAATGAATACAAAGTGTTGTGTTTGCGGAAAATCCAATACAACACATTACTGAGTACCGCTCTCCATACCACTTTCCATAGTCAAATCAAATCCAATTGTATTTGTCACATGTGCCGAATTCATCAGTGAAATGCTTACGTGCAAGCCCTTAACCAACAATACCGTTTTAAGAAAAATAAGTGTTAAAGTATTTACTGAAATAAACTGAAGTAAAAAATAAATAAAAAGTTCAAATAAAAAAGTTCAAATTGAAATTGTCATTTGATTAGCTGTTCAGGAGTCTTATGGCTTGGGGGTAGAAGTTGTTAATAAGAAACCTCATGGACCTAGACTTGGCGCTCCGGTACCACTTACCGTGCGGTAGCAGAGAGAACATTCTATGACCAGGGTGGCTGGAGTTGGTCATAGTGGTGGCTGCATCATGTTATGGGGTATGCTTGAATGAAAGTTTACAACGTAGGTGCACGCAGGTCGAGAGAAAAATTTGAGTTGACAGACAGTGTCACATTCAATATTGCCTTGCACACGCATGCCTGCATCTAGCTGATCAAGGGTGTGCTCATTAGTTCAACAGTTGCAAACGAGAGCTTCTATTTGACAAAATCTGATATGTTTATACCTGTTTCATTCTTTTTGCTTCCGTTTAAGAAATGTTTTTCAACAGAATTGGTGCAATGAATACACCCCTGATCACAGGTAAAAACTGTTTAAAAACACTTTCATAGTAGCCACGTTATATTCCTTCTCGCATCTACATTGCTCTCCTCCTCTCATCTTTACCCTTGGCTCTTGAACTTCAATGCACAGCACATCCGCTGTATGTGACCAGGTGAAAAATAAATTCTAAGCCGAATCACATCATAACCTCTACACACAGCCTATGCATCATTGTCACCATATTAGCTAAAGTAACGTCATAGTCAACATAGCCAATAGAACCAACATGTTTATAAACCCGCTACAATCACGCAGTACAGTCAGTAAGCAGTTTAGCAGTTAAACCGGCGGGTCCCAGTGGCAAGAAATTAGTCAAACCAAAAGATTACCTAGACTTGGAAAAGTTCCAGTGTTGTGTTGGATAGTCATAGCCGGGTGTTTGAGTAGGCTAAATTAGCTAGCTGCATTTACCAGCTAAGTAAAGGAAAGTGAAAGTGAAAAAAATGAAATATTTTTTGCTTCTACTTAATTTTTTTATCAATTCATTTGTTCAAAACTGTTCACCTATTGTCTTTCTCTCTTTGAGTCAGCTACTCACCACACGTTATGCACTGCAGTGCTAGCTAGCTGTAGCTTACGCTTTCAGTATTAGATTAATTCTCTGATTCTTTGGGTGGACAACATGTCAGTTCATGCTGCAAGAGCTCTGATAGGTTGGAGGACGTCATCCGGAAGTTGTCATAACTACTTATTTTTTCCCCCAGTTGTCATAATTACTGTGTAAGTCTATGGAAGGGGGTGAGAACCATGAGGTTCCTAGGTTTTATATTGAAGTCAATGTACACAGAGGAAGCTAGCTGTCCTCTGGCTACACCATGGTGCTACCCTACAGAGTGCTGTTGAGGCTACGGTAGACCATCATTGCAAAATTGTGTGTTTTAATAAATTATTTGGTGACGTGAATATATTTAGTATAGTTTTATCTAAAAAGGAAGACATTTTAAATGTTTCACTATTTTCATGAAATTCACTGAGGAGAATGGTTCCTCCCTTTTATTCCTCTGAGGAGCCTCCACTGCCTCCACTGATGTAAATTCACCATTTAGTCATAATGATTATTCAACTTGCCTATTATATGAATTACCTGCTAAAACAAAAAAAAACATCCGTGAGAAGGATCAAGGATGTGAAGTTGGAGCTACTGTAAAATATGAGAAGACAGAGAATCTCAAGAGAAAAGGATAATATTTGTTGGGGAAGGCAAATTGTCCAAAGGACATCAGTCAAAGAGATTTGCCTCCAAGGTAAGCAGACAGACAGCAGACCTCTCAGTCAGAAGAGCACTCTTCCATGGTCATGTGTCTGGCTATACCTTAAATACTCAGGCACAACATAACCTGTCCTTTTCTTTCTTAAGAAGAGAAAGGGTCTGTTTTAAAAAGATACACATTTCAAAGAATTGTATGACGGTTTGACTGTAAGAATGTAACAGACAGGACTACTCCAAATAGGCCTTGAAGCTAGCTCTACAATCTCAACGACTCAAGGGGTGTTACAATCCCACTCACTTGCTAAAGGTCTTTTATGGCACCAATATAATATAATGCTCAGTAGCCTTGGTTTCAGGTCTCAAGCCCTCTGTCACAATATTGGAACTGAAGTCCTCCATCGTCCAAAATAGTTTGAAAACCTCTCCAGTCATCAAATGCCTTTTTGGTAGATGCTGAAGGATCTCAACCTCGTTCTCTGGTGACTGACTTTGCTGCTGACTTTCGTATTGTGTTTGAAGACTTGGTGAAGTTCTAGCTCATTTTTTATATTAAATTCATATGGAATGAAACGTGTTGTCATAAACTAAGCAATTTCAAATCCATAAACATTTCAATCTCTTTTGCTCCAACACATTTATTGTCTTGCTAATTCTGTGTGAATTACTGGCGGCTGTTAGACATCAACTATAAAAAGGGAAAAGGAACTTGGATTCGAGAAGTGTTATATGAACTATTGATCATTTGTCTCAGATCTGTGACTTCTTAGTCACCTTTAAGGAGAACGGCTGCAGTGAAGGAAGACAGAGAGAAACGTTGTACAGTATGTTTAGAACTGCGACATGTTTTTGATAACCACCTTGGAATTGTTTTCTCAATCTGCCTTATTGTCTGCATACATACTACTCCTGTGCCTAATCTCCTGGAGCACTCAGTTGCTCAGTGGGTGTGAAGGGTGTGAGAATGGCAAGGTGCCACAACATGCTGCTTCTGGTGGTTTATGGACTTATTGGACCATTTCAGATGTTATAAGTCGTGCAAATGTAAATGAATGTCAGGAAATTGTTGCGTGAGTTTCATTGCAGTTTTGAATCATAAAACATTTGTTAAAATAACACATGCTAAATATCATCAACAAAGAGAAATATACTGCAGTCTGCATATGCAAGCAAAACGTATACATATGCTAAGCTATTCACAAGCTGCCAATCAGTTTTCCTATTCTCGCCACCATAATTTGCAAATAAATTCATAAAAAATCCTACAATGTGATTTTCTGGATTTTTTTTCCTCATTTTGTCTGTCATAGTTGAAGTGTACATATGATGAAAATTACAGGCCTCTCATATTTTTAAGTGGGAGAACTTGCACAATTGGTGGCTGACTAAATACTTTTTTGCCCCACTGTATGTATGATTCATTGGAAACAATTACAGTTTCAGAGTTATCTAGAATCATCAAAATATGACTCAAATGAGCTGTGTAAAACCTCCCAAAAAACAATACATTTTCAACATGGTGTTAGATGTTAGATGTTTGAGAGGCATCACAATGAATAACACTGTCAACGTCGTGTGTATAGGTGGCAGGGAAGTCAGGCGCAGGAGAGTCAAAATGGAGTGTAATTGGAGTCTTTTAATAATTGACCACGTAACATGCTCCATAACACTAAAAAGGTACAGACATAAACAAACATGGGTACGAGGACCCGACGCGCACCTATACAACATAAACCTACACTGACAAAACAATCTCTGACAAAGACATGAGGGGAAACAGAGGGTTAAATACACAACAGGTAATGAGTTGAGTTGAAAACAGGTGTGTGGGAAGACAAGACAAAACCAATGGAAAATGAAAAATGGATCTATGATGGCTAGAAGACCGGTGACGGCATTGCCCGAACAATGCGAGGCAACGACTTCGGTAGAAGTCGTGACAAACACATGAGATGGCTTCTCACCTGTAGGCTAGATATCTGTATTCGGGAGACTGAGAGGCATCACAATGAATAACACATGAGATGGCTTCTCACCTGTAGGCTAGATATCTGTATTCGGGAGCCTGAGAGGCATCACAATGAATAACACATGAGATGGCTTCTCACCTGTAGGCTAGATATCTGTATTCGGGAGCCTGAGAGGCATCACAATGAATAACACATGAGATGGCTTCTCACCTGTAGGCTAGATATCTGTATTCAGGAGCCTGAGAGGCATCACAATGAATAACACATGAGATGGCTTCTCACCTGTAGGCTAGATATCTGTATTCAGGAGACTGAGAGGCATCACAATGAATAACACATGAGATGGCTTCTCACCTGTAGGCTAGATATCTGTATTCAGGAGCCTGAGAGGCATCACAATGAATAACACATGAGATGGCTTCTCACCTGTAGGCTAGATATCTGTATTCAGGAGCCTGAGAGGCATCACAATGAATAACACATGAGATGGCTTCTCACCTGTAGGCTAGATATCTGTATTCGGGAGACTGAGAGGCATCACAATGAATAACACATGAGATGGCTTCTCACCTGTAGGCTAGATATCTGTATTCGGGAGACTGAGAGGTCATCTTGGGATTGAGTTCATGAGTTCCTACTCCGGGTTTATACAGTATGTCCCTGATATTCCATGTTGGGCATGTAGCAAGCAAATCAAAACAGAGAAAGGAAGGCAATACCTTTCTGCTTACCATGGGCCAGGCTGGTCATTTAGTTTAGAGTTTCAAGTTGTATTGTCATGTGCACGAGTACAGTGAAATGCTTTTTTTGCAAGCTCATTTCCCAACAACGCAGTAATGAATATCGATATGCGTAACACTTCATTTTAAGCGGTCCTTATCATAATGTAATTACCAAGGTGTAAAAATGAAGGCTTCTTACCATGCTTGTGACAAATGGGCAGGTTTCTACTAAATCCAGCGACTCACTTCTTCTCAGCTGCATACAGTAACAATGGTCACACAGGTTGTGGTCCCTTGTGGGTGTCTGGGTGTCTGAGGAATGATAGCCTACAGTATGCTCAATAGGCTCTATGTACTTACCCTTGAACGTGCACTGTTCGGACTATATCTCCATTCAGTGTTGTTGATACAGTAGCACTCCCCCCCCCGAAATACACTATTTCAGTACATGCAATGTTTGCCTACTTACAATGTAATTACTAGTTGTTACACAGGATTTTGCTCATTTGAATGAAGTGTATGTTGAGGGGTACTTATACAGTACATTACCCATATTGACAACCTGGCTCTTATTTTACAAGAAGGTACAGGAATGAAGTGAAACTTCCAGAAGCTTTAAAATGAGGATGAGGTTGTCAGGATGGGTAATGTACTGTATAAGTACACATTAATTACAAGTAAGTACCCCTCAAGACACATTTCACTTTAACTAGCTAAATCCTGTGTAACAGATAGTGATTACACTGTACTTATTCAGAACTTGCGTGTACTCTGTAGTGTACTAGTGTGTATATCTTCCCACTTGGATCTCACTTCCAGCAGCTTTAAAATGAGGGCCAGGTTGTCAGGATGGGTAGTGTACTGTACACATTAATTACAAGTAAGTACCCCTCAAAACACACTTAATTTAAATCCTGTGTAACACCTAGTAATTACATTTTGCTTAGGCAAACATTACATGTACGATGCTTTGAAATAATATTTTTCCTCAGCTGGGATGACCAAATGAACCCAGATGGTGCACTTTATTGCTGGCAATAACGTTGAGTTACTTTCAACAGTGCATATTCGTGGGTAAGTAATTAGAGCCTATTGGGCATAATCTCTCGGACACCCAGTGCATCCACGAGGGGTCACAACCTTTGTGACAGTTGTTACTCAACGAGATGGCAGCTGAGAAGAAACACGACACTAAGTTTGTGAATTTAGTGGAAACCTGTCCATTTGTAACAAGCATGGTAACACACATGGTAACGCCGCAATGTTGCTATTACAGTGTAGTTATTGGATGTTACAGTTAACTACAATACGTGTTACAGTGTAATTACACATGTAATTACACTGTAATAAGAAACCCTTAAAATGCAGTGTTACCCAATATACTGTATAGTAGGAAAAAATTCAGTAAAAATTCAGTAAAGCAGAAAAAAAACGCATGAGAAATAGAAATAACATGAGAAAGTAAGTAAGCTGTATAAAGTGTCAGTTCCAGAGTCAGTTCCAATACCATATTTATAATGTGCAGGGATACTGGAGTGATAAGGGTAGACATGTATGAGGGTAAGGTGACTAGGCATCAGGAGCAGCAGCAGGTATTTGATGATGATTGTAGGTGAATTGTGTGTGCGTGTGCTTAGAGTCAGTATGAATGTATGAGCGTCTATGTGCGTGTTAGCAAATTAAGTGATGTGAGTGTGTGTTGGAGTGTCAGTATGAGTTTGTGTGAGTGAGTGTGTAGAGTCCTGTGAGTGTGCATGGAGTCAGTGCAACAAACAAACAAAAAGACAAAATAAAAGGGTCAATGCCTTATGACCGTGTAATGAAGAATAATGTTGTTGAGTTTTGGCCAGACCAATAAAAAAAAGAAGGGATTTTTCCTTTGAAAAATAGATTCAAATGGAGGACATTTGTACTGCAGGGTAGAAAAGCATTTCGCTATGGCAATCAAATGAGCCCTGCTGGCTCAGCAGACATGTGATGATAAAAAAGATGCCTGATGCACATTTGATTGTGAAGTCCCGGCTATAAAGAGAGGATAAAGCGATTCTAAATCAACCATAAAATTGCAGATGGTGGTCCAGTATACGCCAGTAAATATGTTAAATGACTGTCATCATTACCTCCATTCCTTGCCTGACCTGTGGCATACATCATTACCTCATCAATGAGTTGTAACGCCAACGCTCTTGAATGAAAATATTTTACTTTCACAACAACGGAGACCTTTAAAAATCTTGTTTGATTTGCATTATTTTTCATTATGAACTATGGTTTAAGCACCAGATGGCTCTCTTTTCTTCACTAAGTTATGTGACTTAGTGCACTTTGCTCGAGTGCCGCAGTGTGTGGAGAGAAAAACAACAATAACAAAACAGACAAATTCATCTTTCATTTGATTTCTTTTTGACACACTCACTATACTGAGTGGATCAGTTTTTACTATTATATTTCTATGTCTGTGTGATACTGTATGAGTCATGGGCGATTTAGGCTATTGAATAGTGGTACATAATTATGCATAATGGTCGTCTACTTAAATCAGTTTTCAATGCCGTGTCAGAGAACAGAGAATGTTACACCCTGCCCAACCAAGCGAAAGAGTAGTAACTGCACATTTGGTCAAACATGGACAAATATCCTGCCTCCACGGTGTTGTGTTCTTGAGAAAACGGGGGGGGGGGGGGGGGGGTGTTCATATTTGCAGTCTGGAAATAGTTATGGTGAAAGCAAGGTAAAAAGCAGTAACTACCGTCATTCACATCAGTTACTGACTTTTACCTTGGTTTCACCGAGCTTCGGGCTGCAGTGTCTGCAGTTCACCTTGATTGTTCTTTGCTGATACAAGTATCAAGCTACAGTTGAAGTCGGAAGTTTACATACACTTAGGTTGGAGACATTAAAACTCATTTTTCAACCACTCCACAAATGTATTGTTAACAAACTATAGTTTTTGCAAGTTGGTTAGGACATATAATTTTGTGCATGACACAAGTAATTTTTCCAATAACTATTTACATTATTTCACTGTATCACAATTCCAGTGTGTCAGAAGTTTACATACAGTAAGTTGGCTGTGCCTTTAAACAGCTTGGAAAATTCCAGAAAATGATGTCATGGCTTTAGAAGATTCTGATGGGCTAATTGACATCATTTGAGTCAATTGGAGGTGTACCTATGGATGTATTTCAAGGCCTACCTTCAAACGCAGTGCCTCTTTGCTTGACATCATGGGAAAATCAAAAGAAATCAGCCAAGATCTCAGAAAAATAATTGTCGACCTCGACAAGTCTGGTTCATCCTTGGGAGCAATTTCCAAATGTCTGAAGGTACCACATTCATCTGTATAAACAATAGTATGCAAGTTTAAACACCATGGGACCACGCAGCCATCATACCGCTCAGGAAGGACACGCGTTCTGTCTCCTAGAGATGAACGTATTTTGGTGCGAAAAGTGCAAATCAATCCCAGAACAACAGCAAAGGACCTTGTGAAGATGCTAGAGGAAACAGGTACAAAAGTGTGTATATCCACAGTAAAAAAGAGTCCTATGTCGACATAACCTGAAGGCCGCTCAGCAAGGAAGAAGCCACTGCTCCAAAACCGCCATAAAAAAGCCAGACTACGGTTTGCAACTGCACAAGGGAACAAAGATCGTACTTCTTGGAGAAATGTCCTCTGGTCTGATGAAACAAAATAGAAATGTTTGGCCACAATGACCATCGTTATGTTTGGAGGAAAAAGGGGGAGGCTTGCAAGCCGAAGAACACCATCCCAACCGTGAAGCACGGGGGTGACAGCATCATGTTGTGGGGGTGCTTTGCTGCAGGAGGGACTGGTGCACTTCACAAAATAGATTGCATCATGAGGTTGAAAAATTATGTGGATATATTGAAGCAACATCTCAAGACATCAGTCAGGAAGTTAAAGCTTGGTTCCAAATGTGTCTTCCACATGGACAATGACCCCAAACATACTTTCAAAGTTGTGGCAAAATGGCTTAAGGACAATAAAGTCAAGGTATTGGAGTGGACATCACAAAGCCATGAGTTATTCTGGCATTTCACAATCTTAAAATAAAGTGGTGATCCTAACTGACCATAGACAGGGAATTTTTACTAGGATTAAATGTCAGGAATTGTGAAAAACTAAGTTTAAATGTATTTGGCTAAAGTGTATGTAAACTTCTGACTTCAACTGTTTTGAAACACATAGCATATAGTAGATCTATGTAGATCTATGAACACAAGTTTGTGTTAAAAAAAATGGTAATGGCATAGTATTCCAGTGGGTGTACCAACCAAGATGGCAGTAACTTCCATCTAGGGTCAAAGGTCATGTCAATATGAAAAATATGAATAGGGTCATAAGGTTATAGCAAGCAGCTAACCACATTTCAGCTAACCACATTTCCAGAGATCTGCCTTCAACTCATTTGGATGGCCAATTAAAACACTTCAAAGTAATTTTTCCTTGTTACACTCATTGAGCAGATACTGCTCTTTTGCTTAGTAGGGCAGTGTGTATGACTTGTAAAAGTATGTACAGTACCAGTCAAAGGTTTGGACACACCTACTAATTCAAGGGTTTTTCTTTATACTATGTTCTACATTGTGGAATAATAGTGAAGACATCATAACTATGAAATAACACACATGGAATCATGTAGTAACCAAAACATTGTTAAACAAATAAAAATATTTGAGATTTGAGATTCTTCAAAGTAGCCAACCTTTGCTTTGATGACAGCTTTGCACACTCTTGGCATTCTCTCAACCAGCTTCATGAGGTAGTCACCTGGAATGCATTTTAATTAACAGGTGTGCCTTGTTAAAAGTTAATTTGTGGAATTTCTTTCCTTCTTAATGCATTTGAGTCAATCAGCAGTGTTGTGACAAGGTAGGGGCTGTATACAGAAGATAGCCCTATTTGGTGAACGTCCAAGTCCCCTATAATGGCAGGAACAGCTCAAATAAGCAAAGAGCAATGACAGTCCATCATTATTTTAAGACATTATTATTTTGAAGGTCAGTCAATGCAGAACAATTCAATAACTTTTTAAGTTTCTCAAATTGCAAAAACCACCAAGCGCTATGATGAAACTGGCTCTCATAAGGACTGCCACAGGAAAGAAGACCCCCAAGTTACATCTGCTGTAGAGGACACATTCATTGGAGTTGGAGCATCTCAGATTGCAGCCCAGATAAATGCTTCACAGAGTTTATGTAACAGACACATCTCAACATCAACTGTTCAGAGGAGACTGTGTGAATCAGGCCTTCATGGTCAAGTTGCTGCAAAGAAAACACTAAAGGACACCAATAAGAAGAAGAGACTTAATTGGAGCAAGAAACACGAGCAATGGACATTAGACCGGTGGAAATCTGTCCTTTGGTCTGATGAGTCCAAATTAGATTTTTTTGGTTCCCACTGTGAAGCATGGAGGAGGAGGTGTGATGGTGTGGGGGTGCTTTACTAGTCACACTCTCTGTGACTAATTTAGAATTCAAGGCACACTTAACCAGTATGGCTACCACAGCTTTCTGCAGTGATACGCCATCCCATCTGGTTTCCACTTAATGGGACAATCACTTGTTTTTCAACATGACAATTACCCAAAACACACCTCCAGGCTGCATAAGGGCTATTTGACCAAGAAGGAGAGTGATGGTGTTGCATCAGATGACCTGGCCTCCACAATCACCCAACCTCAACCCAATTGAGGTGGTTTGGGATCAGTTGACTGCAGAGTGAAGGAAAAGCAGCCAACAAGTGCTCAGCATATGTGGGAACTCCTTCAAGACTGTTCGAAAAGCATTCCCAAATGAAGCTGGTTAAGAGAATTCCAAGAATGTGCAAAGCTGTCATCAAGGCAAAGGGTGGCTACTTTGAAGAACCTAAATATATTTAGATTTGTTTAACACTTTTTTGGTTACTACATGATTGCTTATGTGTTATTTCATAGTTTTGATGTTTTCACTATTATTCTACAATGTAGAAAATAGTATAAAGAAAAACCCTTGAATGAGTAGGTGTGTCTAAACCTTTGACTGGTAGTGTACATGACTAAATACCATGTGGACTATTCCAAAATGTCTGAAGTCACTCCATGTAGTTGTAGGTAGTGCAAAGTGTTGGTATAACTAATACCCCACAGTGTGAAGTGTTGGTATTACTAATAGCCCACAAGCCACTCAAAGTTATTCAAGTCTGACAAAAAAATTGCAGGGGTGGATGTCAAGCAGTGAGATCCAAGACTCCAGCTCTGGGGTAGAAAAACATAAACAGTAGGATCCAGGTCAATTATACAGACAAAACAACTGATAATCTGCTCTTAAAATCAGATAAGCCTCAGCAGCCAGCTTCCATGAAGAGAAGATCAATGTCATTGAGGGGGTGATTGTGGTAAATAACTTTTAACCAGGTAGGTGTATTTCAGTCTGGTTCTTCTGGTAGTAGAATGTACCAGGCCAGTGCAGAGCTGATCTCTGCATCATGCTATAAAATTATGTTATATAGGCCTATCCATTTTTCAGAGATTCGTGAAAGAATGGATCTGCGATAATCGTCAGAGAAAAGCTGGTAATTGAAATTATTTAACGATACATTGTGCTAGATTCATGAAATGTTAATTTAATTGTCATGCACATGACCATGGTTATTGTCATAATTGTAATGAATACAACACTGCTTTGGTCTCAAAAACAAATGGTTTTGACCGTTTAGAACTTCAGGAAATGAAGCTTTTCTTCTTGACCGTGCCATACTGCTTGTAAAATGATTGCTGCCCTTGTTGAGAAATTACAAACCATACCTTCTTCTTGTAAAAATGAAAAACTGCTATCGGGTAAACTATCGTTACTTGAAAATTACATTAAAATCCCCCCCCCACCCTAAAATGTATGTACATTATCATGATTATGATAATTATTTTTAATTCACGGTTAATGTCCATAATTGTTGATTACTCAATAATATGATTACTGTGCCAGCCCTCATTTCATAGCAATTTACAGACTGTTTTTTAAATATGTTTTAACCCGTGAAGGTCAAAGTGATTGAGCCGGAATGCCTTGATTGTAGTGCTCTGAAGCTGATCCTCTCTAGTGTGAGGGCTTTTTAAAGTAGCATAGTAGGACTTTGGCTCAGTTTATCATGGAGTAACTGGTATAAAAAAATGTGGTCAGAATGTGTAAGAGCCTCCGGCGTGGTTGACAGCCCCTGGTGGGGAGCCCTGTGCAGGTGGCTGGCTGAACAGCCCAGCACACAGCAGATAATAGCCCCCTCACCTGATTGGATCACAGAGAACCACTCCTCTTGCGGTCTCCTCGCCAGCTGTGAGCCAGAAGCTAGAAGCCAGACGCTAGGACGAGCTGGAGGCGCTGTCCACTCAAGTCATTAAGTTGTTAGACATACTTTATATACTGTAGGTCTTCTGAAATGCCAGGGGCAGTGCTGCATCTCTCCTCACACAAGATATAGCAATACAAAACATCTTAGATTAGGCCCCTTCCAGAGAAAGAACTAGATCATACAATTGAGACCTACAGTATATGACTTTTTCCACAAATCTAAAATGAGGTTGTTTGTTTCTCAAGACATTATATTGGCATGTGTTAACATCATTATACTTTGAAGTATTTGTAGGACCAGTCAATGCTTTTCGATTTGATCAACATAATTGAAATCTCTTCAAAAAATAACATAAGCATTTGGGGTATTCCCTTTTAGGGATATGTTGCACTTGGTGCACTGAGAGCAGACCAAATTGATTTATGGCTCAATAAACCAGGGACCTGTTTTGCCCAATTACTGTAGCTCTATTTATCTGAATAATAGTATTTTCACTTTATCTGGCCAGCCCACTTTGTTGTATGTTGGAGCTGTACTACATGTTTCCTTGAAGCTTGACTTCTTATTCCAATCCATTCCTGTTATAAATCAAACAGATGAAAACAAATCCTGGACAACTGAATTATTAGACCATACATTATCACTATTACTTCTGACTGCAATGTAATGAAACAATTTGGATTCATTTTTGATAACACATTTGTCAAACACATTCATTGGTGCTGCATTACACTGAGCAGTTGAAATGCACTGGCAGTATTCAGCACAGCAACCACTTAACATTGTTATTGCTCATAAAATTAGGTGGACATGATATACTTGAAAGTACAGAAAATATTTCTGCATTTAAAAACTTATGGGAATTTCCCCATCTGTAAGGCACCCTGGCAAAATTAATAATCCTAATCCTGAAGACCAAGGGCAGGGATTTGCAGAACACCATTAGGGCAATAACGAGAAGTTGTTTAATGCCCCCAGCATATCAATAAATAATACATTGCATTTCTTTTATTAGATTTAAGCTTTGGGCATTTCTTATATTACCCCGTTCCTGCATATAATTTCCACAAATAGTATGTTAATGTACAGGGGGATGTATTTGTCATTCATATTCCTGATTGGGTGTATATCTGAACGTTTGACTTCTGCAAGTCCATCATTATTCCAGGTGATAGTCTATATAAGCCTTGCATAGAGACATAAAGGAAGGAGTGTAAATGGGTTTGGAAAAATGTTTTCGATGGCATTGCGTATTAATGACAAAGAGAGTAAAATATGCAAATACACTTCGAAGCACGAGTCCACTTGTGCATTTGTGATAAGGGCAGGTCTCTGTAGAATGGTAATGCTCCTGTTTATTTATTTATTCCACACTTTTTATCATTCATGAAAACCATGGATTATACAAGCTAGGGGGGACCTGTTCTCTAGTACAGAAGGCCATACTGTAGCACTGCCTAGAGGACAGACACTGTGCTGCTCATCTCACCACACAGACAGACAGGCTGATCCACATACAGTGGACGGTGACGTGTGGGGACTTGGCCGGAGATGAATGGAGATTCCAGGTCAAACAAGGAGTCTCCCCAGTCTGAACTGCAGGAACCTCTGCTGCTGTATTGGGCCGTTTCCAGAGCAGGCCAAGAGCCATCTTAGTTGTGTGAAATATCCCCATCTGTCCGCCTCACAAGGGGACCTGTTTACCTTTGCCCTGCCATGTGTTCATCCATAGCCAACATTCCTAAATAAGTGCTACCAGAGTCACAGTACAGCTTCTGTCTGTGCCAGATATGTCAATCTGGGGTTGGTCATTTCATGGCTTCTCCAGAAATGCTGTGAAGATGTCCTAGTCCTATCATTCAAAGCTTCGGGGAAATACTCTAATGTTACGAATGCAAATAACTGTTTTACTGAGAAAGCCACTCCGTTCTGCAACAGTTTGGATTGCACACCATCAAGAGCCAGTACCAGACATTTGAGATGTCTCTGTAATCATCATTAACCTCAGAATTACTGTTAGACTGTAGGGCCACTAGAAAGTCAAGGCTGAAGCATCACAAATTCTCATGCCAAGTCTGTAGGTGAGAGTGCATGCATCCGGTCTGTGGATAATTGGACAGCAATGCAGACACTTTGCTCCTCAGCGACCTGAGTCATTACGTCACGTGTCAAACTCATTCCATGGAGGGCCGAGCGACTGCGGGATTTCACTCCTCCCTTGTACTTGATTGATGAATTAAGTTCACTGATTAGTAAGGAACTCCCCATACCTAGTTGTCTAGGTCTTAATTGAAATGCAAAACCAAAAACCAGCAAACACTAGGCCCTCCACGGAATGAGTCTGACATCCCCTGCGTTACATAGATAGTTTCTTTCTTCTCATAATAAAGATTAAATCCAGTCTTAGGCCAAAAAGGTTGATTTATGGTTTTGCAGTACGTAAGTATGATTAAAGCATAATTAAACCACTTAGCAGAAGAGTTTATCCAAAGCCACTTATTGTAGTGTGCGTACACATTTTGGTATGGTGGGAATCAAACCCACAACCCCGACGTTGCAAGCACCATGCTCTACCAATTGAGCCGTGCAGGACCATATATAATAATTATGCTTTATATATCCCTCAGAAGAGCAGAATAACAGAAATAGCGTTTTAAGAGGCCAGGCCAAATGCTTTTCAGATCATCTGGGACACTCAGAAAGCTCTAACCGCCTCCTGACCATCGTTTATTTCCTGAAATGTCCAGTAGTGCTGGCAGCAGGAATTATGCAGATAAGTTTTGCTCTATTTTTCTCCCCCCAAAAGTTGCTGCTCACACGGAAAAATGTGTTGATGAATGAAGGTCTCATACAACGTGAGTTGCTGACAGCTCCAAGAGTCCTGGGGATCAATTCATTTGCAGCGTAAGAACGATGTGTTGAGATCAATCCCTTAGATGTCCCAGCTGCATCAGGGCTTTGAGAGAGTCACAGGCCTGCACAGGCATTACCATTTTTTGCCACTCTCTAAATGAATCACCCTTCACATAGAGTTCAGTTCACTTGTAATGCAGGACTTCCTTACTTTAATATGAATATGGTCTGTAACTAACTCTTGCTAAGACAATAAGAAGGGCAGAAAGAGTTTATTTTCATGCAGAAAATACAGAAAGTATCCAAGCAAGGGACAAATTGGAAACTTACTTTGGAAATCCACCTGTTAGGCAAAGATGTTTCGGTCTTTAATTAAAAATAACACGTTATATTTAAGTCAACAAAATATGTGTAATTTAATTTAACAATGAAATTATTTCCTTTCAAGTCCCAAAGACAAATTAAACCATGACTGTGCAAACTTGACGAAAAAGATTACACCTTCCCAAAGACATTGACAGTTTCTACTGTCCCAAATTGTTCCAGTGTGCTTGAAGAGATTTAATTAAAATGAAACAAGGTATAAAAAGTTACATAATGTTCTTGATTATTTCACTAATTGGCCTCATGATGAGAATGCCAGTACATCAGCAAAAACATGAATCACGTCCAACATTAAGGACACACGCATACCGATGCCACACACACGCACGCACGCACGCACTCGCGCACACACACACACACACACACACACACACACACACACACACACTGCTGATACTCTTTACTCTTATTATTATCTATCCTGATGCCTAGTCACTTTGCTCTGCCTTGATGTACATATATACTTCAAATATATCATACCCCTGCACACTGATCTGGTACTGGTACTCCCTGTATATAGCTCCACATTGATCTGGTACTGGTACTCCCTGTATATAACTTCACATTGATCTGGTACTGGTACTCCATGTATATAGCTCCACATTGATCTGGTACTCCATGTATATAGCTCCACATTGATCTGGTACTGGTACTCCCTGTATATAGATCCACAGTGATCTGGTACTGGTACTCCCTGTATATAGCTCCACATTGATCTGGTACTCCCTGTATATAGCTCCACATTGATCTGTTACTCCCTGTATATAGCTCCACATTGATCTGGTACTCCCTGTACATAGCTCCAAATTGATCTGGTACTCCCTGTATATAGCTCCACATTGATCTGGTACTCCCTGTATATAGCTCCACATTGATCTGGTACTCCCTGTATATAGCTCCACATTGATCTGGTACTCCCTGTACATAGCTCCACATTGATCTGGTACTCCCTGTATATAGCTCCACATTGATCTGGTACTCCCTGTATATAGCTCCACATTGATCTGGTACTCCCTGTATATAGCTCCACATTGATCTGATACTCCCTGTATATAGCTCCACATTGATCTGGTACTGGTACTCCATGTATATAGCTCCACAGTAATATGGTATTCGTACTCTTGTGTTACTATTTTTATTTTTCATATTATTTGTATTTTTCGTATTATTATTTTTAACTCGGGAAGGGCTATAATAAGCAAGTATTCACTGTAAAGTCTACACCTGTTGTATTCCAGCCTTGTCTCATAGACTAGAGACACACTCAAATTAGTATGATATGTTTGGTATGGTTACATAAGACAGATGGATACTTAAGGCAAAAACGAAAGTAGGGAGGTTGGAGGGATGTATAATTCAAACGTCCAGCAACCCAAAGGTTACAAATTTTAATTTCATCACGGAAAATTTAAGCTACTTAGCAACTTTTCAACTATTTAGCATGTTAGCAAACCCGTCCCCTAACCCTAACCATTTTAGCTAACCATTCCCTTAACCTTAACTCTTTTAGCTAAGTCTAGCCCTAACCTTAACCACTAGCCTAGCTAACGCTAGCCAGCTAGCTAACATTAGCCACCTAGCTAGAATTCGTAACATATCATACATTTTACAAATTCATAACTTATTGTACATTTTGCAAATTCGTAACATACAGTTGAAGTTTACATACACTCAGGTTGGAGTCATTAAAACTCATTTTTCAACCACTCCACACATTTATTGTTAACAAACAATAGTTTTGGCAAGTCGGTTAGGACATCTACTTTGTGCATGACACAAGTAATTTTTTTCAACAATTGTTTACAGACATACTATTTCACAAAAAATAACTGTATCACAATTCCAGTGGGTCAGAAGTTCACATGCACTAAGTTGGCTGTGACTTGAAACAGCTTGGAAAATTCCAGAAAATTATGTCAGGGCTTTAGAAGATTCTGATAGGCTAATTGACATAATTTGAGTCAATTGAAGGTGTACCTGTGGATGTATTTCAAGGCCTACCTTCAAACTCAGTGCCTCTTTGCTTGACATCATGGGAAAATCAAAAGAAATCAGCCAAGACCACAGAAAAAAAATTGTAAACCTCCACAAATCTGGTTCATCCTTGGGAGTCATTTCCAAACGCCTGAAGGTACCACGTTCATCTGTACAAACAATTGTATGCAAGTATAAACACCATGGGACAACGCAGCCATCATACCGCTCAGGAAGGAGACGTGTTCTGTCTCCTAGAGATGAACGTATTTTGGTGCAAAAAGTACAAATCAATCCCAGAACAACAGCAAAGGACCTTGTGAAGATGCTGCAGGAAACCGGTAAAAAAGTATCTATATCCACAGTAAAACGAGTCCTATATTAACATAACCTGAAAGGCCGCTCAGTGTCTCAGGAGCCCCTGCTCCAAAAACGGCATAAAAAAGGGTGGCAGCACGGGGGTGGCAGCATGATGTTGTGAGGGTGCTTTACTGCAGGAGGGACAGGTGCACTTCACAAAATAGATGGCATCATGAGGTAGGAAAATTATGTGGATATATTGAAGCAACGTTTCAAGACATCAGTCAGGAAGTTAAAGCTTGGTTGCAAATGGGTCTTCCAAATGGCCAATAACCCCAAGCACACTTCCACAGTTGTGGCAAAATGGCTTAAGGACAACAAAGTCAAGGTATACGAGTGGCCATCACAAAGCCATAACCTCAATCCCATAGAAATGTGTGGGCAGAACTGAAAAAGCTGAAAAAACTGAAAAACCTGACTCAGTTACACCAGCTCTGTCAGGAAGAATGGGCCAAAATTCACCCAACTTATTGTGGGAAGCTTGTGGAAGGCTACCCGAAAAGTTTGACAATTTGTTAAATGTTAAACAATTTGAAGGCAATGCTATCAAATACTAATTAAGTGTATGTACACTTCTGACCCAGTGGGAATGTGATAATAAAAGCTGAAATAATAATTCTCTCTACTATTATTCTGACATTTCTTAAAATAAAGTGGTGATCCTAACTGACCTAATACAGGGAATTGTTACTAGGATTAAATGTCAGGAATTGTGAAAAACTGAGTTTAAATGTATTTGGCTAAGGTGTATGTAAACGTCCGACTTCAACTGTATCATACACATTTTAATTCGTAACATATCATCTGAAATGGGTGATGGATATCCTCAAATGGGTAGATACCATACAAAACGTAACATATACTAAATGGAGTTGTCACACCCTGGTCTTAGTATTTTGTGTTTATATATTTATTTGGTCAGGCCAGGGTGTGACATGGGTTTATTTTGTGTTGTGTTTTCGTATTGGGGTTTTAGTAGGCATTGGGATTGTGGCTGAGTAGGGGTGTCTAGCATAGGCTATGGCTGCCTGAGGCGGTTCTCAATCAGAGTCAGGTGATTCTTGTTGTCTCTGATTGGGAACCATATTTAGATAGCCTGGGTTTCACTGTGTGTTTTGTGGGTGATTGTTCCTGTCTCTGTGTTAGTTATTCACCAGATGGAATGTGAAAACCTATACAGCCTGTTTGTTGTTTTTGTATTGTTCGTGTTTTTCCTTATTAAAGATGTATCGAACTAACCACGCTGCATTTTGGTCCGACTCTCCTTCGACGGAAGAAAGCCGTTACAGGAGTGTAATGGATTTATGTACAGAATAATACGAAATGCTCTGAGACCAGGTTGGATATTTGGCTCCTCCAGTGGCTGCGACCTGGATATCTGAAACAAACTAGAACTGGTGACACAGGAAATAATATATAGTGTGGGAGAGACCATTTTTCCTCTACTTAATCCAGCCATTTGTTCCTGCTCTGGGCCGTCTATGCAAATGCTGACGTTGACCCAAGTTGTACATTATTTATAACTTTCCTAGTGATTTAGATGAAACGCTGTGGGAGTGCTTTGTCTGAAAATTCTCTGGCGTCACTGGGGCTCTTATAGGTTCATATTGTGCTCTGAGTCATTGACCTCTCCTCTCCTGCATTCATTCCTCAGCAGCCTCAGTAACACGAGCACAGGGGCTCAGTCCTTGTTCCTACAGTCAATTACACTACACTAGAGGTAAGGTAGAACAATGTAGTGGATTATTCACAGCTAAAAACATTTTAACGTACACAGAACATCCAAGGGACCATATAATTGATCAATATAGCTGTTCCTCATGTAAAAACGTATTCTAAAATGGATACAAATATTTTTTTCCTCAACAATCTACACATAATACACTATAATGACAAAGTGAAAACAGGTTTTTAGATTTTATTTACATAAGCATTCAGACCCTTTGCTATGATACTCAACACTCGAAATTGAGCTCAGGTACATCCCATTTCTATTGATCATCCTTGAGATGTATCTACAACTTGATTGGAGTCCACCTGTGGTAAATTAAATTGATTGGACATGATTTGGAAAAGCACACACCTGTCTATATAAGGTCCCAAAGTTGACAACGCATTTCAGAGCTGGCCGCCCGGCCAAACTGAGCTATCGTGGGAGAAAGGCCTTGGCCAGGGAAGTGACCAAGAACCCGATGGTCACTCTGACAGAGCTCCAGAGTTCCTCTGTGGAGATAGAGGACAAGGACAACCATCTCTGCAGCGCTCCACCAAGCACCATTATGGTAGAGTGGCCAGACGGAAGCCACTCCTCGGTAAAAGGCAGATGACAGCCCCCTTGGAGTTTGCAAAAGGCATCTAAAGGACTCTCAGACCATGAGAAACAAGATTATCTGGTCTGATGAAACCAAGTGTCACGTCTGGATGAAACCTGGCACCATCTCTATGGTGAAGCATGGTGGTGGCAGCATCATGCTGTGGGGATGTTTTTTTAGCGACAGGTCCTGGGAGACTAGTCAGGATCGAGGGAAAGATGAACAGAGAAAAGTACAGAGAGCTCCTTGATAAACACCTGCTCCAGAGTGCTCAGGACCTCAGACTGGGGTGAAGGTTCACCTTCCAACAGGACAATCACCCTAAGTACACAGCCAAGACAACACAGAAGTGGCTTCGGAACAAGTCTCTGAATGTCCTTGAGTGGCCCAGCCAGAGCCCAAACTTGAACCCGACTGAACATCTCCAGAGAGAGAAAATAGCTGTGCAGCGACACTCCCTATTCAATCTGACAGAGCTTGCGAGGATCTGCAGAGAAGAATGGGAGAAACTCCCCAAATTCAGGGGTGCCAAGCTTGTAGCTTCATACTCACGAAGACTCAAGGCTGTAATCGCTGCCGAAGGTGCTGCAAACAGGTACTGAGTAAAGGGTCTGAAAACTTTTTTCATTTTTAATAAATGTGCAAAAATGTCTAAACCTGTTTTTGCTTTGTCATTATGGGGTATTGTCTGTAGATCGATGTGGGGGGGGGACAATTTAATCTATTTTTGAATAAGGCTGTAACCTATCCCAATGTGGAAAAAGTCAAGGGGTCTGAATACTTTCCGAAGGCACTGTATATAGCAGTTTTCTTTAATATATTTATTTTGTCTGCTGAGTCCTAAAGAACAAATGTGGTCCCTCACACTGGAGGAAGTGTGACTTGTAAAGTTCAGTCAAATGGAACTGGGTAAACCATCATGACCTGAGCAGTGTGATACTCTACTCTCTGCTTATCCATGTGATTATAGCCCTGCTCCTTTATCCACTGACTGAACCCACCCCTTTGATTTCCCATGTTAGTCTCCTGAGGCACAAGTTGTTTTAAACAACCCATTAACAACCTTGGAGACAGGCCTGACATTGAAGTGATTTATTTTCAGATAAACGTTTCCCGCCCCCCCACTGTTCTCAGATTTCTGACTTGAAGTCTGTAATGATTGGCGTGTGATCCGTTTCTGCATGTGATATTGCTTCATCAGGAAATTCTCTCGCTAATCAACACCTGATGAAGTCAATACATGTTCTAAACTCAAAGCTGAAGAAACATATGCATTCCAGAATCTATGAATTAGAGACGCTCCGAGACAATTTGGCACAATTTGAGGTAAACATGTAATTGAGTGATCACTGTAGATATGCAGTAAATTTCAGTAACAGAACTAACCCCACACAAAGTATACACATTCATGTCCCAATAGTGTTATGCCTTATTTACAACAGACAGAACACTTACCACAGTTGTAACATAGTCATGCACTGCATCCCTACCAGTAGATGTTATAACGGCATTGCAAAGCTTTCTGCAGGTGGTTCAGTGTATCACAAACCCCAAAGCACAAATAGTTTATATTAAAGTGGAAGTGTTCTTTACGTGTACAGTTTAAAGACGGACAGTCAGTCCATGGCCAACGGTTATGAAAAGTGAAACAATTTAATAACATCAAAAACATCCACAAACGTTCTGAAACACTTGCAATAGCTGTACATGTTTTTTTTTTTGTACAAAGATGCAATAGAAGGAGATTGTCGTGTTAACGTTTAGGTTGGCTTTAAAAACAGGCTTACGACTGTGATTGGTTTTTTGGAGTTGAATGGCATTGTCTAAAATGGCATGCAAGTTGTAATGAGCAAGGTTGTTCTATGGACATTGGGACAACATTAAGCCATGCTTTAATTGGTATTTTGATGAACTAGAATAGATCAAGCGGTAACACGGTTGATAATTGTCTGCATGTTGTAACAAGCTGTCGCATAAAACCACTGAATCACAGCCTCGCAGTGGAAATTGTATCAGAAATGTCCACAACAACAGTATAAGTACTTTCCTGTTATCAACGGAGAGGAGTTCTCAGAGCACCTGGGTCGTTCCATGAAATGAGTGCCTTTTGTGTCCCTTTGATATATTAAGTAGAAATTATGCACAAATATTGAATTGCCTGTTATAGTAAATGAAGTAGCCTTCAATATAGACCACAAGGGAAATTCAATAAATCAGATTTTTTTATATGAATAGACATAAAATTCATGTCGCTCTGTGCATCCTCTGTGACTTTAATCCACTTAACCCCAACATTCTCCAAGTTTTCACCATCATTGTAAAGCCCTAGTTATTTTGTTGCTTTGACACTCATTTCTGATGATGATTATTTATTTCATATGATTAGTAATTCATCACTTAACAAAAAAAAAAACGGTCATTTTAATGTCAACCCTGTTATGTGAACTGAACTCTTTGTTTAAATATAGTGAAACTATTCCTTTTCAAATATGTTTTTCAAAAGAAACAGTGAACATCTAATAGTCAAATTACAGTGTAAATGCAGGTGAGCCGTTTCTACTCTTTTTGGCCATTTTCTGGTCTTTTGTGGAGGAAACTGAGCGAGTCGAGCATAACACATTAACCCTGTAGCACATAGATCAACAGGCGAGCCATTTTTTTATAATTACATTTTCTTTGTGAAGCTTGCATTCAATTGCCGCTCCCTGTTGCACACAACAAGCTTATTTCCCCCCAGTCACAAGGGGATTCATGACTGATTTAAGATGACGTTTTAAGATTAACCCTGTTACGGTCAACCCTGTTACTTTATTTTGCATTTAATAGGCACTTACTATAGTTTTTTTTTTTTTTAACATTGAGAAAGGAAAATTGTTTTTTTATTAAGTTGAACATTTGGTCTTTATGACAGAATATTAAAATGAGGTAAAAAAAATATATGTTTACCAAATTACACTACTCAAAAGGCACCTAATAAGTGGAACGACCCACCTGCCTTGGGTCTTCTGTGTATTTCATCATGTGATAAAACTGAGGCATCCATTTTGTATTATTTTGTCATGTATAAAACCAGGAAATAAGTTAATAAACAGCTTTTGTACACATATTAAAATCATATTTAATGAATGCATTTCAAATATAAAATGTCAATAATATTTGCTTCAACTGAACAAGACAGACACCATATGCTCACATACACGTGTTGTTTGCTAAAAGACCTGGCAGTATAACACAAGGAGCAATGTGGACTGGACTTCTTATTTTCTTCCTTTTATATTTGAGTGGATTACAAACAGTTGTTGCATTTGACAAAAAAATGCAAAAGCCTCAAAAGGTTTTCACTGATTTGCGGTAATATAAAACACCTCCACACATACAATAATATATACATTTCGAAATGATGCATTCTGTTACAGTTTGATAAAAGGACAAGCTTTATAAAATGAAGATGGCAGTGTAGCTGACAATGACAAATTACATTTCACATGAGATTCTGCTTGGTATGGATGTCATGTACTTCCTTTATTAAGTCCCCCCACCCCCCACCCCTCGACCAGTCTGATGAAAGTGTTGTCCTAAGGATGGATGATGGCCCCTTTTCCTTTCTCTTACGCTTTGCTCTGATTGGTGGTTCCTTTGACTTCCATGGACACCCTTTTTTCCTTGCGTCCAGCGTACTCGCCGATAAAGGAGCCATCCTCGTTGAACTGGGCGTCCTCATCCCCATAGTCCACCAGGCTGTCCCCACTGTCCTCTGCTTTGATCTGTCCGCTCAGAGAGTGCTGGCTGCCCTTCAGTGGCTTCTCATCGTTGTCACTGTGTCGATGGCACAAAAACAGGGGATTTAAAATCCACCTAATTTCACTCATGGCTTAACTCAATAGGCTTTACTGGTGAGGACAGAGACACAGGCAGGTTTGAACCCATAAAGCTTCAATGAAGAGCTTCGGTGATTCTGGCAGCAATGTCTACCTCTGACTGATGGACAGAGGAAAAATGATCAAATATGTCAAGAGTACTTCAACTCTACATGTACAGTATATCCATGTACTGTAAGTGACAATGAATGGGATGATTTAAAGAAGACAGGGTATTGATGTGGATGTCGGGCTGTTGTAGTGTACAATTATAGTGTGCTTCAGATTTTGGAGCAAACATACAATAAATGTGCTTTCCCCTGGTCTGACGTTGGGGGCCACATATTTTAAGGACCACACACACCACTCTAGTTCTCAACTTTACTGTGACCATATGGCGAAAGATGTCTAGGCTACTTCTGATTCAATTTAGGTTCTGAGTGTGAGACTACTGATTGGAGTGGTGTGCGGGTCTCTGAGTTGCATTCTTTGAGTGTGTTCTGAATCGGACCAGTGGAGGATTAATGAATTGAGCACAGATATTATTGCCCCGGAGATGAGCTGCATTCAATTACACAGATTGGTTTTTAGCCTCCTGCTAGGTTGTGTTGCGGCCAGGCAGCCATCCTTCATTGAGCTCCATTCAGAAACAATTAGTAACATCTGAACAATGAGGCTGTTACTGCTAATGAGCTGAGCTCTACCACCACACGTCTACCTAATCACAATGCACCATATAGGGTGATACCACATCGACATCACAAATTCGTCAACAACAACAGTTGCTGTTTACCACATAAATGTTAAAGCATACATGCTACTCAGCCCATCGCATGTCTCGAACAGGGATGTCTGTGAGGGTCCGTGTATAGCTCATGCATGTGGGGTTTTCTTTTAAATCAGGAGAAATGCACAGATAGAATTATATGATTATATGATGATTAATTATGTGATGTGATACAATTCAAAACATTGGGTACAATGAATTCTCGATGCAATGGTGGTTGGAGGTGTGATTTACCTGTATTCACAGAAGGTGTCATCATGCATACCCTGGGATTCAAGGTCTGGGTGGAGGTCCTCTTTCTCCTTTACTGCTCAGAGAGAAAGATCATTATTTAGGGTACCATGTATAACATTCTATAACAGTTTTTTTTTACATTCCCTTACAACAAAAAAAAAAACAGGTGAAATGGCTGCTTTCACATGTTGAGTTTAAATTTCACAATATATTTTGTCTTGCCCATTTACCCTCTGAATGGCACACACACGCACACACACACACACACGCACGCACACGCGCACGCACACGCACACACACACACACCATGTCTTAATTGCCTCAAGGCTTAAAAATCCTTCTTTAACCTGTCTCCTCCCCTTCATCTACAGTGATTGAAGGGGATTTAACAAGTGACATCAATAAGGGATCATAGCTTTCACCAGTCTATGCCATAGAAAAGGCCTGGTCATAATGTTTTGTACACAGGTTGGAATGCTACTTTGAAATTGTGAAAATGGTAACGATGCCATTTTAATGTAAGAGCTGTTTGAAAAGACAGCCTGAAATATCAGTCTGTTATGGTGGGATGGATTTTTTGGCCTGCCGGGTGACATCACCAGGTGGTAAATTAGTTATTAGACCAATGAGAAAGAGATTTCCAAACCTCTCTGCCAATAACTGCTAGTTTCCAGTTTTCCCCTTTCCACTCAGACCACTTCCAGACAGTCCTAGCAAAATTCTTGCTTGAGAAATTGCTCTTTGCTCTTTGCTCATTTTTCTTTTTGCCTATTTGTATTGAAAACAATCACAGTAAAGTATTTAATTGTTAACCATAAATTATTGCTATTGAGATAAAAACGGCTGCATTGGACCTTTAACGTGTGAAATACACATTTGCAGTTTTACATGTAAGAAAACTCCATGTGTAAATCTCACCTTCACATGTGGAATTGCAAGTTCACATGTTAAAAACAATCCCATGAAAATCGCATTTGCAATTTCACATCTAAGAAAACTCCACATGCCTATCTGAGTATAATAATTCCAGTTAAAAACAATTATTTCTGTTTTCTGAGCCATCCACTCCATTATTAGTCCTCCATTGTGTTGCATTGATATACATGTATACTTAGCGCTACCACTAGGGAGAGGCATTCAGAGTGTTACTGCCGCAAGAGTGTTGGTCCATGACCATTGGAAGAAGCCCAGTGAAAACAAGAACAGAGAAGACCACTCTCTGTGTCTCATAATTATTTATCCTGGTTATATATATTGTTTTAACCTTTATTTAACTTGGCAAGTCAGTTAAGAACAAATTCTTATTTGCAATTACATCCTAGGAACAGTGGGATAACTGCCTTGTTCAGGGGCAGAAAAACAGATTTTTACCTTGTCAGCTCAGGGATTCGATCTAGCAACCTTTCGGGTACTGGCCCAACGCACTCACCACTAGGCTACCTGCCACCACACTTGTGTAGTTAGCATGTGATCAATGGATTCAAATTGAATAAATCGTAACCTAAAATACAAATCATTAGCGTGATTAATATGTACACATGTAAATACACTCAATATGAGCCCTTGTTTAAACGAGTAAGATTTTCCCATTCACATGAGTGTAGCCAAGCTAAGTAACTAGCTAGCTAGTTCACTTTTGTGTGCAAGTCAACGAGAACAACATGGCATTTCAGAGGATATTGTTGTTATCTTTATAAACAAGGGCTCATATTGAGAGTATTTACATGTCTACATATTAATCACTCTAATGATTTGTATTTTAGAAGGTTTTATGAAATTTGTATCCAATGGTTGTATGCTAACTAAAAAAACGCTAGCTAGCTTAGTGATAGGTGATAGCTAGCCTTCGATGTTGTCCTATTTAGCTATTTTTCGCTTCTGTTATTGTTAACTGTCCATTGGTTTTTGTTACATTTAATAAACAGGCCTAAAGGGGATTTTAATGTATTTGAAAGTGTGTGTTTGTTTGCTTTTGGAATGAATGTAAACGGATACTTTTGATTTAGAATTAGGGCTGTCAGAGTTAATCAGTTATCTCGAAGTTAAAATCGTGATTAATTGCATTAATCAAAATACACTGAATCATCCAAAATACATCCTCGATACAGCTAAAAACAACCATGCTAAGTCAAAACAAGTTGAAATTGAGGTTAAAGAAAGTGTGCTTTATCAATTTAGCTGATTTTGCTAACTGTTACTTTGGACAAAATCAAGACGTCAATGCTTTTTATGAAAACATCTTAAATTACAGCAACTTGACAAAAATGTTACATTTTTGACTGCCCTATTCTGAATTGAACAGTCAATATTCAGAGCTTGTGAGAAATGTATAATAAATATACATTGGAAGAGAAAAAGTGTCGACTCGCTTGGTTTAATGGTCATGACGTTGGCTTCTCCTGTTGGAGACACGGGTTCTAATGAAACGTGTCACATGAAAAATAAACGTCAAAAATCCATGCAGTGTCCGAAAACCACGTGTCTGACTCATGTGGTAAAAAAAATTGCTGTAATTTGTTTTTTTCGCACAAGTGTTTATTTGATTTTTGATTGTAATGCTTGATGAAGACACAATAATGTTCTGTTAAAACGCCTTACTAGTTCTCTCACATTCTGAAGTAATAACATACTCAGTGCTTGATGTCAGTAACATTTACAATATGAGTAACAACTAAATCCTCATTTCAAAGTGGGAAGCTTACTATCAGTGAAAGTGCAGGAGGTAGTGCTTAATAAATGCATCACAGAACAAAGCCCTGTGATTTAGACTGTCTTTCTGACATGATAGGCGATTAGCTGAGACCAATAAGTGTATAAAGATGAAAGGTACTGTAAAATCCCCCCCATCCCCCACAGACAGGACTGGCATTAAGATACCCTGGCTGGTCCTTATGGCATCACCCCACCACTGGCATGTGACCATAACATTTGCATATCTTCTGTGTATTTTGTGCATTGTATGCTTTGTTATTCAAATTCGGCATATTCCAAATATGATATGCTGTATTTAAATGTTATGAATACAAATGCATATGCTCCCATTAATTCAAGTTCCCATTATACTCTAAATATATCAGCGTTGACATTTTGAGCAGTGGTGTGATGTATATTTCTACAAATAATAACACATCAGCTTAAGTATATCTATAACGGTGTCCAGAGTGATGTATCATTTCTCTTGTAACGAGGACTCTAAATGGAAATATAATGATGCCTTGTGTAATGATTAGTTAACATTCATAAGGTGCAGTGTGTGTGTGTGTGTGTGTGTGTGTGAGAGTGAGCACCTACCAGCATATTTCCCTCCTTTATTTCTGTTGACAAAGCAGGCGATTAACACAATGAGTGTGAGGACAGCCACGGCACACATCAGCCCGATGAACCAGCCCTGGGTGGAGATTCCTCCATGGATGCTTGCCAGACCTGAGGAGAACAACAACACGCCTCTTTGACATTGACTTGACCCTGCCTTTCCCGAGGACACTTAATTGAATGTTTACATCGACAAAGTCTATCTGATGCAGAGGCAGAGAGGCAGCAGGTTACGCTGAAATGGAAATGTACCCGTATTAATATTAAACAGCTAATCCCCTTGTCTAATTAATCAACTGAAGAGGCTGTTCAAACAGAAATTCATTCACCAAGTCACACAGAATATTATTTTTTTTTGGGGGGGGGGGGGGGATCCTATTGACACTGAGAAAACCATGCATGACACCTTGAGACACGTTCAAGGACAATGGTGCACCTGCATAGACCTAGTACTCAATAAGACATCAATTGGCTGTGGTGCTGATGTAGGTGGGGGGTTGGATCAGGGGAGGGGGGGTGGGGTTGCTTCTTTTCCTGTGGCATCCCTGCTCACCTTTATCCCTGGTCCTGATTACATCTTCAAAAATACTAGAATTATCAACCCAGTTGTTAGTCATAAGGCGCACAGTGTACGCAGTCCCAGGCTCCAGCCCCTCAATGATGTGGAAAGTCTTAGAGGTGTTTACTGCCTCAGAGATCTTCCAGTTACCTTTACCTATAAGGTGCACAATCAGGGAGGGTTAGTACTCATGAGGGGCGAAGGTTCAAGGGTTAAAGGTTACTTACAGAGAGTTCGATGAAATAACACAGAACAACATTTCTAGCATGTAACGTTAAACGGTATTATGGAATACAGATTTCTCAGATGTTACCAATACATTCAAAATCACCTTAAACATGTATCACTATAAAATAGACTACAACTGGACAGAGAAGTAATATGTGCTTACGGTTGTTCACATATGCAACATAAAACTCTGAATCGGTTTGTTCGCTTCCCGGAATCCAGCTGATATTTGCAAAGTTGTCACTAACTGAGGAACTAATATTCAACAGGGCTGGGACTGACAGACAGATGAGGGGGGGAGAAACAGCAGAACAGGGTTAGTAAAGGATAGTAACGAGAAGACAGTTTACATCCACACCAAAAAAACAACAACATTGGATCGGAAGCTGGCCAGAGAGTTGTTGATTAAGTCAATCCATTTGCTTATGTGTTTCATTCCTAATATTACTGTAGGACACAGAGTGAAGGCTTATCAACAGCATTTCATGAATCAATTGTAATGGAATTGCCAAAGGAAAACTACAATGATATGGAAATGTTTTGACAAGGAAAGTCCGCAGAGCTGAATGGAAATCTATAGATAGCACGCATCCACTGAAACCTGCAGACGAAAGAACAAAGCAAAACCCTGCTTATTGACTCCGCGTGTTCATTTTCTTAAGCAATACCACTGACTGCTCTCCCTTTTCAAATCAGATAGATTTACCCTGCTGCAATACAGCTACTGTACACTGAGTGTACTAAACATTAAGAACACCTGCTCCTTCCATGACAGACGGACCAGGTGCATCCAGGTGAAAGATATGATCCCTTATTGATGTCACTTGTTAAATCCACTTCAAGCAGTGTAGGTGAAGGGGAGGAGACAGGTTAAAGAAGCATGTTTAAGCCTCGAGACAATTGAGACATGGGTTGTGTGTGTGTGCCATTCAGAGCAATATAATGATTGAAGTGCCTTTGAACGGGTATGGTAGTAGGTTTGAGTGTGTCAAGAACTGCAATGCTGTGGGGTTTCCCGTGTGTGTCAAGAATGGTCCACCCCCCAAAGGACAAATTGAGGCTGTTCTCAGGGCAAAAAATACACAATATTATAATGTCTTGTACAATCAGTCTACAGACCCCTATAGAAAACATGCTTAAGATGTGGAGGGGTTCATGTAGAAGGGTCCAAGCACAAAATTGAGCTTTTCTTCTACAACAGTAAACACTTCAATGGGAATGTTAAATAGCAGAGGTTAGTAAGTCCCTTTGCCTCACTGCAGGTACACTGTACTCAGGTACACTGTGGTGAATACATTAGACAACAACAGACTAATAAAGACTCTGAAGACTCCGATACTCCAAGAATAAATCAAAGAACCACTGCACCTGGAGTGATGGTGAGAATCATGCATCACTCCATATTGCTAAAGTTGGTAAAAGAAAGCTACGGTTTGACCCGGTCAACAGCAACCAATCCCCTTCATTTCCCTCAGGCATACATGCAAATCTGTGACTGTCTCCTGCTCAGGTGTCATTATTTTCTCAGGTGATAATTCAGTACACAAGGACACCTGTGTCTGTGCTGCCCATCCCTGTGAGCACAAATGACACACCGTGGGTAATGCTGATGTATGACTTCGTAACTATGGTAATTCCCATCATTCGCTTAGTATGATGACTAAGTGACACGGGGCCTGACTAAAAATATCCCAGGGCTTGGCGTGTTTGTCACCGCGCTGCTCAGCCTGGTATTAAAGGCTGCAGAAAGCATCTGCTGTCACAGCAGGGAGCGCAGCCCTGGCCCCTGCCACAATGCCTGAAAGATGGCTCTTCAAAGTCAGGGAGTTCTATAAAAGGAGTGCCCCAGTACACAGAAATATTCTGATCTACAGCTTTCAACAGCTTTCAATTGATCCACTTATCTCAGTCCCCTAAATATTACCGTCTCTTTAAGAGCTCACACCTCCTCCTCACTCTGCCTGGCTAAGCCGACACTTTCCTCAGCTCAAATGGTGCTACGGACATTTGCTTGCCCCACAGCACTATTGTTGGTTACCCAGTTGAAGGTTACATGGAAATGTTCAGGTGACTGTTTGGTCAATATTCTGCCGTGTAAGAGGACTGCCCCCCCCCCCCCCCCAAAAAAAATCAATCCTTGACAATTAGACATATTTGCCCTGTTTGAACTACAACACACTACACTCACACCTCCGGGTATGGAATAGATTCAATAACGTGACTGTCTGTTGATGAGCTTGTTGAGCCGTTTGCTGGACTTTAACTCAACATCGATGCTGAGGCTAGTTTTTCATTGATTGAAGTTAAGCTCAAAATAGAGGATTTGTGTCATAGCGATCACTAGAGTTGACAGTTTTTCCACCTATGACTATCATGACCATACGGAGCACAATTGGTGACATGAATACCTATGTTGGAATGGGTGGCATTGGACACGTGGGAGACTGCAGTGCTTGGAGGTGAGGGGGAGGCAGACTGGCCTGAAAAGAAAGACAGATCTTGAGATTATTGGCTATTTTTTGGAGTGAAGGATGGGGAGCTACTGTCTACTGACTACTAGTAGACTTTTTAGTACACTACAACTATGGGTAAAGTGAACTGACATTAGTTTCTAGTCTACAGATATGTCTACTATAATGACTAGTCAGGGTGGTTACTACTACAGAGCAATGCATACCATCAAAGAACTAGGAAACAAGGTGTCATTTCTGGCTAGATATGATCATTGGTAATAATTTGTACTACAGGAAGTGACTATTCCACTGTTCAGTTTGAGGCAAAGACGCCATCATTTGAACGCTGAATGACACTACAATAGAGATGCCCGTCTGATATCCTTCCTGTATGTTGCACTTAACGCTTAATTTGATCCCGTTGCTTTTGTAATACAGGTGGCATTGATCCTGCCGTTGTTAGAATACAAGTCAATATTCATTTAGAGATTCACTAATGAGATCGGATTCATATGAATTTATAATCAGGATACTCATTACCATTTGTTATTGCAGAGAAAACCACAAACTTTGTCTGAAAACAGGGGAGTCTGTATTGGTCTACTAATGAAAGGAGGCATCAGAGTGCTCAGCGCTGATGGCAAGGGCACGCAACAGACAAGGGCAATTATTCACAGATGAGAGGAGTATCTGCATCATTTTAGTTTCGTATTTGTGTGAAATATTAAAAAGGTCTTAATTGTTGCCGACATCAGATTCAGTAACTTTTGCTAAATGCCTGCTTGACCCATTCAACCATGGAGCCAGGCAGGGCCAGGAGCTGTCACCTCCCACCCGTTTATCAGCCCTTTATCCATATTCATGCTCTCACAGCTAGTCTATGTTAAAGAAACTATAGCTGACAGAAATCATGCTAACAGCTATATGAAAAGAATAGCACAAGTCTTTCTCAGAAATGGAAAGAGAGAGAGAGAGCTACAGTTCTACTCAACTATCCACCAAGGATGTGATACAACTAATGCACTGCCGACTCATACAGTAATACGTCAACATAGTTAATATACCCGAGGGCGTGACTTGCGACAGCGTTAGACTACAGTGGTTGTTTTTTACTGCACATGAACAGAAATCTACATACTGAAGTTGACAGTGGATACCGCTGTTGAAGAGAGGAAAAAGAAAAAAAGGAAAGCATTGCCAAGCAGGAACATGTATTGAAAGTTGTTGACATTTTCAATAGCATAAGTTAAACGCCTTAAATATACTGAACAAAAACACAACTGTAACATGCAACAATTTCTAAGATCTTTCTGAGTAACAGTTCAAATAAAGAAATCAGTCAATTGAAATAAATTCATTAGGCCCTAATCTATGGTTTTCACATGATTGGGAATACAGATATGCATCTGTTGGTCACAGATACCTTTTAAAAAAAAAGGTTGGTGCGTGGATCAGAAAACCAGTCAGTAGCTTGTGTGACTACCATTTGTCTCATGCAGCGCGACACATCTCCATCGCAGAGTTGATCAGGCTGTTGACTGTGGCCTGTGGAATGTTGTCCCACTCCTCTTCAATGGCTGTGCGAAGTTGCTGGATATTGGCGGGAAATGGAACACACTGTCGCACACATCGATCCAGAGCATCACAAACATGCTCAATGTGTGACATGCCTGGTGAGTATGCAGGCCATGGAAGAACTGGGACATATTCATCTTCCAGGAATTGTGTACAGATCCTTGCAACATGGGGCCGTGCATTATCATGCTGAAACATGAGGTGATGGCGGCGGATGAATGGCACAACAATGGGCCTCAGGATCTCTGTATCTCTGTGCATTCAAATTGCCATCAATAAAATGCATTTGTTTCACTTTGTTCACAACGTTGACATTAGCAAACCGCTTGCCCACACGACGGCATACACTTGGTCTGCGGTTGTGAGGCCAGTTGGACGTGGAGTCTTATGGTAGAGAAATTAAGATTCAATTATCTGGCAATAGCTCTGGTGGACATTCCTGCAGTCAGCATGCCAATTGCATGCTCCCTCAAAACTGGAGACATCTGTGGCATTGTGTTTTGTGACAAAACTGCACATTTTAGAGTGGTCTTTTATTGTCACCAGCACAAGGTGCACCTGTGTAATGGTCATGCTGTTTAATCAGCTTATTGATATTCCACACCTGTCAGGTGGATGGTTTATCTTGGCAAATGACAAATACTAACAGGGATGTAAGCAAATTTGTTCCCGAAAATTTGAGCGAAATAAGCTTTTTGTGATTATGGAACATTTTTGCAATCTTTTATTTCAGCTCATGAAACATGGGATCAACACTTTGCGTTTATATTTTTGTTCAGTGTACATTTGCATGGCATAGGGAAAGCATACGCAGACACCAACCGCAACATAAGCATGAAAAAGATGCTAAATGTTACCCTACATAAATGTGTGTAAATGAAGTAGGGTTCTCTTATGGGGACAGACGAAGAAACTTTTACAGGATATACATCCAAAGCAATATAACATTACTCCCACACAAAAGTATGTTTATTTTGTTTTCACACCATAACAACATTTTGTTAAGTTTTGTTTGGGCTCCTGATTGGTGTAACGGTGTAAAGCACTGCATCTCAGTGCTAGAGGTGTCACTACAGACCCTGGTTTGATTTCAGGCTGTATCACAACCGGCCCGTGATTGGGAGTCCCATAGGGCGGTGTACAATTGGCCCGGGTTTGGCCGGGGTAGGCCGTCATTGTAAATAATAATTTGTTCTTAACTGCCTTGCCTAGTTAAATAAAGGTTAAATAAAGGTTAAATAAAGGTTCAATAAAAAATAAGTAACCAAATCTAAACATGCATTCTCGCAGCACACCAAATTTGATGTTTTTAACTCATCCCAGAAACCTGCTTACTGAGATTGAATAGGATGCCATGTTTTGTTATACTGTACATTTATTTCAATGTGAAAGCCCTTACTTGCAGGTGGCCTATCAGTTATGAGCGTTGGGCCAGTAACACAAAGGTCGCTGGTTCGCATCCCTGAGCGGACTTGCTGAAAAATCTGTCGATGTAACCTTGAGAAAGGCACTTAACCCTAATTGCTCCTGTAAGATGCTCTGGATAAGAGCGTCTGCTAAATTACTAAAATGTGCTATTAGAGAGGACCCAAATGAATTATTACTATTGTTGGACAGAGGCTGTGTGTGTTGTGGCACCTCAGAGTACAGTACAGACTCTCCATTACAAATTCAAGTGCACTTGCTTATTTTCATTAGATTCTAATTATATTTGACTGGTGCCACCCCCTTATCTACACTCCCACAGACTCAGAAGGGTACATATTACTTGTGTGAAGTAGAAATGACATATACTGCGTTTTAAAAAATGAAAATGATGTATCATGTGCATGAACCAAACATACTGCAATGGCGGGCAATTGACTTACCTTACCAATTCCTATATAATAATACAATATTATATAGAAAATATACAGTTTCACTTGCTGAAGGCAAATCTCTTCTCCAGCTGGTTGTTTCATAGCTTGCTTTCCCCTTTAAATCAATAAACACTTGCTCTTTTATGACAATGATGAATGAAACCCCTTCTCACACCCTTATGATATTGTTTAACCACAAAAATTACTTAGATAGAGATATGAAAAGCCTGGCAGATGGAGCCAATATCATATTCCCCGAGCTAATACATTACTGAAACGGCTTGGACATCTACAGAGTACCTCATCCCAAAGTCTGGCTATCACATCTCGCCATTACCCCCAACCCTAAATCCATGCCCCCTTTCTCTCCCTATAAAACTTCCTCCAGCATCCCCCATCTGCACAGGCAACACCCTGGCCTTTGTGACTTACGCGCTACAGGTGTGGTGGTGCTCTCCTCGCTGACCTGGGGCCCACAGCCCACCCTGGTGCAGGAGCGCAGGTAGAACTTGTACCTGCTGACGGCCTCGAGGTTCCGCAGGACACACGAGGTGGTGTCCGGGCTGCTGATGTCCATCGACTGCAGGACACCCACCTCCTCTGTGTCGTTGACTAAACACACACATAGACTGGATTAAACATTGTGTTGCTATATAAATGGACACAGAGGTGTCTCTCTGAAACACCAAGGAGAAAAGAAACCCATAATAGATCATTTGAAAAGGACACATGATATCTTGGGGGTTTGATGAAAACATGACCACGCTATGTATATCCTTCCTGTTTGGCCCTGTCCGGGGGTGTCCTCAGATGGGGCCACAGTGTCTCCTGACCCCTCCCGTCTCAGCCTCCAGTATTTATGCTGCAGTAGTTTATGTGTCGGGGGGCTAGGGTCAGTTTGTTATATCTGGAGTACTTCTCCTGTCCTATTCGGTGTCCTGTGTGAATGTAAGTGTGCTCTCTCTAATTCACTCTTTCTCTCTCTCTCGGAGGACCTGAGCCCTAGGACCATGCCTCAGGACTACCTGACATGATGACTCCTTGCTGTCCCCAGTCCACCTGGCCGTGCTGCTGCTCCAGTTTCAACTGTTCTGCCTTATTATTATTGGACCATGCTGGTCATTTATGAACATTTGAACATCTTGGCCATGTTCTGTTATAATCTCCACCCGGCCACAGCCAGAAGAGGACTGGCCACCCCACATAGCCTGGTTCCTCTCTAGGTTTCTTCCTAGGTTTTGGCCTTTCTAGGGAGTTTTTCCTAACCACCGTGCTTCTACACCTGCATTGCTTGCTGTTTGGGGTTTTAGGCTGGGTTTCTGTACAGCACTTTGAGATATCAGCTGATGTACGAAGGGCTATATAAATACATTTGATTTGATGTAAGAATGTACATGATGTGATCTGCATTGTGAGTTGGTTCAGCCCTCCCTAGCGGTGGAACTGGCCCTCAGTGTAACAGTGTAGGTTTCTGTGAAACCTGTGAAAAATGTAGTTAGCAAGGCCCTCTAAGAAGCTGGGCTCAGCCCTGGAACAGCTGTGCAGCAGCCTTTAAATTCCTCTGGTGCTTCCTCCCGGTGCCATGCTGACAGCTGTGTGCATTATCCTCAACATTTCACACATGAGTTCCTTCACGGGGACTTCAAAGACCCCTCACTTCAAAAGAGTCCATCAGCTTCATCACACTTGCACAATGTAAACGTCCCTTCCTCTGAAATACAGCATGACACGTTTGGCCCTCTCGTGCAGCGGCAAAATCCCAAACCTTTAGTGAGAGTTGCTGTGCAATGCTGTCTTTAAAACGTTGTAATTAGCCTCATCGTCATTATTGTTTCAGGCCAGGGGCTGAAGAGTGGGGCACATACACACGCACGTCATGTCCAGTGACTGTTTCCTTTGGGATTAATCCGGGTCGTTGGTTGTGGTGAAGGCCCCAGTGGATGGTATCGGGTCACTAACAAAGACCTTAAAAGGCTGTGACACGCTGGCCTTGGTCAGCGCTGCTGGGGCCGGACCATGACACACCACACAAGGCCAGTGTGTCACACCCCAACCCGACACTGACCCCTCTTTCCACCAAAGGGGGTCAATCCCGGGTTATACTATCAATAAATCATACTGGATATCCACTTCCATGCTTTCTGATGCCATCCAATAAAATACATTTAACATTTAGTTGTATTCAAGCCTCATTCCTTTAATCTGAGTTTCCCCACATTGGATCATATACTCATGCAACCACTGTGAGACTTAAACCTGTGGATCACAGCTCTGCATGCATTTTCTCACATTTCTATAATAGGGCTAAAGTTGAACACCAGCTGTAGGAGCTAAACTCTAAAACCTCATTAACAACGCGCTCAGCAATGAGCTGTAGCACCATTCAAAAGCACAACATTATCTCCTAGTGGTAAGATCAAGTAATCGCTAGTCACTTTGAATGAAGGTAGGCTGGTGCATGTAAGAGACTGCAGTTCAACGGGGAAGAGGAAAGAGTTGTACACACTTAGCTGATACTCTAGCCGGTATCCTGTGACGACTCCATTGGCAACCAGAGGAGGTGCCCAGGTGAGAGCGACGGTGTGCTTCTGAACATCTGTGACCCTGAAAACAGGGTTTTCCTCTGGAACTGGGAAACAAAAGAATATACGGGTAGTAAAGCAGTTTGACAGTGTAGCACAATAATCGTGTCTCTAGATAGTTATTTTCTTCATCCATTGGACAGTACTGAATCAATATGTTCCACGGCACCCCAGACCTCTCCCCTCATGTCTTACCTCCCTCGGGAGTTTTGAAGTTGACGGCGTGGCTGCCTGGCCCGTTGCCTCGCCCGTTGAAGGTCATGACGATGAGGCTGTACTCAGAGAAGGGCGCGAGCCCTGGTACCATGGCATGGTTCCTGTCCCCCGGGAATGTCAGCGTGTGTTTGTTCCCGTGAGTCTTCTTTGAGTCCAGCAGACTACGCAGCCGCCACCAGTTTATCTGACACCGCCATGACAGAGGGGAGACAGTGTTATAGGTCTAACATATCATAATTACGTGAGAAAAAGACGACAGCTCATACATAGAAAAATGCTGCGGTCTTGGTTATAGTGTTTTTTCCCGCGAGTGTAAGGGAACAGTGAGGCTGCCAGCAGTAGGGAGACAGAGTTGGGTGAGGGGGCCAGAAGACCCAGCGAGGTCAGGGTCTCTCCTTTTAAACAGTGTCTTTAAAGCTACAGGGCTGTTTTGAGGAATTACCCTGTAGCCTCCCAGATGTCCATGCAGCTTTTCCTTGTGAACGCGCGTCCAGTTGACCTTGACCAGCGAGTTGTTCATCACCTCCACCGCCACATCATCAGGGGCCGCGGAGGGGACTGCAGGGCCAAACACACTCACGTCACAGTCCATTCAGCCCGTATGTCACACTGAGTACTGTAAAGATCAGCCCAACATGTGAAGGATGAGCTCAGCTTTACAGTGTATGATCCACCAGATCATGTGTGTAGTATTGGCAGGGTTGAGTATTTAGGTGCTTCAAAGCTTTACCTCTATCAAATAATAATCTATAGATCAGTGACTGCAATCTAAATAACGTGATATACCAAGGGGGGGAACTAGTGTTGGGCTCACTGCTATTTCCTAAGCGATGCTACCAGGCAGTATGACAACAAAGGAGTACAAAGCTTCTAAAGGAGGAAAACATGTTGTTAACAAGGTTGAGATGGTACATGTGACCTGAGGTTACATCCTGAGGGCAAATCCAAAAGAGCGCTATAAAAGATAAAGATAGAAATAAGAAAGTGCATGGAATGAAATGGTTCTAAAAGAGAGTTTTCACTTTGGCATGAGTGAAATTGTACATAGGCCCTATAAAAGTGACGCTCAACCAAGCTACGCGCCTATATCACAAAGCAAACATTGGATTTCATCAACTACTCTGGCTGGTGGGTTAGGATTCTGCTCACAAATCTATAGCACTTTTAAAGAAGAAAGAGTCCAGATTTTAAGGACTGGAGCCAACCACACACAAAGCTGAATGGTACATACGGTACTGGCCTTATACATCTGAATTGTATTATTATTGTGAAATTCACATACATTCTTTGTATTTACTAGGCTGTAAGATTTTTTAATTTAAAAACAACAGTAGTCACTCACAGTCCTCTCCAGAGTAGCCAGTCATCACTTTGGGTTCAGGTCCCCATCCCTGGTAGTTCCTCGCCTGGATCCTGACCTCATATGGCACAAACGTGGGAGTGCCCTTCACCACAAACGAGTGTCTTTTCACCACATGCTCGTGCCAGTCCTCCTCCACATCCTGCCGTTTATAGCTCACCTTATATTCAAGGCCTGGCCCATTGTGTTCAATGGGGGACAATGGCTGCAAGGGCGAGGAATGTAAGAATAGCAGTAACACACAGATTATTACAATTTAATAGGAACTTGAACAATCGAGCAGGGAGCTCTTTATATTTCCTTCTACATCCCTGGCTATTTTGAGGTTATCATGGCCAAGCCCATACACATGGATCCTAATATTTGATCATATAAAATCAGAAAAACAATAAGACAATTGGCTGGGTGCTGGCTCCAGGGAGCTGCGAGGCACCCCTCTGATATAAGGAGCAGTCTAGGACTTCACAGACTGTAGAGATTATAGAGCGATCTAGCGCTTCCCTCACAATGGCCTGACCATGATGGGAAATAGAATAAGACACTATTATCCACAAAAGCAAATCATTAACAATGAGGGAGCTCATACATTCAGAAGTTCAGGTTGCATTACTCTGCTAGGACAGGAAGATCATTTGTGGGGGTGAGATTAATCTTTTTACAATAAAGCAGAATTTATTACTGTATTACTGTACTCCTCCATTCCTTTTCACTTTCTAATAAAAGGTTCACAATGTACTGCTTTGATAGTTATCCCATTCACTATGACCCATCAAAAATAGGTTTTCTAAAGTTATACATCACAATACGACACATCAAAAGCAGGGATATTTGATTTATTTCTGAGGGATAACACTAAAGCTTATTTTCTCTATGAATAAAGAGAGATTCTTTGATTTCCCCAAAATGTAAGTGCTGTGAAATAGTCAATACTCGGAGGGGTGCGTACGTACGCAGGGAAGGAACATTAAAGGAGCCCCATTCTGTTTCTTACCTCCCAGTTGATATCCATTTCATGTGCCAAATGACCTTCGATTTTAATATTTTCAGGGTTCTTGTCAGGGGCTGGTGGCAGAGAAGAAATATGGATTTCGCCAAAATTGAAATTGTTAGTTAAATAAACCTCCTGTGAAATGTGCACATGAGAGACCTAAGAGTGAAATCAATTATCTCAGAGTGTTTCAAAGTTCAACGGGCGGTAGAGGCCGGTCAGAGGATAAAACATAACTGGACTTCCTACCTGCAGGAGGGGTCTTGTATCTTTCTGTGGGCTCACTGGGACGCCCCCTACCCACCGCGTTGACTCCAGACACTCGAAAGCGATAGTCAACGTGTCCATAAAGTTTGAGGACTGCCGAACCGTGATTTCCTGGAACTCTCTGAAGCTCGTTCCAGTTCCCTGGCTCCCACTGGCTCTCCTCATACTCAATAATGAAGTCTGTTCACAGGGCGAGACACACAGACCAGACCCCAATCTGCCCAAGCCCTTTGCCAAAGGGGCTGCTTATCTAACAGCCACCTGTGTAGAAAACTCTTCAGACCCTGCACTAAGCAGGAAACTTGTCCCCCCCCCCAAACAAATACGACACATTTGTGTTGGAATGTTGACAGGAGACTTACACAATAATAAAGTACTAATTCCATTTTCTTAGTAAATATGTGCCATGTTATTATCATTGTATATACTACAGGCATGCTGTTCCCTAAATCACGCAAAGCAGCTGAACTTTGTTTGCAGAGCCAGACTATTACCAGTGGTTGAGCTGTTGTGGTCATCCCCAGGGATCCATTTGAGCTTCACACTTCTGCCCTTGTGTTCAGACAGCACCAAGTTCTCAGGTGCATCGGGGACATCTGTAAAACACCACCACCACAACGACATTACTTTGATAACACACAAAGACATTGTATCCATCAGACTGTTAAACAGCCATCACTAACACAGACTTGAAATCATTGGACACTAACAAATGGATCACTAGTCACTTTATCAATGCCACTTTAATAATGACATTTACATATCTTGCATTTACTCATCCCATATGTATATACTGTTATACCACCTATTGCATCTTGCCTATGCCGCTCGGCCATTGCTCATCCATATATTTATATGTACATATTCTTATTCCATCCCTTTACTTAGATTTGAGTGTATTGGGTAGTTGTTGTGGAATTGTTAGATTACTTGTTAGATATTGCTGCAGTGTCAGAACAAGAAGCACAAGCATTTGGCTACACTCGCAATAACATCAGCTAACCATGTGTATGTGACCAATACAATACGATTTGATTTATCCTCTGGAAAAGCACCATGAAACAGTCAGAGACTGACCAATGGGAAAGAAAGCTAAATGTAAAGGCGTTGTTCTGTAAATGCAGAGCCGAGGTCTGAAGACACACGGTGTAATCATGTTCTGCTCTGTGTACCACGCCATGGAATGCTTGGCTTCGGCATATGGATCCATATTGTGACATACTATGCACTTCTGTTGTGCTGGGGGTCATTGACCCGTTGGGGTCAGACCAGGTTTTGATGTACAGTTTTTGACATATTTTCTCACCCAGCACTATGAGTAGTGCAGAGGCAGTGTCCTGGTCCACTGGAGTTCTGGCCACACACTTGTACATGCCATGGTCTCTGTGGCTGACGTTGACGATCTGCAGTATGCCATCCTCTAAGAAATATCTATCGGCAGAAAAAAGAGAGAGACAACCTATTGATCTGTGCAATCTAAAAAAAACAAGTGAACTTTCCTGGGCTAGGCTTGGATCTGTGACACCGTAAGAAAGGTGTCGTCTTACCCAGAATTCTCAGTGTGGTTTAGTGCTATCTCCATATCGTCTTTCTCCCACACGATCTCAAAGTCGCCACTGAAGGAGTTGTCGTACACCGCCAGGCAGGAGAGCTGGGCTGTGGTTCCTATTAGGACCTGCAAGTCCTCTGGGGCCTGGAATATCTTTGTGGGATCTTGGATAGATGAAACACACAACTGTATAAGTTACATGTGAAGAGTTGTGTTTAGGACCCCTCTTTTTTCTAACCATGTGACTTTAGCAGGTAACACTATATGAGGCAGTTGCTCCTCGTCAGGTCACATACTGTATTTAGAAAAACACATGGCCCTAGTTGTGTTAAACACATGCAGTCTTGTATTTCGTTTAACATCATTTACATTTAAGTCATTTAGCAGACGCTCTTATCCAGAGCGACTTCATACCTTTAACATCCAGTAAGGTAGTTATAGCAGACTTCCCTTCAGTATTCTTGGTGTAACATGTGTATTGGCCCATGTCCTCTTTCTCCACATTATGGATCTCCAAAGATCCATTCTGGTGAACTGTAAACCTTGGTCCCTCCACAGACCCTGTTGAGTCATCCTTGTTCCTGTAAAACATGTAAAGCAATCAATTAAAGTCTCCACTTACTGCAATTTAATTCAATTACAGAGGAACCTTGCTGAGCACTAAAGAAGATACACAAATACTTTAAGGGGCATTATTGCAGTAGGTGTAAGATGTTTTTTCTTTCTGCACATTTCCACAGCAAACAGTGGTGCACCAACAGAGAAACGGATCTATTTTTATAACTACCTAATGACACTTTGACACATTGTTATCTAGTAATGACACATTGATATCTACTGCTCTCTACTGGCCTCTGAGAGGACTGGTTTGAGCTGGAGAATCCTAGTCCAGCATTTGTATGGGCTTGAGCCAATGATTGATGACATGACAAGAAGAGTAGGATGAGTTGGCTGAAACACATTCTGGTCTGGGACCAGGTTATGGTTAGGGAGAGCCTACTCACCAGGTTACAATAGAGGGTGGAGAGCTGAACACCTTGCAGTGCATGACTACACTCTTTCCCTCCACAGTTGAATACTCCAGACCTTCCTCTGTCAGGACCATAGGAGGCAGATCTGTGGGGAGAGACATCCCAGTTAATGAATAAGGGTTTGGGACATGAACGAGAGAGATATAGATTTATTTTCGAACTTCCATACAGATATGGAGGGATTGAGGAATGGCCCTCCGACTGTACTGCAGTATTTGGTTACAAAGATACACTAAGAAGGTCCATTAAAATGTATAGCTAAGATTCAAACTAAAGGAGACTGATCAAGCAGACCAAGTGATGTGAAAATGTCACTGTCTTCCATTTCTTTTGAAAGAAAGGCTGGACTGTCACGATGATTGTCATACAATTTGAAAATAAAATTTAAAAAAAGAACAAAAAATGAAAACAAGTGGAACAATGAGTGCCACATTTAAAATAAATGGGTCTTATCATTTCTAACCAAAACATCCTGTCTGTCTCATTCCATTGTTAACCAAAATAAAAAGCTGTGACTTTGAATCCAGAAACAGTCCGCTTAATAAACTTCCTAGTTTGTCACCAGCGACAAACTCCAGACATTTCTGAGAAGCCAAAGAGAGCACTTATTTTTAATCTGCTCTTATAAAAGGAGCACATTTTAGTGTTGTGGCATTGCATTCTGAATGGAGTAGAGAAACGTGCTAGCATAGAAATAAATGCCTGGGAGCATGCGGGCTGATCAACAGGGACAGGGGATGTGGGTGGGTAGTCTGGCTGGAGGACTGTGGCGCTCAGACAACCCTTCCTTCACCATGGCCCGAGGGGCTCTGGCGCCAGAGCCGGATTTCAGACCAGAAACACCACCACTCACAGACAGTCTTCCACTGCCTCATGACAATGTCAAGCAACTGGTTGGGATTCTTTAGTGCCCTTTCATCATCATACAATTCCATACTTAGTGGGTAACAGAATGGATGAGCACGACCGGTAAAAACAATGATGAAGGCTGAGGTGTAGGAACTATTTATTTGTGACCATTAGGACTTCAAGCCTCAGAGGAAAGTAGAGGCTATTTTCAGAGGTAGAGAGTAAAGCCAACGAAGCACCATAAACTTACTCATGATCATGATATTGGCATTGGCCAGTAGGGTTCCATGTCTGTTGGAAGCCTCACATTGATAGACGGCACTGTCAATCGATTTGGCGTTGTACAAGACAATGGTGTCGTCCGACACTTTTCTGTTAGATGCTGGGACCTCTGCAATCAACAATGAAATCCATTAGCTGTACACCAATTTGCAGTGCTAGAAATAGGACACTCATGCCTTGTTGAGGTAGACTGAGAACATACCCTTAAGAGGTTTTCCATTCACCCTCCATTGGATGGTGGGCTGAGGAGTGCCAGTGGCAGAGCACTTGATATGCACGTCTGAGCCAATCGTACTAAGCTGGCTCTCAGGCTCAGATACCCACTTAGGAGGCTCTGGAAAGTGCAACATCAAAGACAGACATAACATCAGGAAGCAGTGAGCGAACCAGAGCACAGTTTACAACTCTCTCCCAGAATGATGTTTGTGTTTTCTATCAACCTGCAGCCAATTCTCAAATGGTGACTTTTTTGAATCCCTCTTGGACAGCAGTTCACTCAATGTACAGTAGGTGGCACTCTTTCTCATGAAAATGTGTTACTATTATGAAGTACTTGTCATATCAGACTTTATCGAGTTTTCCTACAGTAGAACCTGTAAATGTGGTTTAAGCTAAACAGCTGTTTTCCCAGACACACATAATCAAACTAAGAACCTATTATTTCAACCTTTGTACATTTTTCTCACTTACCTTCCACTGATACATCAAAGGAGTGGTTGGCCTCTCCGTGGATGTTCTTAGCCTTACACATGTATTTCCCACTGTCGTCCTCATTGACCCGGTCAATGCTCAGGAGTTTCCCATGGTTCTCTATTGTCGCTCTGTCGGGCAGCCTGTGGCCCATCCTTACCCATTCAATCTTGGGTGTTGGACTGAAAGGGGCAGTAAAATGACTGACGTTTTGATGTAGTTGCTTCAAATAGAATGAAGTGTCTAGAAGATATCATGCAGTCCTTTGTAAAAAAAAAAAAAAAGATTAAAAAAAAGAAAATAAAAGAAGAGAGGACGGTTTACTTACAAGCCCTCGGCAATGCACTCCAGTAGTAGCTCGTCACCTTTCACCAGCTGTGTCTCCGACTTGACACCAGAGGGCATCAGAAGGCTTGGTTTTCTCTCCAGGATTGAATTGGCTTTTGAGAATGGAGTAGAAACATTGTTTTTAAGATTCGTCTTTCAAACAAGGCAATGCATGGGTCTAACTCTTGGACTGCTAACCTACAATGCAATGTTTGGATCCACATATCACACTCTGATATGAAAAAAATAAATTGCACATGGTGTGTTCTAGACAATGATATGGTACGGCATGTAACTTACCACGACCAGGACTGCTACTTGAGTCACTGTTTGAATTTTCTGAAATGAAGGTGGGTAAACATATGAAAATGTGCAAAGCATTCATAAAAACTAAAACAATCATGACAGACAATGGGGGTGGGGTAGATTCATGAAAACACCAGTGCCATCAAGAGCAGGGAAAAATACAACTTTTGGAGATGCTGTTGGACATTGGGAATGTTCTTGATCGCGTACACGATCATAGCGACGAATGCATTGGATCAGAGGTTGAAGTCATTATGGTGATCAAATCAAAGCCATTTGGTCAAGCTCTAATGCTGTAATAATAAAACACACCTAAATCACAGACATGCCTTCTTAGATTGACACCTACTGCTCTTGACTATGACAGACATGGCATTCTTCTGGACGATGGTGCGTATCCTGGGGAAGGCAGCGAAGCAACAGTAGTCTCTGCGGCTGTCCTTCTCCAGAGCATTAGAGAAGAACAGGTCACCGTTCAGACCCATGGACACCCTCTCATCCTGCTCTATGTGCTGAAGGTCTGAAAAGGGGAAAAGAGGTGGATATTCCATACAAATGTTGGTTGCTTTCGTTTGATCTATCGTGCTTCAATAAAACGGCAGGTGTCAACACAAAGCATGGGACATGACTCAGACACTGTGTTAGGTCTGGCAGGCCGTTAGTGACTCACCGATGGTCATCCAGTAGATCTGTAAAGGAGGGATTCCTTTAGGAGGGTTACACTCCAAAATGACAGGCTGACCCTCCTCCACCTTGATGGGATCAATCTTCTCCTTGGGAAACTTAGGAACGTCTGATAAAACAACACATAATATACACTGAGTGTACAAAACATTAGGAACACTTGCTCTTTCCATGACATAGGCTGACCAGGTGAATCCAGGTGAAAGCTATGATCCCATATTGACGTCACTTGTTGAATTCACTTCAATCAGTGTAGATGAAGGGGAGGAGACAGGTTAAAGAAGGATTTTGAAGCCTTGAGACAACTGAGACATGGATTGTGTATGTGTAGGTGCCAGGTGCACAGGCTTGTGTCAAAAACGGCAACGCTTTTGCGTTTTCACACTCAACCGTTTCCTGTGTGTATCAACAATGGTCCACCGCCCAAATGACATGCAGCCAACTTGACACTGTGGGAAGCATTGGAGTCAACATGGGCCAGCATCCCTGTGGAACACTTTCGACACCTTATCAAGTCTATGCCCCAACGAATTGAGACTGTTCTGAGGGCAAAAGGGTTGCCTTTCTCTCCAGCAGGTGGCAGTCCTATGATACTAGTGTTTTGTGCTGGTTGTGTATGGAGGTGTTTGTGTTCCAGTGAATTGGATTTTACAGCACATTCTTCAGATGTTGACTTGCGGGAAGAAATACACGTCATTAGTACTGTTGTGCTGCGTTTCAGTCGCACTGAATGGTTGGAGAACGGCCAAATTTTGTCATAGTTCCCCTCGGTCTGGATTTCTTAGAAGATTTATGTACTATGCTTTGAAACAAAATGAAAAATGTATCAAGGGAAATGATGAAGGATAGATCAGTCTCCCTTCTGCCACACAGTCTATATGGGTATAGACGAGAGGCAACTGGGGGTGGAATGCTCTGGAGCTTCAATGACTTTCTGCCATGGCCAATACAACAAACAGCTCACAATGGAGCGACAGTCGTTGAATTGAATTCCAGGCCCTGAATCACTTTCAAAGAGCTGTAATGGAGCGCCACAGAGATCAGAGATGTATGGATGTACAGTATACTACTCACGGGGCACAACAAACTCAATCTCCTCCGTTATGGCCGTCCCTAATTCGTTCTCGGCGTAACAGCGGTACGTTCCCTGGTACTCTGTGAGATTCCCAGTGTTGGGGATCACAAACGTCCCAGAGTTGTCCTCCTTGATCAGCCTCGGGTCCTGGTAGGGGTCAAACTCTTCCCCATTTTTTGTCCACCGGTATCTACAAAATCAACAGTTCAATCAGTCACTGATATAATTCAACGTAAATCTTGAAAATATCTTGTGTGTTTCAGCCAAATGTACAGTGTGTTTAGTGTCCAAGGTTGGTCCTCACAGTCTGTCCAATACTTGAAAATCAAACCCTCAAACTCGCCAAATCGACTAGCCAAATGTGACATGCCAAATCGATGGCCGGTGATAAGACTGTCTGTCGGCTGCTAACGAGCTCGCCTGGGCTGTCCCTCTCCCATCTGCTGGGTATGGAATGGTAGAGTAGGATACTCAGAACTCACTCTGGCTTGGGGTTCCCTTTGGCTTCACACGTCATGGGGAAGCTCTCATCAAAGGGGAAGGCGATCAGAGAGCTGGGGGAGGCCTCTGTGATGGTGGGCAGCTGCTCAACTGGAAAACAGACAACAAGGACAACACTTTATGAAAAGTCCCATAGACCCCCTGCAGGATTCTGATAATATAATCTCTCACACTCTATAAGGTGTTAAGGTATGGTTCTTTTCAATGATGATGGTATTTCCCACTGGGCACACACTGGTTGAATCAATGTTGCTTTCACGTCATTTCAAATGATGTCAGTGCCCAGTGACATACAGCACTGTTTGAACTTGCCCTGCTTTGTCAATGTTTTCTCGTTTAAGTGATTTGACTTAAGAGACTCACTACAAAACTACAGGGGTCAACAACAGTAAAACTAGCGGCATGAGGTCAGGCCAGTATGGCCAACGGTGCAGGTTAAAACTACATGCCACTACATGGATGACAGTCGTCCAAGACAATCCAATTCCAAGATGATGATTGTGTAAATAAACGGAGGATGGCACATGAGATGCAGATCGTACGCAAGATGACCACATTGGTACAGCTGCTGTGGTGCTGAACACTGAGCCAAGAGATTAAGTGAGGACAGACAGGCGGTCACTAATGCTGGATGGGACAGGTCACACCAGAGCAAACTTACTGTTTACATGACCTAAAACTAAAATATCCATGGCGGCAGGAAGACAACAGAAACACAGGCAGAGGTTTAAGCATAATACTGCTTTTTTTTGATTGGTTATAGGCCTTTAGAAACATTAGTACTCTAGGTACAACAAAACAGAGGATTGTGAATTGCATTTAAGGAGGTGGCGTGAAATGAATTACTCTGCATCAACAGCAAGTGTGTGTTGCATTTTCAAAACCTGTTTCAACTGCTCTTTGTAAGCGGGCCCTTAAGAGATGTTTCTGAATAATTTAGAAGAGAAAACTTGATACTCGTTTCCAAGGAAACTGCAAGATACACAGCCCCCAATACAAGAGAATGAAGAAACCTGATTTAAACAAGCTGAAACTAGAAACCAAACCCCAGTTAAGGATGAGTTTGACCCATGAATATAATTGAACTGATTTTGGCATGATATAGATTTACAGAAAGTGCTATATTTCAAAGAATACCTGTGGACTGCTTTGACCATTACAGACATTGGAAAACAAAATCAATATACTGTACTTTACAAAAGGTTTATGATATTCTGCACCAAAAGCACATTGTGGGAAGAGTGAGCACTTACCCTCCAGTGGGATGTCAATGGCAGTGGTGAGGTGAAAGGCACAGACACTGACGACCACGCCCGTCAGGAGAGCCAATCCTGGGCTCCACATCGATGACCTCATCCTCATCGCGCCACAGCAGACAACCATCTCGGAGTTCATCGCAGAGGAAGTGACAGAAGTTGCACTCTTCCCACTCTCAGTTCACAACTATGTCCTGCCGAAGACGAAGGGCCTTCAAGAACAACACAGACAACAACAGAGAGAGAAGGAATAAGAGAGGCCTCCCATGAATCCAGATCCACCCACGCGTCAGGCACAGCAGACAGTCAGGCAATCCCACACAACGCAGGGAGAGAACCCCCGGTAACTGAGAGAGATGCTTAGCCAGGCACAACATACGTTTCCGGCACAGCAGTCACTCGCATCAGCAGGGACCACATTCTGGGCTTAAACAAAAATCTACATATGAAAGCTCTATATCACCCTGTTCCCTTGAGACATAAATTGTTTTCTTGTTTATTGTCTGTTGGAGTGTGTTGGCTTGGCAGTACAACAGGCAGGACAATTTCATGCGCAATAGAACAAGAATTTAAATATATATATATATATATATATTTGTGGCTGCCTGTGGTTATATTAATACACGGCAGATGTTTCCACATTTCAAAGTGAAAATTATGAATTCATTCCACAATGGAGCGAAAGATTTCCATCATTAAGAAAAAAAACTCTGCTGCAGCGTTCCTGTTCAGTGTCTCTGGGCTCCTCCCTGAATATTCAAAAAGATACAACGACAACACTGTCGATCTAGGAACGCTGCACACGTGGTCCTCAGACATAGCAATAGTCCTCTTCCAAAGAACAGCAACAGTATTTTTCTACACACATTTACCACTCTACACACTGAATAACATGTTCTGATAAGCAGTTGGTCACACGGTCAGAGGGCACAGGTCATCCTCCACCTGACAGGCCAGTGGCTTGGATCATAAGGCGCTCTATACGGTATGACTAGAGCAAAGGATTGTGGGGGAAGAGCTCTCTGCAGGAATGTCCACCTCGGCGGCATTGTTGCCCACCAGCCTCTGTTCTGTAGTAGAATCTCTGGGGTGTCCGTTCATTTGCCTCCCTCATGTTGGCAGTGACCCAGCTCATTGGGTCATTCTAGTCAGGACTCCAATTAGTTCAATGCAGGGTAGCATAGACCAGACCACATTAATAAAATAAGCAATAAATCACCCACTACAACGAAAATTGCCAAACGATAATGCTCATGGGTCTTCGGGGAGTCCCCACAATGAAACTAGCTGAACACTTCTCATCACAAGCATACAAATCCAGTAATTACAACTGGTTGGAACTGGTGTCTCTTCTCGTGTTGATGATGGAGCTTCCAGTTAATGCCAAAAAAGGGATTTGTATTGGGAGAGGGAATCTGTGTGTGTTAAGCTCTTTCTTTGAGCAGGATGGAGAGAACCAGGCCTAAGAGACAGCCACGCTCCAACAGGCCTGGCAGTTTTCACAAACAGCTGGCTTTTTACTGGTGTCTTTTCAAATCATACTGACTGAAAACACTGCTCTTCATTTTCCTTAAAAAAAAGTATTTTCCCTCAATTACCAAGTTCAATAGGAAACACAGAGGTCAAATGGCAGTTCATGAGAAGAAATTGAATAATTGACCAAAGAGTGAAAGAGTCGATTTCATTAATTTCTTTGTGAGGCTCTGTTTTCAGATGGATACGAACCCTGACCTCTCCTCCCCATGCCTCATGCTAATGGTATTAACTCTGTCTGTGGCCTCTGACTCCATCCTGGTTATTCTGACCCAGTGAAGTGACTGAAGTCACCGGCAGAGCCACGGACAACAGTGTGCAATACACCCACCCCTCTTAATCACAATACTAGGCCATTGACTTTTCCTCCAACCTCAGATTGACATGGCTTTGTTATGATCCATGAGTCGGGACTGGAAAAATGCCTCAGGCTTGATTTGCTGCACCCATTTCACTCTTTTCCCACACACTGATTTATGCTGCAAATTACAGATTATAATCAGAAAGTAGGATGCTGTGCTGTGCTAATTGGCCAGTGCTTTCACCGTAGGTTTGGTGAGTTTAAGGGGGAGCTTTTTTATAATCCCTCCAAGACAATGTGTTCCTCTCAGGGCCTTCATCAACCTAACACAACTTAGATGGATTACGTTCCGTTCAAACTGTGCTTTATCACTTGCCATCTGATTTTGTTCTCCCCCCTCGTTGAGCATTTAGCCTGATCCAACTCGTCCATCTGGTTGAGGGAGGTCCATAAAACATACAGGCGAAACTGGTGGGAGACGGAGATGTCTTGCTCTAACCCAGCATACAGTATAAGCTACAGGCTAGATGAATCCATTGAGTGGGCCCGAGGCGAGCCTGCTCGAAGACCGCCGGCTGTTCTTAATCCTCTCCTCCGGCAGAAATAGATGGGAGTCTGAGACTGACGAAGCTGGCGGGTGGTTAAAAGCTACTCACAGTGGGAAGGCCAAAATGAACTCTGACCTCTCTTAGCCGAGGCTCAGAGGACACAGAAGCTGTGCTGGGGTGGAGGGAGAGGGACAGGGGACAATCTACAGCAGTGCCTTAAACTCAACTCGGATTGACTGATACTGTAGAGTGCTGCTCTCACGCCGCTCTCCATCATTTACAGTGGGCTACCGGCCAAGACGTGCAAAAACCATTTCTCATTCAAAACGAGCACCAGGCACAAGACTGATAACAGAGGAAATGTAAGAGGCAGGCAGAGAGTGATGTCGCGCCTGCTCCATGCTCGCTCTACCTGCTGGTTCATTTGATTGAGAAGCCCCATCCTCATCATTCAGGCTCCAGGCTGAATCAAAGACACCCATGTCTCTCTTCATAAGGAGATGTTACTGGCACAGTGTTCTGGTTGGCATGCTTTCTATCCCTTCAGTCTCCTAGTTCCTCCATCTGGGCTGGCATGGAATCCTAACCTTGACTTACACGCCAAAGTCAAGGGTCTGTTGATATACTGTATAATTCACTATTTCCTCAATGGCTTTATAACAACGGTTTTCTAGATGAGGCATTATCAAGATACATTAATATAGATTATTATCAAGATATAGACAAAGCATTTGGGCTAAAGGAAAATGGTGAAGCTCTTTTGAAGGACTGTGAGGTGTCCTTAATATGCCATGTTGTTTAACCTCTTGCCGCTCTGTCTGCCTCCTTCACATGCAAAACTCTGCTGTACGACAGACAGGAGAGTATCTACAGGCTCTGCAGTACGACAGGTAAGACAGGCAGGAGAGTGTCTGTGTCTACAGGCCTACTGTAGTTTGATGTGATGCAAAGCCTATAATGGAATTAAGCAGATCCTCGTCTTGTCAAACTGGATTAAAATACTCTCCTCGCTAAAGAGCTTCAGTGCAGGAAGACAGTACCACCACACTCCACACACACTCCTGGTAATGCCTCAGCACTGAATACCAGTTAATCACCGAAGTCCAATTACAACATTGGGAGAATCGATGAACATTAAAACAGCAATTAGCCTGCATTTCTGTTGCCGGTAATGATTTATTTTCCATTTTCTTTCCTTTCTGTTTTCGCAAAGTCAATTTCTTATTTAGTTTACAAATTACTTGAGACTGGTTCTAGACCAAAAAAAACAACATAAGGATACAGTTCTTTACTGATGAACTAGGGGTACATTGAACAATTATGTTATGTGTGAAGAATTGCCCTAGACATACACACATCTTGTTAAAACTCTACAATTTTTATTTTATATAATTAACTACTACAGTGGAAGTAGACCCACTGGAATTTCGTAAAAAGCACTTTTATTTGGATGCCATAACTTACTTACTGTAACGTAATCATATTTGCTGTTAATTTGCAATGGGTTCCATTCTGACTTCTGGTGAACAGAGGCAGAGACAAGATTCAGATTCCTCTCCATGCTTGTGGGTCAGAGGAGTTCATTCATTGATACATCTTCAGCAGCAGGAGGAAAACATAAACAAGGCCCTTAATGAGATTAAGAAGTCAGACCAATATTAAATAATAACCTTGCCTAATTGAGATTTGGCTCAATTTCACTCTGCTTTACCATGCATGCAAGAGAGTGAACAGTTCAATTACCACACCATTAATATTGCAGGAGTCTGTCCACTCATGAAGCATAGAGGGGTGGAGGGAACGAGGCTATAGGGATTTCGACCAATGTGGATATGGAGTGCTTTCTGAGATGTACTGCAGGGTCGCTGACCTCTGTCCCAAGTGGAGAAATGACAAATGACCTTACTGACTCCATATAAACTGTCGTGACCAGGGACAGAGTGGGACACATCCCCGGTTGACACCATACGACCTATGACCTCCAGGGCACAGGCATCGCTTTTTAAACCAGCAATGAAAATCTTGGAGTAAAATACTGGTGTACTGTACACGTTGTGTCTGTAGCATCTTCCATTGGCAAAATATGGGCTATCTGATCATACATATTAAGGAAAAGGATATAAAACAAAGCTGATGTTTGGCTATCACTTCAAGGTTCCTTTTTGTCTCTGCATTTCCTGACCTGTCTACTTAATCTTTGCTGAGCGATTACAGTGTCTTGCATGAGTAAAAGAGAGGTGAAGGTTTTTATCTTCCTCTAATGAGTTGTTCCATCGTGAAACTCCATTCTGCTCGCTGCTGAAAGCTCTGTTTGTCTCAGCGAAATATGGAGGCCTGCTGAGCACATTAAGGCACAGCAGGAACAAAAACGGTTTCAGTGCAAATATTGCTGCAATCTCTCCCAATCATTTCACCATTATTCTTCATTTAAAGATATGGTGAAATTTTAAACTACATGTACGGGCTAGCCGCTTGTGTATCATTTCTTTGTTGAAAAACACATCACTGTAATTGGAAGCAAATGCGACTGGGAAGTGAGCAACGGGGCCGTGTCACACAATGGCTTACTATAACTGGTTTATAAATGAAGTGCAAATCTGAGAGTTCAAGGGTTGAGCGAAATCATGGTGAAGCTGTCACAGCGTCAAGGCAGCAGAGTAATGCCAGACAGAATAACTCAATGTGTCACGTTTCAAGTACAAGTGACACAAAAAGGTACTGTAAATTGCTCCTGTGTCTAACTGGCTGCAGAATGGTGAGAAGCCAAGCGCTTCAACTTTTTTTCCTCTCAGCTCTAGTCTCTTTGAAGTCCCGAGTCACAGATGGGCGCCCCATGCCCAGGACGATCATCACATTAGTCTGTGATCCTCACTGAGTCGCCAGGAGAGGAGCGTTATGGATTCACAGCCTGGACTGCGGGGACAGGGACATTATTTTGTGTGAACTAACGCAGCGAGGTCCTCGTCCCGTTCATTCACTCCATCTGACTGATGATGGCTATTTCCCAGGATGAAACTGTGGATGAAACTGTGCCACAGCCGGACATGATGGATGGGCCTTATATCCCAAATCCACTCTTCCATCAAACCCCAAAGCAATTTACTTCCGTCCAACACCAGGAAAGTCTGATTCCCCCAACGCAGATACAGAATAGCATGTTGAATTCCCACAGGCTGGTTGTTACCCTTTTTCCTATCCCTTAAGGTCCCTTTTCTACACATTGAAATTCCTGGCTCCGATCTGTGATTTACCAGTAAAATGCTGTATGCAATCTATTTTGTATTTCCTGCGCTCTACAGCAGGACATCTGGACAGCGTTCGCAGGGCGAACTGTTTGACACAGCAGTCGGAAATGAGTCCTGAGCATTTCGATCAATTTGTGGTGTTATGGTGTGTGTGTGGTGTGTGAGTGTGTGTGTGTGTGTGTGTGTGGGGGGGGGTTCAGTGTCAGAGATGAAAGATTAAAAGACTTAGATAATGCTACAGATTCCCCCACTATATGGAGATATTTTAAGGGCAGTATGATACTCCTGGCTAGACATGTTCGTTCAAACTTGGTATAATGTTATCACACAGCCTCTTGTACTGACGTACACAGTTCACAATCCTATCAGGCTGTCCTAAAATTGTATATATCCAGAGAATCAAAATTATGCCAAATTTAGTTACAGTATTCTTTTGCCCAGACATTTCTCCTTTTTTCAAAACAGAATAACCTCAATATTACCATATTCATTGTATGACAACAAGAGATACCCACAAGGAACTACTGAGACAGCTCAGTTCAATACATGAACATCGACAAGGTTGCGTCTCTCCTCTCTTTGAGGTAGAGATCGTCCCGGTGCACCTCACCACACATGCAAAAACCAAAACATTTAACAGGCAGCTACAGAAACATCCCAAGACAAGACATCACTTACAAGACTTAACTTCATTCTCTGCGCTGGTCCCCCGCGAGATACATAAGAACAACCGTTCCCTCTGCAGGCAATCCAATCCAAAAGGGGAAAAACAGAGCACACGACAGTAAATGATCCGTCAAAATCCCGGGGACTGCTCTAGAGGCGTCCCACCCGCACCAGATCCTGTCACACAAGCTGGGGACGGAGTGAGAGAGGCACTGTGGACGCATATGTTACCAAAGCCTCTAGCTTGGCAAAGAAGCTCATTAAGCCACTGACAATCATTCTCACAAAGCACGATCTAAAGGCCATTCACTGGCTGTGTACAAAAGACGGAGGAGGAAAAGGGGAGGAATGCATCTTCCATCACCCCCCACCCCTCCCTTAGCGTCCTGACCAGCAATATATTTTCTTCACCTGAAACTTTGCTTAAAGTGTGGTTTTCAAGAGTTAAGCAGACATGTTTTACAGAATGCATGCAAGAGCACAGGTGGGAGCAGCAGGGTAGAGATCAGCCTTTGAGTGTTAGATCTCAGGGACCAATCCTCTTTGTAGGCAGGGACAATCTACTTATTTCTTATAATGCTGGTGGCAATTGTCTCTCGGTATTACAGAACACGAGGCTACAGTATGCCTACAGTACATCTGTGTCCAGGTCTGCTCTTAACTTTACCCACCCGGTCAAAGGAAGCATAATAATCTGTTTGAAGATTATGTTTTGTTTGTTTGACCAGAAGAACCAATGAACCTGTGGAATGAAAACTGAGATTTGTTTGAGCGACTGGTTTAGAGACCTTGATTGACAGATTGGTGAGCACAGACATCATTCCAAGACTCCACAGATGGGAAGCAGAGAGCAGAGCAGAGAGAGAGTGCTGAGACTGCCGATAAGAGCCCTCCATAGCCCAACAACAGCACAGCCTGTCTCCCATGACACGGGGGGAAGGTAGCGGCACAGTCTGGATGATGTATGGTGTGGATCCAGGTCTGAGACTTGGGCTTTAACAAGGAGAAAGGGAGAATATTAAAAGGGGGAGGGGCAGAGGGTCATGCTTGAATTTGCTGAAAACTGCAAAAAAAAAATGGGCCTTTTTAGGTCGGAGCGCTATTTGTGAAGGCCCATGCAAGGTTATTATCACTTGTGCTTCATATTTGCTGACAGTTGGGAAATGGTGGAAATTAGATTGTATACCTTTGAATGGAGACATTAGATAAATGTATGCTTTGATATGTGATCAATGCACTATAAATACATTAAGCGACCAAATACAGTGTATTAGGAAAGTATTCAGACCCGTTTACTTTTTCTGCATTTTGTTACATTACAGCCTTATTCTAAAATATTTTTAAAAATGTATTTTTAAAAGGTCCTCAATCGAAAAACAATACCCCATAACGACAAAGCAAAAACAGGTTTTAAGAAATGTTGGCTAATTTATTAAAAATAAAAAAGTTCAATATTACATTTACATAAGTATTCAGACCCTTTCACTCAGTACTTTGAGCCTTGAGTCTTCTTGGGTATGAAGCGCTGTCAGGTAGGATGGGGAGCGTCGCTGCACAGTTATTTTCAAGTCTCTCCAGAGATGTTAGATGGGGTTCCAAGTCCGGGCTCTGGCTGGGCCACTCAAGGACATTCAGAGATTTGTCCTGAAGCCACCTCTGCGTTGTCTTGGCTGTGTGTGCTTAGGATAGTTGTCCTGTTGGAAGGTGACCTTTCGCCCCAGTCTGAGGTCCTGAGCACTCTGGAGCAGGTTTTCATCAAGGATCTCTCGGTACTTTGCTCCGTTCATCTTTCCCTTGATTCTTACTAGTCTCTGAGTCCCTGCCACTGGAAAACATCCCCACAGTATGCTGCCACCACCATGCTTCACCGTAGGGATGATGCCAGGTTTCCGCCAGATGTGACGCTTGGCATTCAGGCCAGAGAGTTCGATCTTGTTTTCATCAGACCAGATATTCTTGTTTCTCATGGTCAGAGTCCTTTAGGTACCTTCTAAAAAAAACTCCAAGCGGACTGTCATGTGCCTTTTACTGAGGAGTGTCTTCCGTCGGGTCACTCTACCATAAAGGCCTGATTGGTGGAGTGCTGCAGAGATGGTTGTCCTTCTGGAAGGTTCTACCATCTCCATAGAGGAACTCTGGAGCTCTGTCAGAGGGACCATCAGGTTCTTGGTCACCTCACTTACCCAAGGCCCTTCTCCCCAGATTGCTCAGTTTGGCCAGCTCTAGGAAGAGTCTTGGAGGTTCCAAACTTCTTCCATTTAAGAATGATGGAGGCCACTGTGTTCTTGGGGACTTTCAATGCTGCAGAAATTGTTTGGTACCCTTCCCCAGATCTGTTCCTTGACACAATCCTGTCTCGGAGATCTACGGACAATTCCTTCAACCTCATGGCTTGGTTTTTGCTCTGACAAGCACTGTCAACTATGGGACTTTATATGGACAGGTGTGTGCCTTTCCAAATCATGTTCAATCAATTGAATTTACCACAGGTGGACTCCAATCAAGTTGTAGAAACATCTCAAGGATGATCAATGGAAACAGGATGCACCTGAGCTCAATTTCGAGTCTCATAGTGAAGTGTCTTCATACTTATGTAAATGTATATTTCAGTTCTTGTTTTTTCATTTGTAAAAAATTCTAAAAACCTGTTTTCACTTCATCATTATGGGGTATTGTGTGTAGATTGATGAGAAACAAATGTATTTAATCAATTTTAGAATTGACGTAACAAAATGTGGAAAAAGCCAAGGGGTCTGAATACTTTCTGAAGGTACCGTACATGGAGGCGATATTATTTTCCACCAGAAATTCAATTGTGATTCATTCATATAAGTGCATTCCATTCTGAGGTAATATTAATTTCAACCTTTGAACTAATTACATTAACACTGTAATATGAAATGTTTTATGGAAATGTCATTTTTTTCACTTTGCATTAGAATTAAAAAATAATAATCTAATAACTTGAAGGTAGTCTAAATCAGTATTGAAAAAAATACCCAATTTTCATATTTGAGTAAAAGTAAAGATACCTTAATAGAAATTGACTCAAGTGAGACACCCAGTAAAATACTACTTGAGTAAAAGTCTAAAAGTATTTGGTTTTAAATATACTTAAGTATCAAAAGTAAATGTAATTGCCAATATATACTTAAGTATTATTAGTCAAATGCTTATATTAAGCAAACCAGACGGCACTATTACAATCCTTCCACCTGACAGGTGTGGCATATCAAGAAGCCTATTAAAAAGCATGATCATTACACAGGTGCACCCTGTGCTGGGGACAATTAAAAGGACACAAAATGTGCAGATTTCTCATACAACACAATGCCACAGATGTCTCAGGTTTTGAGGGAGTGTGCAATTGGAATGCTGACTGCAGGAATGTCAACCAGAGTTGTTGCCAGATAATTGAATGTTAATTTCTCTAACCATAAGCCACCTCCAACGTAGTTTTAGAGAATTTGGCAGTACGTTGAACCGGCCACCCGGTTGTGCATCCGGCCTCCACATGCGGCTGAGACCAGCCACCTGGACAGCTGATGAAACTGTGGGTATGCACAACCAACGAATTTCTGTACAAACTGTCAGAAACAATCTCAGGGAAGCTCATCTTCGCGCTCATCGTCCTCACCAGGGTCTTGACATGACTGCAGTTTGGCGTTGTGAATGACTTCAGTGGGCAAATACTCACCTTCAGTGGCCACTGGCATGCTGGAGAAGTGTGCTCTTCACGGATGAATCCCGGTTTTAACTGTACTGGGCAGATGGCAGACAGCGTGTAGATGGCAGACAGTATGTATGGTGTCGTGTGGGCGAGCGATGTCAACGTTGTGAACAGAGTGCCCCATGGTGGTGGTGGTGTTATGGTATGGGCAGGCATAAGCTACGGATAATGAACACAACTGCATTTTATCAATGGCAATCAATACCGTGACGAGATCCTGAGACCCATTGTCGTGCCATTCATCCGCCGCCATCACCTCATGTTTCAGCATGATAATGCACGGCCCCATGTCACAAGGATCTATACACAATTCCTTGAAGCTGAAAATGTCCCAGTTCTTCCATGGCCTGCATACTCACCAGACATGTCACCCATTGAGAATATTTGACTTGCTCTGGATCGATGTGTATGACAGCGTGTTCCAATATCCAGCAATTTCGCACAGGCCAAGAGGAGTGGGACAACATTCCGCAGGCCACAATCAACAGCCTGATCAACTCGATGTGAAGGATATGTGTCGTGCTGCATGAGGCAAATGGTGGTCACACCAGATACTGACTGGTTTTCTGATCCATGCCTCTACCTTCTTTGAAAGGTTTCTGTGACCAACAGATGCATATCTGTATTCCCAGTCATGTGCAATCCATACATTAGGGAATAATGAGTTTATTTTAATTGACTAATTTCCTTAAATGAACTGTAACTCAGTAAAATCTTTTAAATTGTTGCACGTTGCATTTATATTTTTGTTCAGTGTCGTAAAGTACAGATACCCCCCAAAAATAGTTATGTAGTACTTTAAGGTATTTTTACTGAAGTACTTTATACCACTGGTTTTAATGTGCAATTTAAACTTTACTCTAACAACATTGTTGAAATCAATAAAGTAATACACTGCTCAAAAAAATAAAGGGAACACTAAAATAACACATCCTAGATCTGAATGAATTAAATATTCTTATTTTAACCTCTTCAACCTATGGGGGCGCTATGTCATTATTGGATAAAAAAAACGTGCCCGTTTTAAGCGCAATATTTTGTCACGAAAAGATGCTCGACTATGCATATAATTGCCAGCGTTGGAAAGAAAACACTCTGACGTTTTCAAAACTGCAAAGATATTATCTGTGAGTACTCCAGAACTGATCTTACAGGCGAAACCAAGATGAAACTTCAAACAGGAAATGAACAGGATTTTTGACGCTGTGTTTTACTAACGTCTCCTTATATGGCTGTGAATATGCTGTGAACGAGCTTATGAGCTCTGCCGTTCATCCAAGATGTCTGCAGCATTGTGGCGTATTTGTAGGCATATCATTGGAAGATTGGCCATAAGAGACTACATTTGCCAGGGGGCCGTCCGGTGGCCTTTGTCTAAGTCGGTGCGTAATTCCCAGTGGCAACCATTGTACCTTGCGTTACAGAAGGAGACTCATACTTCCAGGAACGATACATCATTGAAGAGATATGTGGAAAAACACCTTGAGGATTGGTTCTAAAACAACGTTTGCCATGTTTCAGTCGATATTATGGAGTTAATTTGGAAAAAAGTTTGGCGTTTGGATAACTGAATTTCCGTTTTTTTTTGGTAGCCAAACGTGATGCACCAAACGGACCGATTTCTCCTGCACAAAAAATCTTTCAGGAAAAACTGAACATTTGCTATCTAACTGAGTCTCCTCATTGAAAACATCCGAAGTTCTTCAAAGGTAAATGATTTATTGAATGTTTTTGCGAAAATGTGGCCTGCTAATGCTAACGCTAAATGCTAATGCTAAATGCAACGGTAAATGCTAAATGCTAGTTTGCTATGGTAGAGAAGCATATTTTTGAAAATCTGAGATGACAGTGTTGTTAACAAAAGGCTAAGCTTGAGAGCTAGCATTTTAATTTAATTTCATTTGTGATTTTCATGAATAGTTAACGTTGCGTTATGGTATTGAGCTTGAGGCTATGATTACGCTACCGGATCCGGCATGGCTAAACGCAAGAAGTTAAATACTTTTTTCTTTACATAGTTGAATGTGCTGACAACAAAATCACACAAAAATTATCAATGGAAATCAAATTTATCAACCCATGTAGGTCTGGATTTGGAGTCACACTCAAAATTAAAGTGGAAAACCACACTACAGGCTGATCAAACTTTGATGTAATGTCCTTAAAACAAGTCAAAATGAGGCTCAGTAGTGTGTGTAGCCTCCACGTGCCTGTATGACCTCCCAACAACGCCTGGGCATGCTCCTGATGAGGTGGCGGATGGTCTCCTGAGGGATCTCCTCCCAGACCTGGACTAAAGCATCCGCCAACTCCTGGACAGTCTGTAGTGCAAAGTGGCGTTGGTGGATGGAGCGAGACATGATGTCCCAGATGTGCTCAATTGGATTCAGGTCTGGGGAACGGGCGGGCCAGTCCATAGCATCAATGCCTTCCTCTTGCAGGAACTGCTGACACACTCCAGCCACACGAGGTCTAGCATTGTCTTGCATTAGGAGGAACCCAGGGCCAACCGCACCAGCATATGGTCTCACAAGGGGTCTGAGGATCACATCTCGGTACCTAATGGCAGTCAGGCTACCTCTGGTGAGCACATGGAGGGCGGTGCACCCCCCCCAAAGAAATGCCACCCCACACCATGACTGATCCACCGCCAAACCGGTCATGCTGGAGGATGTTGCAGGGAGCAGAACGTTCTCCACGGCGTCTCCAGACTGTCACATGTGCTCAGTGTGAACCTGCTTTCATCTGTGAAGAGCACAGGGCGCCAGTGACGAATTTGCCAATCTTGGTGTTCTCTGGCAAATGCCAAACGTCCTGCACGGTGTTGGGCTGTAAGCACAACCCCCACCTGTGGACGTCGGGCCCTCATACCACCCTCATGGAGTCTGTTTCTGACCGTTTGAGCAGACACATGCACATTTGTGGCCTGCTGGAGGTCATTTTGCAGGGCTCTGGCAGTACTCCTCCTGCTCCTCCTTGCACAAAGGCGGAGGTAGCGGTCCTGCTGCTGGGTTGTTGTCCTCCTACGGCCTCTTCCACGTCTCCTGATGTACTGGCCTGTCTTCTGGTAGCGCCTCCATGCTCTGGACACTACGCTGACAGCAAACCTTCTTGCCACAGCTCGCATTGATGTCTCATCCTGAATGAGCTGCACTACCTGAGCCACTTGGGTGGGTTGTAGACTCCGTCTCATGCTACCACTAGAGTGAAAGCACCGCCAGCATTCAAAAGTGACCAAAACATCAGCCAGGAAGCATAGGAACTGAGAAGTGGACTGTGGTTATCACCTGCAGAACCACTCCTTTATTGGGGGTGTCTTGCTAATTGCCTATCATTTCCACCTGTTGTCTATTCCATTTGCACAGCAGCATGTGAAATGTATTGTCAATCAGTGTTGCTTCCTAAGTGGACAGGTTGATTTCATAGAAGTGAGATTGACTTGGAGTTACATTGTGTTGTTTAAGTGTTCCCTTTATTTTTTTGAGCAGTGTATATGAAGTAATATACTTTTTAAAAGACCAGTTCACATATCAATGGGGCAGCAGGTAGCCTAATGGTTAGAGCGTTGGACTCGTAACTGAAAGGTTGCTAGATCGAATCCCCGAACTGACAAGGAAAAAATCTGTCGTTCTTCCCCGAACAAGGCAGTTAACCCACTGTTCCTAGTCCGTTAATGAAAATAAGAATATGTTCTTAACGGACTTGCCTAGTTAAATAAAATGATTGATTGTTATGACTTCCAGAAGACAAAGATGATGGATGCGACCTTAAAAAAGTCACCATTTAAGCCTTGTTTATACCTGGCTCTAACATGCGACCTTTGTCCTGATCTTGCCCACATTATGATTGTGCACTAATTTTCAGAAATATGTCTACCTTATCCGTCTACTGTGCCTGCATTGTGACGACATTTCCTGGTCCTTTCCTGTATGCAAATTATTTGACAGCTATTATTTCAAAATAATATTTACATATTGAATCCTTAAGTCAATGGTGCCACTTGTCAATGATTTTAGAAGGCAGCATAATGATGATTTCAATGGTTTCACTGTCCAGATCCATCTACACTTGTAAGATATCCAGACACAATGCGTGCTTGACCACCTGCGAAGGTGGTCAGCAAGATCTGATCACAATCAGAGCACAATGTGTCCTTTAATCTTCTACACCTGTCTAAAAATGTGGGCACAATCAGAACGTGGACATGATAAGGACAAATTATGCATGTTAGCACCAGGTATAAACAGGGATTTAGAGCTGAAGTACTGGACAGTCGGAGGACATTGGCCTCTTGATAATGTGAGCAGCAGATTGCCAGCTCCAGACACTGAGAACACTGACACGCCTCTCCTCTGCAGAGCCAGAGAGACCCAGTGCCAGCCAGGCCCTCCAAGGCACTCAGCACTCTCTTTGAGCAGCAGCAGGATGAAGCCGCCATTATGGCCACACAAACAGAGGGAAGCCTTATGAACTTTGCACAAACGCTTACTGCTTGGAGCTAGACAGCTCTGGAAGCGAGGGCGATGGGAGGGAAGGTCCCGGGGCAAGCTGCCAGTTCCGAAAAGCTTAGTGTTCACTCACTCAGGCCAGACAAACCTGACATTGTCCTGGGTACTGCCCCGGGGACTGCCTACTCCCCTCTTCTTCCTCTGCTCTCGGCCGCTCCAACCCATTCACACCTCTGTCCCCACAGATTACATGAATGGGACATGACTTGTAGGGGCGCAAAACCAAACATTTATTCACACTTAACGCCATTTGTTAAAATGCCATGGAGCAGGCTGTGGGAGACTCTCAGAGTACATGAAGATCGACTAAAGTCGGAGCTGGAGATACATAAAATGGAAGCTGTAATACACAGATAGCTCTGTGTCATCCAACATATTTCATAATGTGACATTGTTGGGATATTTGCTTGAGGGTCTCTATGTGATACAGCTAATTCATAGTAGACACGCACACGACAAAGGGGAAATCAGAAAATAAAATGGAGATATCCTCCAATGATCTTTTTGTGAGAGAAGATGTTTACAATTCCATTTTATTTACAACACATCTCTTATCTCCTTCAGGCAGCGATCAACAACTACTATCCATCTGGCCAGTGTGAGATAGAGGTCTATCTATCCTATCAAGTCAATGTAATGGAATTAGAAACATGGTCCAGACCAGAGTTCCCTCAGGCGACTTGGAATGAAGCAAGAGAGGAGGACACAGAGAGGAGCATAGCCTGCATCAACAACATCAGCCGCACACATCACAGTGCACACGTTGTTCTCACTCTGCCCTGAGAGCAGAGAAGAGACCAAGAGAGAGGAGAGCCGTCTGGTGTGTTCACCAGCTGTGTCTAGCCCTTGTTTAACCCCTATACTCCTAGACATTAGACAGTCGGCTCTTTATATGCTCAGGTGGGTCTTGAGTAGCTCCGTCTGTCCCGTCAAGGAGATCTATGCTCAGGCATTAAGCATCGCTTCAAAGCCTTAGATTAAAAGTCAAGTACGCTGGGGTCAATGAAGGCCATCCCAACTGGGACAAGAGGGATCACTGATGAGGCGGCACAAAAGCTAATTTAGCTCAGAGGCTTGGCAGATATGCAGACTGTACACAGTACGAGGTTGTTTAATTGAACTGTGGGCAGATAGCGCCATTTTGTTGTCTTCACCCTCAAACTCGTCTTCCAGTCAATGTGTCAGAAAACCCGATGTTAATACTAGAAGCTGACATCTGCAGAGCCGTGGCATATTTTTCATTACTGGTATGCATTCCTGAAAGTGGCTAACAAAAAAAATGGAACTGGGTATTTTTTTCCGGTGTATTTTGTTACGGTGACATTACTACAGTTCACCATGCAGATCGCCTTGATAAATGCACTCCACAACTGATGCGTATGGAAAACTAGCTGTGGCGCACATCTTGAAACCTGTTGTTTTGAGGATGCTTGTGTTTATGGTTGGAGTATCCCATCACAAACAACACCCACCTCTGTTCAAACCTAGAGAAATCCCTTAATTGCAGGATATCTGATGGGTACCGTACGTGACCTCCAACTGCTAATGAAAACCAGATGACATTCCACCTATTTAATTGCCCATGTTTATATGCAATTCACCATTACCCCGGACACTTTAATGGCCTCTACAATTGTTTCCAGGTCCAGGTTTATAGGTGATTTATCCAGCGCAACACTCCAAAGAGGGAGTCCGATCAGACCAAAGACATAAAGCTAACACCAGATAAATCAGGGAGCAACCAAGGAAGGATACCTTATCAAAATGGTCCAGATTGTATAACACATGTGCCTATTATAAATCCCACATCTTTCTGAAATTTCCGTACACTTAAAATATATTGTCACAGCTTAAGCTGCTCGGAACATGTTAAGTGGTTCCAGCAGGTTGTAAGGTACTGTGTGTGACTGTGAGTTCGGCAGTAGGTGAGTCTCTACAGCCGTACGGCAGGGATGAGCCTTGACTGACTGACTGCAGCCTTGGAAAGACAGACAGGAGGACAGGAGGGAGTGGGCCAGGAGGGCCCGAGATGCATCCAGCTCTCTCAGTGAGACACCAGGCCGGTGGAGAGACCGGCGGAGCCGCACAGATGGTGCGCTCAGTGATCATGGCAGAACTCCTCGTGATTAGCACACCTACTAAAAGCTGTGTGCATGCTAGCGTCTGGTGCACATTCATCACTGGTTGAGAGAGAGCAATTGGGTAACTCGAAATTGTTTGTGAGCGTGTGCTTGGTATTTCTATTTCAACCTCATGTTTCTGGCTGTGGATTACTTCTTTACAGTCCTTTTCAAAAATAGAGAACCATGAAAAACAAGTGAAGGAAAGTTTAAAAAATGAAAAGAGTGGACCACCAGGGCGGAAAGAGAGAATGTCTCCTGCACGTCTTATCTACCCTCACAGTAGTCTTGTGGACAAGTTCAGATGAAGTGTCCACTTAGAACCCATTTTAATCATGTTACCCCAGGAATCAATAAGCTATTTCCCCAAAGGTCACTGTAAACAAATGAAAGGGTCCCCAGCGCTGAGATATTTTAAGGGTGTACACAGCAGATTGAGAATACTTTGCAAAGAGAAGTCTGAAAAGACAAAATTCATTAAAATAACCGCGCTGTCTTCAGTCAAACGTGTAGGCATGGCAACCGTGCTTCAGAGCTTCCCTCAACCTGGAGAGAGAACACACACACAGCCCCCAGAACACACAGCATTCAGCATTCCAAATGGTTGGAGGGCTCGGCAATACACTCGATCACACACTGCAGACTGCATATAATCAGCCCTCCTACATTGACTCAGCCCTCCTCCAAATGGAGCAGTTCAATTGTAATTGAATGGTTAGATCCTGAAGGCAGGGAGCAGTGCAGATCAGATCCTCATCACTATCTACAGAGCAGCAGCAGCAGCAGCAGCAGCATCATCAGCAGCATCAGCAGCCCACCTGTTGTCTGTAAGATAGGCAAGTTTCTCATAAACCACTCCAGGCAGAACCCTCCACTATGGTTCTCTTCTATCTGATTCAAAATTCAATCAAATCATACATTATTGGTCACAGATTTGCAGATGTTATCACAGGTGCAGTAAAATGCTTATGTTCGTGGCTTCAACAGCGCAGTAATCCCTAGCAATAAAATAACAATGCACACATAAACCAAAAAGTAACAAAATATCAGAACGCGCAATGTCAGAGTCCGGAATATAAATCAATATATATATATATATATATATATACAGTACCAGTCAAAAGTTTGGACACACCTACTCATTCAAGGATTTTTCTTTATTTGTACTATTTTCTACATTGTAGAAAAATAGTGAATACATCAAAACTATAAAATAACACATATGGTATCATGTAGTAACCAAAAAAAATGTTAAACAAATATATTTTATATTTGAGATTCTTCAAAGTAGCCACCCTTTGCACACTCTTGACATTCTCTCAACCAGCATCAGCTGGAACAAATTTCAGTTAACAGCTGTGCCTTGTTAAAAGTTCATTTGTGGAATTTCTTTCCTTAAGACATGAAGGTCAGTCAATGCGGAAAATGTCAAGAACTTTGAAAGTTTCAAGTGCAGTCTCAAAAATCATCCAAGCGCTATGATGAAAATGGCTCTCATGAGGTCCGCCACAGGAAAGGAGGATGCAGAGTTACCTCTGCTGCAGATGATAAGTTCATTAGAGTTACCAGACTCAGAAATCGGCAATTAACTGCACCTCAGATTGCAGCCCAAATAAATGCTTCACAGAGTTCAAGTAACAGACACATCAACATTAACTGTTCAGAGGAGACTGCATGAATCAGGCAGTCATTGTTGAATTTCTACAAAGAAAAGAAACCACTACTAAAGGACACCAATAATAAGAAGAGACTTGCTTGGGCCAAGAAACACAAGCAATGGACATTTGTCCTTTGGTCTGGTGAGTCCAAATTTGACATGTTTGGTTTCAACAGCGGTGTCTTTGTGAGACACAGTGTACTGTGGGTGAACAGATGATCTCTGCATGTGTGGTTCCCACCGTGAAGCATGGAGGAGGTGTGAGGGTGTGGGGGTGCTTTGCTGGTGACACTGTCAAATTCAAGGCACACTTAACCAGCATGGTTACCACAGCATTCTGCAGCGATACGCCATCCCATCTGGTTTGCGCCTGCTGGGACTATCATTTGTTTTTTTCAACAGGACAATGACCCAACACACCTCCAGGCTGTGTAAGGGCTTTTTGACCAAGAAAGAGAGTGATGGAGAGTGCTGAGAGTGAGTTTTTCCTAGCCTCCGTGCTTCTACACCTGCATTGCTTGCTGTTTGGGGTTTTAGGCTGGGTTTCTGTACAGCACTTTGAGATATCAGCTGATGTACGAAGGGCTATATAAATACATTTGATTTGATGGAGTGCTGCATCAGATGACCTGGCCTCCACAATCACCCGACCTCAACCTAATTGGTTTGGGATGAGTTGGACCTCAGAGGTAAGGAAAAGCAGCCAACAAGTGCTCAGCATATGTGGAAACTCCTTCAAGACTGTTGGAAAATCATTCCAGGTGAAGCTGTTTGAGAGAATGCCAAGAGTGTGCAAAGCTGTCATCAAGGCAAAGGGTGGCTACTTTTAAGAATCTAAAATCTAAAATATATTTTAATTTGTTTAACACTTTTTTGGTTACTACATAATTCCATAAGTGTTATTTCATAGTATTGATGTATTCACTATTATCCTGATGTAGAAAATAGTTTAAAAAATAATAATAATAAAAAAAACCTTGAATGAGTAGCTGTGGCCAAATGTTTGACTGGTACTTTATATATACTGTACATTGAGAGACACGTTCCTGAAGATATCATAGTGTCAACAACGCAGCCAATGCCAACTAGCCTACTTAGTCAACAACGCAGCCTCTGCCAGCTAGCCTACTTCAGCAGTACTGTATCATTTTAATCATTTTAGTCAATAAGATTCTTGCTACGTAAGCTTAACTCTCTGAACACTCGTGACGTGTAGTCCACTTGTCATTCCAATCTCCTTTGCATTAGCGTAGCCTCTTGTGTAGCCTGTCAACTATGTGTCTGTCTATCCCTGTTCTCTCCTCTCTGCACAGACCATACAAACGCTCCACACCGCGTGGCCGCGGCCACCCTAATCTGGTGGTCCCAGCGCGCACGACCCACGTGGAGTTCCAGGTCTCCGGTAGCCTCTGGAACTGCCGATCTGCGGCCAACAAGGCAGAGTTCATCTCCGCCTATGTCTCCCTCCAGTCCCTCGACTTCTTGGCACTGACGGAAACATGGATCACCACAGACAACACTGCTACTCCTACTGCTCTCTCTTCGTCTGCCCACGTGTTCTCGCACACCCCGAGAGCTTCTGGTCAGCGGGGTGGTGGCACCGGATCCTCATCTCTCCCAAGTGGTCATTCTCTCTTTCTCCCCTTACCCATCTGTCTATCGCCTCCTTTGAATTCCATGCTGTCACAGTTACCAGCCCTTTCAAGCTTAACATCCTTATCATTTATCGCCCTCCAGGTTCCCTCGGAGAGTTCATCAATGAGCTTGATGCCTTGATAAGCTCCTTTCCTGAGGACGGCTCACCTCTCACAGTTCTGGGCGACTTTAACCTCCCCACGCCTACCTTTGACTCATTCCTCTCTGCCTCCTTCTTTCCACTCCTCTCCTCTTTTGACCTCACCCTCTCACCTTCCCCCCTACTCACAAGGCAGGAAATACGCTCGACCTCATCTTTACTAGATGCTGTTCTTCCACTAACCTCGTTGCAACTCCCCTCCAAGTCTCCGACCACTACCTTGTATCCTTTTCCCTCTCGCTCTCATCCAACACTTCCCACACTGCCCCTACTCGGATGGTATCGCGCCGTCCCAACCTTCGCTCTCTCTCCCCGCTACTCTCTCCTCTTCCATCCTATCATCTCTTCCCTCTGCTCAAACCTTCTCCAACCTATCTCCTGATTCTGCCTCCTCAACCCTCCTCTCCTCCCTTTCTGCATCCTTTGACTCTCTATGTCCCCTATCCTCCAGGCCGGCTCGGTCCTCCCCTCCCGCTCCGTGGCTCGACGACTCATTGCGAGCTCACAGAACAGGGCTCCGGGCAGCCGAGCGGAAATGGAGGAAAACTTCGCCTCCCTGCGGACCTGACATCCTTTCACTCCCTCCTCTCTACATTTTCCTTCTCTCTCTCTGCTGCTAAAGCCACTTTCTACCACTCTAAATTCCAAGCATCTGCCTCTAACCCTAGGAAGCTCTTTGCAACCTTCTCCTCCCTCCTGAATCCTCCTCCCCTCCCCCCCTCCTCCCTCTCTGCAGATGACTTCGTCAACCATTTTGAAAAGAAGGTCGACGACATCCGATCCTCGTTTGCTAAGTCAAACGACACCGCTGGTTCTGCTCACACTGCCCTACCCTGTGCTCTGACCTCTTTCTCCCCTCTCTCTCCAGATGAAATCTCGCGTCTTGTGACGGCCGGCCGCCCTACAACCTGCCCGCTTGACCCTATCCCCTCCTCTCTTCTCCAGACCATTTCTGGAGACCTCCTCCCTTACCTCACCTCGCTCATCAACTCATCCCTGACCGCTGGCTACGCCCCTTCCGTCTTCAAGAGAGCGAGAGTTGCACCCCTTCTGAAAAAACCTACACTCGATCCCTCCGATGTCAACAACTACAGACCAGTATCCCTTCTTTCTTTTCTCTCCAAAACTCTTGAACATGCCGTCCTTGGCCAGCTCTCCCGCTATCTCTCTCAGAATGACCTTCTTGATCCAAATCAGTCAGGTTTCAAGACTAGTCATTCAACTGAGACTGCTCTTCTCTGTATCACGGAGGCGCTCCGCACTGCTAAAGCTAACTCTCTCTCCTCTGCTCTCATCCTTCTAGACCTATCGGCTGCCTTCGATACTGTGAACCATCAGATCCTCCTCTCCACCCTCTCCGAGTTGGGCATCTCCGGCGCGGCCCACGCTTGGATTGCGTCCTACCTGACAGGTCGCTCCTACCAGGTGGCGTGGCGAGAATCCGTCTCCACACCACGTGCTCTCACCACCGGTGTCCCCCAGGGCTCTGTTCTAGGCCCTCTCCTATTCTCGCTATACACCAAGTCACTTGGCTCTGTCATAACCTCACATGGTCTCTCCTATCATTGCTATGCAGACGACACACAATTAATCTTCTCCTTTCCCCCTTCTGATGACCAGGTGGCGAATCGCATCTCTGCATGTCTGGCAGACATATCCGTGTGGATGACGGATCACCACCTCAAGCTGAACCTCGGCAAGACGGAGCTGCTCTTCCTCCCGGGAAGGACTGCCCGTTCCATGATCTCGCCATCACGGTTGACAACTCCATTGTGTCCTCCTCCCAGAGCGCTAAGAACCTTGGCGTGATCCTGGACAACACCCTGTCGTTCTCAACTAACATCAAGGCGGTGGCCCGTTCCTGTAGGTTCATGCTCTACAACATCCGCAGAGTACGACCCTGCCTCACACAGGAAGCGGCGCAGGTCCTAATCCAGGCACTTGTCATCTCCCGTCTGGATTACTGCAACTCGCTGTTGGCTGGGCTCCTGCCTGTGCCATTAAACCCCTACAACTCATCCAGAACGCCGCAGCCCGTCTGGTGTTCAACCTTCCCAAGTTCTCTCACGTCACCCCGCTCCTCCGCTCCCTCCACTGGCTTCCAGTTGAAGCTCGCATCCGCTACAAGACCATGGTGCTTGCCTACGGAGCTGTGAGGGGAACGGCACCTCAGTACCTCCAGGCTCTGATCAGGCCCTACACCCAAACAAGGGCACTGCGTTCATCCACCTCTGGCCTGCTCGCCTCCCTACCACTGAGGAAGTACAGTTCCCGCTCAGCCCAGTCAAAACTGTTCGCTGCTCTGGCCCCCCAATGGTGGAACAAACTCCCTCACGACGCCAGGACAGCGGAGTCAATCACCACCTTCCGGAGACACCTGAAACCCCACCTCTTTAAGGAATACCTAGGATAGGATAAAGTAATCCCTCTCACCCCCCCCCCTGAAAAGATTTAGATGCACTACTGTTCCACTGGAGGTCATAAGGTGAATGCACCAATTTGTAAGTCGCTCTGGATAAGAGCGTCTGCTAAATGACTTAAATGTAAAATGTAAATGTAAATGCTTCATTCATGATTTCCTGTTTAAAGCAATTATTGTTCCACCTCATTTAAATACAAAACTCTACATTTCTGAGGGACCTCAAAATATCACCAAGGGAAACTGACGGTTGAAAGAAGAAGAGTGCATAACTCTCAAAGGAAATCGTACTTTTACTGTCAAACTTTCTCCCCTTGCAATCCCAACTGTAATATGAGCAAAGCAAAGCAATCTCTAAACCTCCCTTTAATAGTCTTTCTGGGAGGCGCAGGAACAGGAACAAACGCAACCATTCAGCTGCTTCCAAAATGCTAATGCCTCCGGCTCTTAACACTTTTTATTGGTGTTCCCATGTCACGACATGGCACAGTTTGCCCTAATAGTGGTTGCTGGTGGGGTCTCTGCATCGCGGAAAACACAGACATACTTTCAACAGAAGTGTTTGACAACAACAAAACTGGTTTCCTGTGGAATTGCGGGGGCCTTATTATCTCGATCTCTATTATCAAGCATACGTAGTCACACACAAGCTCACAAAAGTGAGCCTCTATAGTGATTTTCTGAACCTTTATGGTATGTGGAAGAATATAAAGATTGCATTGGTCCTAGACATTTAAAATCTCTTTGTGGAAGTTATTGGCATTGTGGGCAACTTGTCGCTATAACAACATCCACATATTTCCTGGTGCTGTGGGACCTTGTGTGCTGGTTAGAGGGATAGCAAAATGCATATCAGGGCCAACAGAACAGGTGCTGAGGTAGAGGATGAACTATAATTCCAGCAATTCTGTATTCTCTTTGTCTTTAATGAGAGCAGTAGCAGTTCAGACTTGAGGAGGAACACTGAGGAAGTTAATGAAGAAGATGCAGGGGACAGTCATTGCAGGGGAAGAAGGGAAAGTAATTATTTCCTTATCAATGTGGGTGACGCAAGGCAGCAAGATTGGGATGCTGTGCTTTGTTAGTCAGAAGCAAGCAGAGAGACACTCAACCTGTGTCCAAGATGTCCTTCACAACGTGGCCTTCACACAAATTATCTGTCATCTTTCCTCTCTCTGAAGCTACACTCTTAGAAAAAAAGGTGCTATGGAACCTAAAAGGGTTTTTCGGCTGTCTCCATAGGATATCCCTTTGAAGAACCCTTTTTGGTTCCAGGTAGAACCATATTGGGTTCTATGTAGAACCCTGTCCCCAGAGGGTTCTTCCTGGAACCCAAAATAGTTCAGCCTGGAACCAAAAATGGTTATCCTATGGAGACAGCCGAAAAACCCTTTTAGGTTCCATATAGCACCTTTTATTCTAAGAGTTTTCTGTTTTTGTGCAAAGACATATCATCACTTTTACCCTGTATTTTGATACGCTTGCATGGCAGTCCTTATTCGTATATTTGGTGCTGAATTGGCAGTTGATTGAGCTGATGGTGGAGTCAGAATATTGAAGAAGCTTACAGGTCCAGGGGACTGACAACAGTACTGACCCCTTGATTGATCCCCTGTAATGCACACTCAACATTTGTGTACATGGAATGTTTTCTCTACAGCAACAGAGTGAAAACCTGACATCAATGCCAGCTGAGGGAGTGGATTTCCCCTCATTTTCCCTGATCTAACCGACAAACTCCCCCAAATCCCGATCCTCAGCGATATAATGTTTCCATCTTAAAAAACAGATGGTTCAATTACATTGTCAATCCACCAGTGCTTTTATATAATAAAGTATATTATATAAAGCATTCTCAGATTGTATCTGGAATTTTGTCATTCAATGAATAGAAAGGGTTCAAAGCCCTCACGATTAACATATATGAATTTTTATGAATAGTGTCAGGGGACCTAACCTATTTTTTTTTTTTTGCCTTAATATATATTTTACCAAGCAAGTTTCAAAAGCTCAACTGCGAGTAAAACTATTTTCAGTTCCCTGAACGATATTTAAATATGTTATTCTGGGTTTCACTCAAAACCTGTGCTATTGGGAGTGTGTGCGCAATGCATTCATTCCCACACACTGTTTAAAGGCTGCTGTTCAGACGCATCAGTAACCTCTAAAAGGAGTGGCCCAGTCAAATATTTGATGGTGCCATGATGATCAAACACTCTGTGGATCACAGCAATGATTGTGGCTTCTGCCCAGACCTCGATCTATTGTAGAGAAAACCTTCCTTTACATTTCACCTTTATTACCCTCTTTTGTCATTATTGTTGCTTAATTCTGTTACTTCACTCCCTTACAAACACACAATACATCATCTACCTTGTTTGATTTAGACATAAGGTACTCTTAGAATAAAGGCTTCAAAAACGGGTTCTTCAGCTGTCCCCCGTGGGAGAACCCTTAGGGTTTCAGGTATAATCCTTCTGGGTTCCATGTAGAACCCTCTGTGGAAAAGGGTTCTACATGGAACCCAAAAGGGTTCTCCTACAGGGACAGGCGAAGAACCCTTTTAGGTTCTATATGGCATCTTTTTTTATGTGTGAGTGTGCAGGCTTTGAAGTGCCCTGCCGGAAATCCCTTCTAAATCACCGTTTTCTTTGTTTGTTTGTTTTTTGCTTTTGGATGACGTATCGTGGAGTTCACAATGCTTTCTGTTCAATAACTAGCTAACATGATGACCCAGCTGCTCCCAGTAAATACATGATTGCTACAGAGAGGTAACTGGAATGGCTGGCTTCAACGCTGGCCAACCTCAACTTTAGCCCACCCTCTCCTCCGCTCTGTAGTATTTGACCTCAGGCAGTTACGATACTGAATGCTGTATTTCACAACAAATCTTTTTTTTTTTTTTACTGCATTAACAATGTCTGTGTATCCTGCAACAACTATGACTTATTCCACTATCCACTTTTTTCATGGCAGAGCTCTCTCTACAGATGGCATATGATGACATCCACACCCACCCCTGGCCCACCATAACATGTTCTGGTTTAGATTTTAGGATTAAGCTAAATGTTTCCAAAACAAGATTATATTCCACAAAACAGCTAAATGCTTTTGCACTGTCTGTCATGGTAACATTTACACTGAGACCAAGGACATCGGTGTCCTTTTGCCCAACAACTCCAAACCTCTATAGACCTCAATTAACTCTCACTTTGCTCATATGAACGGCAGACCCTTAACATTCCACTTACCTTTCCGTGTCCCCCTTAACCCTTTCACTGGCCCTTAGACAGATGGAAAGAGTAGCACATTCAACACAACCTGTATCATACACCGCTTTTATGGAAATGAATATATTCAACATATCACTTGAATCCTTAAATTCTTTGTATGAATATTGAATGTAAATCTGGTACAAAACACCCTGTGTTCTGGCACAAAAATGTTTAACCCGACCACAGCCATGATTGCTGGAGCAAGGATACAACTAGAAGGGCCCAAAAGTGGATATCATTATACAATTGTCCATGGGCAGCACTAATAAATAATGTCCTTTCCACTTTGTCTGCACAGCACCTGGCAAAAACAGACAGACCAGAATATATTATTTTGTGTTAGGAATCGCTTTCTAAATGGCTAGTGCACTGGAACCAATGAAGTATTCACAGTATCTGTTCTTCACGTACTCTTCGGTACTATTTTTGTATGACCGATTTATAGACTCAAACAGATTTTTGTTTGTTAACATCTGAAATACTGTACACGAGGAGTAAATATTCGTACAAATTGCCGACATATCAACAATACACCACCGTGGGTAAAGTACTTCATTTTACTCTGTGTGACTTTAACTGTAGCAAACAACAAACTTTCCCCTGCACGCGGACAGACAACACAGAGCAATTCTATTCTCTTTCCAGGCGGGGCGTTTGATGTGAGCTTGACAAAGGCAGCACTCTAAAGGGTCCCCTTTTTGACTCGATTCCTAAATGCTCCATCTGTCCTTTCAAGTTTCAGAAAGATAACTTTCCGGGTGTTACGTAGTGTTTCAATGAAGCAGGTGTTTCATTTCATCTGCGCAAGAATGCTTTCAAGTGGCACAGGCTGTCAGAGGCTTTGAAAAGCCTTTCAGTGTCTTATCACTTGATATTCAGAGATACCCCACATGTTATACAGCGTAGCTGGTCAAAAAAATCATATGTATGGGTCCCAGATATATATATATATTTTTAATGGTAATTGTTTGAAAAGTGGGAATATAAGAGACTTGGAACTTCTGTTTCCTTAGCCCATATAGCCCACAGACTAAGATGTGGACCTTCTAGTCAAACAGGATAATAGGTGTAGTTCATGTCCTTTGCTTCTCCTTACTACTATTCATTTGTGAGGTAAAACAGTTCGTGAAAAGTAGGCCTGCACCCTTTCACATGGCTGAGTATCAGTCGGTTATCTGATATCAGACCCTTAAAATCATTTTTCAGGAAATGTACACTACTATACTGTTCCACAGGGTTCAGAAAGACCAGATGTGGCCTGCAGGTGTGGGTTTATACACCCTAATCAATTTCTTTGGTGGTCTTTTGGTTTTGACTATTCGACATGGCGAGAGCTTGGGACTATAAGGTTCTATCTGCATTTTCGTCAAAATGTTGTTGTTGTTGTTGTTGACGTTGCCTTGTTTTGTTCAAGTAACCAAATTCATGTTGTTAACCAATGAGGGTTCGGTGCTTTTTAAAGCCAGTTATCTTAGAATCATCTTGTCGCGGATAGAACTTTATCATCCCAAGCTCTCGGGTTTGTAGAGTAATGTCAAACTTGTGAATTCACAGCACTGTCCGCCTGTTTTCTTGACAAGACCCTTTAGGACACAAATATCAAAAGCCTTATTGTTGTTGGTTTAAAGTTGATAAAGAATAAGGCTATACTTTGAGAGTCCAAGTTAGCCATTTTTGACATAATTTCCTTAAGAACAAGCTTGTATTGAAGTATAATAACAACGAGCCCTCTTACCCAAACAAGCAATTGATTAGTACAATCCATCAGGTAAACAGGAAGCCAGAAGGGACGTTATTTGCATGGTAATACAGTTTCCTGGTGAACTTTTATAGAATTGTGCCTGCGGCCTCTACCTGACAGCGGCTAATTGGCTATGGGAAAGGTAGAACGGCCTAAAACTGAGAACAATAAAACCATGTCTTTCCCACCACTGTGGACTGCCAGTTTCACGGTATGCTCTAAAAAATGTACGCTACCCAATGAATTAGAAATGGCCTCCATTAACATGTCCATACATTTAATATAATATGTAGTTCTACAGAGGATTTATGCAGGCAAAGAAGAAAAACATCCAGAGTAACAAAGCATGTTTTTGCCAGTAATACAATAAAACACATGAAGGCTTTATAGATCATTTTTTGCTCGTCAAATTACAATAAATGGTACAGCTTGAAGGGTTATGGAACAGCGCGGCTTTTAGTGACCTGAATGTCAATGTACGGTAGATACACAGACACACGCCTACTCCCTCTCACACACACACACACACACACACCATTAATCCCCCCCCCCCCCCCCAAATATTGGACTGCCTCATCTCGAGCTGCTCATTCATGTGAGACGGATCCCAGAGACATTTTCCACAGGAGGATTAGCAGTGTACCACGACAGACCGGCTCATCTGTCTCTGTGCTCTGGCCCTCCATACTGTCTGTCTGTGTGGACAGACGGCAGGCAGGCAGGCAGGCCACTCCTTAAAAGGCCTGAGATGCTCAATGCTTGTCATTAGGGCTTTCGCTTTACTGACTTACCCACCATGCTTTCCCATAATAGGACTGGGAAAAAAAGAGTATGTTTACTGGAAATAATGAATCCAGCTTGTTGGCTGAATCCTGCTGCCTCATGTACCGTAGATCGAGACATTGATCATTGGTCACAATAATAATGTTTACATACTGTTTTACCCACTTCATATGTATATACTGTATTCTACTCAAGGCTCATCCTATATAACTACTGCTGTACATACATATTGCATTAATATACAGTCCATAGTGTCTTTAAGGAATACCTAGGATAGGATAAACTAATCCTTCTCACCCCCCCCTTAAAAGACTTAGATGCACTATTGTAAAGTGGCTGTTCCACTGGATGTCATAAGGTGAAAGCACCAATTTGTAAGTCGCTCTGGATAAGAGAGTCTGCTAAATGACTTAAATGTCTATTTACACCATATATGCAGTACCAGTCAAAAGTTTGGACACAGCTGCTCAGGGTATTTAATAATTTTTTCTTATTTTCTAAATTCTAGAATAATAGTGAAGACAAAACTATGAAACAACACATGGAATCACGTAGTAACCAAAAAAAGTGTTAAACAAATAGATTCTTCAAAGTAGCCACCTTGTGCCCTGATGACAACTTTGTACAGTCTTGGCATTCTGTCAACCAGCTTGACGAGGAATGCTTTTCCAACAGTCTTGAAGGAGTTCCCGCATACGCTGAGCACTTGTTGTCTGCTTTTCCTTCACTCTGCAGTCCAATGCATTAATTCCAAGCACTCCATCACTCTCCTTCATGGTCAAATAGCCCTTACACAGCCTGGAGGTGTGTTTTGGGACTTTGTCCTGTTGAAACACAAATGATAGTCTCACTAAGCTCAACCCAGATGGGATGGCGTATCGCTGCAGAATGCTGTGGTAGCCATGCTGGTCAAGTGTGCTGTGAATTCTAAATAAATCACAGACAATGTCACCAGCAAAGCATCCCCACACCATCAAACCTCCTCCTCCATGCTTCACAGTGGGAACCACACGTGGAGATCATCCGTTCACCTACTCTGCGTCTCACAAAGACAGGGAGGTTGGAACCAAAAATCTCAAATTTGGACTCAGCAGACCAAAGGACAGATTTCCACCGGTGCATTGCTCGTGTTTCTTGGCCCAAGCAAGTCTCTTCTTATTATTGGTGTCCTTTAGTAGTGGTTTCTTTGCAGCAATTTGACCATGAAGGCCCGATTCATGAAGTCTCCTCTGAACAGTTGCTGTTGGGATGTGTCTGTTACTTTAACTTTTTGAAACATATATTTGGGATGCAATCTGAGGTGCAGTTAACTCTAATGAACGTATCATCTGCAACAGAGGTCACTCTGGGTCTTCCTTCCTGTGGTGGTCCTCAAGCCAGTTTCATCATAGCGCTTGATGGTTTCTGCGACTGCATTTGAAGAAACTTTAAAAGTTCTTGAAATTTTCCAGATTGACTGCCCTTCATGTCTTAAAATAATGATGGACTGTCGTTTCTCTTTGCTTATTTGAGCGGTTCTTGCCATAATATGGACTTGGTCTTTTACCAAATAGGGCTATCTTCTGTATTCCAACCCTACCTTGTCACAACACAACTGATTGGCTCAAATGCAATAAGAAAGAAATTACACAAATTGACTTTTGACAAAGTACACCTGTTGATTGAAATGCATTCCAGGTGATTTCCTCATGAACCTGGTTGAGAGAATGACAAGAGTGTGCAAAGCTGTCATCAAGACAAAGGGTGGCTACTTTGAAGAACCTCAAATACAAAATATATTTTGATTTGTTTAACACTTTTTGGTTACTACATGATTCCACGTGTCTTATTCATAGTTTTGATGTATCCACTCTCATTCTACAATGTAGAAAATAGTACAAATCTAGAAAAACCCTAGAATGAGTAGGTGTTTCCAAACTTTTGACTGGTACTATATATATATATATATATATATATATATATATATATATATATATATATATATATATATACACACACTGCTCAAAAAAATAAAAGGGAAAACATAAAACAACATAATGTAACTCCAAGTCAATCACACTTCTGTGAAATCAAACTGTCCACTTAGGAAGCAACACTGATTGACAATAAATTTCACATTCTGTAGTGCAAATGGAATAGACAACAGGTGGAAATTCTAGACAATTAGCAAGACACCCCCAATAAAGGAGTGGTTCTGCAGGTGGCAACCACAGACCACTTTTCAGTTCCTATGCTTCCTGGTTGATGCTTTGGTCACTTTTGAATGCTGGCGATGCTTTCACTCTAGTGGTAGCATGAGACGGAGTCTACAACCCACACAAGTGGCTCAGGTAGTGCAGCTTATCCAGGATGGCACATCAATGCGAGCTGTGGCAAGAAGGTTTGCTGTGTCTGTCAGCGTAGTGTCCAGAGCATGGAGGCCCTACCAGGAGACAGGCCAGTACATCAGGAGACGTGGAGGAGGCCGTAGGAGGGCAACAACCCAGCAGCAGGACCGCTACCTCCGCCTTTGTGCAAGGAGGAGCAGGAGGAGCATTGCCAGAGTCCTGCAAAATGACCTCCAGCAGGCCACTGAGCCTCATTTTGACTTGTTTTAAGGACATTACATCAAATTTGGATCAGCCTGTAGTGTGGTTTTCCACTGTAATTTTGAGTGTGACTCAAAATCCAGACCTTAATTCATTCAGATCTAGGATGTGTTATTTTAGTGTTCCTTTTATTTTTTTGAGCACACACACACACACACACACACACACACACACACACACACACACACACAGCCTTCAGAAAGTATTCAGATCGTGACTTTTTACACATTTTGTTACGTTACAGACGTATTAAAACATGTATTAAATAAAAAATCCTCAGCAATCTACACATAATACCCCATAAAAACAAACCAAAAACTGTTTTTTATACATTTTTGCAAATGTATAAAATTAAAAAACTGAAATACCTTATTTACATAAGTATTCAGACCCTTTGCTATGAGACTCAAAATTGAGCTCAGGTGCATCCTGTTTCCATTGATCATCCTTGAGATGTGGACTCCAATCGAGTTGTTGAAACCTGTAGTAAATTCAATTGATTGGACACGATTTGGAAAGCCACACACCAGTCTATATAATGTCCCACAGTTGACAGTGCATGTCAGAGCAAAAATCAAGCCATGAGGTCGAAGGATTTGTCCGCAAAGCTCAGAGACAGGATTGTGTCGAGGCACAGATCTGCAGAAGGGTACCAAAAAATTTCTGCAGCATTGAAGATCCCCAAGGACACAGTGGCCTCCATCATTCTTAAATAGAAGAAGTTTGGAACCAACTAAATTCTGCATAGAGCTGGCCGCCCGGCCAAACTGAGCAATCGGGGGAGAAGGGCCTTGTTCAGGGAGGTGACCCAAGAACCTGATGGTCACTCTGACAGAGCTCTAGAGTTCATCTGTGGAGTTGGGAGAACCTTCTTGAAGGACAACCATCTCTGCAGCGCCACCAATCAGGCCTTTATGGTAGAGTGACCAAATGGAAGCCACTCCTCAGTAAAAGGCACATGACAGCCCGCTTGGAGTTTGCCAAAGGCACCTAAAGACTCTCAGACCATGAGAAATTAGATTCTCTGGTCTGATACAACCAATATTGAACTCTTTGTCCTGAATGCCAAGTGTCACGTCTGGAGGAAACCTGGCACCATCCCTACGGTGAAGCATGGTGGTGGCAGCATCATGCTGTGGGGATGTTTTTCAGCGGCAGGGACTGGGAGACAAGTCAGCATTGAGGCAAAGATGAACGGAGCAAAGTACAGAGAGATCCTTGATGAAAACCTGCTCCAGAGCACTCAGAACCTCAGACTGGGGCACAGGTTCTTCTTCCAACAGAACAACGACCCGATCTAACAGCTCTAGAGAGACCTGAAAAAAACTGTGCAGCGAAGCTCCCCATCCAACCTGACAGAGCTTGAGAGGATCTGCAGAGAAGAATGGGAGAAACTCCCCAAATACAGGTTTGCCAAGCTATACCCAAGAAGACTCGAGACTGTAATCACTGCCAAAGGTGCTTCAACAAAGTACTGAGTAAACGGTCTGAATACTTATGTAAATGTTATTTTTCAGTTATTATTATATATTTTTTAAACTAGCAACAATTTCTAAAAACCTGTTTTGGTTTTGTCATTATGGGGTATTGTGTGTAGATTGATGAGTAAAATATTTTATGTCTGTAATAAAGCCATTTTGTGGGGAAAACTAATTCTGACTGCACCAAAATGTATTTATTTCAATTGACTGATTTCCTTATATGAACTGTAACTTAGGAAAATCTTAGAAATTGTTGAAAGTTGTTATTATATCTTTGTTGCAAGTTGTTTTTATATTTTTGTTCAGTATACTGTATGTGCAATATGACGTTTTTAGATTCAAACAATGCATTTTCTAATATTGTCAAACACGTTACCGCTAATAGTCCATTGATCTTCAACAGACATAAGGTTATGTGGGGACCGAGAGGTCAAATAAATCAATAAAAGTGGAGTAAGCTTCAATTGTGACCTTTTCTGGTGTGCCACAGAGAACAAAATAGACTATCTGCAAAGACATGCCAGACAGTAACTACATTTGCCTTCATGACATATTTACACCTCAATCCGACACGCATAATCTCGCTTTCACACACACACACACACCAAAGGATGTGAAATGTCACACAGCTGTATTTAATTGATTTTAATCTTAATGCTTTTAAAGAGGTCGGTAATAGATGGAGCAGAATTCCACACTGTTTTCTGCACTAATGAAAGCTCCATTGATCTCTTGTTAGGGTTCACGCTGTGGACCCAGCGGGACATCTGGTCAGTCCAGGGCCGTACCTTAGCTGGTTATCCTTCAAGCTTTCATCCTGGTAACGCTGAAAGTGTCAACGGTGGAAAACTATGATTTGGGATTATCATGCATAATGCATCCTTTAGATACCGTGTGTCTGGTTGTTAATAATGGCAGACAAGGTGTGCCATAGCACTGTGCATATATGTCCAACTCACAGTGGGTGGGTTTCAGCCAGTATCAGCTCTAATGCTCTACAGTATGCAAAAGCTAGGTTATTGAAAAACAGAAATGATACAAACAGAAAGTGAACTATATTTCTTTCATGTGAGAGCCTGTACAAGTGGCTTGATCCATTAGGTTTTGGACGTGTTCCATTTTTTATGTTGGCAGGGGTTTCACTGGCATGGTTATCTCCAACTTTAAGCAGATTAAACTGTGATACAGGGGAGGACCCCAATCAGTCGATTGCTGAAATTAGGGGAAAGCATCCCCATAACAATGTGCTAACCATTGACACAGTGCAGATTACAATAGCATCCCACCGGTCCTTTAATCCATTCTCATTAATAACATTAAATTGTATCCCTCTCGAACTTCAAACCTCCTGGTGAATGTGTAATTGAATTACTGATGCACACCCACACAAAGATATTGAAATGAGTCCTTCATCTATACCTGAGGTGCTGCACTGTGCCTGATGTTCTGAATAATCAGAGTAGGCAGAGAAAGCAGAGGTAGGGGATCCATCATTGGCAACGAGTAGAGGAGGTTGAGAGAGGCGGGGAGCTACAGTTGGACAGACAGACAAATGTAGGTTGCCTCCTGTCAGCGCACACAAGGGTTTTACCACAGAGGACAGACCAAACCCTTTTAATAAGATTAGGAATTCAATTAAAAACAAATACGCCAACGAGAGCCAGAGATCAGAACCCCTTGTTCTGCATGACGACACTGGACATTGATCTGATGGAATATAAGTATTGATCAGCATTAGGTATGCCACAGTACAGCCACAGGCTAATCATTATTAATGATGCCCCATGTGACAGATATGAATCACATCAAGACACATCCAGCGATGATTCATACACTGTCAGAGGGGAGTCACAAGTTGATGGAGAGCCAAATCAGGAAGAAGAACACCCATGTGTTTCTCTCATGGCTGCCTCCACATGAAATGAATACGATGTTCAAAATACATGAGAAAAACGTGGCGCCGATTGAAAATGTGTTGCTTTCTGCGACTATGTCAAACAAGCCTGTTCAATAGCAACAACAGCAGGCTGGACGACATTAAACCAAATTGACTCAACGAGTACCTCGGAGACGGTGGAGTGAATTAACCTCAACCTCTCTGGGGTTATTGATTTGCAAAGTGTACATTTGGAGAAGGGGATGACTGCAGGCTCTTAGCAAACAGTTCATTTGGCCGGCAAAAAAAAATCTATACCTACTCCACAAAGATGACAAAGGGGGGAGCACGTAATTGGAAAAAGACTACAAGCATTTAAAGCCTTTTAATATGATTAACAGTAAACACAGTTGATTAATGTGTCTTGTCATGGCGTTATATTGATTGTAAAATATGGCACTTCACAGAACCATGATTAATGAAGACGATTCTATGGAAATATGGAAGTCGTTTAAATAATCATCCTCTTAAAAAGTGAAATGCTTTCCGTGTTTTAAGATGTACGTCGTACGGGTATCTGGAATCTCTTCAATGTAATTAGGAGTCTAGGGATAGCACTTCCATTAGCTCACCAGCACCAACCAGCTCCCCTTCCCCCAAGCCAAACACTGCCTCAACTGTCTTCCCCTCCTCCTTCCCAGCCCGCTGCCTCACTCAATACTGAAACCAGTAAACAACGCCATCTTCTTTTCAGCCTTTATATGAAGATAAACGAGGACTTAAAGCCCAAATTAGCCGCCTTTGAGGATGTGGCCTTGGTTGAGAGAGGACGTTACCTCTGATCGACTCACCGTGGTTGATTCCTCAAAGGAGCTGCTCAATGCATCCTCTTAAAAGGGTTGACAGCACGTAGGATTCATCCCACCACCATTAATTCATGGCTTCACACCGGCCGGTCTCCAATGAGCACTCAGAAAATGCCTAGGTGGCAGAACACAACAGAGCAGGGATGGCCATTACGTTCTGGAGAAGTAGAGCTCTAACGATGATGGCTGGTGGAGTTCTCGAATGCTGTGCTCTGCATATGCTAGACATGCTGAGCCCAGAGCCCTAAGGCTCTGTCCTGACAGTGGGATCTCCTGTGACGGGTCTGTATCTCCTCATTCACCGGCCCAATAGGCAGGAACCGGTCGGGCAACAATATTATCACTCTGGCGAATAAAGCACTGGAGCTTAGTTGACAGTATTGACCAAATGTTTTTTTTGTCTGATCCAACCCATTTGATATAGTGGATTTCTGCTATTGTAATATCCCACTGGGTGTAACAGTTTTGCTTCCATCCCTCTCCTCGCCCATACCTGGGCTCGAACCAGGGACCCTCTGCACACATCAACAACTGACACCCACAAAGCATCATTAGCCATCGCTCTACAAAAACCGCGGCTCTTGCAGAGCAAGGGAAACAACTACTTCAAGGCCTCAGAGTGAGTGACGTCACCGATTGAAACGTTATTAGCGCGCACACAGCTAACTAGCTAGCCTTTTCACACCGGTTACATGGGCACAGACGTCAATTCAACGTAATTTCATTCAAATGACATGGAAACCACGTGGATTCAACCAGTGTGTGCCCAGTGGGATGCAACATAGCAGAACACTATTAACATGTATGCAGAGGAAAGCCTTTTAGGGGAAGGAAATTGACCACACCAATACATTTGCACTCATTCATGAAAACCTCAAACCAAGGTGAAATATGAAGGGGGAAAATGCAGTCATGTGTCATTCGTAATCTCTAGCATCTGGATTCCACAAATGGAACAAATCAAAGCATCAAACTGAAGTTGCCAACCTCTCTCATCATCAAATCTATCGTGCATTGATAGAGACCGAGAAGCACGGCTCCTTAAATCAGACATTTTCTCTCTTTGCAGCAGGAAGCTGGAGAAACACAGGCCCATGTATCAGGAACTGTGGGGGGAGAAACCATTTGATATTATTTGCAGCTCTTGTTGAGGAAAACAAATCCCCCTTGGTTCCTGTCTGAGCTGAACGCAGAGGTAGTGGAATTCCCCCTTAGCATGCAGCGCTAGTACTAGCACTCGCTGTGTTGGCTCGCACTGTCCTAGCCCCACTTCACAGCCTCATAGCTCACAGACAGGTAGACGTGACTTCACTTACAATGCTAAGACAGTCACAGAATCATCTCGGAACACTGTTTTGGCTCATCCTCTAGTATGATTACGTAGGCACACAGAGGTCAGATGTTACGACAGAGAGAGACTCTGTTTGTTGACGTTCTTATTCACTGATTTCATAGGGTGTTAACTGAATGAAAATCTGCCATAACTCATTTTGACCCATTGAGTGCCTTGACTTTGATGCTCACTTGCCTGAATATGTAACGCAATATGTTAAGCAGGCACTCAAATGCCGGAAATTGGGTAAGGGTCTGTCTGAACAAACTCTGATGAACGGGACATTTCCTTAAGTTGTTTCCTGAGGGTTACGTACAGTGCCTTCAGAAAGTATTCATACCCGTTGACTTTTAAAACTGATTACATTTAGATTTTGTGTCACTGATCTACACACAATACCTCCCCAGAATGTCAAAGTGGACTGACGTTTTTATTAATTAAAAGGGATTCAACCCCTTTGTTATGGCACGCCTAAATACTTCAGGAGTATTTGCTTAACAAGTCATATAATAAGTTGCACGGACTCACTCTGTGTGCAATAATCGTGTTTAACGTGATTTTTGAATGACTACCCCATCTCTCTACCCCATAAATACAATTATCTGTGAGGTCCCTCAGTCGAGCAGTGAATTTCAAGCACAGATTTAATGACAAATACCTTCCAATGCCTTGCAAAGGACACCGATTGGTAGATGGGTAAAGAAAAGCAGACATTGAATATCCCTTTGAGCATGGTGAAGTTATTAATTACACTTTGGATGCTGTTTCTATACACCCAGTCACTACAAATATACAGGTGTCCTTCCTTACTTAGTTGATGGAGAGGAAAGAAACCGCTCAGGGACTGCACCATGAGGCTAATGTTTTTTTTTTAAACCAGTTACACTGTTAAATGGCTGTAATAGGAGAAAACTGAGGATGCATCAACAACATTGTAGTACTCCACAATACTAATGTAAATGATGGAGTAAAAAGAAGGAAGCTTGTACAGAATAAAAATATTCCAAAACATAAATCCAGTTTGCAATAAGGAACTAAAGTAATACTGAAAATACATGTGGCAAAGAAATGCTCTTTTTGTCCTGAATACAAAGCATTATGTTTGGGGCAAATCCAACTCAACACATCACTAAATACCACTCTTCATATTTTCAAGCATGATGGTTGCTGCATCTTGTTGTGGGTATGCTTGGTTCAGTCTGCTTTCCAAACAGACAATGGGAGAAAAATCCACTTTTCAGCAGGACAATAACCTAAAATACAAGGCCAAATAAACACTGAAGTTGCTCACCAAGACAACATTGAATGTTCATGAGTGGCCTAGTTACATTTTTGATTGAAATTTTCATGAAAATCGATGGCAAGACTTGAAATTGGCTGTCTTGTAATGATCAACAACCAACTTGACAGAGCTTGAAGAATTAAAAAAAATATCATGAGCAAATATTGTACAATCCAGCTTTGAAAAGCTCTTAGAGACTTACCCAGAAATACTCACAGCTGTAATAGGTATGTAATCACTCCCAAATTTGATTCTAACATGTATTTTAACATGTATTAACTCAGGGGGATGAATACTTATCTAACCTATTTTCCATTCGTTATTATATATTTAAAAATAATTCCCCTCCACTTTGACATTAGAGCATTTTGTGTAGATTGTTGACAAAAAAAATGAAAATGAAATCCATTTTAATCCCACTTTGTAACACAACTAATTGTGGAGAATGTCAAGGGGTGTGAATACTTTCTGACAGCACTGTATATGGGGGAACAGTGGTGCTACTGTTCAGAAGCACAATCGGAATGAAAGCTTTTCAAGGGCCAGCACACCATGTCCATGTTCACTGGAAGGAATGCAGTCCACTCTCTAATGAATGGAGAAGAGCTTGCCTGAGTGCCCTTCATACACTGGCATAAAGAGATAGGATAATGCAACGGGATAATGGGTGTGCTGGCACACTTCGAATCAGAAGACCTAGCTCTACTCACTCCACGGGTGGTAGGGGTGAGCAGGGTGGAGTGAGCAAGGATTGTTGTTTTACTCCGACAGAGGGAGGGTGCTGAGGGAGCCTCCGTGTCAGTAATGACATTAGATACGGACTAGCGGGGGGGGGGGGGTCTGCCTGACCCCCAAACTCTCTCTGCCTCTACCACTGCTGGTGGTGACCCCAACAGTAAACAGGGGCATCTTGAACACAGGTCCCCTGCTGCTACGAGGGGACAACATGGAGTATTTAGACACGCTCCTAACATCTCAACTGCAGGTGAGTTAACCCAGGGGTGAGTTAACCCAGGGGTGGTGACATGGGGGCCATAAAAGTGTGTGTTCAGCAAGAAGACTCAGGCCCCCTAGGGGCAAACACAGAAAAACACTTGTGGACAGGTTTGTTGTGTGAGAACATATTGCTGTGTGAGAACATGTGGGCCAGAGCCACAGGCGCCTCACACTCAATAGTTTCATCACGTGTCCCTAATGGCACAGGTTGCCAATGGAAACTGTCTCAGCTGCAGCCAATAGCAGTTAGAAGGAATTACTGAGGTGTAAAATACTTTAAAAACAGGAAGCCTGGAAGATTTATTTAGGCTATAGCACAGAAGAGACTAGTGCCTGAGGGAATTGGTAAGTCCCCAAGGCTCAGGTTGTCAATCATACCTGCTTTCTGGTGATAAACCAGAGCTCATCCTCTGTAGACCCTGTCATCCTATTGTAAGAGCAACATGGTCTCCCAATTATCATGACCCCCAGTCTGGGATCTTTAACCCCTGCGTTGTTTACTACATTGAGGAGATTCTGGAACAGAGGAAATAATTGTCAACTGGTAACGAGAGCTGCAGGCAGATCCTTATAACGCCTCTTGTCTCAGACATATTCTGTTCCTTCACACAAAAGCTTGTGTTCAATTCATTCATGAGAAAAGCCATTGTGCGTGACACTGAATAGATATAAAGCTCCGTATTCAGACAATAATTGGGGAGACAGTATGATTGCCTGTAGAACGCAGTTTGATCTGAAAACAATAGACATCTGAAGATGACAGCATTGGATACAATGATAGCTCAATCCTAATCCTTTTGTTGATGACAATTACACATGTAGACGTGCTTGCACAGCAGTCCCTCTCTTTCTCGCTCTCTCTGCTTCTCTCTAGCTTGAAATAGTGTGCTTTTGACACATCTGAATGACATTAACGAATCCGAGCAGTGAAAAATCTGTTCCATGGAGTGTTGTCATTTGCGAGGAGACAAGAAATGCCTACAAAACTGAGGCCGCATCCCAATTAGCTGTAGTCTTTGAGGTTTGCCATGCAACAAGGCCTCCCTGCCGCTCACACCGGAAAAATGACGCACAGTCCCACTCTGAGAGACGCCACAGGAAACTGGAAGGGTCAATAGAACGACATAGAGCGCAGGCTGTCCATCCAATCAGGAGAGTCTCTGTCACCAAAGATTGATGGGAACATTTCCTGGCCTGTAGCCCCAGATATCAAAGCAGGATTTTTCTTAGATCACCTCTATTGATCTGTTTTTGTTTCAAAGCCATCGCCTGGAGCCTCACAGCCATTTCAAATCCTCTATGCACTGAGATTACACCAGCTTGTGGGAGGTCTATCTATGTGCTGACTATTGAAAAATGGAAGTAAAAAGTCTGTTATTTAATGGATTTGGAATTCAAACGGTTCTCTCAAGTCCCTGTAGAGTAAACGAAACCAAGCACATATTTTCCATCTTTATATCTCTACTGATTCATCTATTTGAATGTTGGCATCATTGTTTCCATGGCATTACTATTCTATAGTTCTATTTTGTACCCCTCCCCTTCAGGAGATTTCCTTCTTAGGTTTTGCATGCTGTTGGATCACTCCTCAAAACGACTAGAACTTTTGCAAACTGTCTTTAAGAAAATTTGTATGAAAAATATCTGCAACAACTCACTGGTATCTCTGAGGGAGATTAAAAGAGCCCCCACACGCAATCACTCCCACATGAAGAAATACTATGGTATAAAAACTATGATATTCACTGTAGTGTTTTTAATTTTAAAATGTTTTACCCCTTTTTTCTCCCCAATTGGTAGTAGCAGTCTTGTCTCATCACTGCAACTCCGGTACGGACTAAGGAGAGGCAAACGTCGAGAGCCATGCATCCTCTGAAACACAACCCAACCAAAGCCTGCACTGCTTCTTGACACAATGCACATCCAACCCGGAAGCCAGCCCGCACCGATGTGTCGGAGGAAACACCTGGCAACCTGGTCAGTGTGCACTGTGCCCAGCCCACCACAGGAGTGCACGATGAGACAAGAATATCCCTGCCGGCCAAACCCTCCCTAACCCAGACGACGCTGGGCCAATTGTGGTTGCGGCCGGCTGCGACAGAGCCTGGGCTCGAACCTAGAATCTCTGGTGGCACAGCTAGCACTGAGATGCAGTGCATTAGACCACTGCACCACCCGGGAGGCCCCAGACTTTAGTTTTTACTATAGTTAAAAATGTGTAGTGTTTTTGCAAACATTACTGTAGTATTTACTACACATTTATTTTGTATTTACTGTAGTATTCTACAGTATACTACATCATTATATGGTAAGTACCAGAGGTGTAGACTCGAGTCACGACTTGGACTTGAGTCAGACTTAAGTCACAAATATGATGACTTGGACTCGACTTTGACTTTAACACCAATGAGTCGTGACTTAACTTGGACTTGAGTCTTTTGACTCAAACTGACTTCATACCCTCCCCAAGCCCAAATATATAAAATGATGCTATTAAAAAAAAAGTGTGCAGCGCATCAACTCTTCATTTAACGGATTACAGATTGTATCAGACAGCAGCCAATCAAATTGTACCAGCTGAGAAAAAGTTGTGCGTGGCAGTGCAGAGGAAAGTAGGCGGGTGAATTCAGATGGAACCCTTGGAAAGATGATACCCAGGATTATTATGTTCGGATATAAAGACGACGCTGTATCAACAAAAAACGGATTGCAACTTGCAAAACATGCGGGAAGAAAATTAGAGACGGAGGCGCAACAATTTACAACTTTGCTTGACATTTGAAGCTGCACAAAGAACGGTAAGTCGTGTCTAATATAGACGACAGCTATATATTTTATCACTTTCCTAGTGTATGGCTAGCGTAAAGTTAAATCAATGAGCCTCCACACAGGCAGTCAGTGCGGGAACGTGATCATTGCACCCAAGATTGAGCTACACCTGGCTAGGCAGTTGGTAGCCTAAATCCTGCCTGACATTCCCAAAACAAGGTTGGGCAATTGTGTACAAGCCTATGTACCTGTGTACAAGCCTATGTACCTGTGTACAAGCCTATGTACCTGTGTACAAGCCTCGCCCGATTGCGCCCCATAGCGATCCTCGATCACTATTGGGGGGAGGTCTTTCTCATGGCTACCCATGTATTTCCATGGAAATATAACGTTTATTTGGAAAGTAATTAATATATAGATTTTTTTTTTTTAAGCATTCATGATTTGCGTAAATGTAATATACTAACTATTACTCTTGTTAAGAATATGAGATGGTATTACATTTGGTGAAGAGCACGCGTAGCACATTCATATCCTGCACATCTATCATTCCAGTGTTTTATTGGTATATTGTAATTACTTCGCCACCATGGCCTATTTATTGCCTTACCTCCCTTATCTTAGCCCATTTGCACACACTGTATACATATATTTTCTACTGTATTATTGACTGTATGCTTGTTTTATTCCATGTGTAACTCTGTGTTGTTGTACGTGTCGAACTGCTTTGCTTTATCTTGGCCAGGTCGCAGTTGTAAATGAGAACTTGTTCTCAACGAACCTACCTGGTTAAATAAAAGGTGAAAATGACTTGTTTAGGACTTGAAACTCAAGGTTAAAGACTTGAAACTTGACTTGATGGTCTTGTCTTGAGACTTGATTCGGACTTGCCTGTCTTGACTTGGGACTTGAGTGCTAAGACTTGAGACTTACTTGTGACTTGTAAAACAATGACTTGGTCCCACCTCTGGTAAGTACTACACATGATCGCAGGAAACTACAGTTTGAAGTATAGTATTCTACAGTATACTACAGTTTACAATATAATTCTATAGTAAGTACTGTAGTATTATATAGTATTGTTATATTTCTGAGAGAGAAATATGGCACAGATTCTACTTAGAGATGGTTTACTTTGAAAATAAGTTTTCCTAAGGGCACGTGTACGGGATTTCCTAAATATAATGGCAACCGACAACATAAATAAAATATTTAGGGTCCGTTTACTCTTTCATCATCCTCCAAAAAAGGTATAACACAATTTGTTTTCAGAGTACTTTTAAAGGCCCAATGCAACTGTTTTTTTTTTTACATCAAATATTTTCTGGGTAACAATTAAATAGCTTACTATAATAGATTTCCATTAAAATGGGAAAAGTAGCTTTTTAGCAAAATACAATTTCTCAAGCAATAACTTAGCTAGGACTGTCTGGAGTGGTCTAATTGGGGAGGGGAAAACGGAATACTAGCTGTTATTGGAACACTTTTTGTTATTGGTCTAATAAGCAATTGACCGCATGGTGATGTCACCATGGAAAGCCAAAACATGCCCATGCAAACCTGCAACTATCAGAAGTAACACCAATCAAATTGTTTCACACTTTCACAGTGTTAGTTTCATCAGCAGTACAATAAAATAGAAAACACAGGAAAAAACATGTTTCCCCATATACTCAAGCTCTTTCCTCAAATAACAAGCACACAACACCATTCTAGTGGATGTCAAAGCCTTTGCCTGTTTAAGTATTAATGAGGTATTAATGAGTATTAATGAGAAGTCCATAGCAAGACATGATGAAGACATTTTAAATTGTAAAGTGTTAAACAATAGCAACAGATGGCATTTACTGTTCATACTATCCCAAAGCCTTGTTAGGCAGGTTTCCATTGACCCAGGTTAATTTACACAAAAGTAACGTTGCAACAAAAATAATGTTTCTTTGCAGGGCAAGGATTGTCCCGACTGAATTTCACACCTTGTTTTTCCTGGTTGGCTGGATGCAAATTTCACGATCCAATTATTTCAGATCTACAGGAGTAGAGGAGTGCAAGTTTCTCTGCAAGACCGTGGCGATATGTTGGCACATGAGAATAATGCTTACTTGGGACATGAAACAGGGTGGGAGGGCATACAGGCTGTTGCCAATTTATTGATACACCATTTATTTGGAGGGAGGGGGGTGACGTCATTATGTCCAGCTGTATTTAACGACACAAGACAGTTCAATGGAAACACACCGTAGCAAGCAATTGTCACATCTATTTTCTATGTGAACTTTCTAAATGTCGACAAAAAGAAGTTTATGAAAACATAGTTAATGCTGTGTGCAGAGAGAGGTTTCTATCTAAATTAGGGATATATGAGATACTGATTAGGAGGAAAGACACCATGTGGTTTTATCAAGACTGGGCCCCCTAAACCACTGACAGAGATAAAAACTCAGCCTCACTCACTTACTTAGACACACCTGCAGTCAATTCACACAAAACCACTTCCCTGGCACTAGCAAAACCTAGCAGTAAACACTGGAAAGTGATAGGTGGCAGGCTAACTTTACAATCCAATGTAGCGCCATAAAAATAAATGGCTCCTGCCAGGAGTTTTGTTATTTACCCAAGAATCTGGAGTTGGAAAAATAATGAGGTCAAAGGGTCTCCACTGCTCTGCAGGTGGTCTCAGAGTTAGATCAGTAGAAATGGGCAGAAGTTACCTCCAAGCTGACAAATGGTGCTGGGTCTTGACCAGTTTGGCAAGGCTTGTCCTCAACATTTTCCATGTCTGGGGGAAGAGAACATTCAGAAAGACTATTGCTGTGTTCTGGCTGTCTACCAGTATGCCAAGGACCGACATAAAGATGTCCAGAAACCCAATAAATATTCTGACAAATCTCCAAAATGGAAGTTCATGGCCAAGCAGTCAAGTTTAATATTGTAGACATGTTAAATGTATTTTATCATTTGAAAAACTGCACCAAAACATTCAGCTGATTGCTGAAGAATCTTAGGGTGTCATATAATTGTGAATTGAGCTGGGGAAATCAACTATGTAAAGCAACTCCAATTTTGCTATGACAAATGAGAATCCCTGAAAGCACTCATTCAATTGAAATGATGAAGTCATTTGTTTCCAGCTGCTGTGCTTCAGTAACATTAACCAACTCTAACCAACATTAGTTAATACAGGGGAGAACGACTCCCCCCCCTCATTGAAGCCCCGGTGTTCAAGGCCGACCGTGGTACTGCAGGCACTGTTTTCAGAAAACATGATCCCCCATTATAGTGAATGGGAAAATGACTATCTTTGTGGTCAATCTCTGAGTAAATAAAAAATAAATAAAGAAATGTGAAGACAGTCATGGCACCAATAATTGCATCTATTACACCACATGTATGTCCTTGAACCGATTATTTTAAAAGCTCACACAGAAGGAGTTATAAGGATCATTTAGTTGCAACTCCCCAACGGGCTCGGGAGAGGAAAAGGTCGCGTCATGCGTCCTCCGAAATATGACCCGCCAAACCGCGCTGCTTTTTAACACCCGCTCGCTTAAACCGGAAGCTGCACCAATGTGTCGGCGGAAACACCGATCAACTGACGACTGGCCAACCACTCCCCTAACCCAGACGAAGCTGGGTCAATTGTGCGCCACCCTATGGGACTCCCGATCACGGCCAGTTGTGACACAGCCGGGGATCGAACCCCAGGCTGTAGTGACACCGCAAAACTGCGATGCAGTGCCTTAGACTGCTTCACCACTCGGGATGCCAGCCTTCAACTTGGAGATACATAATGAGTGGGGGCAGCACTGAGCTAGGCTGCAAACGTCACTTCCTGGACTAGCTCAAACTGCGCATGTTATGTCTTCATGAGACGCCATCTTAGCAAGATAAAACCAACTTCCAATGCGCTATTGATTCTTCACCCCAGGAGGTTGGTGGCTCATGGTAATGGCTGGGGTGGAATCAGTGGAATGGTATCAAATACATCTAACACATGGTTTCCATGTGTTTGATACCATTCCATTTACTCCCTTCCAGATATTATTATGAACCGTCCTCTCCTCAGCAGCCTTCACGGGTCTTCCCATAGGAATTAATGTTTTCACGTAATCGATGGATTTGTCCATTCATATACAGTCATTGGAACAATAGCACACAGCAATCACTGCACCTTCCAACAGAGAAGATTAAGATTTTACACATGGCAACCCATCCAACTATTAAGCATGCCCACCTCGATTCATTATTCTAATTATGGTTGATACGTGCTCTGATCCCCCGTTAGGGGAGAGCCCTGACTCTAGGCATGGCTGAGCCAGTAAACAGGCTCTTGCTATGCAGAGCAGTACACGTCGGGATGCTGGTGTATAGCTTATCACACCCAGTGATCCTACATCTAGCATGTATCTCCATCATAAGCTGAGAGTCCCAGGCAGCCAGGCGTCTGCTCTGCTTGCAGCCCCCAGTAGAGCTCCACGCTGTGTAATGAGGTCCCAGAGGACCGCTGCCCTCACACCAGGCTCGGTCTTAGGGACAGACATTACAACGTTTCCCCCTACAGACGCTGGCTGGGGCTTTTATTAGGGACATATCTCATTCCAAACAAAACAGGAGTTACATTTTAATATTATGGGAAGCCGCAAAATGGTGAGCACACGCGGCTTAGACAATTATGGTGGAGCACCTGGTGCTTGTGTACACTTGGATGTATGGGGTCACTGTGCATACGGTTGATGTGTATTTGCGTCTGTCTACCCACCAGATTCATTCAACAACAACGCCATATGGTTGTGTGCACAACATGCACCTATTTTCATTGCCCATAAAATACAGTTGGTACGAGGAAAGTTGTACTCTATTACATAGCAGCGCATGTAGTAGATGTTAAACATGAGCCTCGTGTATCCTTTGTGTAGTCAATATTCTCCTAAATTACACTCCCCATTGTCCTTAGTGGTTTACATGACATTCACCCATCAGCTGAGAGGGAAGGAAGGGGGAACTTTCTGCTACCTCATCGTATCATGCTACTTGAGACAACGGCACTTTTCCTTGTCCAGATCTGCCTGTCCCCGAGCCGGTCTGTCACATCTGTACCGTCTTCCTCCGTCCTGTCTGCTCTTCTACAGCTCGTCCCTAGGGGGTGCCTTGTAACCTTGCCCATGCAACCACCACAATACCCTCTGCGGGAACACAGCAAAGGAGACTGTGATCCCCCCTCTATTCCATTTAGGACATTTGTCACATTTATGTCTTTGCTCTTTGTTCAGTATTTTTCAATATTCACGGGTTATCTGGAAAGAGATTAAACTGGGAATAATGGTGATATTCTGCTGACTTTCATTCGGGATCATACAGATGTAGGATCTTCATTTGAGCTAGTTTGCTACAGCAGGAAAATAACCCTGCAGCAACAGGGAATGTGAATTATTACGTGGATCATAATTTATGGAGGTTTCTTGTAGTTCATGCAAACCAAGTCTGACATTTTCAAGTGGGAGTTCCACACTTTAAAAGCCTTTTGAAACCTTGAATACACTACAAGTTTGCATTTCCTAATTCTCAGCAACAAAAGAGTGATCAAATGAAGATCCTACCGCTGTAACTACTTACTCTTTATGCTAAGGCTGTCGGGTTTTGTTGTACATTTGAGGACCTTGTGGATACGCTGGCCTTTTCATTGTGTTTTTTTATTTATTTATTTTTTACATATACTGTATTAGATTCACTTGTGAAAATTCAGACCACCACAAAACAAAAAGCACTATAAATCTGAATGATAATAGGCGTGTGGGGCTAGAGTGGCTCAGGGCTACATTGTAAATCCTGTTCTTTCAGAAAGGCAATGTACAGTTGGCTCAAACGGCATCCAATAAAACCTAATCCTATTGGTTGTGGTTCTCATTCCTATGAAAACATTGAAGGATGAAAAATGCAAACATGATTTTGTGGATTTGTTTTTCATAAAACTGTACAAAATTGTATTTGAAGCTGCCATTTTCACCATGTACTAAGGCAGAACAAGTAAGATGCTGCCTGTTTCATTGAGAAAAGGGAAAGACGATTTATTTCTCATGGAAAAGCCTTTCACAAATAGCCTAAGGCACCATAAAGGGGAGACATGTCTAATATGGAGCTGTGAATGCCTCTGCCAGGACATAACAATAACCACAAACTGCCTCTTTCTGAAAGAACACATGACAACATCTGAGATATGACAAGCTTGTAAGCCTATAGCCACGAGCAAATGATAATCCAGACTGCAATAAACCAAGTGCACTGAATGGGACAGGGCTTCACTCTCTGCAATGGCATATCCTTTAGTCATGTCACATGGAGAATGATAGCCCCAGCCAATGCCTTAAGCACGGAAGTGTACAGGGGACCCTGCCAGCGAGAGAGACAAGCCTCCTATCTCCCTCCCACTGGGTTGTTCCGGGAAAGGAACCCCTGAACATGTGCGATAACATTGACCTCATTGCAGGTTTGTCCTTCAGTGTTAGGTTTGAAGATGAATTGTCCGTGCAGAGCAGACTGCCATTGATCATGTTCACCCAGTGTCCCCAACAATACAGCAGCCTGTTAAAGGTGATCGCCAACTCTTATCATTGCATCTTCATCATCCCCCACCCAACCCCTCCAAGGCTGAACGGACAGAAATCTCTTAAAAAGGTAGCATAACAAGAACGGATACCGTATGCACATTTCCAGAAAAGCAGGCAGGGATTAACGATAAATGAATATTTCATGCAACCAAACATATTTCCAGAACATACAGTGCAGATTGCTTCTTCCTCCTGTCACCAGCAGTAAACATGAAAGAGGAGGGCTCAGGGCAGAGCTGCAGCACTGTGAACACTGCCTGCACTAAAGGGAGCAGGAGTTGCCACTGTAATAGCTTGTACCGACGGAAGTTCAATTAGGCCTGGGTACTTGCTAGGCTCCACCACACCTTCCAACATGCTGCTGATGCGATACAGAGTCTGCTGTCTGGAGTACAGCTAGGCGTGTCACAATGTTTCATATAATCAGTGTTTATGATATCGGTATCTGTTCCTGGGTCAGTATAATTGCTCTCTCTGTCACAGTCCAAGGAGGGTCAAGAAAGGCTAATCTGTGTTATCTATCGCCAGTGTTTTAGAGATGAAGGGATAAAGGGGCATCATCAATGGGCAATTACATCTGTACAGCAATTCATCTCTGCTTCCTGTTGTCAAGCTCATCTCTAATCTCTAATAGTAGCCTGTGTGTCTAATACGGATTCCATCAGTCAGGAGGGTGCCGGTAGAATAATGGAGTGTCTCTCTCTCTCTCCCTCCTGCTTCTTCCCTCTCCTTCCATATCCCTGTCTCTCTCTCTTCCTCCCACTTCTCTCTCTCTCACACTCACAGTCTCTCACAGCTTCAAAAGTCATGCTGTCTCAGGAGGCATTGCTTATTTGTATTAGGGATTGCATGTAAATGAAAAGGCAATGCAGCAAATGTAGTTACAGGCACAGGTGTGTGTTTGTATGACTGACTGTATTCTGGTATGTGAATGGAAGAGAGAGTAAGGGAGAGAGTAAGGGAATGAAATGGATATTATCGGAGTCTACTGTTCAGTCTTCAAACTATGTTGAATGTCCATGCCAGTAGCTTTACTACCCTGACACAATCTGGTATTTTTCATGCACTTTCTTGACCTGAAAACAAAATAGGCATGAAATCTGTCCGGTCGGATTCGCATGTTAAGTGGTGAGAGATGTTGCCATGGCTGACCTGGACCTGTAGGGAGTTGGTGGTGGAGCCCTTCCTTGTCCAATTACACTGGACTTCATTCAAGTTGTTTGGTGAGAAGTATTCGACCTACTTTTAGGCACAAAGCACCAGTGGCCTGAATACTGAGAGGCTTGGGACGACGAGTGATCCCCGGGTACCATGAGAGGCTCCATCTTTAGCATGGAGTAATATTGAGCTACCTGGTGGTATATAAACTCTTTGTACAAACATACTGCAGGATCTAGGTACAGGCCCATCAATCCACATTGGATGTGCCTGGCACCTTTACCTGGGTAAAGGGGTAAAAAATAACTTAGGGACAGGCTGATATTTCCAGAAATGGAAGTGTGACCTTCACAAGGTCCCTCTAATTGATGTGGCTTGGCAAGTGTTGCTGCACACAAGCACAAGGCGAAGAAGAATGGAAGCATATCAAAAACAGGACCAAATTGAGCAGAAGCTGTGATGTGTTTTCCTCTTAGGTTCTCCTAATCCCCAAGAGGCACTGTACTGTGTGTTGGGAAACAACCGACCAAAATGTTTACTACTTAGTCGCTTTAATGACTAAAAGCACATTCTGAGAGGAATCACTGAGGCAAAACAAAGCGTGCTTCATTATGCTGTACACACTGGTATCTTTAGACTCCGCACAAAAAACGAATCATCATCACCGGGCTCAATCTTGCTCAAAATCAATTATGGAACGTAGAGGCTCCAATAATAGCAATCTGCTGCTTCAAATGTGACTCACATTTGACTCATTAAAGACAAAATCACTCATCATATTGTGAGGCCATGTGCTCTCCACAAACAACACTTACCTCATAATCCACAGCAATACATATGATGGAGATGAATTTCCTTGATGGAGAAAAGTAGCTCACAGTGGCAGATAACAATAGGGGCGGGGGTCAGTTTCTCCCCGTGCCCCCAATAACAAATTAGGTATAAGGTGGCCATAGGGTTTGTTGTCTGGGCTACCATTCCATGTTGTGAAAAAAAAAAACTTGAAATTCTGCACTATTGACTCAGCATCCCTGCCAACAATAGTATTGCTACGCAACATAAAACACTATGCATGCCGTGTGATCAATGGATATTGTTTTAAGAAATCCATTTAGATGGAAGTGAAATCAATGAGATGAACGCATGTAAACCAACATTGTTTACAATGGCATTACAATGGCAATAGAGACATCCATTCTAGGCTACAGCTAGTTGCATTAGCGTATGAGTGAATTTTATGTTCACTCTGACAATTTTTTTTTATTTTACAAGTCATTCTTGTATGATTAGCCTATAGCGAATTGCCTATCTTAGTAGCCTACTTGATACACCGGCTTTGATTATTTATGCTTGCCAACTTTGGAGCAAAGTATCACAAAATGACGAACTAATGAACAAGAACAGATTAGGGAGAAAAACATTTATGCATTTACCGTAAATATATACAAAGATAGATTTGCGAAAGTAAATACACTTACTTTTTTTAAAGAGCAGGTCCTATCGTTCAAGCAGTTTGCGGAGGTTGAATTTTGTTTACAGCCGCCTGAGATACTTATCGCTACTGAATCTCAAAACGTGCGCTCAGACGGAACTAGAATGACACGAGAACGCTTTCCTCACCGTGGACGCTATCGCTCCCCCTGAAAAAAAATGAAAAAAGCTAAAGTATAGGTTGTCTCTTACAAAGACATTCAGAGAAAGGGACCCTATCGCTGTCAATAGCTTTTAGAAATCCATGGCAACCGAGAAAACCCTCCACAACTTCTCAACGGTGTGACCGGGTTAAAAACACCCTCAATGACAGCAACGTTATTGCGCTAGCAAAATGGGCAGGCAGGTTTCGGGGAGGAGGGGGTTGACAGCCAACTCAAATGAAGACATACAGTATATTGAATGGGAGGAAAATTGAATTGAAATTGTGAGTGTAAATCAGAGGAAAGGGGAATTAGAATTGTGAATGTAATCAAACAACTTCACAGGATATGGCAGATAGATTATCCAAGGGCATGGGTGGTATAGGTTTGTATAGGAACCACATAATGCAGGTAGGCTATTAATGAGCCACACAATACAAATATATATGTTTTTTAATACATTCACCTAATTTCTGTCGATACGTCAACAGCTAATTCCCAATGTAGGAGACTCTAACGGTCATATTAGGGAGGGAGACACCATACTACTCCGTGTAGGGAGGGATTGTTTCACAACCTCAGACAGCAGCAACATCATTAAAGCACTTGCCCAATCTCTGTGCCACTGATCAGCTGTGCGGGGTGGGGGAGGTCAGGTAGCAATCAAATTAGCTTTTCAACCTCCACCATATTACTGAGTGCTAATTTGAAATTTTCAGGAGACACCTGCCATCTAAGCTCTGCTCAGTGATGAGTAACACGCTGTAACAAATTAGAAATGCATGCTGTCCACTAGGTTATAAGGGCAATAGTTGGATACAGTTATTCTGGGTAGCTGTTGCTGTGGTCTGGACAGGGTCAGTTATTCCAGGAAAAAATATATATGTTTATGGCTGAGAGTGATGTAATTGGATGACAACACTGCCCCGTGACCTAGGACCTGGGTTTTTTTTTTGTAAAATGTTACAGGATACTTTCAAAACTATTCTATACATCCCTTTCCACATTTAATAGATTTCACCATGTTCTCTCAAGTGCTTAACCTGATACGTCCGAGAGAGGGAATGAACAGACTGAATAGAATCCAACCTAATCTAATTCAGGCCATTTTAATCACATTGACGGGATTACACGATGCATTCAAGGAGCACTGTGTGTAATAGGATCTTTATATGAGGCACACTCCACATTACAAAGAGTGCTCCATCAAATACTGTACAATTTGATTTCATGTCAGACTGAGAACACCTGTTTCAGTATTCAATGAGCAGAGAGTACTCTACAATGTCATGGGGTAGAGAATATCTAACCACTACAGTAGAATTACTGTACCATCCCACCTAAGCATACAGAGTGTTATCAACTTTGCCCACTGTGAGGATAACACAGTGCCACCAACGCGGCCCGTTACCAAGTACTGTGGGCTCTCCTTCTCCGTGGCTGACGTGATTAAGACATTTAATGTGTTAACCCTAGCAAGGCTGCCGCCCCTGACGGCATCCCTAGCCGCGTCCTCAGAGCATGCACAGACCAGCTGGCTGGTGTGTTTACGGACATATTCAATCTCTCCCTATTCCAGTCTGCTGTCCCCACATGCTTCAAGATGGCCACCATTGTTCCTGTATCCAAGAAGGCAAAGGTAACTGAACTGAATGACTATCACCCTATAGCACTCACTTCTGTCATCATGAAGTGCTTTGAGAGACTAGTCAAGGATTATAGCACCTCCACCTTGCCTATCACCCTAGACACACTGCAATTTGCATACCGCCCCAATAGGTTCAAGGACGATGCAATCGCCATCACACTGTACACTGCCCTATCCCATCTGGACAAGAGGAATACCTATGTAAGAATAATGTTCATTGACTACAGCTCAGCATTCAACACCATGGTACCCTCCAAGCTCATCATTAAACTTGAGGCCCTGGGTCTCAACCCCGCCCTGTGCAATTGGTTCCTGGACTTCCTGGCAGGCCGCCCCCAGATGGCGAAGGTAGGAAACAACATCTCCACTTCACTGATCCCCACAAGGGTGCATGCTCAGCTCCTCTTGTACTCCCTGTTCACCCATGACTGTGTGGTAATGCACGCCTCCTACTCGATCATCAAGTTTGCAGACGACACAACAGTAGTATGCTTGATCACCAACAACGACGAGACAGCCTATAGGGAGGAGGTGAGGAGACTCGGAGTGTGGTGGAAGGAAAACAACCTCTCACTCAACGTCAACAAAACAAAAGAGATGATCATGGACTTCAGGAAACAGCAGAGGGAGCACCCCCCTATCCACATCAACGGGACAGTAGCGGAGAAGGTGGAAAGTTTTAAGTTCCTCGGCGTACACATCACGGACAAACTGAAATGGTCCACCCACACAGACAGTGTGGTGCATAAGGCATAACAGCACCTCTTCAACCTCAGGAGGCTGAAGAAATTTGGCTTGTCACCTGAAACCCTCACAAACTTTTACAGATGCACAATTGAGAGCATCCTGTCGGGCTGCATCACCGCAACTGCACCGCGCACAACCACGTGGCTCTCCAAAGGGTGGTGCGGTCTGCACAACGCATGACCAGGGGCAAACTACCTGCCCTCAAGCACACCTACACCACCCGATGTCACAGGAAGGCCAAAAAGATCACCAAGGACAACAACCACCCAAGCCACTGCCTGTTCACCCCGCTACCATCCAAAAGGCGAAGTCAGTACAGGTGCATCAAAGCTGGGACTGAGAGACTGAAAAATAGCTTTTATCTCAAGGCCATCAGACTGTTAAACAGCCATCACTAACACAGAGAGGCTGATGCCTACATACAGACTTGAAATCATTGGCCACTCTAACAAATGGATCACTAGTCACTTTAATAATGATGTTTACATATCTTGCATTACTCATCCAATATGTACAGTTGAAGTCAGAAGTTTACAGACACCTTAGCCAAATACATTTAAACTCAGTTTTTTACCATTTCTGAATTTAATCCCAGTAAGAATCCCCTGTCTTTTGTCAGTTAGGATCACCACTTTATTTTAAGATTGTGAAATGCCAGAATAATAGTAGAGAGAAGGATTTATTTCAGCTTTTATTTCTTTCAACACATTCCCAGTGGGTCAGAAGTTTACACACACTCAATTCGTATTTGGTAGCATTTTTTTTTCTCATTTTGTCTGTCATAGTTGAAGTGTACCTATGATGAAAATTACAGGCCTCTCATCTTTTTAAGGGGAGAACTTGCACAATTGGTGGCTGACTAAATACTTTTTTGCCCCACTGTATTTATATGTACATATTCTTCTTCCATCCCTTTACTTAGATTTGTGTGTATTAGGTAGTTGTTGTGGAATTGATAGATTACTTGTTAGATATTGCTGCACTGTCAGATCTAGAAGCACAAGCATTTCGCTACACTCTCAATAACATCTGCTAACTATGTGTATGTGACCAATACAATTTGACTTGATTTGAATATGCGCAACTGGGTGCGAGGTCCGTACAGGGCAGACCAACAGGCGCAACCAACCAACAGATGGGGTGGGGCGGCGGGTGGCTAACTTGACATCTCAAAGACTTGCGGGGCAGTGGGTTCGGAAACAACGACAAAAAGTGCAGAGTGGGAGGGCAAAGGGGCAGGTGCTCGAGCACAGGTAGACAGGTACGTGCCTGTTTGTGAAGGTTTAATGAAAATGTGGATTATGTCCTCAACTGATCCAATATTTCAAGATAGTAATTCCAGCATCACATCCGCCACCACATAGCCTTGTTATGAGAGAATGATAAATGTTCCATGGATACTGAGCGAAATGAAATGAATGAGCTCATGTCATCAGAGTTGGGTTTGCTAACAAAGGGCACCTCTGTCAGATGTGTCAAAGTTCACGGGCCTAGCATGAATGAATGAATGAGCCCCCCCATCCGCCCCGTTTCCTCTCTGTGTCCCTGTGTCACTCTGACCCCTTGTTCTTTAGATACATCTATACACACCATCTCTCACACTCTCTTTCACTCACTCTCTCTCCTCCCCTTTCTGTTTTTTTTTTACCATGGGTATCTCTGTGGGGCAGAAATCCCCTCATTGACTTCTGGAGGGCTGCATAATGAGAATAAATGAGCCGGAAGTAAATATGCAGCCTGTTTTCTGCCTGCTGCTCCTTTACCAGTCAGTCCATAGGCTTTCATAAAAAAATTAAGACGGAGTGTGTTGCCAAAAGGCGAGCACAATGTTGCATGGTGTATTATTTACCCGGAACTGAAGTGCCCTTTTTGAGGGATATAGTACATTTGATATGTTTTGAAGTACCCATAGATTTTTTGGTGTAGTTGAACAGGAATTGTACTTAATTGGATTTAATGGTGCAAAAGAAGCATATTAATCTGATTATTGGCATATACCTTTTAATTCAATAGGAATTATATTACCATGTGTCATTTTGCCATTGACCAACTTTGATGGAAAGGGAAGGCAGTCTTGTGGAACAGTTGGCTACTGGTCTGGAAGACTAGCCCTTCTCAGGAGGACCTAGTAATCTCTCACTTAGCAGACCACTCATCAGGCTAAGAACATATTCCCCTGGGGAGCACAACCAACAAAAAAAACATGTTAATGCAACATATTGTCTAGTAATACATGCATTATTGTTGTGACATTTAGAAGTCTAGATCAAAGGTATGCTGAGTGCTTATTCATTTCACTTGAAGATGAAACCATTCAGAGCTGATAGTAAACGTAAACAGGGAGACTAAAAACTCACAAATGACAGAATACTGCAAACAATTGTTTTCTTCTTTTAACAAATAGTCAGTATGTATTAGGTCCCCCCGTCTGTCAGATTGAATCCTCGGGAGAAATCCTCGTTTGCTGGAATAATTATCGGACCAAACTGCAGCGTGATTTGGTTTCCACATAATATTTATTTTAAAATGCACAAAACAACAAAGATTGAGCGAAACAAACACTGACTACAGAGGTGCTACGTGCACTAACTCAAAACAATATCCTATAAAACACAGGTGGAAAAAAATGCTACTTAAATATGATCCCCAATTAGAGACAACGATAGCCAGCTGCCTCTAATTGGGAATCACACCAAACACCAACATAGAAAAACTAAACTAGAACCACACATAGAAAATAATAACTAGAAAACCCCCCAGTCACACCCTGACCTACTATACCATAGAAAAACAAAGGCTCTCTATGGTCAGTGCGTGACAATGAGAACGTTCTGACACATGTGCGCCAAAAAAAGCAGAATTGGTTCCTCAAGGGTGTTTACAAACCACAAAATATCAGCATAATATGACATTTGATTGTTGAATACAATGTGTAGGATTGCTATCTCCTAAAGGTACCCTACAATTTGAGCTTTGTAAATAAAAAAAAGATGTCTAAACATGTAATCTCGCAGTGATTTAACGAACACAACCTCTTTGTGCCAAACACACCATAGAGTGCAGTGCATATATTTGCCACCAACTTGCATCAGAATGTTCCTAAGCCATCTGTAGCTTCACTGTGTTCTAATGAACACCCCCACATCCCCAGCCCCAGAGACAGGGATGTGCTGCCTTGAGGCACTGCCATACCTTGTCCTGAGTTTGTATTAATATTAGCAGCAGGTAGGGAGAGGCAGAGAGAGGCATGCATCTTCCTGAAGCAGATTACAGCAGGCGTAGGCGAGGTCCCAGGGGAAGAAACCAGTGCTGGCGTAGAGCTCCATCATACCGCCTTCATGGAATCATTTACTCTTAATGAGGGAACTAAGGAGCATCCTCTCACAAAATAAAAGCTGGGAGATACTGGCAGCGGTTAGTTGGGGGGCAGGAAATGTGGCAGCTAATACTTGTTTCCATACTGTAGCAATTGAAATGTTAAGGAAATTACATTTGAGGTGAGATAGCAAACAGATGGCAACAGGCTGTCACCTACTCAACAATAAGCACAATATGATATTTCCCTTTCACATTTGTAATATTACTGCTGTTACACTTGATATGTTAAAAATAATATTGTCTAGACTGTACTTCTGTACTGGGGCGGCAGGTAGCCTAGTGGTTAGAGCATTGGACTAGTAACCGAAAGGTTGCAAGATTGAATCCCCGAGTTGACAAGGTAAAAATGGGTCGTTCTGCCCCTGAACAAGGCAGTTAACCCACTGTTCCTAGGCCGTCATTGAAAATAAGAATTTGTTCTTAACTGACTTGCCTAGTTAAATAAAGGTACAATTAAAATAAATAAACTTCTAAATCAAAACAAATACTTCGGTATTGGGTCAAATACTGTATGTAAGTGGGGAACAAGAGAGCCATTGATTGATGGGTTTTATCACAGCATTATTGAAAGAGGTCTGAAGTTCATTACTAAACAGAAAGGTGAAGTTGGATTGAATGGTTTGTGCATCACTGTGTACACAGTGAGAAACCTGCAGTCTTCATCAATGTAGACGGCAGGCAAAGTCTTCACTTCTGTCCTTCTCCTCTGAAAGAATTTACCATACTATAATTACATTTCTCAGTGGATGGATGCAACACAATGACTGTGTGATCATGCAAATAATTGCCTTTCCACTCAGCCAAATTGGTGGACAGGTATGGCCATATCTGATCTGCGTGTGAATACAGCAAAGAATTCATGTTAAGAGAGAGCTATCACCCCGGGTGATGTTGTACATTGTAGCTCCATTATGTGAAAGGTTGCGCAATTTAAAAAAAAATCATAATAATTGATATGAAAGGCTGATTCTTGTAGGAGGATGTCATTCACCAGTTTTATCACTGGAGGATTCACACACATAATAAACACCCATCCAGGCGTGAGGGGCTGAGCTGCTCTGTGCTATAAATGTCCTGAATAATTCCCAAGATCAGGTTTAAAGATCAGAGTAATGCTGGAGTGTCTGTTCTGCACACTTACCCAGAATGCACAGCGCTTCTTTACTCCCAAGGGAAGTTCATAACATGGTAATAGAATTGGGCCCGTGGGACAGAAGGGGTGTTATTTTGTCACTTTCGATCAAATGGTTTCTGGCCCCATTAGAAACAGACTACGTGTTTGGTAACACAACAAACACAGCCCATGAGGGAGGTAAGCAGGGATCTGTAATAAGGAAGAGAGTGGATTTAGAGGAGTCTACCAAAAATCAATAGTGTTAAAGCCAGAACCCAATCTAATCAAGACTTAAGCCCTTGGGCTAATTAAAAATAAAAGAGGAAAATCAATACAAATAATCCCTCATATTTGCCGTCTTCTTGCATGCCCCCTGACATTTGAAGTGGGTTCAGAGGAAGGGGGGGGGGAACAGCACCACCTGTTTCCCTATAGGGCTGTGGGGAACACATATAAGAGCCGTGAGGAGTGCTCATTGGGGTCCTTTCATAGGCCAAATAAGAGGGAAATGTTTGTTTCTAAGGGTGCTATTCTGTCAGAGTTGTGTTCGCTACGTTCACTCTGGGACTGTGTTTGAACTATTTCCATTCTTCCCTACAACAGTTTGTTCATATCTTTCTCACCTTCACTTCTCACCCCTTGTGTTTAAAACCTCACACACAGCTATGCGATGTCATTCACTGCAGTGAAGAGACAGCCATCACACAGCGCTCCACACTGTAGAGAATAACAGTGGTATGATGATGATGACATTTAGGTGACAAGTGACATTTTCCCCGGGTGTTGAAATGATCTCAGTAATTAGAAGACATTGCATGTGTGATCATATTTGCCATGATAATCCAGCATAAGTAACCGTGACATCATATTGGCTGAGGACACAATTAAACCGATGATTTTGTTCAAAGAAGAGCAGATTAAGCATGTTATGTAACAAAGAGATTAGCGAAACCCGGAAACAAATCAAGAGTGTGTTTTCAAATGGTGGTTGTGTTCTTGCGCAGCGACACCAGCTTGTTTCTTGTGCTTGTTCCAGCAGACAAGCTATCCTGTTACTCCACAGACGTAGACACATGATCTGTTGGGGTCAGTGTGTTAGTGAGTGAGAGGGATTCAGAGTGGCTCCCAAAGGAGGAGCAGGACGCCAGGCAGTGAGTCAGGTCTGGACTGGATGAGCTCACTGTGTCAGAGGACAGAGAGGGCCATGTTAGTGTCAGTTCTGACATCCAGCCCCCACTATCTCTCCCTGGCTCTCGTACGCCTGCCCTCTCTGAAGCGCCCTATGTCTGCGCATTAGGGGGCATCATGACACATTCTTTACGAGTTCCCAGAAGCCATAGACTGCTTTACATGATATCCGCGACAACATAAAAGTCTATGGTAGATAATATAGTGGAGGTGAAATGTAATAGAGTTAAAAAAACAAAAAAAGTGTTTGGAATATTTGGGTGTTTCTTCATCTAAAAAAAAAGTGTTCATGTTTAATTCAGAGACTGGCACGATGTGAGAGTGAATAAGAGTGTTTTGAACTATTTTTCTTTCGCAACAACCATGAAAAGAGCCAAGGGGTTGCCATGGAGATATAGGCTAGGTGGAATGCAGGAAGTCAAATGACAATCTAGCTGCATATCATTATATATTGTCTAGCACGCGGTGGTAAGCAGCTGATTATGGGATTTATTTTCAGACATTTACATTGAAGCACTTTATGCTTCACTTCAATTCATGGATTTCTTATCCTATAATATGCACCAATGGACAAAGACAATAAACAGTTAAAAATCAGCATCTGCGACCTGTCACCATTGTGAATACAGGGGATTCAGAGGTCCTTTCAAATGCTCTAATGCGACCATTGTACATCTCAAATGAGGTATAATCTCGATAGACCACATGTGTTTGTCTGCAGTCATCTGTAGAAGCCAAAGGTGCTGGAGTCAAGGGACACTCACAAAAGCCTGCTGATGAATCTGTCTCCTCAACAAAGTGCTGTCTTGGACTCAGACATTCAAGACACACACACACACACACACACAATATTATATGTAACTTGCAACACACATTTCTGTCTGGTAGTGGCTTTTGTGTCTCTAAGAAATAGGGGTGGGGCATAGCCAAGAGAAAAGAACAAAATGTAGTAGGCCTAGTACTAGGACTAGTCCCACTGGGCACAGATGTCAATTCAACGTCTATTCCATGTTGATTCAATGTAATTTCATTGACATGATGTGGAAACAACGTTGATTTCAACCAGTGTGTTCCCAGTGGGGTAGTAGAAGTAGTGGTAGCAGCAGTAGAAGTACACATTTTAGTAGAAGTCTTCGCTAACTCTGGTTGGAGTGGTGGTATCATAGTGATACAACCATTACAGCGACGTAACAGTAGGAGAAGCAGTGAAGATGCTAATGGCTGTTATTACAGGGCTTGACCAGTCACACTGTGAGACCTCATGCATTGAGCAGCAGACTTAATTCATCTGTGCCTGACGCCTGGCAGCAGTGAGACTTCCAGTCGTGGTGGGTGACAGGCAGATGACATCAGCATGCCCCCAGGGGATCTGGGGAAGCGGAATCGCTTCCTCATCAAGACAAATAAAGGAGGACTTTGATGGTATCATCAAGAGTCCCAGCCTGCCTCCCACACTGTCACTGTCACTCTGACAGGAGAGTTACATTTCCCAGTAATCGAGTTTCTGTCTGCCCTCTGTGTTTAGATGAAACCCCCTTACACAGTCTCTCTCTCTCTCTTTCTTTCTTCTCTTTCTCTCTTACTCTCTCTGTCTCTGCTCATGTCTACGTTCAGTCTGAATAATAAGTAAATTCGCTGCAATTAACACCAGTGAGAGAGAGCCCTGAGCTGTAAGATTGCTGATAGTATCTTTAAAAAAAATTATGTATTTAAACCTAGAGTTGAAGTTATACATTCAATATCTGAAGTTTGAGTACTGGCAAAATATATGTCTGGTTCCTTAGCTGGTGCCATAATGGTGGGAGGATCCAGGACGGTGCATGTTTGTGGTCGATACGAGCTGAGCTATTGTCCATTGTGTGTCAAATGGTGGATGGGTTGCCATCCTTCACAGGTGGTCTGTTTTGATGAGCAGACAGGCTGTACACTGGCTCCACAAACACTCGTACGGCTCTTTGTGTCTCAGTCAGACAGACCCTAATTCTAACGTGAGGCCATCTACAGTGGGGTCCGAGATTAAATTAAATCAAATTTTATTTGTCACATACACATGGTTAGCAGATGTTAATGCAAGTGTAGCAAAATGCTTGTGCTTCTAGTTCCGACAATGCAGTAATAACCAACGAGTAATCTAGCTAACAATTCCAAAACTACTACCTTATACACACAAGTGTAAAGGGATAAAGAATATGTACATAAAGATATATGAATGAGTGATGGTACAGAGCGGCATAGGCAAGATGCAGTAGATGGTATCGAGTACAGTATATACATATGAGATGAGTATGTAAACAAAGTGGCATAGTTAAAGTGGCTAGTGATACATGTATTACATAAAGATGCAGTAGATGATATAGAGTACAGTATATACGTATACATATGAGATAAATAATGTAGGGTATGTAAACATTATATTAAGTAGCATTGTTTAAATTGGCTAGTGATATATTTTACATCAATTCCCATCAATTCCCATTATTAAAGTGGCTGGAGTTGAGTCAGTGTGTTGGCAGCAGCCACTCAATGTTAGTGGTGGCTGTTTAACAGTCTGATGGCCTTGAGATAGAAGCTGTTTTTCAGTCTCTCGGCCCCAGCTTTAATGCACCTGTACTGACCTCGCCTTCTGGATGATAGCGGGGTGAACAGGCAGTGGCTCGGGTAGTTGTTGTCCTTGATGATCTTTATGGCCTTCCTGTGGCATCGGGTGGTGTAGGTGTCCTGGAGGGCAGGTAGTTTGCCCCCGGTGATGCGTTGTGCAGACCTCACTACCCTCTGAAGAGCCTTACGGTTGTGGGCGGAGCAGTTGCCGTACCAGGCGGTGATACAGCCCGACAGGATGCTCTCGATTGTGCATCTGTAGAAGTTTGTGAGTGCTTTTGGTGACAAGCCAAATTTCTTCAGCCTCCTGAGGTTGAAGAGGCGCTGCTGCGCCTTCTTCACGATGCTGTCTGTGTGGGTGGACCAATTCAGTTTGTCTGTGATGTGTACGCCGAGGAACTTAAAACTTACTACCCTCTCCACTACTGTTCCATCGATGTGGATAGGGGGGTGTTCCCTCTGCTGTTTCCTGAAGTCCACAATCATCTCCTTAGTTTTGTTGACATTTGAGTGTGAGGTTATTTTCCTGACACCATACTCCGAGGGCCCTCACCTCCTCCCTGTAGGCCGTCTCGTCGTTGTTGGTAATCAAGCTTACCACTGTTGTGTCGTCCGCAAACTTGATGATTGAGTTGGAGGCGTGCGTGGCCACGCAGTCAAGGGTGAACAGGGAGTACAGGAGAGGGCTCAGAACGCACCCTTGTGGGGCCCCAGTGTTGAGGATCAGCGGGATAGAGATGTTGTTACCTACCCTACCCTTACCTACCCTCACCACCGGGGGGGCGGCCCGACAAATGAACAATAACGACTGTATAAAATGTATTATTCAAATGTTGCGCCACAGTACCAATCAAAAGTTTGGACACACCTATTCATTCAAGGGTTTTTCTTTTTTTTTATTAAAAAAAACGATTTTCTACATTGTTGGTGTAGGGGTGCTTTGCTGGTGACATTGTCAGTGATCTATTTAGAATTCAAGGCACACTTAACGAACATGGCTACCACAGCATTCTGCAGCGATACGCCATCCCATCTGGTTTGCGCTTAGTGGGACTATCATTTGTTTTTCAACAGGACAATGACCCAACACACCTAGGCTGTGTAAGGGCTATCTGACCAGGAAGGAGAGTTATATTGATATGGTTAAGGATGAGTTGGACCACGGAGTGAAGGAAAAGCAGCCAACAAGTGCTCAGCGTATGTGGGAACTCCTTCAAGAATGTTGGAAAATTATTCCAGGTGAAGTTGGTTGAGAGAATGCCAAGAGTGTGCAAGGGTGTGCAAAGGTGTCATTTGGGAAGACGGTGGCTACTTTGAAAAATCTCAAATCTCAAATATATTTTGATTTGTTTATTAACACTAGGTTGGATATTTTCAATATTATTCTACAATGTAGAAAATAGTAAAAAAATAAACCAAATCTAATACCTGAGCAATAGTAGTTGTATGAAATATATATATTTTTTAAATGTAGCATACAATATACAGTACACTAGCAGTCAGAAGTTTGGACACCTGCTCGTTCAAGAGTTTTTCTTCAACAAGTAATACTTTTTTCAAAATGATTGACACCTAGGGGCGGGCTGTCCATTGGGTATTTTGGGTAAATGTGGGCTTAAAGAAATATGGGCTTCAAGAAAAAAATGGCTGGTGTAGGGTCCTTGAAGAAAGAAATGGGCCGGTGTGTTAGAAATGCTAGGGACGATTTTTGTTCCCAGACCGCCCCTGTTGACACCCCTAAACGTTCTTACAAAGAAAGTAGTCAAAAGTTTAGTATTTTGTCCTATATTCCTAGCACTCAAGGACTACATCAAGCCTGTGACTTTACAAACTTGTTAGATACATTTGCAGTTCATTTTGCTTGTGTTTCAGATTATTTTGTGTCCAATAGAATGGTAAATAATGTATTGTGTCACTTTTATTGTAAGTAAGAATAGAGTATGTTTCTAAACACTTCTTCGTTAATGTGGATGCTACCATGATCATAAATAATCCTGAATAAATCGTGAATAATAATAATAATAAGTGAGAAAGCTACGGAGGGTCAAAGTTCATACTCCCAAGACATGCTAACCTCTCACCATTACCAACAACAGAGGAGGTTAGCATGTCTTGGGGGTATGATCTTTGACACAATGTATTATTCTCAATAATGTCTGACCCCAGTGTAGGTGTGTCTGAGTAATTTCAGTGGTATCCAATTTGAGTCATTTCAATATCTGCATCTGCACCCCATGTAAGGTCATGGAGTTATGGAATTTGATGAGGAAGTATTGGCTGATTTTTTAAAGTTTCTTTGTAAAAAATATTTAAATTGTGTAATAAGGCAGCTTATGGAAAGGGATCAAATAGTTATTGGAAAGTCCTACAGCCCTATGTAACCTCCCTGTGCCTACAATTTGTGTAGTCTTCTCCTAAACTTGGCTTGTACTACCCTCCCCTGGTAGAGATAGAAATTACAACTGACAAGAGCAGCACTCACGCTGCAGAGTAGCAGTTTTCCTTAGTGATTTGGTCATAAATCATGACATTCAATAATAATCATCTCTATCAGTAACACTTTCTCCTCAAATACTTTATTAAAACTATTTAAAACATGTTTTAAAAAAAATATATATTCCACTATATTCCAATAATGTATCGCTCGTGATCTCTATGTTGAATGGAATCCATCCCTCCCTGATTCAGTTTTATGTTGTCTTCAGTGCCCCCATCTGGACAAAATGTTGCTTGCACAATATAATGAGAAAATCTTATATAGCAACCTATCACGTTATATTAATTACTTAATGTTTAGTACATACTGCTAATTGGAAATGGCATGTGTAATTTAAAATACACATAAATAATAATTAAACACTCCACCACTAATTTGACCAAACATCCCCATTGAAAGATGCCTTTTGTTCTGCCCTGCAACGTAGCACTCTAACCAAGGCAGTCTATATGGCTTGCTCTACTTGACCTTGAGCTCCCTTTGACCTTGCGGTCTTACCATTATTATTCCTACCAATTTCACTTGAATGTATAATCAAAGCATTGTTTCCCTGTGTCAGCATGGGTTACCACAGATGGCCAATGGCCTGGTGATTTAACTCCAGTGAGATAGATTCCCAGGAGGTTCAGGTTTTTCTGCCCTCTAGCAAGGTTCTTGTCCTTAATTGCCCCTGTAAAGATACAGTTGTTCAAATGGATTACAGTCTGTCTTAAATGTACCATGCATCGTAAAGAGTTGTTGGACTGGGACTGTAATTAATGAGGTTCCCTAGTCTCATCCTGGTTTTATAGTAGCAATATCATTAGGACAGCCATTTTCTACTACAGTCCTATGCAAAGTAGGCTTGCTCAGTGATTCCTCTGTAATTCATATTTTGTATAATAAATATCCAGCACGCAACATAGTCCAGGGGGAGAAATGGAGCATATAAACCATACAGTATGCCGACTGTTTGGATTCTCGTTAGAGACAAAATGCTGCATTTAACATTCTTCCCTGAGGCTGGGGAACAGTGCAACTGGCCCTGTCTGGTAGCATACAGTGAACTGGCTCTGCAGACACATATAGGAGAGTACAGCCAGTATTAACACTAACGCTAATCCGCATACGGAGGAGTAACTGTATCCCACGCTCACCCACAGCGACTCACACCAGTGCAATCTCATGCCATGCACCAATGACAGTGTAATCTCCCCCCACACCATCTGCCATCGGCCAACAGCCCTCCTATTTGGCAACCTGCGCTCTGTGGGGAGGGACCCAGCATGCACTGCACTCCTTCATCCATATTGAGAACTTTTAGTGAAGTCACTGGTGCATGCAGGTTATCATCATCAGAAAGACCTGCAACTTTGCTGTTTTTCACTTTTTTGAACAATACATACAATTTACGGCCTAAATCAATAGCCTTGATAGCATTCACTACACGGTAGCATTGCTCACATTATGACTCTCTGAAAACAGCTAGCACATAAAAAGACTGCTCTGCATGTGTACAATTGGAATGAATTTAGAGACATTTAAATCCTAAGCAAGCAAATATATTTATTTCAAGGTCAAGAAAAGCATAATATATTTTTTATTTTATTTATTTAACTTTTATTTTGACAGGGAACACATATAGAGACCTCGGTTTATTTTCCAAATGTGCCCTGTATAATACAATATAAAATACACATAAAACACTATATATATATATATATATATATATATATATATATATATATATACAGTACCAGTCAAAGGTTTTGACACACCGACTCATTCAAGGGTCCTTCTTTATTTTTACTATTTTGTATTATAATAGTGAAGACATCAAAACTATGAAATAACACATATGAAATCATGTAGTAACCAAAAAAAGTGTTCAACAAATCAAAATATATTTGAGATTTGAGATTTTTCAAGGTAGCCACCCTTTGCCTTGATGACAGCTTTGCACACTCATGGCATTCTCTCAACCAGCTTCATGAGGAATGCATTTAATTTAACAGGTGTGCCTTGTTAAAAGTTCATTTGTGGAATTTCTTTCCTTCTTAATGCGTTTGAGCCAAGCAGTTGTGTTGTGACAAGGTATGGCTGGTATACAGAAGATAGCCCCATATTATGGCAAGAACAGCTAGAACAGAGAAACGACAGTCCATCATTACTTTATGACATGTAGGTCAATGACATCAAGGTTATTACATCAAGGTCAATGATGAAACCGGCTCTCATGAGGACCGCCACAGGAAAGGAAGACCCAGGAAGACTCTGCTGCAGAGGATAATTTCATTAGTTACCAGCCTCAGAAATTGCAGCTCAAGTAAATGCTTCACAGAGTTCAAGTATCAGACACATCTCAACATCAACTGTTCAGAGGATACTGCGTAAATCAGGCCTTCATGGTCAAATTGCTGCAAAGAAAACACTACACGAGCAATGGACATTAGACAGGTGGAAATCTGTTCTTTGGTCTGATGAGTTCAAATTCGAGATTTTTTTTGGTTCCAATCAGTGTCTTTGTGAGATGCAGAGTAGGTGAATGGATGATCTCTGCATCTGTGGCTCCCACCGTGAAGCATGGAGGAGACGGTTTGATGGTGTGGGGTTGCTTTGCTGGTGACACTGTCAGTGATTTATTTAGAATTCAAGGCATACTTAACCAGCATAGCTACCACAGCATTCTGCAGAGATACACAATTCCATCTGGTTTGCGCTCAGTGGGACTATCATTTGTTTTTCATCAGGACAATGACCCAAAACACACCTCCAGGCTGGGTAAGGGCTATTTGACCAAGAAGGAGAGTGAAGGTGCTGCATCAGATGACTTGGCCTCCACAATCACCCGACCTCAACCCAATTGAGATGATTTGGGATGAAGCATTCCAGGTGACGCTGGTTGAGAGAATGCCAAGAATGTGCAAAGCTGTTATCATTCCTGAGGGTGGCTTCTTCGAAGAATCTATAATCAAAAATTTATTTTGATTTGTTTACCACTTTTTGGGTTACTACATGATTCCATATGTGTTATTTCATAGTTTTGATGTCTTCACTATTTTTCTACAATGTAGAAAATAGTAAAAATAAAGAATGACCCTTGAATGAGTCGGTGTGTCCAAATGTTTGACTGGTTCTGTATATGCGGGAACACGTTTGATTGGAGAACAACATGTAGTTCATCTGATACATTCTTACAAGAGTTTAAAACCAACGTGTATTTTTTTTACACAGCCAGATCAACAGTCGGGGCAATAGCACACATAATAGTATCATCCGTATATAGATGAAGTTGGACCATTTTTAACAGATTGACCAATGGTGATTATATAAATAGTGAAGAGAACAGGTCCTAAAATCGACCCTTGTGGTACACATTTATGTACTGGCTTAACCCCATCCATCATGATGGCCTGAGTTCTGCAATAGTTTATGCGTCGGGGGCTAGGCTCAGTCTGTTATATCTGGAGTATTTCTCCTGTCTTATCCAGTGTCCTGTGTGAATTTAAGTATGCTCTCTCTAATTCTCTCTCACTTTTCTCTGTTACTTTCTTTCTTTCTTTCTTTCTTTCATTCTTTCTCTCTCTCTCTCAGAGGACCTGAGCCCTAGGACCATGCCTCAGGACTACCTTGCTGTCCCCAGTCCACCTGGCCGTGCTGCTGCTCCAGTTTCAACTCTTCTGCCTGCGACTATGGAACACTGACCTGTTCACCAGACTTGCTACCTGTCCCAGACCTGTTGTTTTCAACTCTCTAGAGACAGCAGGAGCGGTAGAGATATTCTGAATGATCGGCTATGAAAAGCCAACTGACATTTACTCCTGAGGTGCTGACCTGTTGCACCCTCTACAATCACTGTGATTATTATTATTTGACCATGCTGGTCATCTATGAACATCTTGTCCATGTTCTGTTATAATCTCCACCCGGCACAGCCAGAAGAGGACTGGCCACCCCTCATAGCGCGGTTCCTCTCTAGGTTTCTTCCTAGGTTCTGGCCTTTCTAGGGAGTTTTCCTTGCCACCGTGCTCACTTTGTGACATCGGCTGATGTAAGAAGGGCTTTATAAGTACATTTGATTGATTGAGTTCTGTCATTAACATAGTCATGAAACCAAGAACAGGTGTCAAAGCTCAGGCCTATCGAGGACAACATATTCAATAAAATACTACGATCAACAGTATCAAAATCTTTTGACAGGTCCACAAACAACGCAGCACATGTCATTTTAGTGTCTAAAGCAATGACAAGATCATTAACAACTGAAGTGGTTGCTGTAATACTGCTATGCCCAGGCCGAAACTCTGATTGGTGGACATTCAAAAATCATTTTCTCAGATAAAAAAGAGAAAACTTGTACATTTTTAGCAAGGATAGGGGTATCTTAACTAGACAAAAAAAAAAAAATGAAATTGGGCCATCATTATTAAGAACGTTGACGCTTTGAAAAGTTACTCTTTGTGTTGACACGAGAATTAGATTTTTGTGTTCTCACATCTCTAAAACAAACAGCTGGGCAATGTTCACTAATGCATTGGGCGAAGACAAACATATTTCTCTGGTGTATTCGTTAAAATAAGATCAATCAGAGAGGACTTTGAAGGATCTCTAGGTGTTGGGCCGTGCAGCCTTAGTCACCGGCTGGGTTAGGCTTAGATCATTACACATGTTTTTTTTATATCGTCAGAAGCGTACATTTCCCAATCATAATTTAGGTCACCCAGGATAACAACTTCTGATTTAGTAAAAGAAGACAACAAACTAGTTAACTCCTTGAGTACACAAAGGTTATCAAAGGGAGGACGGTCGACCACAATAACAGTTACGAAAGACAGTCGCTAAAAGAAAAATTGGACAAGGGAAATGGATTTCAGTAAGGACAGAGAATTTCTTTTCAAGAAAAATGGCCACTCCCTCACCTCTGTCTGTCAGCTCTGAACATTAGATAACCCTCAATATTAATATCAGAGATTCAGGTTTCAGTCAGGACCAGAATGTTTGGATTCGTCTGCATAGCCTAGATCTTTATGTAATCCAGATAAGGAAGTAAGCTCCTGATGTTCTGATACATCAACCCAAGTCACATGGAAGCTCCAACTCAAACAAGCTCTGCTCAGTAGATGGTTACAGGCCCTGTCTGATGGTTGATATTTATGTCATTTGTATGGCTATTAGATTGCGTAGAACTGCAACGTTTTCTCTATCCCTATTAGAAATAGAGGAAGGAGAAGAAATTGGAATGTTTCATCCAAGGTTAAAACTATAGGGCCTGAGGCCGCAGCCAAAGTCAATATGAGGAACTCTCAGAGTAACCAATAATGGAATATTAAACGGACTTACATGGGCTTTGGTTGCTATCGTGCAACAGCCTAAGTCCTCTACGTGATTTGAAAACCGAGGGGGTATTCAAGTTTATGGAATTTAAATTTGAACTTAATGCACTGGGTGAGCAGTCCACAGGGGGCTCCTCACTTGAGCTAACAATAGCAGAACTAAGAGCAGAGTTAAAACGAATGGGTAGAAGATTACAACTGACAACACCCTTGGAGGTATAGACAACACTACGCTGATAACACTTAGAGAGGATGTGAGGTATTACCTGAGCGGGGCTTGGTCTGTCTGAGTCAATATCTTAACGTGGTCCTAAAAGGAGAGGGTCCAGGCTCCTTGATGGTTTGGGTGGAGTCCATCATCCGTGTAGAGCATATTTTGTTGTTTTTTCAAAAACAACATACATTACATACAGTACATAGAGCGTGATGGGAATGAGGGCAGTAATTATACCATGTTGCACGTCAGTGCCACTGTTGCAGCCTTTTCAAAGACATAAATGCACAACATACAACAGTCACCAGGACCTTGATGTGCTGACAAAACATGACCAGTGTCTCAGACGCCCACAAACACATCTTTCAAGGCAACATCTGAGCGCTTGCCGTGGCGTCCCACTTTAGCCCAGTTAACAGGGCCAAACAGGATTATAGAGACCATCAGGACGACTTGCCAGGGTTCCGGTCTTTAAAAAGGCACAAGCGATCTGCAAAAGAGCTTGTTTTTATTCATCTGCCCAGTCAGTCAGTGAGAGGCGGGAGGGAGGCTGACAGGCCCAGAGGGAGCAGGGGCTGTGAGTAGGGAGCGAGGGGGAGCTAGGGAGAGCCTGGCTGGGGACTGCAGGCTGCGGACAGTCCTCCACCTCATTAGAGGGGCAGTCAAAGGCTTTGCAGTGCATTCTGGTGGAATGTGTCTCCACTGAAGCACTTGAAGGCCTGTAAAGCCTGCTGGTGCATTGCGGCCATATCAGCCTAGGAGGAGACCCAGAGCCTTTTTGTACCAGTGCACTGTTTTGACATTAATTATCTCTCCACAGCCTCAGTCCAACATCCTATAGTAAATGTCTACACTAACTTATTTATTTATTGTTTTTTGTACTTTTCCGTCCTCCACTTTAGTTTTTGGTGTGTGATCTGAGATGGAGCACTTGTTTGTTGAAACCTTTGACTATTATATACAGATTTCAATCCTGCTCCTGTGCTTTTACAGTATGTGTCCTTCTCACCTGTCAAAAAGTGACACATCGTTATTCAAGGGAGATGAGCTGAGAGCTTACAGTATGTGTCATGTATTGAGCTTAATGGTGTTAGTGTTGGTTGGGAAAGGCAGTGTAGACAATGCATGGAGCCGGGTCCCAATGATTATGAATAGAGTCTGAACATAACAGATAGCAACAGCCTAACACTGTCAGGCTTCTCTGCCACTCCAGAGCTGGGCAGGAGAGGGGGTGCCCTGGTGACACCCCTGAGCAAAGCAAAAATGAGAGCAAATTGTAACAGAGCAATAACATTTCTGGCTCATGAGTCGTGGCCAGGAGGGCATTGGGAAAGTGGGAGCTTGCTGTGTACTTGTTGTTTATTGGAGGCTTCAATAAAATAGGCCAACCGTGAGCCAACCTCTCTACAAATATGCACTGTCCAACAGTACCCCACGACCTTAGTGTTTGGTGCTTCAAAACAAATGAATACACCTCCACATGAAAAAAACACACATCACCACTGAATAACCTGTCGCCAGATTAAACATACTGTTAAACGAAGAGAGTACTGGACAGGCGTACATTTTGTCTAGTAAGCAATGGTGTTGTGATGCCCCCAGATTGCGAGTGTAAATACAACAATGCTTCACTGGTTCCCTGTGGAGAAACATTCTACTATTTACAGCTCTCCTCTGTCCCGAGAAGCACCCTGATAAAAGTGCCACGTCTCTCGCCAACGGGATCCAGGTGCAATGTGAGTGTAACGCAAAAGGCAATTATCAGCCGCTAGCATGGAGAGGGGTTGTAGTAGCTACTGTACACAGCTCTTCTCTGCCCTTCTCTATCCTCCGCCTGCACATCACAACAAATTCACATCTGTCAAGTCCCCATCTTATCATCTCTGGAGGACTCTTGATCTCACAATACAGATGCCCCATTCTGAATCACAGCTATACATTTAAATTGAATTTATCCCCAGAAATGTGTGTGTTGTTTTATTCAATAAGGTGTGCATTCACTCTAGTGTGCATTCACTACTACTGTGTTACGCCAATACCTGGCATCCGCTGTCCAACAGAAATAAATACCTGATACACCAGAAATATAGAATATACCTCCATGTTCTTTGAAAACAATCAAATTCAAGACTCGAAGGGTGCTCTCATACATGTGGCTATTGCTTGCATTAGTAGGACATGCTAATCTTTGAAGATGATGGCTCTTTTTTTCACAGTGACTTGGGATATATTGGGATATAAATGGGAAAATGGGATATATTATTTTAGGTATGACATGCTAGTGCATGTTTTTCTTGGAAGAGGCACAAGAGGCTGTATCACACGTGTTTGAGGCGCAACAGGCAAGGTTTGTCTGCTCATCCTAGATGGATGATTGTTCTAGATTTCACAGCCCTTCCTAGTCCAGGAGTTTCCAGCTCCCTGCTCCCGATTCATCAGCTCTAGAAACACAAACAGAATATACAAGTGGGGGATCCTGGAGATACAGCGCTGCCCATTGATGTTTGAAGTATTTGAAGCCTTTTCAGGTCCAGTTGTCAAAGTCAAGGTGTTGAGGGTAAAACTGCACCAACAGGACTCCACTGTACTGTAGTGCAGTAGAACGGAAAAAAATGGAGGTCTGTTATCTGAAAAAGCACTGAAAAAGAGAATTCCACTCAATCAGATGCCTCACATAGGCCTACAACTACACTCATTCTGCATTTATTTTGTTCTGCAAAAAGTTCCATTGTTGCTATTATTAAAGACTCACAAGAATGCTCTTGTTTGCCTATGGATAGAGTACACCAAACAAATATTGCACTCAGTCAGAATATTGCTCATATTCAAAATAGCACAAACATTTGCATAGCCATTATTCCACATGAAAAATACTACGGTTTACTATATAATACTACAGTATTTACTATAGAATTATATAGTGAACTAGTATACTGTAGAATATTATACTACACAATGTAGTGTCCCTCGATCTTGTATAGTACTTAATATAGAATGTTGTAGTATACTGTAGAATACTATAGTAAATACTACAGTAATGTCCACAAAAACACTACAGACCGCAAAAACATAAAACTTTTTTGACTGTAGTAAATACTACACTATGCCATTTGCATACACCCTATCCATTCCCCTCCCCCATATCGTAATTTCTGCCACCAATAAGTGTGAAAAATAGATGCCAAGTATAGACCATACATTGTGTTTCCTAGAGGTTACAGAAAAGAGTGGAAGCTCTGAACTATTTGTTCAGACCACAATCCTTCCTTCCTACCTACCTACCTACCTACAGGTTATGGAAAATGTACGAAGTATTTCTTCAGTAGGTTTCCTCAAGCAGAAAGCCTCCACTTCCATGTCAAAGATAATTAAAAAGAATGTCCACAAAAACACTACAGTAAATACTAAGGAATACTACAATCCACAAAAACACTAAATTCAATACTTTAGTCTATACCACAGTTCTTTTACTTCAGTATTTATACTATAGTTAACTGTAAATACTGGAGTATACTACAGTACATGCTACAGTTGAGTGCAAAAACACTACAGTGAATGCTATAGAATTTATCCCATAGTATAGGCTACTATAGTATTTTTTCAATGTGGGTTAGTTCACAATTGACTACCTTCCCACAGTGTGTTTATGACTTATCATAGTAGAAGGTGAACAATTGTGGTCTTTCAGAACAGATTTCAGCAGACTGCTTGCATGTCTGTTCAGTAAGTGATCTCCGTTTTGTAAACATATCAAAGTGTCAAGCCCTTTGTCCTTGAGCTGTGCTCCCTGGAACTCATTTGCAGCAGACTAGCAGCGAGCCATGTGGGCAGAAAGCACACTAATTAAGCTGACATTCTGCGTGTTCTGTTCACTTGTCTTTCAAAAGCAGTCTATTATATGGAATGACAACAGCTGAAAAAGCCCGATGAGGATAAATTGCAGATTGAAAATCCCAGTGATCCCAGTGAGAGTAAAAGGTCATAATTACGGGCCAGGAGATGGTGATTAATTGTGGCAGTCGATTCCCCTTGCATGTTATAAAATACTAGGCAGACCAGGCAAGATGGAGCATAAAGAAACCCTCTTGCTTTTTAATACTCTTTGCACCATGTTCTTTATTGCGTGTACTATTACATCTGACTACATGAGCTTATGTTTAAATACAGATTATTGTATCGTATTTCCACAAAGGTGGGTTAGAGTGATGGAGTCATTTGACATCACATCTTGTATATGTGACTTGACAATCACATTTCATGATTATACCAATCACTGTATGAGGTGTATACAATACTCAATACATAGTGAGGCAGATTACTACCATGCTACCATATTTTGTAAAAAACAGTAGAGGACAGAGAGGGAAGAGAAAATCTGATTCCAATCTTCAATCTCGCTGATTAAGATCTTTCTTGGCTAAAGGGTTTGGGCTGGCCCACTCACAAGCTTTAAATATCAGGAAATCAATGAGATGTTGAAATGATGAAGTAAAGGGGCATGGAATATGCAACACTAAGGACTAGGAAGTACTATAGCAATGTCGTTTTGAAAATATGATATGGATTGAGTGATGAAGCCTGACATATTTGAGATCCAACCAGAAATCCTTTTAAAGTAAATCAATCCAGGTCCTTAAGGTAAGCTCAATCTTCGCATATGATTTTATACTTAAACATAACTCAGTTTGGGGTATAATCACACTTCTTGGTTGTTCATATTTAGACTTGAAATGGGATAAACAAGGCATACAGTACCTTTGGTTTGCTGCCTCAGTAATAAGCTCAAAGTAGCTGTCACTCATTGACTCAAATACCTCTCTCTGTATATGAGCTACTGTACTTTGAGTGACTTGTTCTTTTCAAGGTCAGGAAAGGTCAATGATGATCTGGTGCAGTGTTTGGCACAGAGTGCTATGTCTTATAATCCCTATGAGCCCAATGGTTGGTTGGTGAGGTCCACAGCACAGGGGAAGAAACTGTTCAGGTGATGGGTGGTTTTGGTCATGATTGACCTGAACCGTTTGCCAGAGGGGAGTTTTTGGAAGGTGGGGTGTCCAGGGTGGACGGGGTTGGAGATGATCTTGTGAGTTAAAGTTAAAGTCATTTTGATTGTGTTTGATTGTATTGTGCTGCCTGTGTTGTAGATAGACCTCATGTGAGTTCTGAGATACAGTAAATAAAATATATCTTGCTTTTCAAAAGGGTGAGGAAGTGGCTATTTTCCTATTAATCTATTTCCCCCGTTTCCTGTTAGAGATTAAACATTATATTTCTGAAAGCTGTTTAGTATCCTACCATCTTACTATAACTCAGCTTGCCTGCACTCCGTAAGAACAACAAGTTTAGATAATCTTGGTGAAACCCTCATAGATTTATGAAGATGAGAGATGGACAGGCTAATATGAAAAATTGCCAGCCTATTGCTTGTATTAGTAGGACATGCGAATGTTGATGATGATGGCTCTTTTTCTCACTGTGACTTGCTGAAAATGGGATATATTATTTTAGGTATGACATGCTAGTGCATGTTTTTCTTGGAAGAGGCACAAGAGGCTGTATCACACGTGTTTGTGGCGCAACAGGCAGGGTTTGTCTGCTCATCCTAAATGGATGATTGTTCTAGATTTCACAGCCCTTCCTAGTCCAGTACCTTTGGTTTGCTGCCTCAGTAATAAGCTCAAAGTAGCTGTCACTCAATTGACTCAAATACCTCTTCTCTGTATATGAGCTACTGTACTTTGAGTGACTTGTTCTTTTCAAGATCAGGAAAGGTCAATGATGATCTGGTGCAGTGTTTGGCACAGAGTGCTATGTCTTATAATCCCTATGAGCCCAATGGTTGGTTGGTGAGGGCCACAGCACAGGGGAAGAAACTGTTCAGGTGTTGGGTGGTTTTGGTCATGATTGACCTGAACCGTTTGCCAGAGGGGAGTTTTTGGAAGGTGGGGTGTCCAGGGTGGACGGGGTTGGAGATGATCTTTCCTAAACTCTTACTTGTCCTGGAGTCGTGCAAGTCCTCGATGGAGGGCAAGAGCCGATGATCCTCTCTGCAGACCGGACAATGCATTGCAGTTTTCCCTTGGAGCGGGCAGTTGCAGAGAGTTTGATTCTCTTCGGCTGACGTATGTACTACACCTCTGGTAAGCCTTCTTGGTGACTGCTGTTATGTTGTCGTCTCACTTGAGGTTGTTGGAGCCGATGGTCCCGAGGAATTTGAATGATTCAGCTGTGCTAGCAGCTAAGCCATTTACTTCGAGGGGGACGTTTCCTATTTGTCTATTACCATCTTTATGGTTTTGACTGTGTTGAGTTCCAGGTTGTTGCGACTGCATCAAGCCACCAGTCGGTCAACCTCTCCTCGGCACATGGAGTCATCGCTGTCGGAGACCAGGGTTGTGTCATCAGCAGTTTGAGTAGTTTGACGAATGCGTCGTTGGTGGTGCAGTCATTTGTGTAGAGTGAGTTGAAGTTAAAGTCATTTTTGATTGTGTTTGATTGTATTTGATTGTATTGTGCTGCCTGTGTTGTAGATAGACCTCATGCAAGTTCTGAGATACAGTAAATAAAATATATCTTGCTTTTCAAAATGGTGAGGAAGTGGCTATTTTACTATTCATCTATTTCCCTCGTTTCCTGTTAGAGATTAAACATTATATTTCTGAAAGCTGTTTAGTATCCTACCATCTTACTATAACTCAGCTTGCCTGCACCCCGTAAGAACAACAAGTTTAGATAATCTTGGTGAAACCCTCATAGATTGATGAAGATGAGATGGACAGGCTAATATGAAAAATTGCTAGCCATTGCTAACCATGGACATGTCTCAGGAGCATTGCGGTCAATCAAAAGCAAAGTCAAAGTGGGGAAGACCATTACCTTTCTTTGCATAACAGCCAGTGATATTCTGTAAGCCAATCACTGTGATGCCTTGGTCTCAGTGTAAAGCAGTAACTGACTAAATGCATGCCAAAAGCATCATATGATGGAACTTTAGGTGAGATGTTTGATCATTTCCACAGACCACGCCGGAGGACGACTGATCTGATGGGGGTACACAAAGGCGACAAAGCAGAGGCTTTTGTATAATGAACGCATTGAAGTTGTGAATGGTCCCCTCGGTCAGTCTGAAATAGTTACAGAAGTTGAGAGAAGCGCCTAGGCAGCACAGGCGGCAGCACCCGGCTGCTATTCTCCATGATGAATTGGTGGGTTATTTTCAGCCCGGCTCCCAGCAGAGCCCACTGGCACAGCTCCAGAGAGGGGTCAGGTTAGAACTTCGGACGGGCCCAGGGAGGAAGAATCAGCCGGACTGGGACTAGGTACAGCGGGCACCCGCCAGTCCTGTGAAGTGGATCCTGCAGGACAGCAGATGGAGGACCACAGTTATAGAGACACCCTCCCGGGGCTCACTCAATCGCTCCAGTGGAGTCAGCCGGCTGGGCTTTGAATCACTCTCATCTGGCTCCCCATCTCTACGGGTCTCGGAAGTGAAATCAAAACTTGGTCTTCCAGATGGAGGGACATACAATCTACAATATGTCCTGCTGCACTCCATGCAACAGAGTTATGACAGCCATAAAATGAAACGGCAAAAATTGAAGGGGCTTGCAAATAGTCAGACTTGATAGTTCGTTGGAGGCTTGAAGTTGAACATTTTTGCCTTATATATTTCTCATGCTCACATATCCTTAATTGTATCCACTGCAAAGTAATAAATAGTGATGGTGGCATTCCACTCATCTGTATCCTAAAACCATTATGACCACTTGCTTTAAGGATTGAATTGATAACATGTGCCACATATAATTAGCAAGGTTGGTAAAGTTTTTTTTTTATAAACAATTAGAATACATGTTGGACAATGGATGAGGATACTCTAAACTTCCATCTAAAATCCATCAGCTAATCACTGAATTATAGCACATTAAATATTATACTGGCACGGACAGATAATTAATGTTCAGGTATTTTGGTGGGAATTCAGGTATTTCGTTTGTCAAATTTCAAATATTTTCTTGGAATGCACTCATATATACATTTCCTAATGGTATCAGGTATTTTTTGTTCAAATAAAGAAAATAATATGCAAGTAATGTGCATAAATACACTGGGTGTATTTTCATATATTAATACATTAACATAAAGGGATGGCATAGGCCTGCACCCACCAAAAACTGTCTAGGCCAATGATTGTGGTCTAGGCCTACCTGCACTCACATGCGCTGTCTAGACTGCCTCATTAATTACTGTTGTGGTCATGTTCTGTTGCATTACTCAACAAGTGTGTCAATAGCTTGATATCCTCGGATTAAAAATCAACAGGCTTGGCTCTAGATTACACCTATCTATACATACTTTACATTGTTTGTGAGATCAGACATAATATCACTATAATCCGAGTGTTCATTTTCAGAAGTTGCTTTGATTTCAGAGCATCCAATTTGTAAACATTTCAACTGTACTAAATTATTTTTAAAAATTGATTTCACAAAAAAATGAACACCCATCAAAATAAATGTATATTTCTTCTCTTTCTTGTGATGTAAGTGTCGAGACGATGCGTTAAATTAGCGTTCTTATAGAGGCAAACGAAAAACTGTGCATTACACGGAGCCCATTTCAGCCATTACTGGGGGGGGGGGGGTGTTTGACAGGTCATTACAAACATTTCAACGGTCGTAACATTAACGGGGGGAAACGACAGGCACAGGCAAGAGTAGGAAAGAGTCGCAGGAGTAAAATGAAAGCAATCAATCCAGCAAGATTTAAGTGACACGTGTTTTCTGCACCCCTCAAACACAGGAAAAAGATGGCTGAAAAAGACAGATCCTCAGGTGGGTGGGGCAGGCGTGTTGCTAACATAATATAGGTCAACATACAATACATTTAATGGTGATATCTTCCAAGCATAAAAATAAAAAATTGCAACATAAAGTGTAACAGCAATAAATAATTGTTGTTGCCTGAAAATGCTGCTTCACTCTCAAGGAATATGAGAACAGTGACACTTTACATTATGAATTCCAGTGAGCCCTCTCGCTGCCAGTTTCTGTCACTAGCAGTTCAAGGGCACCACACACGTATTCCAAACCTAGCCCGATTGGCTGGAGGTCTGTCAGATATAGTGTGTGTATGTGTGTGCGTGTGTGTGTGGGAGGTTCTCCTGACAACGGGCCCACTTTCAATGAAGCACACCTGGCCCTCATTCATAATGGAAGGCGGATTTCATATAAATTTGGTGGCAATCTCTCTGTCCAGAGTGATGTTTAACAGCTGTAGAAACCCAGTAATGGCTGCACAATGTGTAGATACGTCACATTTGTTTGAACCAGAAAATAAGGTCTCCATTGTTGAACCCCTCTCTCTCCGCATCCAGAATTGGCACTGCAAAAGATCCAGAGGTGAACAACAACGGAGCAGCCACCCTGACACAATTAGATCATATCTGACACAAAGTTTTATTTGACAGTAGTTGCAGAAGCTGCAGCCAATACAGCATGTACTGTACGTACTGCAGGCTGCTACTTCCTTCAGCAAGGTTTGTAGTGCAAAGGTCGAATTCCAAGGCTTCCGTCAATAACAGGAGCAAAACTCGAATGTCATATTTGAAATTGTTGTGCAATGCAGAAGGTTGTTAATCAGTGAATAAGTCTATTCTTCGCAGGGCTGCTTTTCCAGTTATTGTTAGAACACTGTGGCACTTTTGTTTCAAGGAGAGATGCATTATATGGGAACAGGCTTGATTATTCAGGTGGGATGACTCATGCACATTGCGTAAATTAATGTACTGTTTAGGCAGTGAACAAACTGTACATCCTTGATGTGGATGTACAGTTTGTTCCGTGCACATCCCTGGACATTACATTACCTCTGCTATTCCATTTTTGTATGGTATGTATATTTTTGGATGTCCATCACCCATTTCGTATGATATATTACGAATTACAATTTGTATGATATGTTACAAATTTGCAAAACGTATGATATGTTATGAATTCTAGCAAGGTGACTAGGGGTCTAACGTTAGCTAGGGTGGGGTTAAGGGTTAGGGTTAAGGTTAGGAGTTAGGTTAAAGGGTTAAGGTTAGGGTTATCTAAAGGGGTTAAGGTTAGGGTTATCTGACATGCCAAGTAGTTGCAAAGTAGCTCAAATGTTGTTAGTAGTTGAAAAGCTGCTAATTAGTTAAAATGATAGCGTTGTCAGTGATGAGATTCAAACTCACAACCTTTGGATTGCTAGACGTTAGTGTTATACGCCTATCCATCCATCCACCCGGCCAACCACCCTGCTTTTGTTTTTTGTTTTAAGTAACAATCTGTCTTATGTAACCATACCAAACATTACAGTTCATATAAGGAAATCAGTCAATTGAAATCAATTCATTAGGCCCTATTCTATGTATTTTACATGACTGCGCAGGGGTGCTGGCCCCACACACTGGGGAGCCAGGCCCAGCCAATTAGAATGAGTTTATCCCCCACAAAAGGGCGTTATTATAGACAGAAATACTCCACAGTTTCATCAGCTGTCCGGGTGGCTGGTCTCAGATGATCCCACAGGTGAAGAAGCTGGATGTGGAGGTCCTGGGCTGGCGTGGTTACACGTGGTCTGCTGTTGAGGAGGTCCTGGGCTGGCGTGGTTACACGTGGTCTGCTGTTGAGGAGGTCCTGGGCTGGCGTGGTTACACGTGGTCTGCTGTTGAGGAGGTCCTGGGCTGGCGTGGTTACACGTGGTCTGCTGTTGAGGAGGTCCTGGGCTGGCGTGGTTACACGTGGTCTGCTGTTGAGGAGGTCCTGGGCTGGCGTGGTTACACGTCGTCAGCGGTTGAGGAGGTCCTGGGCTGGTGTGGTTACACGTCGTCAGCGGTTGTGAGCCCGGTTGGATGTACTGCCAACTTCTCTAAGACGATGGAGGAGGCGACTTATGGTAGAGATATTAACATTCAATTCTCTGGCAACAGATCTGGTGGACAGTCCTGCTGTCAGCATGCCAATTACGTACTCCCTCAAAACTGGAGACATCTCTGGCATTGTGTTGTGTGACAAAACTGCACATTTTAGAGTGGCCTTGTATTGTCCCCAGCAAAAGGTGCACCTGTGTAATGATCATGCTGTTTAATCAGCTTCTTGATAAGCCACACATGTCAGGATGGATGGATTATCTTGGCAAAGGATAAATAAATGCTCACTATCATGGATGTAAACACATTTTTGCACCAACTTTGAGAGAACATGTTTCTGTCAGCTCATGAAATATGGGACCAACACTTTACATGTTGTGTTTATACTTTTGTTCAGTATAAATGGAGTGTCTCGGATGTACGTACATCATAAGACGAAATGCTCTGCGAACAGGTTGTATAGTTAGGCCTGATTCAGCCTGATTGATGATCGCCCTCTCTCAACAGATCAAGAAAAATGAAACCCTTTGGACAGGAGCCATCACAGAGGGTAAGTGAAAAATGGACTGGGACGGCTTGACAGCATGAGATAAGATAAAAGGAACGAAGAGATAATTTATCAAAATGATCTGTGTCATCTGGAAAATACATTAGACTATTTTTAATAACAATCCCTGTAAAGCATTCAAATACGAACATGCTATTGATACAGTCCACAAATCCTGCTATCCCGCTATACTGCAGATTCCCTTCAATAGTTCACAGGAGATGAAAAATAAACGAACGCCCTGCAATCGACTCCTCTACATGCTGTGGTCAATACGGCATTTTGGAAATGATCAATGCTGTACAAGAGGTTAAACCCAGCTGCTGAAGTGCTCTGAATGAAAGCTGCCCTGGCTCATGTGAGGTCATAGCTATCTTACACAAGAACAAGGTCTGTTTTAGTGTGTAATGTTTGAGCTGTGGTGAAGACCTACTTCATTATAATCAAAAGAGAAGTAATCAGCTTTCCTAAGTGGACTGAAGCTTTGATGAAATGAATAAATGTTTTTTGATGCTCTGTACAAAGACATTTTACTATGTACCAATGATCTACTATTAATATCCACTACCCAGAGGTAGATTTATTGCAGTGCGTGTTTGATTGATTTGACATATGGATAGAAACTCTTCCACCTCTTCAGAGAAACTAATACTGGATCATTCTTAAAGGTCCAATGCAGCCATTTTGTATCCAAACATCAAATCTTTTCTGAGTAACAATTAAGTACCTTACTGTGGTTGTTTTCAATTAAAATGGTCAAAAAGAAGAAAGAAAAAACAGCTTCTTAGCAAAGAGCAATTTCTCAAGCATGAATGTTGCTATCACTGTCTGGGAGTGGTTTGAGTAGAGAGAGGAAAACTGAAAATGTGATGTTATTGGTAGAGATTTGGAAATCTCTTTCTTGTTGGTCTATGAATTAACGAATATAGTGCATGGTGAATTCTGAGACATTCCGCATGGTCCTAAAGCACACCGTTGCCTCATTTTGTATCACATTCCAATGATAAAACTGGGGGGTGGGGGACAAAAACGCAATTTCAGAATGTGGGTGAGGCAAGTCTCCCATCCCCCAGTCCCCCATCCCCAGTGAAAGTTGTACCCCTGCCACCTGTAATAGTCTGTTGTATAGCAATACTCAGCATGCTAAGATGAAAGGTGTGCTCTGTAATTTCTTGAGTTGTCCCAGCAATTTAACACAAATTCCCTCTAAAAAGGAACTTTGGTGATTATAAACTCTTCTGTCCCTGAACAACTTAAAATTGTGCTCTGTAACCTTATGTTATTAATGTGCTACTTAATAATTCTGTAGCGATTAGTTCAGTGGCTAGTTCACAAATATAATAGAAATTATGCAATTGGTGATTGGAAAAATGACAGCCTTTTAGCAACCCTCAGCAACCACAAACCAATACATATTTCAGTAGGCCCTATAATACAATATACTATATACAATTTTTCCATAAATAGTGTAACTAGACACGATCTAGAACGGCTGTAAACCTAAGGCTTTAATGCTTCACCAGCTATGTAAGTTGATGCCCTCATCATCAGGCGGTTTGTTAGAGTGTTATGTTGGAATGCAGGGAATGTGACAGGATTCAAGACAAAGATTTTGTATAAAAAAAATATGGCATAATATTGTACATCATTGTAAACACTACAAACCAGTGAAAGATCCCTTTAGGAATATTACGGCCACCTTTTTAATTGATTGAAAATCAAATATAGAAATTTGCAATACAAATACTGACCAAAACCAGTTTATATGAATAGTGTTTTTTGTATATTTTTGGAACAATTTAGGAAATGTTTTACAAATATGAGATATTTAGCTCACCTTGCTACATTGGGTGTGTTATCTGCATAACTATAACATATTTTTAATTACCATTAGGCATATTCCACCTATTATTGAAAGAGTTTTGGCAATGTCAGACCAATCCATTTAAAACCAATCAAGCCTGTTGACAGACATATTGGAAAATGTGTATCCTATGGTTAAATCAGCAATAGCTGGGCATCATTGTTTAGACTTTTCCTAGCTTCATGTACAGTTTAGTACACTCATTATGAAGGCCTTTTGAGAAAAGGGTTCTGTACCTCTGCTGCATATAATGCATTCCTTTGGGATTTCATATAGGGTGCAACGTACAGGCCAGGTTTCACATCACATTCCTTGATGTTAACACAATTTATAGAGTCAAATTGTATATCATTTTTATTAATATACATCAGTAAATGTTTCTAGCAGTTTTTTGTTTTAATGCAATATATTTGAAAAGGATACAAAAATCAACAATACAGACAGCATTTTCTACGTATTTTTAACCACTATTCTGGTAACATTTTGCTAAATACATATAACTGACATACTTGGGCCATAAATGTTGTGTTGTAAACACACATTGTAAACACACATTTTAAGCCATTATTCGTCTTATTCAATCAATCATTTATTCAGTTATGTCCATGCAAAATCAATGCAGTTCCTCCCAATGAAATGAATGGCAGCCATCTCAAAAATAGGCTGCTGGGACTGATTATAGACTAAATCTATGATGACTCTATGTAGCTAAATCTATGGTACCATGTGACAGTAGAGTGCATCCCAATACTGCCCATTCTGTCTCGATGTACTCCAAAATGCATACATGTAGGACCTTTGACCCCCTAAGGTGGGCCCATAGAGATAGCATTACCAATCCAATTGTTTCATACATTAATTTGTATTGTTTTATGAAGTTAATAATATATAAATTGCCTTACTATGAGAAGATTGTTCTCTGACAATACAACATTACATTTCAAACCCTCAATCCTGTTGGCCTAACTATCCGCATAGGGGTTATAACAGTAGCGTGCCGTGGTTATGGGGCCTGGGCCTTCAGTGAAGTCCTACACAGTCCCACCTGAATTAATCCACCTCTTATTACCATCATTATGATGCCATGGCTCTAGACACTATACATTTAGACAGAAACGCAGTATAACCAGGCGTTGCGTCATCTTGAAATTGACATTTTTATTCAGAGAATTGCAGGGGAAGAGTACAATACCTTTTCATTGTGCAGCTTCGTTGCCCTGCGCGCTTGTTCGTTGAGCTGTAGATCCACTCGGGTGTCCCCAAAAGTTTTCAAAAGCACCATTGCTTGTAAGTGCCCAGCCGTACTTTGGTGTCTCGTTGCTGCCTTGGTTAGACAACTCAGGTTTGCAAAGCCAGTGTGGCTCCAAACACCAAATCGATCACTTGCAAATAATAGGCATTCCCAGCAGTACAGTTTGCAGTGCTTCTCGGAGCCTGTGAGTCATTGATAGCGCCCATAGTTGAAAGTGGCGAACGAACCCCTTTCCCGCCTGTGACAGGCTTTGTAGCATCCGCGTCTACCTCTCCTGACAATGTCTAACTTTTCTTGAAAAGTTTGTCTTGAGAATGGCGTTATAATTATATCCTCGACCAAATCGATATCTTCTCCTTCCGCCATTGTGGGTTGAAAAAACAGTTTAGTAGTACGCGAATTAATTTGTTTATCAATTTCAGTTTCCTAGTTCTGAGACGTGCTCATATAGGACTTGCCTCTCAATATTGGTAATCCAATCAAAAGACGTGCACGCACTACGCCTGCTAGCTGGCTCCTGTGTAACACTGGCCTGAATTTCATTCACTTTAAGCTACAAGCGCCCGCACTGTTGATTCTGAAGGCCCGAGGGCAGATTTTAGATCCCTGGCAACACATGATGGATGAATATGATTGGATAAAAGATCTAACATAAAGACCAGCCCTCCAAATCTCAACCTGGGGCTGGAAGCAGTGCAACCAAGAGGAACGCTATGAAATGAAGAGTGTAACTCTTACTCTGGGGAATCATTTAATACATATTTGTGGGAAAATATATTTAAAAAAAAATTATATTCTGATGATGTTTAGGCCAGCAGAGAAGGCCTTGCTGGCCCTGACGGCCCACCACTGGGTTATAACATAATCTATAATGTAGTTAGTTACTTCTGATAAGAGGTTATCATACCAAAACATAACCCACAGACATGGATCTTAATGAAAATCATCATTAGACTTTGCCACCCCAGAGTGGACAAATATGTGAAAACTGGCGCTCTTGCCCATGGCTTAATTGTGCTGTGAGGTTAGGAGACATCAAAGCCAGCACATATTTTGTTATGTCTTACCATGTTGAATGGAGCTAACTAAGCAGCTTGAAGCAGTAAATCAATGATCCTTTAACTGGTAATCAATGAAATCTCATACCTCCACTCTCAAAACACCACTAGCCTCATTGACATCAAACAATTAACACACAGCCTACAGAATGAGAGTTTATTCATGTCATGTGATGGTTAATGTTGACATAAAGAACAGAGCAGAGGAAAGTCCAACTTCAAATACTTTACCATTGTCCAATACAGTATATCATGGCAAAACTGTAAATGTTGAGTTTGATTCAGTGTTATAGTCAACTCTTCTCCAAGCTCAATTATTATTTATGTACTTTATGCATGAACTATGCATGGTGTAAAAGTGTTGTTTTGAAGTCATTGTACATCGCAGGGGTATAAACACCAGGATAGTGCTGGGTCAGTCTATTTGAGCTTGCAGAGCTTGTTACTGTCATCACAAATCACCGAGCCTAGTAATTACTATTGTATTCTCAAACCTGCTGTTAAATAGCAACATGGGAAGCCTCAGACTTTTGCCATTGATTGGCAGTAATCAATTGGTTATACTCCCACATCTAACACCACAAACTAGGTCCCATTGTGAGTCCATTAAGGAAACGTGACTAGAGATAGAAACAGGTTTCCATCTTTGTTACTCTCTATTCCCTTGAGGCGCTCACTATGAGTAATCCTTGTATCACACTGTCTCTTTTTCTCGCCGAGTCCCAAATATTATTTCCTGGTCTCCTTGTCACAGAATATCTGTCTGTCGGTCCTACTATTTATTTATTTGATTATTCATTGTCTGTTCTATTCTCCTCCTCAAAAACGGTTCTGTCTCAAAACCCCTTTTCTTCTGTTCAGATGTCTTTGTTTGCCTGTCTCAAAACACACAGCTCTATTATTTAGGAGATTATTTAATTCAATATTTCCCATCGGCAGCCAGCCGGCACCATCAGCAGGCTAGGAATGTTCTACTTGGTAGGCCTATGCAAGCTTACTTTAGTCTTCTTTTCTTTCGTTTTTTTGTCCCTCACATTTGAAACCGAAAACAATTCAGCAACGTAATACGATATTTTATCATTTCATTTGCGATAGAACGTTTTGGTTCAAAGTCAATATTTTGATCATAGCAGTATTGTTTCAAATTCATTATCCTAATTGAAGTCTTGATAAACAGAAGAGATGATGATAAACAGAAGAGCTCCTTGTCCCTGATTGCGCATGCCGGAACTCTCTTTCTCATTGGTCTATTAATAACTAATATACTGCACAGTGATTTCACCACGGAAGGCCAAAACTCCCTCTCACCAAAACAGCCTGAAATTTCAGGCAGTGTTCTCAAACAACTCTTAAACTAAAAGGGCATCATCATCATTTTCACTATTTCACAGTATTATTCCAACCTCACAGTGTGGAAATATATATATATATATATATAACACACAGGAAACCACGTTTTTGACGACCCTGGTCCTTTAACCTGTTAAGTTGCACCATATACTTCAATTGATC